>NC_079208.1:57085891-57765891 GCF_026745355.1 Beta vulgaris subsp. vulgaris | reverse complement strand
ATATTAATAAATGAAATTTTTTCTTACTCGGGGCATAGCCCAAGCCTAATAACTAGTTGTATACTAAAATAGCGATGTATATTTTACGTGACATAACCTAACCTTTCTTTCAATCAAAGATTTTTGTTTTTATTTAAATCCACTTAAATTCACCAATGCCCTTTATATTTACTAAAGATTTGTGAGAAGGTCGCATTGCTGACGTGGTGCTACTATTATACTTCTTTTTTTTAAAATAGTTGCACCATTTATATATTGTTTACTATTCACGTCTTGCACTTTAATTGTCTTTATTTATTTATATTTTACGAAAAATATAATTATATTAGATCTTTTTAAATTCGTGTCAATGTATATTATTTTTTATAATTTTTACTGATTGATAATTAGAGATATTAATATTTGAAATAATAAATTGGCAGACGTGAAAACATGAAATGGTGCAACTATTTTTAAACGGATGAAGTACATAGGAAAAAGTTTCCACTAACCTGGATTATCAGCTCTGAACCGAATAGCGACCCAACCACCTGAAGGCACGGCAATAGTATTCCTTTCAACAGGATCAACAAGATTATAGTTGGCTGGATCTTTGTTAGGGTTAAAGTTACCAAAACCTTGGCCAACAACATAGAAATTATGTCCATGGAGATGAAGAGGGTGACTCTCAGCACTAACAATGCTAGTATCCTGCATAATAAGCTCCACACTAGTGTTATATGGTATGACCAAAACTTTGGTACCATTCATCACATTAGTGTTATTAGGCGGCGTACCGGTATAATTAAACTGTTTGAGAGGTAATTGAGGGAAATTAGTGGTATAAACTCCATCATTTTGGCCAAAGAAATAGGATTGAAGAAGGGCAGTTGATGGGAGAATCATAGAAATATTATTCACTGTGGCAGAAAATTTAGTGTTGTTATTAGGGCCTTGGCATGTTTGGTTCTTAGGGCAAGGAGTAGTTCCAAGTCCTACAGTAAAAAAGAAGTGTTTATCAACAGTTTGTGGGACATTAACAGGAAATTGAGCATTGTTCAAACTATGGAACTTCCTACTAAAGTTTGATACAAATGAAGTGTCATTGACAGAAGGTAGACGAGGGAGATTATCCTTGAGTGTAGCAATGTTGATCTTTTGTTGAATGGGTGAATTCGAGGGCGGTTTTCGTGGCGTTTCGTACTCTAGAATGGCTGCCGCGGTGGTGTTGTCAAAGGTGCCACTGCCGGTGAAGTATGGCCTTACTGCCATTAGGTAAGTGGTGTGAGTGTGGCTAGGATTTGGGTTGGTTTTAAGTAGGACATTGGTGGTTTGGCCTGGTGCTATGAGAAGTGTGTCACTTTGAAATGGCTTTACATAGAGTGCATCAGCTTCAACGATTGTCATAGTGTGGTTTGCTATACTGAAGAATAACTCGTCATTGAGTGCAGCATTGATTAGACGCAATAGATAAGTTTTTCCTGGCTTCACCTTTAGCTTGTATGTGTCTGCCAAACCTGTATATATATATCTATATATATGAGCGAAAACCCAAATGTATAACAACTACTTCCTCTATTTCATACTACTCGCTACACTTTTTAATTCACGGATTCGGAGGTAATTTTTGGAGAAGAGAGAGTTTATTGCCCAAAAAGGAATTGTGTAGCAAGTAATGTGAAACTTCTCACAATGGGAAGTGTAGCGAGTATTATGAAATGGTGGAAGTATTTATAATTGATAAATTTCTATAGATTGCTAAATACTTGATGTTTATTTAGTGTGAATTTCTATATATTAGGCTTATCAAATAACCTTTAGCTCCCATGCATGAATTGTACAATGGCCCCGGAAATCCATTGAAGGTATAAGCATCGGACACGTTCGGTCCCCCTCCACTCTGAAGGGCTTGTTTGATAACTGCTTCAGTGTTGTTGTTCCACCACTCCCCTACACATTTTGTTGAGCACCATGCAATAATGTTTAGTTCGTTCGTTGTTTAATACTTAATTCCTCCGTTCTGAAATAAGTGAAACACTTCAGAGTTATTTTTAGTGAAGTACGTGTTTCACTTATTTCAGAACGAAGGAACTACTATGTAACGTCAAAGTTAAAGAGGCATTGTATGCCTTGTATTAGTTACCAAATATGATGGTTTTTTCCTGGTGAGGCTTAGGGAATGGATATGATTCATTCCTCTTAGGGAGGATAATAAGAGGTCCATAAACAGTAGCCCTAATCCATGAGATGTGAGCATGCCAAAAAAGAGTCCCTCTTTGGCCTTTGATTGTAAAGTTGTAGACATAGCTATGGCCAGTCTGGATTGGGCATTGAGTTACGTATGCCGGGCCGTCGGCCCATTGGCTCCCTAGTTGTCGGATCCCATGCCTGTTAATTTTCATAATTAAACAAGCCCTTGATTAATACAAATTATTGTAATAATTAGAATTGGAATTTGCTACTTGCTAGCTTTAATCATATATGTATATATGTTATATATACCAATGGATGGTGATGTTATTTGTGACATGGTTTACAACTTTAACAACAACTTGATCACCCTCCCTTGCAACAATTGGAGGACCAGGGAACTTGCCATTGACAGTAATCATGTTCTTTGTCTTGCACAAGTGTGTCACCTTTTTCAACCTTATCTGCGATATGATATAATGTTGTACAAATTAAAAACAGCGAAAAATGATAAATGTAACCCTAAGACGTACATATATATAAAAAAAGAGCGATATATAAAGTAAAATTATTAATAATACTGAATGACGCGTGATTATCAGGTAAGGAGGAAAATACATACATCAAACCTATAGTGTCTTGTAATCCCATGACAATGCCAAACATTATTGGCTAGGACAAGTAAAATGACTGCAATAAATGCTGGTGAGGAAAATATAGAAGCACCCATATTCATTCTCTATATTCTCTGTGACTTTTTATGTTGTTTTTTGTAGGAGTGAGGAATGGTTAAGTGAGAGTTTAGGACGGTTGTTTATATAGGAATAACAAGATAGTAAGGAGTAGTATTGTGTTTTGTAAAATTAGGTGATTACAATTCTAGAGGATAAGGTCTCATTCACTAATCACTATAGAGTGATGTTCAAGTCAACTTTATATGCGGATAATTTAACCTTGACACTTTCATTTTGTCAATGGGAAGCTGTTGACACTCAAAGTCTTATGCTTCACAATGTGTTTTTTTGAGGGAGAAGGTTAATTAATATGTTTAATGTTTAGAGATTTTATTATAAATAAAATGAAATCTATTTTTGTTCAAGGAAAAAATATTATTGATATTGATCATAGCAATAAAGTGTAATTAAAGTAACAATGTAAATAACGACGTGTGTTAATCACTTAATCCTTTAGGGAATAGTGTAGAAAGTGTCAAAGGACCAACTCAACCAAAAGTTTAAGTTTTTGGTTGAGTTGGTCCTTTGATATGGTATCGGAGCAATGTGACATAAAGGTCATGGGTTTAAATCTCATCCATCCCTCATTTATTCTAAGTGGAATATTTAGTGCCAGGTATGAGAGAGGCATGTGTTGCATCCACACGTCAAGCCCAATGGGTTCTCGCGTGAGGGGGCATGATAGAGTATAAATCTATTTTTGGGACTCCAGCCATCCTTTCTCCTTGTTCGGGTCACCTAGGATCGCTTCATATTGTTTCTAAATTTAACATGGTATCAGAACCCGGGTTGCGGTTCTCGTCTAAACTGGGTATTTGATCGCTACTGGATAAGGATTTACCTCGATAGGATGTCCGGTCCCTAAGAGGATTATTGCTCTGACCTTTCCAGTTAGCTCTAAATTTCTAAGGACACTCACAAGTGAGGGGGTGTGTTGAAACTCATTGAAAGCCCACTTGTGAGTGTCCCACATTAGAGAAAGAGGAGAGATTGTTACACTTTATAATGTAAAAGACTTACTCTTACTATCACCAATTGGTTTTAGTATGGAACCTCATTTGGGCTTATAAAGTGGACCAAATCTCTCCTCCTCCTTGTTCGGGTCACCCAGGCCTGTTTCATATTGTTTCTAAATTTGACAAAACATAATACAATACAAAATTGTTAATACAACAGATCAATCTAGAAACCGCAGTCCACTTCACAAGATAAAGAGGTTCTATCTTCAAACATATGGCATATGGCAATAAAAGAAGTAACCATATATGTCAAGTGTCTTAGGAGCCTCCAATATTATTGCATTGATGAAACTTAACCAATTCGAAACCAAAGAAAATAAACAGAGTAATAATACTATAACAACCATTAATAATGACCAAGACATGCAATATAAATATATAATCAACATAATTAAGTTTTGTGGGGCGATCAAATTTGGTACTCCGAGTGAATCTGTTGGGTATGAAGGTCTAATTTGCTGTTATCAAACACAGTCTCAATAAGTTAGAAGTTACAAGAAGAGAAGGACATCTTATCCGCCTTTCTTACAAGCAAAATAAGAATGATAGAGATTAGCAATTGTTCCTGTCAATACTTTTTTGATTTATCTATTTCTAATCAACTTAACCACATCAAGTTTCAAAGACTTGAATCAATTATCGATAGTTACCTACTTACTATTATTGATAAAGGGATATACTATTATTGAGGTGTCATTGATGGGGGAAAATTATTGTGAGAAAAAGATGTACCTAATCTAATAGGAGTGTAAAACCCAAAAAAAAAAAAAAAAAAAAAATCGACAAATTTACCCTAGAAATCAATGTCGAGTGCCCCCTATTTTTATAGAAATTAAAAAATTGACCTAATTGATTGGAGACCCTTACTTTTTCTAATCCTATAAAAGAAGTTAGACTCATAGTCCTTGTTAAACAGGATCCTTATATCTCTCTCAACTTGTAAGGGATCTTTTTCTTACCTAAAAAAATAAATGTTGTGGTATATACCATTTGTTTATTTTTTTAATGCGATAATTTGACTTTTGTGGTCAAACTTAGACATTTTTACCTTAGTTCTCAGTTCTCACCAGTACGATACAGCAATCAAAATTTATCATGTTATTCTTGTTTGATTTGTTCAATATGTATTTTTAACATATTGGCTTTTAAATTTTTATGTAATTTTAATATTTGAGCTTATAAATTTTGTTTTACTTATATGCATTCGAAGATATTACTAGTTATTTAAAAAGCTAAAATATTCTTTTTGTACTCCATATAAGAGATATAAGACGTATAACAAAATGATACGGTAAATATGTAATCATATTACTAATTATATACTCCCTTTATTTTCTTGTGTCCTTCTTATTTGGAATATCTCAATACACAAAAAAGTCAAATTAGGAAGAACAAAAGAGAACATAAAAAGACAATTTACTCCTAATTTCAGTTTTCAGTGGCGAATTACAAGTTTAATTGATTTTAGAATATACATTTCAAATTGCTTAGTTACATTTTGTATTATCTTGTTCTCACAGAATAAGTAATTAGTACGTAGTCATGAAAAACTCTCCACATTCTTTGTTATCTATTCACTTCTGCCTTTCTCTTATTCTAATTATTTACTAAAATACATAATTATATAGTATAAAAGAGATTTTAATTTGTAGTTGCACCAACCATGCACCTTGTTTGGCACTCTGCCTTTACACTTGTTTTGCACTGTACTCAAAGGTTGATCAATTAGGGACCATCAAAACCTTTCAGGTGTTATCATATGCATGCATGCACTAATCACTCACGTGAGACGTGAGTATGAAAGTACTTACTTAGTTTGTTACAAGATCATTGGTTTGCAAGTGTATCCCTATTTTCTATATTTTCCTAAAACCATAGAAACGTAAGTACATCATGGAATAGATATAGGTGGGAAAGAGGCAACATAACAACACTTGTGCACTTTCATAAGCTACAATCAAAAATGATTTAATTTCATTCTAAAGTAAGATGCTTCTTTAGTATTATGCTTCATAGGTGGGAGGAGGTGGTTATATATATTTACATTAGAAATAAAAATGAATTTTTTGCGATATAACTCTTATAGATAAGTGATGTAACTCCAAAAAAAGAATTTTAGAAAAAAAAAATTCAAAAAATTCTTTAGGGGGTATAATTCTAATGAAAAAGTGTTGTAACTCTAATCCAATCTTGTGGTTGAGATTCATTCTCATTTTTCATATAAGGAGCATTTTTATGTGATCTTACCCCTATATAGAGAGAGAGTGTGTGTGTGTCAAAAAAAACATGGCGTATTCAATAACTTATGTTTAATCCCCTGAAAAAACTTTATTAATTCAATTAGTTGGCATCTATTATAATATTAATACTTATTATTACTCTTTATATCTATACAAATATATTAAAAGCGTTCCTATTGAAGGAACGGCATAGGGCGTAGGGGTGGGGGAGGAGGATTCCGATGGGGTTTTGGTGGGTAGGGCGCAGGGGTAAGGGAGGAGGATTCCAGTGGGTAAGGCGTAGGGTAAGGGGAATTTTGAACGGAAAAAAATAAGTCAACACCGAAAAGTTGACAATTTGACCGAAAAATCGTAATGTGGTGTTAAGTTTCCAACAAATTTAATTGGTCATTCCCTCCAAAAAAAATTTAAGTGATGTTTCCCCACAAAAACCTATTTTAATTAGTCCTTCCACATATATTATATTTACTAAAATTTACGTTCTTAAATCAAAGGTGCCAGGCTAATTATTCAACAATTAATCATCTCTATGCTAATCGGGAGGTTCAATTCTAAGCAGTAGTGGATCCAGAAATTATATGTTATGGGATCACCCTTAAATAAATAAATAATAAAATGCATAAAAAATGAACGAAATTCCACAAATATATATGCTTGTGACGATGTTGCTAGTTTGTAAAATATAGACTGCACAATCTCTTCATGCTTTTTTATATTGCTTTTTTGTATTGTCAAGTGGGATCACTCGCCCAGTCGGCCCCAACCACTTACACATACATCCGCTACTTGTTCTAAGCCTTTATAATCATCATCCCAAATTTTTGCAAATCATTTAGGCTATGTTCAGTTCACCTTATTTTTGCTTATTTCAGATCTAATCATATCATATCAGATCAGATCAGATCAGAAAAAATAAGTTCAAATCAGACCAGATCAGATCAGACCAGTTCAGATCATGCTTATATTTAAAAAATCATTATTATTATTATTAAATATCTTTCATTACATATGAGTAAAAATTATAATAATTGAATATTAATAAAGTACTCATTGAGACGAATCAAACAAGACCCCATATGACTATTTTTTCTTATATATTGAGAAAAATCTAAAAGATTCTCTCTAATTGTGAATTGTGTCAAGATTCTAAGTGAGAAAGATAAAAAAAATACAAAGGGGTATTATTATTTACTAGTACATTTGTTCAAAAGGATTATTATTGTTGTTTATTGATTACTAATATTGATAATTATTATTAATCTTGTTGTTATCATTATATATGTCAGTGTTATCATTATTTTAAGTTATTTTGTTGTTATTAAATAATAAAAAAACTAGAAGCCACGTGTTAAGAACATAAGATTGACGCAAAAATAAGAAATATATATAATATGGTAGCTCAAATTTATGACAACGAAACTACTAAGTTCGGATTACATTTCAAAATAAGCTAAGTGTGAGATACAAATTATAAATTTAGATTCGGTATACCTCTTCCTACCGAATTCCAAATCTCTCTAGCTATTTGAAGTTGCATGCTACTTATTTCTATCTTGCGCAAGTCATAGTTGTTTGTATGTATATCTTATTTTATTTTATATGAAATAAAAAGAGTTGAGTCTGCCGACTTCTCAAGTGTGAAACATTTGTTTTAAGGGAAAGTATGAAACATTGTATAAGTGGTCTTATAAATTAATGACTTGGGTTATATAATTATTTTTAGTAATAATTATTAATATTATGATTATAATTATTGTTGTTGTTCTTATAATAATGATAATAATAATTATTTTTATTAATAATAAAAGTTGTGTAAAAGTTGTAATAGAAATAAAATGATAATAATAGTAATACTATATATAATATCTTATAATGTATTGCATAATAATGACTTACAAAGTAATAATATATTTTATAAAAGATAAGATCTTGTAAATCAGATCAGTTCGGATCAGATCAGAAAAAATAAGTTCAGATCAGATTAGATCAGAAAAAATAAGTTCAGATCAGATCAGATCAGAAAAAATAAGTTCAGATCAGATAAGTTCAGATCAGAATATTTCAGGTGAACTAAACATAGCCTAAAAGGCATTGTCATGATGTCCATTCACTTATCCTGACTATCAAAAAAGATAGAATTAGATAATAACAGAGACTCATATAACAAAAAAGAAAAACAGATAACTCAGTCATTACATTAGTCACATAAATTGCAAATTTTTTGAAGCTTCCTAAATTACGTAGGACAGAAGTGTTACAATTATTTTGGATTATAAGAAGTATAACACTTACATTCTCGTGCATAAATAATACACATATGCAATTCACTGGACCAAAATTTAATAACAAGGTCTCAATCATCTTAAGAATTAGTAATATGAACTTTGTGGATATACTATATAGTTAATCCCATATCATGACAATTGCAAGAACAGTAACCCCAAGAAAAACAGCAAAGAACCTATAAAATGGGGTGTCAAAGTAACAAGGAGAATGTGGCTTATAGCCTTTGGAGATAAGATGATTAATAGCAATATAGATGAATATCCCAGTAGCAAAACCCATGGAAATGGCATAAGTCCAGTCAGCTGCTCGACCTTCTGTGGTTGCATCAATGGCCATTCCGATCCCTACACCGATAGGGCTCGAAATTGCAAAGGAAAAAGAGTATGCCACGGTTGCCAATAATGGTCGTTTTGGGATCATTCTTAACAAGGCAATCCCCATTGCAATGGCCCCGAAAACCTTGTGCAAGGATATTGTCCATAGGTTCTTCCATGCATCCCTTTCATTATCTGCAAGAAAGAATGTGGCTTTAGTAAGTGATAATCTAAGCCGGGATTCCATCTCAGGTCTTGGACAACAGTACGACACCTTCAAAGACTTTAACCAATTAAGCTGGTTGACATTAAGCGTTATAATTAATAGTAATCAATAAATTAGGTATTGGAATCGCTAAGAAAAAATATGTGAACTATAACCTACCTAGAAAAGTAGTTACCTCTAGTCCTCTACCCCCAAAACCTTCAAACACACCCATGCTATGATTTTTTGTAACAATTTTGGACTTTGGTTTGCACTTTGGACTCAAACAATTGAGTCCAAACCCGGTCCAACTTGACAAGTGTGGAATAAATTAGATTAGGTTTAGTCTCTTTAACTTTGTGCAAGTCCTATACACTCCTGGTGTTTGCCAACAAAACGTACAAGTTTTTGTGCTCTAAAACAAAAACAAGAACTTTGCAAGAAACAACCGTAAGTCACTTTCAGGCACTAATCAAGACTTTAATGAATGCACAAAGAACAAAACTTCACTATACAAAATTAAAGAAGAATAATGAATGCTTATTTGTTTTAGGTGGTTGTTCATTAAATTCTTTCATTTTAATAATGTCCAAAAGTGTTCTTAGTTGTTTCTCGTAAGGGTGGCAATGATGTCAGTCGAGTTTGAGTTCAAGTTAGCTCGACTTGATTCGCTAACTTCTCGAGTTGAGTCGAACTCACTCGAGTCAAACATTGACCAAGTCGAATTCCCATGACTTAAGCTTTAACGAGCCAATCTCGAGTAACTCGCAAGTTGTCTCATCTAATTAACTCCCTTAGGGTAAAATTATGTTGGCTTTAAGCATTTCACATTTTGGTAGTAACTAATAATTGTGCGTGTTTTCAAGTTTCTCACGACTTCTCGAGTTGTGTATTGAATAACTCAACACATCTCGAGTCGAGCTCGAGTTTGGTCGCACTCACTCTAGTCGAATTTTGACCGAGTCAGTCTCGACTTACTCATAAGTTGTCTTGTCTTATTGAAACGGTGCCACTCCTTGTTTCTCGCAAACAAATTTTAAGTTGCTACAGATTAAAAAATAGCGGAAGCAATGGAATTTCAATTAGAGTTAGTTAGTAAATTACCTGCAATACCAACTGCAATTCCCTCAAAAATTGAATGAAAACAAAGTGCAGCTATAAGAAGAAAAGTGTTCCCAACTGATGTAGTCCTTATAAACATTGGACTATGTTCCACTGCTCCATCTTTCTCTGCATCATCCTCTTCATTTCTATCACCTTCAACTCCTACCCTACATTTTCCTGCACTTTTCTTGGCAACATACATAATAATACAATCCCCAAACATGGTGAAAACATAACCAGCACAAGCCAACATGAAAGCAAAAGGGTATTCAATCGATGTAAGATTTCGAAAAACCGAAGAAGCATCGCTTAAGAAATGTATCATGGATGTTCCAAGGAACACTCCTCCAGCAAACTGAGTCCCAAAAACGAGAAAACTTTCATTCCATCGTAAGAAGTAGGGTGAAACACCAAACATGAAGGTGCTAATGAAGAATATGACTAAACACCATATTTTTACTATCAGAAGCTTCCTTGAATTGATCAGATTATTATTGGAAGTGCTAATGGAGTCGTCGCCGCCGCTGTCAGGTTCACCGTGATCATCGTGAGAAATGCCTCCATGAGCATTGATCAAGATGAATTGGAGAGAAAATATGAGGATAATCAAACAAGTTGACTTGAGAGATTTTGAGAGGGAAAAAGAGGTAAAACACATTGTAACTCTATGTTTTGAAAGTTTACAAGACTTTAATTAGTTATGTTTGTTATTGCATGATTGGAATTTTAAATTTTCTATTCATCAATTATATAATTATAACTTAACTTGTGTGGAGGTGATACAATTAACATAATTGTAGTACAGCTTTGACTTTGCAAGAATTGTACTTCGTACTACACAATATGAGAGTCATGCATTGATAATTCCCTAAGATATTAAAATGGGCTGGGATTAGGAGATGAGACAGCAAGAATTAGATCATTATAAAAAGAGGTGACAATCTTATTGACAAATTGGCAATCTCTAAGATATTATAGTTTTTCCGTCCAAGTAAAAGGCTATCTACCTAATCGTTCTCCACATAACAAGAAGTGTTTTTACATTCTCTAGTTTCTAAATAAATCCCCAAATGGAGGAAGCATTGAGCACTATGTGGTCAAGAGATGATGAATCGCTAACGATGAGTAGGTAATATATCCAACTCACATCTCACAAAAACAATCAAATTACTACCTCCGGTAGCGATTTTACACGTTATTACTGTCAGCGATTTTTATTTTTTTTTGATTCGGTAATTAACTGGCCCAAGCTAGCTCAGTCCTCATGAACTAGAGGTAAGAAGGGAATCTCAATACATAAGGAAACGTCCAGAGACTGAAAAGTGGGGATTTATACCTAGAAGTATAAATCCACACAAACACCCTAAATATGGGGTTTTGATGAAAGTCGAACTCCCGACCATGAGGTTGGGAGATGGGAACTCCAACCATTGGGCTCCCACATGATTCTCACTGTCAACAGTTTATCATTTCTCCTATGTGGCTTGGAATCATATAAAAGTTGAAACAATTTTAACAACTTAATATCTAGAGAGGACTAGAGGAGGAAAAAAAAGTATTGTAGAGTATGCAAAAGTCAAAGTAATAAACATAATTGTTGGGTGGGTCTAACATTAATTGTAGGGAAAAAAGTGAGGTAAAAAAAAGTAGGTGAAGGAGTGAGAAAAGGAGATAATAAAATTTGTGGGCTTGTACTAGCATTGCTAATGAGCTAAAGAAAAAGAGGTTTAGGATTTGGTCAGCACAATGTAGGTCCATATTAATATTTGTAAAGGTAGACTTTATCAAACAAGTCAATAAGGCATGCAGCATGCTGTTTTTATTGCCATGATTATTGATTACTATGCTAGTCAACCATTAGCCATTTGAGTTGACTCGTCTAATTTGAAGCATAATTTCAATTTTCTAATTCCACAAAAATAAAAGAATACAATATAAAAAAATAGCAATAAAATTATGTCATACAATAATCTCACAATTTTAAACAAGGTTAATAAAAGCAATGATGTTACAAGGACTAAGACGCGGTTGGCACGACGCAGTTCAGCTTTGAACTGGTTTTTGGTTTTGCCTCTTTTGTTCTTCTTCTTCTGCAGATCCTTAAATATCATGATTCATGACTAAACACATGATAACACATAATGTCAAAACTGATCATATTCAGCAGCATTGTTCACAAGTTTCTGATGTACAAACAATGAAGAATTTTGCTGCTAATAAACTACAGGCTCGTACATGCTTAGACGAATCGCTGTTCGTATATTATGTGAATAACTGGAAGTCTGCAATAAGTCGAGCACTAGTTATAAGTTCTGTTCTGCCACTTAATAGACAAGTTGCTATACACAAAACAAGGAGTATGGAGGTGCCTTGAGGTAAGTTATGTACAGGTAATCTCTTGTCTAATAATTCAAGGTATACTGGAGTATATAGAAACTTAGACCAAAGGTAAGATTTCCACCTAGTAACTAAGAGGACGGGTTCGAACCTCCCACTAAGTCCTTGGGGGGTGCAATGCTAGTCTGAGTTTAACCTCTGTGAGGTTCATGTCCAGTAGCATACTTCTCCTTGCCATATTAGAAAAAGTTATACATAGAAAATTAGACCATATCGGCAATAACAGCAGTACTATCAGAGAAATCTTGCATCTGAGACCCTACTCGTAATTTGCATACCGGGCATGTGCCCTGTTGCCTCAGCCATGGATCAATGCAATTGGAATGGAACTGCAAAAGGAACACGGAAGCATTCAAATCTTATTCTCATAGCATTAGAGCATTTGGCAACATAAAAAAACAAGGAATAGTTCAAACAGATGATTTTGGCACGCTCGGTATCATTTGCTAGTTTCCAGTATTTGATTTTAAGATCTCAAAACATAGGTTCTGGTGAAAATCTTTTATAGAAGATTCGGAAAGGAGGGGGAAGCGCCCGAAGCGGAAGCCATTTTCTGGAAGGAGCATAAACCTTATGTATGAAAAACTACATTAGAATGTTTCTAGACAGGAAAAATACCAAGTGAATGACACACCTGATGTAAACATGGTAAGCTGCGCAGGAGTTCTCCTCTCTTCACTTGCTCTAAGCATACGGTACAAGTGAGATCTTCTTCTGAACCCTTTGAAATATTATTAGCATCTTGCTTTGGCTGTTCATCAAGCAAACGCAATATGAAAATAATTAGTATAGCAACACCAAAGCATGTTCCTCGGCAGTCACAATTCAGACCATGAAACATATCATGTGCATCCGCATAACCACCCCCCCCCCCCCTTAAGAAACTTAGAGAGTATTTGGTGAGAGGGAATTTTAGAATGTGGTTTTTATCCTTTGGTTGGTTCATAAAGGGTGGATAATAGTTCTTCCAAGAACTAAAGACGTTTTCTTTCTAAGAAAAGGAATGGCACCATTTTCCTCCATGTTACTTGTCTTCCTCTCTCTCTTCTTAGATATATATTCTATCATGTCCCCTCTGTTTTCATTTTTTTTATCTCAAACTTTTCTTGTAAGGAGCCAAACAAAGGAAAAAAAAATTACAACTTTGCTTTCCACCCAACCAAACACAATCTAAAGAAGTAGTACAAGAAAGAGACCACTGTTTATGCTCGGAAAAGTAATAGCTTTGCGCACATATCTTATATATATCTCAGTCAAAGTTCCAGAAGAGCACATAGTTACAGAAAACTGACATTGATATAGCAGAAGACATCCTTGATCTTGTTCCTAATGTTTATATTATGGAGATTAAGTGCATAGCTCCTTAAATTTACAAGACAAGATCTTCCTACAGTTTCCAGGTAAGGGAGTTGTGCCAAGCGCTGAATGGTATCGAATGCTCTACATAGGTATATAATGAATAATTATAGTGGCATGCAGAGATTCTCAAATAAAAGATGTTTTTCCACTCTATCCCAGCAATTGCTATCGTATATTCACATTACATAACAGAACTACAGAATAGCCAAGAAAAAAAGATATACGAGAAGGCAACAAATTGTCTGGGTACAGTAGTACAGCGTTCAATCAAAGGAAAATAGATAAAATACCTCAGGGGACGTTGACGAAGATGAAGCCTCTACTAGTGATTGTGAATCCTCACTATCAAAAAAAAAAAAAGAATGTGAAGAAAATTATGTGAGATGGAAGTAATAATAAGCTGAGATACAAGTCTGCTACTTATGTACAAATTTCTTCGAATCATTTTGTTGATCCAAGATAGTATTATAATTTATAGTAAATGCAGCTTCAGACGATAGTATAAGAAGCATATAACTTTTTCTACATATAGACGTTACTTGAACCACTATACTTAAAATTACATGCGGAACCAAACTATCAGCACTTAATGATAAGTATTACTTACTTTTCTGATCCTGTGACCTTGTACTTATGGACAGGTAAGGTATTTATCTCTTCTTCACTCATTGAAGGGATGTTTGAAACATTGTCAGCATCCAACGCTCTCAATGTTTCATAATCTGCCACAAAATCAATGGAGAACTCAAAATATATGAATATATGATACTAAGAGAGTATACAATTCCATGAGTTTGTATCATGAACATACCTAGATCATCAAACTCGCGATCCAGAAGTGCAAGTTGAAGCCTTAGTCCCTGTAATCTCCCCCTGCTAGCTAAAGCTATAGACGGTGGCATCTGCAAACGAAACTCGGTATGTCCAAACAAGCCACTAGCAGCCGCGGCATGAGCTTGAGCTTGAACTTGCAACTGTTGACAGGTAGCGTACATCCTTAAGCTTGTAGCGATCAGAAACACACCAAGAACCAGCCAGAGCTGCACATATATAGAGCATATAACTTATACAAGCACCACTTAGATAGAGAATAATGATGTGCAAGCTGGTAGATTTTGAAGAATTTACCATAAAATTAGGTGACATCTGATGAGTATTCAGAATTGTGAACAACAAAAGAACTGCAAAAACGGTAGGTAGGTAGGTAGGTAGGTAGGTATTAATCATATGGAGATGTAAATGCAAAAGCTCAGTTAAGTCTAATGACATAGCAAACAAACCTTACCAGTAATAAGAAAGGCGAAAGAATTTGTATTTACAGGTCGAACAGGCTGAATCCTCTGTTGCAAAAAAAAAGGGGGGACAAAACAAAATCATTCTAAAACTTCCAGCAAGGAAAAGACTATCACATAAAAAGGATTAAGGCACGTACGACTGAACGCCTTTCTGGGACAAGTCCTGAAAATCCATTTTCAATATCTCCTCGGCTACCACGGAACACAAAACTCATATTTCCAAGAACAAAAACGAACCTAAGTGCTTAACAATTGCCTGCGAAGTTTGGACAATAGATAATGACTTAATGAGTCTCCATAATGTAACTTGCATAAGTTTTACACTCCAGCAAAAGCATGTAGATATATCAGTGTAGAAAAATGTGATCCAACTACTAAACTACACACCAGTTGAGTTGATCAATAGGAGCGTACTGACCTAATATTTTTGGCTTTTGTTATGTTGTAAAACACACAAACATTCCCTTTCCTTCAAGAATAAATTGAAGTGATGTCAACATCAGTATATTCAAGGGACACAAGGATTAGTTTAGACTTATAATCAGGCACTTAAAACAATACATTACTTACTTATACTGCAACCTAAGGACCTCGTAACTTTTGCTATAAGATTCATATACGGTGAAAAAGGAAAATGATATATGCAGTTCTATAGGATGACTATAAGAAGCTAAAACTAAGCACTAATAACACAGATCGACGTGTGATTTTATCATATATCATAACCGACAGAATAAAATAAAAATTTGAACTATGCATAGTGGAAATATAAAAGCATATTCAATCTTGGAAATTAAAGTACTTAACTACTTAGTTACATGGACTCTTCAATTCACCTCAAATACCCGTGTTCGATCCTTGACACTTGGACGTAGACACGGACACGGAGACACTTCAATTTGGGCCAAAATCATTGAAATTTTTCATAGAATAACAGAGTCAGATATTTCGACACGTACCTATGTGGCTATGTTAGACATGGGTATAAGAGTTCAGGTAACATAACTTAACTAAGCATGCAACAAGCTCAACCCAATCTACATATGCCTTCATAGTTCATATCAATAGTATGAAACTATGAATATTGCCTTTCTAGATAATGATAATGAATAAATACATAAAACAACATTATGGATAATGTAGCATCAATTAACTAATTATGCCATTAATGAAGCAAAATTCGGAAAAAAAAAAAATAATAAAACAAACCAGCAAATTTGCAAAACCGATCAAGATATTGATAATATAAAATAAATAAGATACAGAGCATAGTATCTACAATTTTCCAATATTCACAAAAAATAGATGGGCATATTTAAACAGATATGACATAAATGATGCAATTCAAATGCAGAAATTGAACAGAGTAATACCCACAAATAAATTTGCCCTAATTTCACAAATGGGGATGTTTAAAAAGCGACATAATTTGTAATCAATAGATTCAGCCCAAGTTCAAAAAACCCACCATTAAAGATGGTAACTTTCAACAAATTAATGGCTGATTTTACTGGGAAATGTTAGTACTTACAGTGGTGAATATCAAATGTCATAGAAGTTGCAAAATTTTCAAGAGTGATGGAGAAGAGAGTGAGGAAATTAGATGAAAAATGTGAACACTTCCAAAATTTCTCTCTCTTCTTTTCTTTCTAGTGATTTCAGGAGTATTTCAGACTTCAGAGGAGTGTAGTGTAGTCTAATGTTAGAGTGTTCCAGAAATTGACATCTGGAGGTTTTACTGGCATACTGCACTGTTAATTTTGACTCTTGGATTGGAATCTACTTGTAATCTACATTGGGTGTGTCACAGTCTCACAGAAGTATTTTAACTTATTTTTCTTATTTTAACTTAAGGATTTTTAAAATATAAATAAGACTTAATAAAAAAAAGTTTTTTTTTTCCTAAGGATTGATCAATTTTTAAAAAAAATTAAAGGAAAAGGCCAATATAATACATGAAATTGGCAATTTAACACCACGTTATGAATTTCCGACCAAAACATAATTGTTCAGTTTGACAATTCATTTCCGTCCAAATTCTCTTTAGGGTTTCCTTTTCTGGATTCAATTAGCTCCGCTCTTCTTTTGCTTTCTATTAACTCCACTTATACACTCAGGCCCTATTCTTTTAAACTAGGAGAATCTAAATTGAATTATAGAGAGAAATTGAATTGTAAAGGAAAACTGAATTGAGCTGAATTGATCTAAAATGAACTGAAAATAAGTCCAAAAGAACATAGTCTCAACTATTAAAACTCATCATCTTCCATCATTGAATCTTCAACTTTCTTCTCCTTTCTCCTTTGAAACAGAGACATCAACCTCAGTCTTCCTTCGACTTTGTCCAAATGTGTTGGGGAATCTTGTTATAAATAACAACGGTGAAGGGGGCCCTTGCGAGATCATTCGCTCCAATTGAAAACCCTAATTGAATCCCCGAAAAAGAAAATTTAATTAAATCAAAAGAAGTTTTGAGAAAAGGGGGATGATGTTCAGCAAAGTTGATTTGAATGTAACGAAATTGAGGACGCGTCTTAGGGTCTGTTCTCTCCAACTTATTTTCAGTTCAGTTCTGCTCTGGACAATACTTTTACTCTCACATATCACTATTCATTTCAGTCCAATTTAATTCAGTTTAATTAAGTTCAGTTCAGTTCAGCTGTTTTATGCCGAAGAGAACAGACCCTTAGTGAGATAATGCTACGATGGTTGACTCTCGTTCTTCAAGACGAGAGCTTCCGTTGGGTGAAGATCTCCTTCAATGGTGAGGAAGAGTGATTGAACGAAATTGAGAATTTTGTGAAATCGTAAAGTAGGGCTTTTATATAAATAGTGATACAGGGGTTTTAGTAGAAAACGATAAAGAATGGGAGATTCATAAGGGGGAAATATCAACATTCGAAAGTTGACATTTTGGCCGAAATTTCATAATATGGTGTTGAGTTGTCAACTTATGAATTATATTTGGTATTTTCCTCCAAAAATAATTATAATTGGTCCTTCTCCACAAAAAATCCTTTTTTATTAGGTCTTATCGGACAAAAACAACCTAAACTTAACTGAGATTCTCTATTTGAACTAATCTTAACTTATTTATAAGTGTTAGACCCTTTTTTTGTTGTACTGAACTTACTAGCCCTTATTAATATTAATCTGAACTCATCTAAATTTTTGTTTACAAGTACTACAGATAAGGTGAACATAACAAGCCCACGTCTGATTAAAGCCTCTGTTTGGGGGGTTGGTGCTTTGGGTTTTGGTGTCATTTATATCCTCCTTGGCTCCATTGTTAATAGTTGTACTCAAGAAAAGAACATGTATATTTAGGGCTTGTTCTCCCCAACTTATTTCCAGTTCAGTTCAATTCAGTTCAGGTCTGGACAATACTTTTACTCTCACATATCAATATTCATTTCAGTTCAATTCAGTTCAGTTATTTTATACCAAAGAGAACATGCCTTTAGGGCCTGTTCCCTCCGGCTTATTTTCAGTTCGGTTCAGTTCAATTAAATTCAGTTCAGTTCAATTCAATTCAACTCTGGATAATACTTTTACTCTCACATATCACTATTCATTTTAGTTCAGTTCAGTTGTTTTATGCCGAAGAGAACAGACTCTTAAAGTAGTTGAATAAATGTATGTTGAAAAAATATTAAACAAAACATAGGTGGATAGGTCACCTTTTCCAAAAAAGAATTGGTACTATTAATTTAAAATATCTCAAAGAGGAATATGATCCAATTCTTAAAAATGGAGGTATTATACTAGTAATTACACCTTTCCGTACGTATAGTACATTTGAGGTTATTGTTATTATTTTTTTTCCTCATTGCTTATTTGTACTAATTTTGTAAAGCTCTAAATTGAATGAGCAAAAATTAAGTAATGAAAATAAAAAGAGAAATTCCCATTATCAACCCTCTGTTTTTTATCACGTTTATAACTCTAAGTTTTTTTATTCTCGTGGGTAACCCTAAATTATTGCATAAATGTCAAGCGTGACATTATGAAGCAAAAAAACGTTAATTGCCATCAAATGTTGATAAAGTGCATTAAAAATTAATGTCGTGCAAATCATGATTTTCTCAATGAGTTTTACTGCATAGAAAATGAGGAATTTTGGGTTGTTTTTTTGTCAATTATGACCTCTAATTTGATCCTTAAGGGCCAAAATGACCCCCTAAATTTTAGGCGGACAATTTTTATGGCACGCAAACTAAGGCGCGCTAATCAAGGCATTAAGTTCTAAATAAAGTTACCAAAGTTAACCTTTTTTTCTTCATAATGACACATTTGATATTAGGACTGTAACTAAGGGTTACCAACGAAATTAAAAAAAAAAAAAAAACTAAAGGTTGCCAATAAGAAAAAGGTAAATATAGAAAGTTATCAATAGAAATTTTAGAGATTTTTTAAAATTATTGAGTGCATATCCACCAATAAGCACAACCACAACAGCCATTAAGGGTGAAAGTTATTCGGATAAAATCCAAAATCAAATCCAATCCAATCCGAATTAGTAATTCGGATCGGATTTGAACTGTGTTCGGATTGGATTTGGATTGAGATTTTTTCAAAAATTGGATTTTCGGATCGGATTGGATTGAGGGTAATTGGATCCAAAAACCCAATATAACCGAATAGTAATATGCCTTGTATTATGTACCGGGATTGGGTTTAAATGCTTAACTGATTTTTTATTATAAAAAAACCTACTCCATAGCCCAATACACATAGCACTTCAATCTTTCCCCTAAAACACTAATTGTACTTAATTCCTCATTTCCTAAAGCACAACCACAACAGTCATTAGGGGTGAAAGTTATTCGGATAAAATCCAAAATCAAATCCAATCCAATCCGAATTAGTAATTCAGATTGGATTTGAACTGTGTTTGAATTGGATTTGGATTGAGATTTTTTGAAAAATTAGATTTTCGGATCGGATTGGATTGAGGGTAATTGGATCCAAAAATCCAATATAACCGAATAGTAATATGCCTTGTATTATGTACCGGGATTGGGTTTAAATGCTTAACTGATTTTTATTATAAAAAAACCTACTCCATAGCCCAATACACATAGCACTTCAATCTTTCCCCTAAAACACTAATTGTACTTAATTCCTCATTTCCTAAATCTATTAGGGTGTTGTTGTGCTTAATTTATTTCATCGAAAAACTCGAGTTTTAAGAAAATCGGATTTTCGGATCGGATCCAATCTACAATATGAAATTTCGGATTGGATTGGATCGGATTCAACCCCTAATTGGTTTGGATTCAGATTGAAAATTTGAAATCCAAATTTTATTCGGATTGGATTAAATCATAATCCAAACTGCACACCGAACTTAATTTCACCCCTAACAACCATGGATAGTTATGAAATGAGGTCTTTACAAATGGGATAAGAGAATTCCTATTCTATTATATATATTTCTTTATTTTTTTTATTTAATTAAAAAAATAATTAGAAAATAAAACAGAAAGTACAAAAATAAGTAATAGTCCCTTACCAGTGACCAACTGACCATCATATATGAGGTTTGATAAATCTCTAACAGTTAGATATATCTAACACAAGTTTTCGTGTAATAAATGTTGTTTTTGTATATAACAAATATTGTTTGTGTATGTAACAATATTGTTTGTTTTTCTTATAACAAATATGAGGAAAACAACACAAACAATATATGTAATATACACAAACATTATTTGTTATACGGAAACTTAGATTTAACACATCTAACCGTTAGATGTTTATATTATCATCCCTCTATACGATATTTGATAAATCTCTAATAGTTAGATGCTTACCATCCCTCCACCATATACTGCTTTTGTAGTAGGTTTTCGCGGCTATGGGGTTTATAATTTTTATATTCACTCTGTCAATTTTAAGTGAGATTGGTACAAAGATGTCACAGCATTCACATGGATACGCATGCAACGCAAGGACCCTAATTTTAAAGAGAACTAATAGTAATAGTTTTGGTGTCTTTATTTTCCCTTGTTACTCACTACCAAACTCACGTGTTAATGAGAGTGGAATAATATAAAGTTAATGCTTCATAAATGAATTGTAAATAGATAGATGACAGACAAATCCAAAGTTATGTTTCGAATTTCGGAAGTTGGTGTTGCAATGACGACTGTTGGGTGAAAAAGGGGCCTTGGCCCTTTTGTGTAATTGAGACTTGAGTTCTAACCCTAATTAGTTTAGTAATAAAACAATGTTTGAAATATGCTTTTATTTTTTTTGGTGTGTTTTAGATGTAGTAGGTTACACTATATGATCATAATTCGTGTTACGCCATAATATATAGTGTAATAATTGTACCAAAGACTTTTTTTTACTTGACGTTACTACTTACTAGATTTTAAAGTCGTGAATGTATATGTTAAAAACAAAATAAGATAAAAGCTATATTGTTATGGTGTTAAATCTATACTAAAATGTTATTAGATTATAGTTTGTGTTGGCTATTCAATTTGATTGATATATCCTAATTATGTTTGATGGTTGATAGCAAAATAATATAACAATTTTAGTTAATTTTTTTTTTAACAAACAATTTTAGTTAATATGGTATGGAGTATTTGATTATCCCAGATGGTCCTCTTTGTATTCTCAAAAAGTTTGTTATTCTATTTGCATAGGCTAAAAGAATGATTAATAAGAATACTTGGTGATGTTACTTGAAACATCTCAATATTTCTCTTCCTTTAAAAATATTCTTTTCTTGTAAAATAATAAATAATATTACCGTTACGTGCGAAAATGTGTGGTGGGCTATGTAATTATAATTAAAATACTTCAACCCATGACTAAAGTCAATACTACTTTTAAATAAAAAAATTCAATACTACTATATTACAATTTGGAATCATTTAAGGGCAAAAAAACTAAATCCAATTGAATTTAATTAAGTATAATAAAACAAACCATAAATTCTATAATATTTGAGAACACTTTAATTACTAAAGGACTTAAATAAAGGTAGCAATAACATATACACTCTTCACTTCCCAACATCATGATCTCCAACTGAAATAGATGTATGATCGATCGATACCAATGACTGCTCGCCAACCAATACTAACGTGAAAACAAGTCGTCATAGGATCAATAAGGTACAAGCCATGATCAAAACACAAAGCATGTAACCAGCAACGCTGAGTACACACACAAGCTCAAGAACATACCAGGAAAATTCTACCATAATACTACAAAACAAATAACTAATAACAACAACTCAAACATATAATAGCAGTCCGACGACCCTTAAGTCTATAGACTTATAAACTGACTTACCCAATTTTTTAATTTAGTTTTAAGTAATCAATGAACAAGTTCATCCATTTCATATATATATATTAAAAAGATATGACATTATCCACGATATTAAAAAATAAAACCTAATATGATGTTTCTACTAAAAAAAAAAAGGCACGTTAAATAGTATGGCGGTCTTAGAAAAACTCGATGGACATCACCAAGAGTTATACAGGCCACCTTGCTCAATACTCTAGATATGCAAATATAATCCAAAGTTTCATTGCTCATCATCTTTTCACTTAAGTAATCAATAGCTTAATGCTTAATAAATATTAGACCATCAATTTATTGATATAATACACCAAACAAATAAATACTTCTTTTATCTTAAATTAATAAAGATGACTACGACGTCAAATTAATTCTATTAAGTTCTCCAACATTTAACCTTTGTTGAATAATCAACAATTAAGCGGATGCCATAAAGATATAACTTCCTTTATTCATCCAATTAAGATCACCACCATAAAGAATAATAAATATAATATGATAAGCCATGAAAGTATTATAATTTATAATCATCAATTCCATAAAGTCCTCGGTATTAATCAAACTCACATGATTAATAGATAAAAACTATAATACACCATGCTTACATCAGTATTTCATACAAATACATAATTTATATATAACCAAATATTTTACATAATTATTAACGGAAATATGCTAATTTCGTCCAAAATAATTTTGTCTAAAACTACCAACAATTCTTCTGAATATGATACTATATTCTTCATTCCGAAACCAATACATGACACTATGTCCAGCCCTTGGTAATAGACATGCACATCACACGTACCTAGCTCATAAATAATTTCTTCATACCACCTTTAAACTCAAATTTCATTATTGAGAAGTCTTCTCCAAGTAACATCGAATGATCAATAGACAAATTACTGGTAAATTTCAACAATTTAAATCTTATAAACCCTTTTTTAAGCCCATATAATCCATAATTAAGATAAAATTCCATCCTTTAAGTCATAATATATATATATTGTGAAAACCCATCATTAAAATCCTAAAATAAATAATTTTGTTCTTAAATCTTTACAAGGCATTAGACAATACTTTGGCTTTGAAAAAAGTATGTTAGGGGTATGCTATAATTTGCTTCCAAAATAACCATACATTTTCAATAAGAAAAGAAAGTAGCACCTAAATTAGTTAACAACAAATACCAAACACTCCTAAAACTCAGAGAGATTCAACAACAAATGCATAAAAGGTCAAAAAGTAAACCCAATATCTAAGTAAAAATTTGGTAACCCCCAAACTAAGTACTCCTACAAACATAGATAACCCAAAAATACATAGGGATGATTCAGTAATTCACTTGCTTTTTTTTCTTTTTGGGAGATTATTTCACTTCTGTCTGACTAATTTATGCTTCAATGAAAAAAAAACAAAAAACCACCGAATCTAATGCGATGACGTGGCATTTCTCTCATACTTTTTCTATATAAACTTTTTTATAAATAATAAAAAGACCTAAAAAAAACCCACTTATCTGCATTTTTGCCACTTCTCTTTTCTTTCCATCAGTCAGTTATTACTTGGTCAATTACCCTTATTTTTAGGAGAAATGAAAGTGCTTACTTTACTAAGTACATCAATAATAATATTCCCTTGTATATATTAAACCTTTATAATATTACAAAATAATATTCTTTTATCATTTAGTAGATACTGTAAATCAATAAAACAATACAGTAATGAATTATATATCATGAAAGTTAAGAACTTTGTTTTAGTGTAATTAAACCTTTATAATATTACAAAATAATATTCTTTTATAATTTAGTAGATACTGTAAATCAATAAAACATAAATTAATGAATTATATATCATGAAAGTTACAAACTTTGTTTCAGTGTAATTAAACCTTTATAATATTACAAAATAATATTCTTTTATAATTTAGTAGATACTGTAAATCAATAAAACATAAATTAATGAATTATATATCATGAAAGTTAAGAACTTTTTTTAGTGTAATTAAACCTTTATAATATTAGTATATTACAAAATAATATTCTTTTATAATTTAGTAGATACTGTAAATCAATAAAACATACAGTAATGAATTATATATCATGAAAGTTAAGAACATTTTTTAGTGTAATTAATTATGAAAGTTGATATGATAGTAGCAAACAACAATAATAATGTTTGTTATGAAGTATATAGTATAAAAAAAAAAGTCAGGTGAGCAGTATTTATTCAGTTTTCTGATGTTAAACTCACTTTCTCTCTCTTCTTTGTTTGTTCATTTTTGTTGTTTCTCTCACCAAAAAAAAGTCCATCAAATACAAAAACCCTAAACAGGGGTTCTTGTAATAAGAAGAGGGGAAGAAACCCTTTTTGTTAAATAGCCGCCGGAATTGATCTCAGCCGTTGAAAATATCATCTCCGATCTTCTATAAACCAAAATTTCTTTCACCCATAAATATTTTCTCTCTCTAATATTTTTCACTCTTTTTGCAGAAACTTCTCTTATTTTTTTTGGTGGAATGTGATAGAAATTTTCAGAAATGGGGTATGCTGTAGCTTGATCATCTTCCGATCAACAAAACCCAGATAATCTTTTTCTTTACCCAGCTTTGATTTTGTTAATTATTGATTAAGTTGAAGTTAAAAACATAATTGGGAAGAAAAAGATTGATGCTTGATCACTAATAATTATATGATTTTGAGTTTTATTGTGTGTTTAGGTGATTAGAGTGCATAAATTAAGACCTGGGTGTAGCTGTAAATAATCTATATATATGTTATTAGGGTGTTTAGGGTTTTGGAAAGTTTTCAACTTTGATATTTTGTTGTTAGGGTTTCTAGGGTTTGTGGGTTAGGTAAAAATTTGAAGTTTAATTGTGTTTGTGGGTGTGATAATGTTATCTGAATTGGGAAGAAGACCAATGATTGGTGGGAACAATGAGGGAACATATGGGGATGAATTAGAAATGGAGATAGGGATGTTGCTCCGTGAGCAGAGGCGGCAGCAAGAGCCCGCCGATGATCGCGAGCGCGACCTTAATATATATCGGAGTGGTTCTGCACCTCCTACTGTGGAGGGCTCATTGAGTGCAGTAGGAGGGATATTTGGGAACACTGATGCTTTTTCTGAATTTGTTCAGAGTAAGAATGACAATGGGGTAATGTCTGAAGAGGAGCTTAGGTCTGATCCTGCGTATTTATCGTATTATTATTCGAATGTTAACTTAAATCCTAGGTTGCCCCCGCCCCTTTTGTCGAAGGAAGATTGGAGGTTTGCACAAAGATTGCAAGGTGGGAGCTCGGTGTTGGGCGGAATTGGGGATAAGAGGAAAGTGAATAAGACCGAGAATGGGCCGGCTAGGTCGCCCTATTTGATGCCCCCTGGATTTAGTTCGAAGAAAGAGGAAAGGGAGGCTGATCCGGAGAAAGTCCAGGGCTCAGCTGATTGGGGTAAGGACGGACTACCAGGATTGCCGGGTATCGGGGGTATCGGGCTTGGCGCTAAGCAGAAGAGTCTGGCGGAGATATTTCAGGTAATAATATGGTTCAGTTTATGCCTTGTGCTTGGCTCTTTTTTCTGGTTTACTGTGGCACTAACCTAATGATTGGTTTGTCTTCTATTTTCTCCTGGCAGTTGGTTTAACATTTTTGTTATTATGTATATTCGAGGAATGTTTGTATAATTACTAGATGGATTGCAGTCTTATTATTTCAAGTAAATCAACATATTTGGATCCACCTTTGTGCATGTCTTGTGAACCATAGCAGACTACCTTTTATGTGTTGGTTGAAACTGACAGTCGTTCTTGAACAAAGTTTCACTGTAAATGTATGTGACATTATTTAGTTACTTTTCTTTTCGCTAGTTCTGTGGTGCAAATTTAGGGAGTTATCTTTTGATCTATTTCCTTAAAGCTTTTATAGGTGTTAAGTTCGTAGTTTGCTTTCTAGGTGTTAAATTTGCTCAAAGTGCTAGGTGTGCAGGGGTTTTATGCTTTTCATCCCTGTTGTGTAGAAGTTTTCTGTCTGCTTCCGTAGCAACTATATCTATGGTCTTTCTGTCGTCTTTTGCTGTCATGTTTTTATTTTCTGTTTTTCTTCAAGAGTTCACTTTCTTTTTTTTACAGTTCTCTGATTCATTTTGCAAATTTATATTGACAGAATGATTTGGGACGTTCTAATCCTCCCTCAAGGCACCCCTCTCGTCCTGCTAGCCGCAATGCTTTTGATGAAAATGTTGAGACATTAGGATCAGCTGAAGCTGAGCTGGCCCTTTTGAGACGTGAAGGTTCAAATGTTCAGGGTTCTTCTGCCTCCCAGAATCTTACTTCACCTGCTTCCTATTCCTATGCTGCTGCATTGGGCTCATCCTTGTCAAGAAGCACTACACCTGATCCTCAACATATAGCTCGAGCTCCAAGTCCTTGCCCTACACCTATTGGTGAGGGCAGAGCTGGAGCATCAAAGAAGAGTGCAGCTGGTCCAAACTCATTCAACGGCATGTCATCAGGAATGAGTGACCCTTCTGATCTGGTAGCTGCTTTCTCTGGCATGAATCTCAAGACAAACGGTAATCTTGACAATGGAATTCATTTGCCATCACAGATTGAACAAGACGGTTCTGATAGTCAAAACTATATGTTCAATATGCCAAGTGGTCATGAGCATGTTAAGCAACATTCATCATATATGAATAAGTCTGATTCGAGTCATTTGCATATGCCATCTGCTACTCACCCAGCTGCTAGAGGTAATATGGGTGGCTCTGATCTGAGGAGCCCCCAGGCTGAGCGTCCAAAGCCTGGTTTTAGTTCTGGTGTCCCATATTCTA
Source organism: Beta vulgaris subsp. vulgaris (assembly GCF_026745355.1). Classification (NCBI taxonomy): domain Eukaryota; kingdom Viridiplantae; phylum Streptophyta; class Magnoliopsida; order Caryophyllales; family Amaranthaceae; genus Beta; species Beta vulgaris. The sequence continues at coordinate 57,738,606 of NC_079208.1, read as the reverse complement.
AGGGATCATCTCCATCCTATCTAAACGGAGGCGGCTTGTCTCCTCATTATACTCATATGGATGGAAATAGCTCATCATATGCAAATTATGGCTTGAGTGGGTTTTCCTTGAACTCACCTGTCCCATCTATGATGGGAAACCAACTTGGCAACTTCAATCTCCCCCCATTACTGGAGAATGTTGCTGCAGCTTCGGCTATGGGAGTCCATGGGCTTGATTCAAGAGTTATGGCTGGTGGTATGCCTTCTGGACAGAATTTGACAGCTTCTGCAGAATCTGGTCGGTTAGGAAATCCTATGTCCGGAAATGCTCTGCAGGCCTCTCTTGCAGATGCTATGTATCTTCAGTACCTTAGATCAGCTGAATATGCTGCACAGGCTGCTGCTATGAATGACCAGTCTCCTGATAAGTATTATATGGAGTTACTTCAAAAGGCATATCTTGGATCTGTAATGTCTCCTCAGAAATCACAGTTTGGGGCTCCTATGGGAAACAAATCTGGTGGTTCTAATCATGGTTACTATGGGAATCATGCATATGGGGTGGGCATGGGATATCCTGGAAGTCCACTGACCAGTCCTGTTATTCCAAATTCGCCCGGTGGAGCAGGTAGTCCTATTAGGCACAATGATTATAGTATGCGATATCCTTCTGCAATGAGAAATCTAGGGAGTGGTGCCATGGCACCTTGGCACTTGGATGGCACTTTTGGATCCTCGCTTTTGGAGGAGTTTAAGAGTAATAAGACAAAGTGCTTTGAGCTTTCAGAAATTGCTGGCCATGTTGTTGAGTTCAGGTATGTGATGTTCATATCATCTTTTGGGGGTAACCTGCCATATTAGCTTTTTTAATCGATCATCCTATATGAACAGTGCCGATCAGTATGGAAGTCGTTTCATCCAGCAAAAACTTGAAACTGCTTCAACTGAAGAGAAAAATATGGTGTTTGAAGAAATTATTCCCCAAGCTCTTTCCTTAATGACTGATGTGTTCGGAAATTATGTGATTCAGAAGGTAATAGCACTTCTTTTTACGCAGTTGCATTGTCTAGGATATTGAAGTTGATTTGCGTGTTAGTATCTTTAACTATTCATTGTTATGTCCTAATGTACAACATATGGTGCTAAACCCAGTTTTTTGAGCACGGGATGGATACTCAAAGAAGAGATCTTGCCGGCAAGCTTGATGGTCATGTGTTGACCCTTAGCCTGCAAATGTATGGATGTCGTGTTATTCAGAAGGTATTATTAACTTGCGTATCATCCCCCCCCCCCCCCCCCCCCACTTCATGTTATGGTGTGGACGCTATACGTACATATATCTCTTATTCTAACTGCTATTCCTTGATTGTTTTGAGACATAGTGTGTGGTCCTGCTACCGAACTGTCTTATATCTTTTCTATTTACTGTTTTTTTTAGTGTTACCATAAAGAATTTGTATCTTGTACAAGTCATTCTTGCTGTCTTTTTAATTGTTAATATTTTTAACTCCTCTACTAACCTTATTAAATCATTAGCTCTCAACATATTTTTCCAACCCCTCCCGGCCTCATTATGTTGCCGACTAACTTGTATCTTTTTTGGTTGACAGGCTATTGAAGTTGTTGATCTGGATCAAAAGATCAAAATGGTTCTAGAGCTTGATGGTCATATAATGCGATGCGTGCGTGATCAAAATGGGAATCATGTTATCCAGAAGTGCATTGAATGTGTCCCTGAAGAGCATATTCAGTTTATTGTTGAATCATTTTTTGATCAAGTTGTTACTCTTTCAACTCATCCTTATGGGTGCCGTGTGATTCAGGTTAACTAGCTGATTGCTATAGTGAATCACACTTAATAGATTCAGTGACTTGAAGCCTCTTTCAGTTTACTAAGTTAAATGATTTTTTATGTGCTTATAGAGAGTTCTGGAGCACTGCAAAGAGCCACTGACACAGAGCAAAGTTATGGATGAGATTCTGGGTTCAGTTAGCATGTTGGCGCAAGATCAGTATGGAAATTATGTTGTTCAGGTGTGTATCATCACATATTTTTTTTGGACTTAGATCAAGGACCTAGAATTGATGAGCACATCAAGAATTTGACTATTATTGGGTCTTTAATTTTTAGAATCAAGTTACTAATAGTGAAAAGCTCTCTTTGAAATACATTCATTATTAGCCTATTCTATGTACAAACTTGAATGTTGTAGTAGCAGTCTTGTGATGGTAGCAATCTCATGATGGTTCTTAAAATGAATTAAATATGAAGCATTCTATTCTCCACAGAAGTACATGAAAAGTTTTTGGAAACACAAGGTTTATTACGAAAAGTGAATTTTGTGTTGGAGCTTATGCAAAATTTGTGCTGGTTGCCTTCTGTGGATGGCAAAATCTTAATTTCTACCATATGTACTAGTTAAAGTTTAAACTGCCTGTCATAAACCATTTTGAAGGCCTTGCTGAAAATGAGGGTTATCATCTGTGGAAATTTTAATACCCATGTTTTATGTGTTTTTAGCTGTTTGTAATCGTTGCCGTTTGTAACATAGCCTTGCCCTTGGCCAGTGAATATATAGGACGGGATGGCTACTAGATGATATTTTATGCTAGATAAATGTTTTTTTCAGACCATCTATTATTTTTAAGGAGAAATCAAGTATGATGTTTTGAGAGATGATGGGAGAAAATGCTTACACTGGGAGATATGTACATGACATTATTTTTAAGGAATCAAGCAAAGCTGGTCAGAACTTAATACCTAAATGATGTGGCGTCCTGCCCTATTTCGATTCTTCAGTGTCCTCCTGAGGTTTGCTTCCCATGGTTGGTCTCCTTGAGCTTCAATGACCTCTTTGCAGCTTCATGTAACCTTTTTTTCCTCTGTTCTTTAAGCATAAATAGTCAGTTCCAAATATTCTAGCTCAAGTGAAATACAAAAATGTAAAGTTTTTGTCTGAATTCTGAGATACAAGTATAATTGGTCATAAGTGCCGAGGATGAGAGAAGAAGAGGGATAGTGGAGGATGAGAAAAAAGGGACAGTTTTTGGGTCTGTTATATGCTCATTGCTTGTGTTCTTGATGGTCTTTCTAATTTGCTTATCTATTCTTTATTAAAGTTTGATTAGTGAAGTATTCAACATCTAATGAATCTGCATGTGTTGAGTTGCCTGTTTCTTAATGGCTTTGCCTACTTTTGAGCAGCATGTGCTGGAACATGGAAAGCCACATGAACGGACGGCTATAATCAGGGAGTTAGCTGGGAAGATAGTTCAAATGAGCCAACAGAAGTTTGCGTCCAATGTTGTTGAAAAATGTCTGTGTTTTGGTAATGCAGAAGAACGAGAAATTCTGGTAAATGAGATGCTTGGCACTACTGATGAAAATGAGCCACTTCAGGTTTGTCAAATTAAAAAGTTATATTTCTCAAACCTTGTTTCCATGTTTTGCTCAATGCCTTCTTTTCCCATTTCATTGAGCATTGAATATACGTGAAGATGACATGAGTTTCCCTTTTAACTAAGTTGTTTTTTTTTTTTTTCTTTGATGAAGAGATTCTAGTAGTCAACATCTACTTTCCTTGCTACTTAATGGCATCTTCCTCCGTGAAGGAGGATGCTTTTACTTCTAACACAGCCTACCTATAATCATGCATATTTTTGATTTCTTATTAAAAAAATTCCCCAGGCGATGATGAAAGACCAATTTGCGAACTATGTTGTACAGAAGGTATTGGAAACCTGCAGTGATCAGCAGAGGGAGCATATCCTATCTCGAATTAAGGTTCATTTGAATGCACTCAAGAAATACACTTATGGAAAGCATATTGTTGCACGTGTAGAAAAGCTTGTTGCTGCGGGAGGTACGGATTATTCTAAAGCTCTTTGCATATTTTGATCTTGAAATTAGTCCGCTTTTGCTACACATTTCATGTCCCCTATTATCTTCTAGTCTGTGTTAATCTGTTGAGAAGTCCGTCTTTTTTGTTTTGCTGAATTCACTGAAGAAGTGACAATTCAGGTATAAATGGGACAAGTTCATGTTAGCCTTGGGTTAGATTAAAAATTATGTAAAATAGTAAAAACACAAAATAATTGGTATTTGCTTGTTTGGTTGACATCAAACATGGGAAGTCAGTGTTCCCGGCAATGGGGATTACTAAAGTTGTTTGATTGACATAATCAGAGATGCTGCTACTTCTTGGGAAGTTCGATTAAGGAATTACCTTACCTATCCTCCCTCCAAGGTAAGTAGAACTTCCTGTGGGTTTACTACTTTCTATAGTCTCCCAAACAATTTTTTATGCTTCCCATGGAAAGTTAATTTCATTGGCATCGGAACCTCCTATATGTAACCAAACGACTATTAAATACGATAAATGGATCGGAACTGGGTTTGTGTTAGGTGGGATTTTGGGTTCTTGTAATGACTTGTGGGTCAGGTGACCATGTTGGGTTAGGGATTGCTGGCTGTTGCATGTCTGCCTGTGTTTAGTTCTTTTTTTTGTTGAAATTATGTGTTTTGAGTTTAGAATCTTGCTTTCCTATCCTGTGCAGAAAGGAGAATCGCGGGGCAGTGTCCACAGCCTGCATAAGGTGGTGGGATAGGAAATCAGAGAGTATGTACAGCTGACTGAAGCTACTTACACTATGCTTCATCTTTTTCCAGCCTTTTTTTTTTTGTTTTTTCTTTTGCGTAAGATCTAGAGCCATTGCTCCACCAGTCCTTTGAGAGGAGTTGGTTAGGGAGCCCAGGAATAAAGGTTGTTGCTTTTGTACTTGGGGAAATTGTACATTTTGTAGTTTTAAGGCTATACATAGAATCGAGCGAGCTGTGCTGCAGATGTGATATATGCTTGTGCTCCTGCAAAGATTTTTAAAAAATATGAGCATACAGGGGTGTAAAAATGAATCATTAAAATGGTGAAGGGTAGGTTTTTTTTCTAGTGATCGATCCGATTCGTGACTGTACAAATGTGGCTATGTCAAGAGAGCTGTTGGTGTCCTAGGAAGCTCAAAAAATTTTCTTGTATGGTATCGATGTTCTTTCTATTTCCCAGAAGAAAAAAGTTATTATGGAGAAGTACAATCTTGTTCAGCTACACTTTTCTTTTGGTCTTAGTTTTTCCATTCATTTCTTGCAACATTTTTACTTCTTACCACTGATTACCCAAATTTATTTGTTTAATCAGTTTTGATGATTCTCTTCACCTAAACCACTTGATTGGTTACGAGCAGTGATTACTCAGTCAAAAAAGTTGGCTTTTCAAGGGGTAAAGTGATTGTCAATCACTATTATACATACTTATTTTGTTTATAAGTGTTTCTCTGAAAATTGCTGTATTTTCCACATTATTGAGGTTTTAAAAGATGTTTTCTGACAAAAGAAACATACACTAAGGCTATGTTCAGTTCACCTTATTTTTGCTTATTTCAGATCTAATCAGATCAGATCAGATCAGAAAAAATAAGTTTAGATCAGATCAGATCTGTCAGTTTTTAAACTCATTTTTACTATAAAATATCTTTCATTACATATTAGTAAAAATTATAATAATTGAATATTAATAAAGTACTCATTGAGATGAATCAAACAAGACCCCACATGACTATGTTTTTTCTTTTATATTGAGAGAAATCTAAAAGATAAGATCTTGTAATCAGATCAGTTCAGAAAAAATAAGTTCAGATCAGATCAGAAAAAATAAGTTCAGATCAGATCAGATCAGATCAGATAAGTTCAGATCAGAAAATTTCAGGTGAACTAAACATAGCCTAATATTTACCTTATATATTGGGGTTTTGACCCTATTTGACAACTAGTGATTAGTTGTTAACTGATTGTATTAGTTGATAGTTGATTGTATTTGTTGTATAAAGGTATTTGGTAAGTAATTCATAGTTGATTGCTACATAATTATGTAAATGACCAATAAGGATATGTGCATAATCTATTATTGTGGCTTTAATTATTTATTAATGCAAATTTCAACAATTTCAAGATAGATGTAATTGATCCACATATTCTGAAACTTCTAATGTTAAAAAGTTTCTCATTCTCACTTTTTCGAAAACAGTTTTTTGGGTCCATTAATTAATTGAAGTCTCTTTTTACCAAACATTTAAATTAGAGGATTGACTAGTCAAATTCTCTAATATGAGTTTCAACTTTTAATTTTATACCAAATTTCTCATATTACCAAACACGTCCTAAGTCTTTTGGATAATGATGGTTGACCTAACATGTAAATATGTAATGGTTAAATGCTTCCCAAAGCAAACAAAGAAGAGGAAACAAAATTAATGAGAATTCACGACAATAATTTTAACTTGTTAATTTCTCACCGTGAAATAATTTGTCATGATTATGGTATTGAATGAGTAAAGGAATTGATTTATACGTGTCTTTATGACATTGGTTATTGTTCATTTTTTTTTTTTGAGGAGACATTGGTTATTGTTCATTTATACAACAAAATTAAAGAAATTAATGGTATGAATTGGTATTCTTGATCATCATTATTAGTTAAAGATAAAAGAAAAAATTAATGGTGTAATATTGTTAAAATTATTATTAATAGAGGATAAACAATAAAACTCCGAATTAATGCATGTTTTGAATATTGAAAGGTGAGTGACAATTCTTGGCGCTAGCATATGGCTTTTGTAAGGGCGGAACGATCGACATGTTCTTTTTTTTACTCAGCATCTTGCCATTAGTTTTATCGCTTATTGTCACCGCTAATACCACGTTTTTTTTTTTACATTTGGTATAGATCAATATATTTGTTCATTGCTTACTCTAAATTATATTAATTAATTGTTTTCAGTGGCTTATGTAGTTATATGTTAAGTCCAAATTTTACACTTGATTTGACGCATTTTGAGAAGAGTGAAATGAACATTGAGTTTGAGAGTGATGTAGTTCAAGAAGAGCCTTTGAACAACATATTGGAGCTTGAAAACTTTGATGTATGGGCCCTTGACTTCATGGGCCCTTTCCCCTCCTCATGTGGAAACAATTATATCTTGATTGCAGTTGACTAGTGTCAAAGTGGGTGGAAGCATCACCCATACATGACTCTAAGGTAGTCATTAAGTCATTAAGTTGGTCAAGAAGGTTATTTTCCCTCGTTTTGGTGTGTCTCAAGCGGCGATTATTGATGGAGGCTCTCACATTGCAAAGAATAAAAAATGCAGTATTACTCTCTCATTTATTCTTGTCATAGTTGTTAAACTGTTGATATGTCAATCTATTTTTTCGGTCCTGACCAAAAAATCGACCAAAAAATCAAAAATTCAAAAAAAATAGAGCTATTAATTATCGACAATGGTAATTAGATACAATGCTGTTTTATAATTGCAAATAATATATTATTTTCAGCACATAATAGAATGATCTATTATTTTAGATACATATAGTCTCACAAATGTCGGATTCAAGAGAAGTGCAAAGATGTGCCTTGAACCAAAAAACAAGCCAAAGTTGAGATTTAATAATAATTATCACTTTGACTAGTGTTTTATTTTGAGTACCCAAGTACAGTGGCGGATCTTGAAATATTTGCTACAGGGGCCAGATTTTTCCATAATAATATATTAACACATATATAAAACTATAAGAACATATGAGTAATTAAATTGATATTAGTAAATCAACTAGTTATATATACTTATATTTTATATACTTCTTCCGTTTCGTTTTAAATGTAACAAAGGGATATTTTTTGTGAAATATAAAATATTTCATTGTTGCATTTAAAACAAAATGGAGGAAGTAGTATGATTTAATAATTACATAATACAATAACAAAATGATATTACTTGAATCTACAATAATTTATAAAGCAAACAAAAACACACATCTTACATGATAACAATGAATAACTTTTCAAAAATTATTAAAAAAGACGGTTTAATTTTAATATAAAAGTAGACTTAGTCACTAAATGGATTAAACTAGTAACCGAAAGAAATTAACCTAGTTACTATTGGGCTTATTCTATTTTTAATATTAGGCTTATCATTGCCTAATTTTAATTTAAAAGTAGGCGGTCTCTTATAAGACAAACTCATAACTTTTCAATTGAAAAAAAAAATAAATCAAAATTGAAATAAAAAAATCAAGATGGTGAATGAGTGGCGTGTGAATTGTGATAGCAATTCACAAGATTCATAAAAGGTAAAAAAAGTTACAGCGTGCAATACTGCAGTATATAAGTACTTTACATTTTACCGTTCCAATTCGGCAATTCAAGAAAACTACAACATAATGAATAACAAAAAATTACCAAAATTCAGAGTTTTTGCAGCTTTAACATAATTGCAGATTTTCTTTTTGGTTTTCACTTCCCAGATATCCTGTTTTGCAATGAGCAAGGGTTACTTTTAGGTTGCTTTAGCAGTTTAGCCGTGTAACTTCTGTTTTTATACTGGGCTTTTGGGCTGTAATATACAAGCTTCACATGTTTTTTTTTAAACCTAGGGAGCCAGACCCAGGCCTGCCCCTATTAAGATCCGCCATTGCCCAAGTAGTTATTCAAAGCTATATAAACTTGTCTACCAAGATGAAAACAATCAGTGGTGGAAATTTCCAGATAGTAAGACAAACATTCATCGGGTAATTCGTATTAGTGTCTCATCTAGCTGTATACCAATGAGATATTTTACCACTAGGATTAACTATTGGACGCTTGTTTTTCTATCTGTTGTTAAACTCTTAAATAAACAAAAGATAAAGTGACATAGATGAAATATTTAGAAACATTAATTATTTATACATGGGCCGAAAAGTGTGTGACTCAAAAATGTTTCTTGTTACGTAGATAAGATGTTCTTTAATCGCCATATATTCGACTCAAAAAGTGGGGATAAGTTGTGTGGATACTGGGCTAGTGGTGAATCTTTCTTGAGCGAAAATCATAACATTGAACGATAAGAAGAAATTAAAGGTCTCAAGGATTTCAGCTCAAATTATGTCTCAACTCGATTAAGGAGAACAATATAGAAGAAAAATGATTCATCTTGTACTAGCTGTACAACATCTTGTATTCTTTCCCAAGTTGTAGAAATGTATGAAACGAGGTTGCCAAAAAAATTAAATTGTTTTTTCTTAAATACTTCATTAATTTCTTAAGTAGACCTAGCAATCGGACAAATCGAATCAGATTCGTACTGGACACATTCAAAACTAATCGTTTTCGTATCATGTTATTTCCGAATCGAATTCGGATTGGACCGAACGATTTAGGATTTGGACATCGTACAAACCAGTGTACTTCCGAGATCGAATTTCGGAGTATGATATTTTATCATCATCGGATGAGTATGCTTTTCGGACCCGACGATTGCGGATCGGGGCAAACCACTCCCAATAATATTTAGAGTTCCTTTTTACCGGGGGTTTCATATGCAAATAAATTTATTATATTTGCAGTTTGTAATCACATTGAAGAAATTAATTGTCATTGCACAGATATAATATATATATATATATATATATATATATATATATATAGGGTTGGGTTCTAATGAGAACCCTCTTATGGTGAGAACCACTTAAAATGAGCAAAAACTTGTTAAAATGAACAAAAAAAAGTAACCAATGAGCAGAAACATAAACTGAGTAGAAAACATTAAGTTATCAAAAACGTAAAATAAACAAAAATGTAAAAGAAGAAAAGCGTAATATGAGCATAAAAAAGTTCAATGAGAAAAAAAGTAAAATCAGCAAAAAGTAGAATGAGCAAAAACGTTGATAAATGAACATAAAATTGTTAAATCAGCAAAACCATGAAATAAGTGAAACAAAAAATGAGCAAAAATGTTATGAAATGATCAAAATCTTCGTAAAATGAGGAAAAATGAGTGGTTATCACGGTTCTCACCATAAAGGTGGTTCTCATATGAACTTACACACACACACACACACACATATATATATATATATATATATATATATATATATATATATATATATATATATATATATATATATATATATATATATATATATATATATATATATATATATATATATATATATAGGGGTAGGATCCGCTGAAAACAACTCTTAGTCTGAAAACTGAAAACAAGGGTAACTATTACCACTTTTAGGGTAACTTTATATACTTTAGGGGTAACTTTTGCCTGTTTTAGGGTAACTTCACTATATTAAGGATAACTTTATATATTATAAGGGTAACTTTGTATATTATAAGGGTAACTTTTAGTACGTTTAGGATAACTTTAGTATATCATAATTAATTCTTATCTGTGTAGAGTAACTTTGAGTATTATAAGGGTAACTTTGAGTATTATGAGGGTAACTTTTAAGTCTTCAACAAATCTACACCAAAATCCACCAAAAATTCACAAGTCAAAAATCAAATCACCGACAACTTTTAATTTTCCCCACTTTCTTCTTCCACTTTCATCTTCTTCAGCCTTCTCTTTCTTTCTCAACTCTCAAAATAAAAAATCTGGTGAAATAATAATATCAATTGAGATAACTATAGCGAATTCAAAAGCTAAAAATTTGAAACACAAGCGAATTCTCAAACTACTAGACCAGAATTGAATACGAATCAAAAAAAAAAAGACCAGAATTTAATATCAATTGAGCTGAAAATAGCGAATTCAAGAAATTCAACCTTAAAATGCGAAAACACAAACAATTTGTCAAACAACTAAAGCAAATTTGAGCAAAAATAAGCTAAAAGTAGCAAATCACAAGTTTAAAGAATGAGTAATGTAAGAAAAGAAAAAACTAATCCAAATCATACAATTTGGACATTTGCTCTGCCACCAGATCAATCAAACCAACCACTGCATCATACACAAGAAGATGCATACAGAGAAGACTTAACGTCACCTTCATATCTTCCAGAGCATGGTTTTCACTTCAGGAAGGTGAGCAACCCTCTCGCCGGCGATTTTCTCTCTCCTATATTCTCTGAAACACGATTATCTTCTTTTCATGATTCGAAAATTAAAGGATTTTCTAACTGATGTTGTTATTGATTTGATTAATTATCGCAATTTAGGGATGAATGAAGAGAGCTCTAATGAAATGTGAACATTTGAATAATAGATTTGTTTCTAGGTTTTCTTTTAGGGAAGATGAATAGTGAGAGCAAGAAAGATTAGAAGAAATTCAGAAGAACAGAAGAAAGAGAAACAGAAGGTGAGTAAGAGTTCAGAAGAATAGAAGAGAGAGAAACAGATAGGTGAGTTGTGTGAAAGGAAATACAGCGAGATTGCGTGTGAGTGTTGATGTGCAATCGTCAATCTTATATTCAACGGCTCAGATTTTTAGTTTTCAGTTTTCAGCTTTATGGGTGTTTTCACAAGATCCTATTCCTATTCCTATATATATATATATATATATATATATATATATATAGGAATAGGATCTTGTGAAAACCACTCTTAGGCTGAAAACTGAAAACAAGATATCTGAACCATTGATTTTGATCGTACGGTGTATATCTCAATTCCCTCTCTCCCACTCTAACACTCCCTCTCACTCATCAAACTCCACCCCACTCTCTCTCCTCTAAAGATCAACCCAGATTTTGTGCCGCTTAACCCTTCCATTTTTTTTTTCTCTCTCCTTCATCAATGGCAGAAAAGATTTCCATCTCTACTTCTCTCTTTACTCCTCTGCTCTGATGCAGCCTTCAATGGTCAAAATGCCCTCCAAATGCGAGGTTTGCCCAGCCTCCTCCGCCTGTAATTCACTAGACTCCTCCCTCTAAAAACATCCTCAACTTAGAGATTTCAATGGCCATGTAATCTGTATTTTTTCCCGACCGATTCCCTTCATGGACATCAATCACGCTGAAGTGCTTGCCATCCATCGAGCCATCTCAATCTCGCTCAGCTGCGATCGTATTAAAGGATCCGAATTCATCATTGAATCAGATTCTTTGAATGCTGTTACTTGGAGCAAGGAAAGGAATGTTGGGCCGTGGAATTTGACCTTTATTCTCAACTATATCAGGAATGTTTCCTTGGGTGCAAGGAAATTCAGTATTCATCATAAAAAAAGGGACTCAAACTCTTTTGCGGATGCCTTAGCAAAGCAGGGTCTCATGAGATTGAATGAATTTATTGCATGGTGCTAATCTCTTTTTCAGTAGTTGAGAATGTAAACCAATCATAAGTTGGTGCTTATAGCCTGTAAATCATTTTGTAAACGCTCAGTTGGAGCTGTTTGTATGGCTTTGCCCACATTAATGAAATGGCTCAAATTATCGAAAAAAAAGAAGTATTGTTATTAGTTGCCAAAGTATTGTGATTAGTTGCTGTTTTAAAACTATTTGTTACCCCCCTCTCACTAACATATATTTCAAGGTAAAAAGTTACCTTAAAAGTGATAATAGTTACTCTTATAATAAATAAAGTTACCGTTGAAATATATAGAACTATCCTTAATATAATAAAGTTACCCCAAAACTGACAAAAGTTACCCTAAAAGTGTTAAAAGTTACCCTAAAGGGGTTAAAAGTTACTTTGTTTTCAGTTTTCAGCCTAAGAGTGGTTTTCAGCGGATCCTTCCCCTATATATATATATATATATATATATATATAGGAAAAATGGATTAGAATACCCCCAACTTTGGGCGGTCCGCTTTTAATACCCCCAACTTTGGATTATTTTTAAATACCCCCAACTTTGGGGGTGGTCCGCCAAAAATACTCCTTTTACCTGCTTTCACCGGAAGAACTGGTAAATTCTTGCACGTGCTTTACTTGTGATCCATTTTTGCATCGTTAATTCACAACCTTCTCATCTCTCTCCTCATCTCTTTCTTCGTTCTTCAATGGCTTCCAAAGTTCCAACACCACTACTTGGGGAATCATCATTTCTGAAGGAGAATAAAAAACACAGTTTCAACATGATAAATTTGCTACTCATTACTGCTTTGTTGAGAGCGGGAATCATCAGAAATAAAAAGGGTATCTTCAGATTCAAGTTGGGTTTTCTCTTTCTTCAATTTCTCCTCTTCATACTTCTTCAATCTTTCATCCCATTTCGCCTAAAATTCAAATGACCCAGATAAAATTAATAGAAATTTAACAAAATAAATCTCACCCAAAAAAGATTATTGAACAAAAAAGAGAAAAATGAAAGAAAAATATGAACCATGTAAAAAATTTCAGTACGATAGATGACGTAAAACCCTAAAATACCCCAGCAATGGGGCCGGTGATAATACGAATATAACCCCATCTTTGCGAAGGAAGTGTGCTATTTTTTTTTCGAGTTTTGTTTGGTTTTGCTGCGGAAATTAGCAATGGTGCGTTGCTGGCAGCGAGTGAGGTGAGGACGATGGTGGAGTTGGTGTTGCTCGGTGGTTGCGAAGTTGAAAATCTGGTGATGATGGCTGAAGGTGCACAAGGCTGCGTGGTGAACTGGTGATGGTGGAGGTGAGAAGGTGAGGTTAAAATTGGTGGGAGGAGGGTTGGGTGTGGGAAGGGTACGGTGGTAGGGGGCTACTGGGGTAAGGGTGGGGTGTGGGAAGGGTGGTAGGGGGCTGCCGGGGGTAAGGAATGGGGTGTGGGAAGGGCGGTAGTGGCCAGTGGGAAGGTGGCAGTGGGTGGTAGTGGGGGTGAGGGAAGGGTGGGAGTAGAAATTGAAAATAAAATAAAAGAGATAAAAAATAAAAAAATTACCTTGCTAACAGGTTACAAGTCATCTGGGTGTATTTTTGGTGGACCACCCCAAAGTTGGGGGTATTGAAAAATAATTCAGAGTTGGGGGTATTAAAAGCGGACCCCCCAAAGTTGGGGGTATTCTGATCCATTTTTCCATATATATATATATATATATATATATAGAAAAGTAGGCATGTAATGAATTTACAAGCTAAGTCTAGCGACTAGCAATAAAATTATGGAACTTTATCTAAGCAATAATGGGTAATATTTTTTAGAAGTTTACATTATACGGTGATAAAATTATTAAGTCTTTGATGATAATTCTTTTTGAAAAAAAGGTTCCGATTCCGGCTACTTTGAATCAAGCATAATTATTAAGTTTTTGGTGCTATATTTTTTGAACAAAAAGGTCAAATTCGGGTACTTTAAATCAGGCATTATCAAAGCCAATAATTTTGAACTGCTTTCAGGTCGGATTACGGATGGGATCGTCCGAACTTCAGTCTTTCAGGATTGTTTTGGATAGAATTCAGATCAAAATCATGAGTGCAATGCAATGTTTTGGATAGGATAGGAATAGAAGAATATTATGTATTTTTTTCTTCTTTTTTTTTCATTAGTTTTATCAATTTTGATTAGTTCTTCTTGTACTTAATTCTAAACTTTGGCTGTGATTTTAAGTAATTTTCTATGTTTGATGACTTAAACTTTAGTATTTGTAAGATTTGGAATAGCATCTTTTAATAAAATTTGTTTTTTTCGATTCAATTTGGTTTTGCTTTTGTAATTTCGGTTTGGTTTGGATTTTGGACTTGAAATATGAAAATCGAATTTATTTCGGTTTTACCCCAAAATCGAACCGAAAACGAAGCTTACACATAGACGATTCAATGAAAATACTATTGCTCTCTCTATTGATATATTAGATATATAAAATATCTTAAATGTTTTTTTGTATTACTATAAAATTAAAAAAAATATTCACACATTAAATCATCGAGGTAAAGTAAAAGATACACTTTGAATGAGTTGTTTCTTTAGTTTTGTACTCTATTGACAAGAGTTTATATGATGAATATCCATGTGTTACAATCTTGTTTCATTTTATCTATTTTAATAGTTGATATACTCAAGGTTTTACCATTAACTTTAAGGAGGAGTTATGTTCATCCTATGACTTCTTTTATTTTTATTAATTTAAGTCTTCTAATCTTATTCGAGAGCAGAATCCAATGCCTATAACTCTTCCGTGTCAATTCTCTCAAGTGTTTAATTTAACAATTCAAATTCACATTGATAAATGATCTAAGGCATTGCCCGGGTCAACAACTAGTTTCTTTCTGTAAACCAATCTATAAAAGTTAAATGAAGATAGAGATGGTATACAACTAAAAATAAATTTATTAAAATATATATACGTTTCATCCATTATCGCCAAATCTCTTTCAACCGAGTTTCCTCCAAATGACTCAATTGGTAATCCCATTGCATCTTAACAAAATCAAAATTGTATAATTAAAGAAGCATTTAATCTAGATAGATGGTTAATAAAAGTATCGACACCACATCAGTACAATTGGCATGAACATGAAACCTATTGAAAGCAACAAATTAAAATATAGAAGAATGTAGGAATTGCGATGTCGTCATGCTTCTCGCGTGTCACAATTCTTTCGCCATATCGTTCAAATAAAGAATTGGGAAAAGTTGTGTGAATATTGGGTTAATGGTAGTGTGAATATTGGGTTAATGGTAAATTTATATTTGGAGAAGACTTCTCAATGGTAGCAGAAGGAGAAATCAACGGTCTCGAGTATTATACGCGCCTTATTAGATGAGGGTAAGAAAATACTCAAAAAAAAAATGATTTATCGCTGTAAAACAACTTGTATTTCTTTTCAAATAAGCATACAGATTTAGGTTGCCAAAAAATTCAACTGCTTTTTTTTTTTTAAAGAGAAATTTCATTAATTGAAGGCCAAACGCATCTACAATAAGAAATAAAGAAAAACAGGATACAATTAAACAAGATCAGATCAATTTTGTATTCGATGAAACTACAATGAACCAGATCGAATATTGTAAGTTCCTTGTATTTGTTGTCCCAAACAACTGTTAAAAGGACCGTCTATCATTTTGACATAGTTTGGAGAAGAACATTCTTGATCTATCCATATTGACCGCGTCCGAGCTTCTAATACCTTCATGTTGATAGTTTTGAACTTCAACCAATGAGAACAATTTCTCATACATACAAATGAAAAAAACTAGACTCACAACTCCCATAAGGGAGAAGGAGACCTCCACAACGGAGAAGACTAGTCTTCCCATATCAGGGCACAAAAAACTCTCATAAAGAAGGAAAAGGGGCTTACCATAGATGAGATCATCCATGGTATGAAAGGAAAGGGGAAAAAGGAAGGCGGCTAGAGAGAAAAACTAGGTTTAGGGTTGGAGAGAAACTAGGCTATCCAACTGCTTTTTCTTAACTACTTTATTAATTGTAAACTAAAACTAATCTAGTTTAGTAATAATATGAAATAATTTAATATATTTATTTTCAGCATCAATATTTAGAAAAAACTGATAGTTATGTGTGTTTTTTCAATACAGATAATTATGTGTTTTTTTAATAGGGATAATTATGTGTTTTTTTAATAGAAATAATTATGTTTTTTTAAATAGTGATAATTATGTGTTTTTAAATAAGAAAACTAAATCTAAAGGAATAAAGTTATTAGGGTAAATTCTTAACCATATTCTTTAAGAGATGAGAGGGAAGGTAATTTGAAAAGAAGAAAGATAGAAAAGAAGAAGTTTCTAAACACTAAATTTCAATCCGTAAAATTTGTGCACTCTCTTGCTCCCTTGCACCAGGCAGGTAATTTACTATGATATAGAACATTTGTTTACTTAGTTCTAGGTACCAAGTTCACGCTTCCCATTTGAATCAGGGAAGCCTACACTTACAGCATTCTCCAAATTCTTCAAATCTCGAAACACTTTGATGTTTCCAGCCATGTGGTCAGAAGCCTGTGAATCAACAGTCCATGATGCATGATCAAAAGTTTCATTAAAATGTCCTACAATGGACACATTGGTTTTACGTGCAAAGTTGCTCAACCTAGCAGATGCTCCTTGCTCCTTGACTATAGAGATTACTCCGACACCTTTCTTTACCTAAAAAACGGGGTCTCGTGTCGACACGACACTTTACTTGGATAATTCATTTTAAACTAAAAATTTGGCTTTTTTTCTACAAAATAGCCGAGTTGGACACTTAGACACTCGTATCCGAATAGACACTCAAGCCGTGTCTGAGTAACATAGCCTTCATTACCTCCTTTACAACTGTGGAGATTAATTTGGCATCTGGTTTGCTGTTGCTACCACTTCCAGCTCCATAGAACTCTTCATCATCAAGAGGATTCTCACTCCTTGCGTTCTCTCCTTGGATTTCCACATTTCTAGCTAATTTGTTCCCTTCTTTTGCTTTCTAGAGATCATTGAACTATTGAAGAGCTCTATAAATATTGAAACATTCGGCTTTCTCAAGCCACAATGTTCACACTTCTTACTCATCTTTTCCTTCTTATAATCTCTCCTTTGGCATTCCTTTCCATCTTGCTTTCTT
The DNA here is from genome assembly GCF_026745355.1 of Beta vulgaris subsp. vulgaris. Classification (NCBI taxonomy): domain Eukaryota; kingdom Viridiplantae; phylum Streptophyta; class Magnoliopsida; order Caryophyllales; family Amaranthaceae; genus Beta; species Beta vulgaris. The sequence continues at coordinate 57,721,326 of NC_079208.1, read as the reverse complement.
ACTTGGAAAGCACTCAATTCTGTCATTTCATTGCTCATACCAGCCAGCAATAACTTCCTTCTGCTTCTATACTTGCTGCAACATGTGGAATGCTTTGTTATCAATAGGCAAGGGATCCATTCCCATGAAGTTACTTCTCATAGTCTGGATTTTATCCCATCAAGAAATCAATCAGCTTGTTCTCTCCACAAATCCATCAGCTTCTTGTGTATATTGCAATGAATCTCCCACATTCACATGTAGGAATGCTGTAACTGCTTGTATATCATCCCAGTAGGTTCTAAGTTTGCAATAATATTCAGCTATCTTACTCAGACGGATTGAGTGTCTACTCGGATACGGGTGTCTAAGTGTCCGACTCGGCTATTTTGTAGAAAAATGTCAAGTTTTTAATTTAAAATGAAGTATACAAGTAAAGTGTTGTGTCGGACATGACACGACACCCCGTTTTTGAGGTAACTGAAGGTCTCGGAGTAAAACTGATATTCAGAGTCACTCAACTTCTCCTGCCCAAGCTTAACAACATTTCTTTTCAACTGTCATGCACCCTCCTAAATCACCTGCTGTGCTCTTTACTTACTCAAGGCGCAAGAAGAAGGGTAATATGGGTAATAACCCTATTACTTGAAGAGGAAGATTAGAGGAATGAGCTGGACAAATCAAGAGGAAGGAAAAAGAAGAATGACCTAGTACTATAAATAGGGGTAATGATTAGATATCTGGCATTCAGAAAAGAAGTGAGAATTTAGTATTGTATTGTAATAGTAGGCGGCAGTTAGTGGTGTACTATTCAGTCACAATCAATACAATCTCCATCCTTCCCTATTTCCGGGAGTTTCTCTTTTATTACCGTTATTTAATTATCCAACTGAGTTGCCATTGTTAAGCTATAACAACTTGGTATCAGAGCCACCGTCGCCGGAGCGACCATGCCACCACGCAGGGACAACGTATGGATACTCTGGAGATAGAGATGGGGGAGCTGAGAGAGGCTCTCCAGACTGAGTCGGAGAAGTTTGAACGCTTCAGGGATAATATGGAAGAATCCAGCAAACAGATCCGAGAAGATTTTTTGAAAGTGGCAACACACATCACCGGAGAACAGACAAAACTGAGGGAGGAACTCCGGTCGATGTTCGCAACCTACAACCGAAGCTCTGAAGGTCCCCCACCAGGATTTGGGCGATTCTCTAACCTGGGAGGCGATTCCGACAACCCAGGTGGCGGTGGTGGAGGGCATTCAAACTGGAAGTATAGGAAGTTAGATCTTCCCATCTTTGACGGGCAAAACCCAGATGGTTGGATCCTCCGAGCTGAGCGATATTTTGGGTTTTACCGATTGTCGGAGGAGGAGAAGCTGGAAGCTGCGGTAGTGGCGTTTGACGGGGAGGCGCTGTCATGGTATCAATGGGAGAATAGAAGGAGACCTATAAGGCGATGGGAAGAAATGAGGTCCCTTCTGTTACGGCAGTTTCGCACCTCCAATGTCGGGTCATTACACGAGCAATGGCTAGCTTTAGAACAGACGTCAAGTGTGGCGGAGTACCGGAGGAATTTCATTGAACTAATAGCACCTTTGGAAAATGTTCCAGAACCCATAGCACTGGGCCAATTCCTGAATGGGCTTAAAAAAGAGATTCGAGCTGAAGTAAGAGTCCTTGGGCCTAGGTTCCTGGAACAGGCCATGGATTTAGCCCTTAAGGTGGAGGAAAAATCCAAATATTTCCCAAGCCACAGAGGAAATACAGGGAGTTACAAGAGTCAAGGCCCATTTCAAAATATGGTCAACCGGCCCAGCCCTAGCACCCAACTCACCCACTAGCCCAAAACCGAAACTTTAACCTCCCACCTACCCAAAAGAACCCATCTCTTCCTTCCACTTCTCACAACCCACATACCCAGACACGTACCTTTAATCGGCCACGACGGTTGACAGAGACAGAACTACAATACCGTCGGGAGAACAACCTTTGCTTCCGGTGTGACGGAAAATGGGAAGCAGGACACAGGTGCCAGAACAAAGAGTTAAGCGTGATTTTGATAGGCGATTCGGTGGAGGAAATAGCTGAAGAGAATGAGGAGGAAGAATCGGAGAAGGAAGAGGTGGAAGTTAACGCGGCGGAGGTGTCGCTGTGCTCAGTGGTGGGTCTCACGGGCCCAAAAACCATGAAATTACTGGGAAAAATTGGAGGAGACGAAGTGCAAATAATGATTGACTCGGGAGCTACACACAACTTCATCTCCCTCCTCGTGGTGGAGCGACTAAAAATTCCGGTAGAGCAGGGAGGTGCGTTCCGTGTTTCTTTAGGTACTGGAACAGTAGCAAAGGGCAAGGGGTACTGCCGGGGAGTGCGTATAGAGGTACAAGGGGTATCAATCACTGAGGATTATCTTCCTCTGGAGTTAGGTAATTCTGATGTAATCCTTGGGGTTCAATGGTTGGAAAAATTGGGGGAAATTACCACAAACTGGAAATCACTTCTTATGAAGTTCCGGCACGAAGGACGAATAGTGGAGTTACGGGGTGAGGCCGCGATGGGGAAGACCCAGATCTCGGTCAAAGCTATGGTGAGAACGCTACAAAGGGAAAAAGGGGGAATCCTGTTGGAAGCTTATCAGGTGGAAGAAGAGACGGGGGAACCAGAAAGTATGAGCCTTCCACCATTTTTACAGGAAGTGGTGGCTCGATACCGTGAAGTGTTCGCGGCAACCACAGACTTGCCCCCAAGAAGGGGTAGGGAGCATGCAATCATCTTGAAGCAAGGGAGTAACCCGGTGAGCGTCCGACCCTATCGATACCCCCAAGTCCAGAAGGACGAAATTGAGAAGTTAATCAGAGAGATGCTTGCAGCGGGTATAATTCAGCCATCTACTAGCCCGTTTTCGAGCCCGGTGCTGCTAGTAAGAAAAAAAGATGGAGGTTGGCGCTTTTGTGTGGATTACCGAGCTCTGAACCGTGAAACCGTGGCTGACAAATACCCGATTCCGGTAATTGAGGAACTATTGGATGAACTACAAGGTGCAGCTGTTTATAGCAAGCTAGACCTGAAATCAGGCTACCACCAAATCCGGGTCCGAACAGAGGATGTGCCCAAAACAGCCTTCCGAACTCATGAAGGTCATTACGAATTCCTCGTAATGCCATTTGGCCTCACAAATGCTCCGGCAACCTTCCAATCTTTGATGAATGACATCTTCCGCCCTTATCTCCGTAAGTTTGTCCTTGTGTTTTTCGATGACATTTTAATTTACAGTCAAGATGAAATCTCTCATGTGCAGCATCTATCCACGGTGTTGGGTATCCTTGCTCACCACCAATTGTATGCCAATCACAAAAAGTGCGAATTTGGTAAACGGAGGGTGGCTTATCTTGGCCACGTCATCTCGGCAGAGGGGGTGGCGGTGGACCAGGAGAAAAATTCGGGCCATGGTTGAGTGGCCGGTGCCCAAAAATATTCGAGAATTAAGGGGATTTCGGGATTGACCGGATATTACCGGAAGTTTGTAGCTGGATATGGTAAGCTTGCTGCCCCCTTGACTGAGCAGTTGCGCAAAGACAAATTCTCTTGGGGGGAGGCAGCCATGGCGGCGTTTGAGGAATTGAAGAGAGCCATGACCACTGTTCCGGTGCTGGCTCTACCGGATTTCACCAAGGAATTCTGCATTGAGGCTGATGCCTCCGGATTTGGTCTGGGTGCGGTTCTAATGCAGGAAAATCGCCCCATTGCCTTCTACAGCCACACCTTGGGCCCCCGAAGTCGCCTCAAGTCCATATACGAGAAGGAGCTCATGGCCATTGTTCTCGCGGTGCTCCGGTGGAGGCCGTACTTGTTAGGCCGGCGGTTTGTAGTACGCACCGACCAACAGAGTCTCAAACATCTCCTGGAGCAAAGGGAAGTGGGAGCCGAATATCAGCGGTGGGTGTCGAAACTAATGGGCTTTGATTTGTGATACAATATAAACCCGGGACTTCAAATAGGGTCGCGGATGCCCTGTCCCGGAGGACCCCCCTGAGGTGGAGTTGCAGGTGCTGGTAACCCATGAGGGTGTGGAATTGGGCGCGCATCCAAGGCGAGGTACAAAATGATCCTTACAATCAAAGAATTAACACAAGACTGTTTTGGAAGGGTTGAAACCCAATGTGGGATTTACAGTGGAGGAGGGGGGGCGCCTCTTCTATAAGGGTCGGATAGTGTTGCCCCCTGCTAGCCCCTTTATCCAGGATATACTGCGCGCCTATCATGATGGTCCAGTGGGTGGACATTCCGGGGAGCTTAAGACTTACTTACGGGTAGCTCAAGAATTCTATTGGCAAGGAATGAGGAAAGCCATTACTTATTATGTCAAGGCATGTGCTGTGTGCCAACAGAGCAGTCGTCGGCTCAAAGCCCAGCGGGTCTCTTACAGCCGCTTCCGATCCCAACTCAGGTATGGGATGACATTTCCATGGACTTCATAGAGGGTTTGCCGAAATCGGAGTAATGTGGATACAATTTTGGTAGTCATTGATCGAATGAACAAAATATGGCACTTTGTGGGATTAAAACACCCCTTCACTGCCGTTTCTGTTGCGGGTGCCTTTGTTAAGGAGATTGTCCGTCTTCATGGATTTCCGGCCTCAATTGTTGTCGGATCGGGACAAGTGTTTATGAGCCGGTTTTGGAAAGAGCTTTTTCGCCTCCAAGGTACCACACTTGCTAGAAGCACAGCTTACCATCCACAAACGGATGGACAAACCGAAATTGTCAATAAGGCCCTCGAGACATATCTACGGTGCTTCTCTAGTGGGCAACCCAAACAGTGGGCTCAGTGGCTGCCATGGCGGAGTTTTGGTACAACACCTCAACCCACACTTCTACTCAACTTACCCCATTCAAAGCCTTGTATGGGCGTGACCCACCTCCCCTCATTCGCACCAATCATGGCCTCACAAGTTGGGTCCCTTGAGGCCCATCTCCAAGAACGTGATGCAATATTGGATGATCTAAGAGTCCAACTGTCCCGAGCCCAGCATCGCATGAAGCACTATGCTGACATTAAGAGGCGAGAATTGCAGCTCGAAGAAGGCTCTTTGGCTTACCTTAAACTGCAGCCATACCGACAGCGCTCTTTGGCTCAGCGTCCCTTTGAGAAACTGGCTCCTCGCTTCTATGGACCCTACAAAGTCCTGCAGCGCATTGGGTCCGTGGCCTACAAGCTTGATCTTCCCCCCACTAGCAAGGTACACCCGCGTTTTCACATATCTCAACTAAAGCCTGCTATTGGGCCTATTACTATATCAACTGAGATACCCCCACAACTTACTGCTGAACTGGAGTTGGTGGCTTCTCCGGAAGGATTACTCGACATTCGAGCCATTTCCCACCCTCAAGGAGTGACTCATGAGGTGCTCATCAAGTGGACAGGCCTGCCAGAATATGAAGCAACATGGGAAGACGCTTCCATGATCATGGCTCGATTCCCAGCTTTCCATCTTGAGGACAAGATGGCTGTTTGGGGGGAGTATTGTCATGCACCCTCCTAAATCACCTGCTGTGCTCTTTACTTACTCAAGGCGCAAGAAGAAGGGTAATATGGGTAATAACCCTATTACTTGAAGAGGAAGATTAGAGGAATGAGCTGGACAAATCAAGAGGAAGGAAAAAGAAGAATGACCTAGTACTATAAATAGGGGTAATGATTAGATATCGGCATTCAGAAAAGAAGTGAGAATTTAGTATTGTATTGTAATAGTAGGCGGCAGTTAGTGGTGTACTATTCAGTCACAATCAATACAATCTCCATCCTTCCCTATTTCCGGGAGTTTCTCTTTTATTACCGTTATTTAATTATCCAACTGAGTTGCCATTGTTAAGCTATAACAACAACCGATAGAGTTGAGGAGCATTGCTCTCTTCATATCTTTCTACCAACTGATTCCATAGCGCCTTAGCAGATTCTACAAGCATTGAACTCTGAGCCAATCTAACACTCAGAGACTTAACCATATAATCATTCCTTACCCTTGACTAAATTCTTTCGACCCTACTGCAGGTTTTCACAAGATCCATCAATGAATCTTATCTTGCTCTTAGCACTCAAAGCCATTTTTAACTTGCCTACTCCAATTGAGAAATTACCTCCATTAAACAACATTGTTGTGTAATGGATCAACCTGGAGACTAAATCACACAATAAAGGCAGAAACTTTTAGAGAGAAAGGTTTTGATATATTACTGAAATCAAGGTTACAATCTCACAGCTTTCGATAGCTATGATGTATACTGTACTAAGTAGAATGTAATGCAAGGCTATTCATGAAATAACTTGCTGTAATTTCTTCAGTTATCTATCTATTACTTTTTGCTTACATACATATGGTGAGTTGGTGATTAGTAACTACATACTAACTTGTCTGGTTGCTTTGGGAACATAACTTGAATTGTATCATATTCTTTGCAGTTTCAATAATTACTGATCACACACCAATACAAATATTGAATGCTTTGTTATTTCAGGATATGGACCAGGAACTTTGTGACTACGGTTTCCCTGGTGTTCCCCGAACATCTATGCTTGAGGTGTTCTCTGTGAGTTTCACCAAGACCGCCAATGATGATAGGCGTTCTGAACTTTATGGCACGATTCATGTCACTCAAGGAAAGGAACTGGGTGATCATTTTGTATATATATGACCGCGAGCCTCAAATTTCTGAATCAAAGAAATCAAATGAGACTATAACTCTAACAGGCCCTCCCCGTGTTATTCCAGCCGTGACAGACTTCTCTATATGTCTATATCTCAAAGACAGGTATCGTCGAGACCTTAACAACAGCAGTGGGAAAGATGAAGATCTTGAGATCAGCAATGGGAAGATCTGTTGGAATTGGAATAATAGTAACATGGACTACTATTGTGACAAGCTCCTATCAATTAATGTTCCATGTCGAGATGGGTTTGCAACAGTGCATTTTGCAGTATTCAATGTTGTTGCTATACAGGCTGAAGTGCAGGTTTTGCTTGAAGGAAATAATGAGTAGGATAATATTAATTCAGAATTCTATGGAACAATATTTGCTTATTATGGGAGATCAGTTGATTACTCCAGCAGCTATCAAAAGGAATATTTTCGAACTACACTCCTTAACAAGTCTGCTGGTAACTGTGCAATTGTGAAACTACAAATATGCTTGATGCAATGTATTTGATCCCATGACCTCACGTACATAAACTAAAGTCTTAACCATTGGACTAAATTATATTTAAGGTTATTACCATAAAGTATTATATTAATAAATGAAATTCTTTCTTATCCAGGGCGTAGCCCATGCCTCATAACTAGTTTATGAATAAAATCATGTCATATGATGTGATTGTGAGTGATTATAATTGTTTGAATCATTTTGGGAGATTAATAATGCCCAAATAAAATTATCCCGCTAATCACTAAATGTTTAGTGTACAATTGACCAGAAATCAACAAGACTCAAAAATTTCCCAAAAATTGATTCTAATCATCTTCTTCTTCCTCAACCTTCTGACCAAAACCTCTAGGACCTGTTCTAGCTCTCACTTTAGTCTTCTTCCCACCCTTCTTTTTTTTGGCTTCTTCTTCTTTCTCAAACTTATCTTTCTCTCTCTTCAGCAAGAAATCTGTCACTGCAATGTATATAACCTGCTCAACAATAATCAAAACAAACATAAAAATTCAATCGTTAGATACAATTGACAAAAAATTTACAATATTAACAAATCTGCAACGTATACCCCAATTATCAAAACAAACATAGAAATTCAATCTTAACATGAAATTGACAAAAAAAATTACAAAATTAAGCAAAAAATTTATAAATTGCTCCTCAATTATCAAAACAAATATAAAAATTCAATCTTTAGATAAAATTGGCAACAAAATTTTACAATATTAAGCAAGAAATCTGTCACTGCAATGTATATAATCTGCTCCCCAATTATCAAAACAAATATAAAAATTCAATCTTTAGATAAAATTGACAAATTATTTACAATATTAAGCAAGAAATCTGTAACTGCAATGTATATAATCTGCTCCCCGATTATCAAAACAAATATAAAAATTCAATCTTTAGATAAAATTGACAAAAAAAAAAATTACAATATTAAGCAAGAAATCTGTCACTGCAATGTATATAATCTGCTCCCCAATTATCAAAACAAATATAAAAATTCAATCTTTAGAAAAAATTGACAACAAAATTTACAATATTAAGCAAGAATCTGTGTATATAATCTGCTCCCCAATTATCAGAACAAATATAAAAATTCAATCTTTAGATTAAATTTCAATATTAAGCAAACTGCAAACTGCAAACTGCAAATTGCAATGTATATAATCTGCTCCCCAATTATCAAAACCAACATAAAAATTCAATCTTTAGATAAAATTGACAAAATTAAGCAAGAAATTGATTACCCCAATAGTGAGGATAGAGAGGGCAATAAAAGCAATGAACAAAAGAGTTGAAATGACAGTGGAAACAGTTTCATCTCCAGAAGTTGCAGACACTATTTGTTGTGTAGTTTCAGTTGGAATAACAGCAGCATCTTCAGAAGAAGTAGCAGATGAAACTATCAAATTTCTGGGTTTTTTAGTAATTGGGTTTTGAAAATGGAAGGTTTTGTGTTTGGATAAGGTGACAAGTGAAATGTGTGGTTGGTATGAAGATTTGTTGCTGGAAGAAGTAGGGAAATTATGATAATTTATGAGGTTTGATTTGAAGGTGGAAAAGAAATTGTTTTTGTTGTTATGAATTGGTGTTGAGAGAGGAAATAGAGGTGATATAGTAGTGGCAGTAGCCATGATTCATTTGATACTTTTCACCTCCTTTGGCTACTCATCAAACAATCGTCTTTCTGTTTGGTTGAGGTAAGATGAGGAGGAAATTATTTTGTGACTAACTTGCCCGAACCCAAAACCGAACTTGCAACCCGACAATGAGCATATCAATTAAGAATCTTTTGGATCAAAAACATATACCAAGTACCACCTATGGCTGCTTATCGATTGAGCCGAGCCCGAACTGTGCTTTGCTTGGCTTGGCTTGTATTCGTTTAAGCTTATTCAAGCTCGAGCCGAACTTTGTTTGAGCTGGGGTTTGCCAAATGTTAAGCGAGTCGAGCTCAAAGCCTCAAACTGTTCACGAACAATCTTGACTCTTTATTACCCCCTAATTTTTACATGTTTTCTTTATTTTTCTTTTTTAATATTTGAGATTTATAGGTTTTCTTTTAGACAATGGAACTATTAACTTATTATTGTGTGATATCTAGGTTAATATGTTTTTGTATATATATGATTTTTTTTTCATTATAAAAGTATAATCGAGCTTCTTCACGAGCTTTTCAGCCGGGATTTGCCTATCTCACCTCAGCTTGTTAAAGTTTCGAGCGAGTCCGAATTCGAGTCTGGCCACCGCGAGCTGAGATTTGACCGAGTCAATCCTGAACTATTCACAAACAGGCTAGACTCATTATCACCCATAATAGCAACCAATTTAGCATTCTTAGAATGTGTTCTAATCCGAAAGTAACCCGACCCTATAGGTCCGATAATGCAACCTAAACCCAAAATGAGCAAACCCATAATAATTTGTTACCCAATATGAGTCGACCCAAAGTCAATCCGCAATCACACTAATCTGCTTTAACTTGCTTACAACCTACACCAAGTTGACTCAAACAGAATGCGATCCTACCCAAGCAAGGCCCAACCCGACAAGACAGGTTGACTCGATTAAGACCCAATAATTTTTCAACTTGAACTAACCCAACCCAGTAACCAAAGTAATCAATTTCAACCCTACTCATTTCAGCCCAAACCAATAAGTACCAACTCAAAACCAATCCTTTTGGTATTTATCCTTATAACAATTCTGCTTTACCTTCCATTCTTGTAAACGATGTTCCACTCATGAGAGGAGGGTCTCCTAATAGTTTTTCTCCTTACATTTTTTTAAAAAAAACAATAAGAAAAAATTAGCATTTTCTAAAGACAAAAAACAAAAGACGTATATCTAAATTTGTTGCTACAAGTGTCTACATTTTTTGCCCAATTTCGTTTTCGACTTAGGCAATAAGCACTTGGTATAGACTAGTCCACCTAGCAAGTGGGTTAAGGCCTTATGACTTATGAATCAAGCTCCTAATCCATCAATCCACTATAAAACCAACCTTATTGAGTGTTCTCTAGCCAATATTTTACCAATAAAAAATACTAATGTTTTAACTTCTCACCCATGTGAATCTTATGTCGGGCTTTTCTATCATAGCCCAGCCCAGTCCAGCCCAGCCCATGAGCCCACTTGTGTTGCAGCACATGCAAAAACCCTACAATCCACGTGAAAATCAGCAATTTCTACTGTTTCTAATTATCCCACGTCATTTATTTCGTCACTTCCCTAAACCAAAATTGCGGCATTCCTTCACTCACTTACGAATCCCTTCCTCCACCGTCCGATCTCTTTCTTTGTTTCTCTCTCTTCCATCCAACGATCCATCTTCTTTCACTATCCACCATGACAGCTGTACACCAATATTCTCTCTCCTTATTGGTCTGTCACTTACTAAAAGTCACACCATTATGGTCGGTGTATTGCCAAAAACACCCCTTTTTACAAAAATCCTACGTGGCATAAAAAGTGCATAAAAATTCCACGTTTCATTTATTGATTTGTTAGCCGGTAAATGCTCTACTGTTGTCCTAGAAGATTATGCGTCAGCTTAAGGCTATGTTTAGTTCACCTGAAATTTTCTGATCTGAACTTATCTGATCTGATCTGAACTTATTTTTTCTAATCTGATCTGAACTTATTTTTTCTGAACTGATCTGATTACAAGATCTTATCTTTTAGATTTCTCTCAATATATAAGAAAAAATATAGTCATGTGGGGTCTTATTTGATTCGTCTCAATGAATACTTTATTAATATTCAATTATTATAATTTTTACTAATATGTAATGAAACATATTTAATAGTAAAAATAAGTTTAAAAACTGACAAATCTGATCTGGACTTATTTTTTCTGATCTGATCTGATCTGATTATATCTGAAATAAGCAAAAATAAGGCGAACTGAACATAGCCTAAACCATGGTAAATCATTTAGGATTTTATTATTATTATGACCTCCATTAAAACCGTCCAATCTAATCATCTATTGATCACTTATTTAATTTTTAATTATTTTTGTATTATTTTTTTTGTTGCAAGAGGGTGTAGAGGAAAAAAAAAGTCATTGAACATATTTCCACTTAATCTTTTAAAGAAAAAGCTCCTATTTCATTTTGAGAGTTTTTTTTTTTTCAAAACTATCTCTAAAACTCTCTTTTACCAAACGTCTAAAGTTTTTGACTAGTTAAAACTCTAAAAATGGTCTAAAACTCTCTTTGTACTCCAAAACTCTAATTGCCAAACACCCCTCTTAATTCTATTAGTCGTTCACAAATACCTAGCTACTCCCTCTGTTTTTTTTATCATTATTCCTACTTTTCTGTGCGCATCTTCCATTATATATTAGTAAAAATTATAACGATTGAATATTAATAAAGTACTAATTGAGACGAATCAAACAAGACCCCACATGACTATGTTTTTTCTTATAAATTGAGAATATTTGAGAAGATTCTCTCTATGCATGAATAGTGTCAAGATTCCAAGTGAGAAAGGTAAAAAAAAAACAGAAGGAGTACCTCTTAACCCTTTGTCTCTATTCCTATCTACTCCCTCTGTTTTTTTTTATCTTTCTCACTTGGAATCTTGACACTATTCATGCATAGAGAGAATCTTCTCAAATGTTCTCAATTTATAAGAAAAAACATAGTCATGTAGGGTCTTGTTTGATTCGTCTCAATTAGTACTTTATTAATATTCAATCGTTATAATTTTTACTAATATATAATGAAAGATATTTAAGTTTTAAAACGTGCATTGGAAGACACGCACAGAAAAGTAGGAATGATAAAAAAAAACAGAGGGAGTATCAAATAATACTATATGCTCAAGTAACTAGTAACCTAATCTAATCTATCAGTGTTAACACGTTTTATTAGAACTAAGATCTCAAGCAACTTATTCAAAAAAATTCTTAATCCCTACTACTCAAACAATATTTACTATTTTTACCAGCGCATCTTTAATTCGACATAATAACACTTTTCGATATAGTATTTTAAATAGAGTATAATAAAGTGAATAAAGATTTTTCCAATACATAAAAATTGATAATAACAAAAAAAAAATCTATTTTTGTCAACCCAAAAAATATAATAAAAAAATACACACTTTTATGCAAAGTAATAAAAAACATATTAATCAAATAAGAGTAAAGAACATCCTTTGACCAAATAATACTAATTGTAGTACTTTTACTTTAGATATTTACAGATATTGATTTTCAATGAATTTAAGACAGTAGGATTTTAGATATAAGGCAATCATACAAATTACAAAGAGTATCAAAAATATCTAGCAAAACCGTCCACGTAGGCAACCAATTAAAGATTTAATACATGCACTTTTTTCCACCCTTTCCTTTAACTAAAGTTTTTCCAATCATCCAAACACCCCCTTATTATTTTCTCTCTCTAAAAACCAAAAAAAACACCAACCTTTCCTTCTTTCTAATGGGAGAAGTAAACGGAGACTATAACGGCAAACTTAACGGCGTAGAAGAAGACGACGAGAGAGTATACGAATGGGAATCAGGTTTACCTAACGCCGATGACATAACTCCGTTAAGTCAAGGTTTAATTCCGTTAGGACTTTTAACGGCGTTTAATATTAGGCCGGAACCCTACCGTACTTCCATTGAAGTATCACAAGCTTCCAAGGAAACAGTCTCGCTCATCCGTGGCTCGAATTACAAGTCTTACGACGACGACGAAGACGGAGAAGAAGATGAACAAAACGACGACGAATCGGAGAATAACAAGAAGCAGCGGCGAAACGAATCGCCGGAAGACGCCGACTCTGCGGCGGCGGAGGCGGCGGAAGATGGCGGCGGTGGTGGTGGTTCCGGCGGAGATAAGGCGGTGAAGAGAGCAAGATTAGTGTGGACGCCACAATTGCATAAGAGGTTTGTTGATGTAGTTGGACATTTAGGCATTAAAAACGCGGTTCCGAAAACAATTATGCAGCTGATGAATGTGGAAGGATTGACTAGAGAGAATGTAGCTAGTCATTTACAGAAATATCGGCTTTATTTGAAGCGGATGCAAGGAGGTTCGAGCTCGAATTCGTCGTCGGAAAATGGAAATGGGAATGGGAATGGAAATGGAGGGATGTCGGTGACGGTACGGGTGATGCCGGTACCGGTACCAATGATGGGGATGATGGGGAATTATAGTAGGAATGGGTTTGAATCACATAGTTATAGTCATAATCAGCCGCATACTAGTAATCATTATAATCACAATCAACACCAACAGTATAGTAATGGGAATGGGAATGGGAATGGGATGATGATGCAATCAGGGAATAGGTATGGTTCAGTTATGTCTTATCATCATCCTACTCATGTTTCTCCTGGTGATAATTGAAGATTAAAGGACAGAATTTTGGATCTTTGAGATATTTTTTCAGAAAGGTAATTAACTTTTTTTGTTTCACTTGGTTTAATTGGATTTGAGATTGTTATTCTTTGTGTTTCAGATGATCATGATTTGGTGATTGATTGATCAGTGTGTTTACTGATATGTTTTTTGTGTAATTATTTGTGTATCTTTCTGATGAATTTGTGTGTATTCTGAAAATTTTGATTTGGTGATGTTAGATTATTGGGTTGATTTGTCAGATTTGATTGGTGGATTCATTGAATTAGAGAGGTGTTTGGGTAATTGGAATTTTATGCTAGATTAGTTTCGAAATTTTGAACTTGTTTAGCTTAGTGAGATGTGTTGGAAAGGAAGAAAAAAGAGCTACCCTGAATCCTGATAAGTGCTTATGTTATAGCCTCTTTTGAAGTTCAGAGAAATTACCAACTTAAATTATTGGTTTTACCATGATTTTGGAGGTTAAACTGATGTATGTTACCCGTTCTTTCGTAGATAATTGTTAGTGCTAGATCCTGTTCGCTTCACCTGATCTTTGCTCATTGAAAATGATGTTTTAGCTATTAAACTGAGTACTGATTAAGACGAACAATGTTATGATTAAACGAGGATGGAGGTGTTTGTTTTGCTGCTGATGAAGTGGCAAGACTTTGTTTCTATATCGAATCAAATTTTCTTTTGTCGAACGTTGTGCTTGATCTTGTAGGTTATATAGCATGCTGCAAAATTTTCCATCTTATTTCCTTATCAAATTCTTTAAAATAGATTATTCTTTGTTGATTTCAGATTAAGTGGTTGAACACTTGGAAATGCACTTCAGAACATGGCAATGCTTCACACAAGCGACACGGGATCAATTGAGGGAGATGTCTGTAATGTATAAATGCCTTATGATCAAGTCTGAAGGAGTCAGGACTCCTTGTCTGGTGTATATCTTTCCGCTGTCACATTTGTGTAGAGGAAAGAATTCTAGAATGGTTCATTTAGGCTACATATACCACACGGACTCAAGAATATGTTTCTGACGTGTTCCTGAGATCGATGTACAATTGATTCAAGCATAACATTGTATCTTCCTTTTCAGCTTTCAAGCTGAAGCAACACAAGAAAGATGAACAGATTATCTAACAACTCTGCTATCCTCCTCTGCCTGTTCGGTATACATGTACATTGAGTTTATTTTCTCTCACAATTTTGTTTGCTCCCATTGCAGATAGGCCTTCTTTTTCATATATATTTTTTTATCTTCCTTTTGCTTTACTTCTCTCAAAGGGAACGAGATCAACAGTTGGGGATGCATCAAAGGAAACAATAGGGCGGTGTTTTGGGTTTTATGTTTAAATAGGAGTAGGACTAAAGAGCAAACGGTTTGTTAGCAAACAAGAGAGAGGAAATGGGGTGGAGCCTGTGCAATCGGAAAACCTAAATGCTCTCTCTTGCTCGTAACAAACAGTTTGTCATTTACCGAATTACCATTTTCGTTGGTACTTGGTAGCTTATGTGTCATGATCTTGAAATAGAAATTAGGGCAGCAGGATATTGATTTAGACTATGGTACTACACAGGTTCTCTGAAGATGTGGGTTGGATTTAAAGTTTTATATTTCCTTGTTTCTAGGGGGGAGTGGTATGATGCTCTTGTAGTTCAGGGTAGTATGAATCTAGTACTGTGTGATCGGGAGAAACGAACGTTCACAAGTTAGTTTCAGTGGTGTTTGTGGACAAAATATCAGCTGGTATAAGGTATTTGTGCAGTGAATTTGATGCTTGCACCTGATATTTGATTGAGTAGAACCTAGTTAGTAAGAAAGAAGATCTATGTTCCATGGACCATAATACTGAAATTGCAAAGGGGGAAGATGCCACTTATCTTTCTATGCACCTTTACATGAGATTCTCGTAAGCTCAACTTCTGATCATAAATTTAGGGTTTACCAAGGGACCCGGCTTTTTTTGGAAAGTGCAAGTGGTCCTTGTAGATAAACTTCAAGAATCAAGTGGCTTTGTGGTCCATTTCTTTCAAGCTTCAAGTGTTTGAATGATTCAATCACTGTTTTAGACTGTTGGTGACTGAAACCAACCCCCCGCCCCCCTCTAAAGAAATGAAAAACAAAAAGGAAGAAGAATAACGTTCCACTTCGTAGGCGTTTTCATAACGAAGGATAGTTTGTGATCGCTAATCAAACTTCAATCCTTGTGAATTTGTTATCTTTGTTTTTGCCATCTACAAGAAGTGGGAAAAAGGTTCAAGGAATCTTACTCACAAAGTTCATCGAATTTATTTTCAGTTAAGTTCAGTTGCAATCAGTTCAGTTGCAACCAGTTCGGTTGCAATCAGTTCAATTCTTAATTTATTTATTAGCATTACTATTAGTTATAATTTACTTAAGTTCAATTGCAATCAGTTTAGTTCAATTCAGTTGTTTTATGCGGAATAAAACAGTCCCTTACTTGATAGGTTTCAAACCCCTGGTGTTAACTATAGAAGGTAGATACTTACCAAGTGAACCAAACTTTATTGATATCAAGGATCATCTCTGTAATTTGTCAAAACCCAAAAGACATTGGGTGAATTGGAATCACTCAGCAGGTTGCTAATTTTGATGTAAAGTTTTTTTTTTTTTTGGTGAAATTGATGTAAAGTTTTGCTAACATTAGATCTCCCGTAAATTTGTCTTTCTAATTATTGTACGATATCATGTGAATCAAACTGTGAGTATCAAGTATCAGCTAATGTCTATCAAGTATAAGTTGTGAACATCTTACGCCTTTAGTTCTTTTCCACATAAAGATCTTTGTGCATTTTAGTTGCTCGTTTGGATAAGCTAAGATGGTTGGTTGGTTTACATATGAAACAAGTGACTAATCACCTAACTAGTTTAGGAACTAAGGGCTTGTTCTCTTCGGCATAAAACAGCTGAACTGAATTGAACCGAACTGAACTGAACTGAACTGAACTGAAATGAATAGTGATATTTGAGAGTAAAAGTATTGTCAAGAGCTGAACTGAACTGAACTGAACGGAGCTGAACTGAACTGATCTGAACTGAATTGAACTGATCTGAACTGAAAATAAGCTGGGGAAAACAGGCCTTAACATGGCAAAATATCATAATAATGAGCAAGTGGCAAGGTTATACTTTGCACAACAGACATATTTCGTTGGTTTGGTATGGGACTTGATGAACTTTCTCCGGCAATCCAGCATGTTAATCTAACTAGCTGAGGTTACATTTAACATACCAAAAGGTGGTCTCCAATAAATTTGGGATCCTATGTCGGATATTAAACATGGGCTCTATGGGAATACATAAAAAGGATCTACAATTCCATATTCTTGATAACTAAATTAATTTTTAGAATAAAAATTGAAAAAATTATTAACTTTTCAAATCTTTATTTTTAATAACGAGACACCTTAGATATTACAAAATAGTAAGATATATCAAAATAAGTTATGATATATGAAAACAAAAAGTACATAGCATAGGGGTAAAATTTTGGAACAATATATGTAGAAACTTTTTCCCATCTAATAAACTCATAGAAATAAAATATATAGGTGGGACCCCAAAAAAATGGGCTTTGAGCGATCTGCTCACTTTGCTCATGTGTATGAGATCCCTCTGCTTTAGCTGCCTAGCTGTTAGATTATCATATGGACTCTTTTGAATTCCGATACGTGAATGTTGATTAGTTTATTTTGAGTACATACAAAATATATACTTCATCCAATCTTTATTAATGACTATATAGTGTATGTCTTAGATACACATTGAAGCAATGGAAATATAAATGTATGTGAAAGACAAGGGATCATCGATATGATGTGAAAAAATAGATAGGTGAGAAAATATATTACGAAAAGTGGTTGTGTAAAAATTAATAGTAGTAGACTCTCATAGAAAGAAAAATTAGAGATCAATAAAGAACAAAAAAAATATAAACTTTCACCCTATATTTAAAATGATCCAGACTTTGAATTTATTTTAATAGTCTCAACTTTAAAGGGATCTTTTCAAACTAAGCAGAACTGTTAGTTTTCTTATATATAAATAACTATAAAATATAGACAATGAATTATTGATAAGAAAAATAAAAGTTTAGATTATTAAAAAGATATTGCCGAAAACTTAATATTACCGCTAGAGATAAGTGATTCGTAATAACCAAGTAGTACGTTCTAGTGGTTTGGTTTGTATCTCACAATCTTGAGGTTGTGGGATCAAACCCCACTAGAGGCACTTTGGGAGTGGAGATTTGCTCTTACCATTCCACCTACTCCCAAGGGACCTTGCATGCAAACCCGGACCGGGTTAACTTATGCGAAGTTCCAATCTGATTAAGACGCCTTCTTCTTACATTAGAAAAAAGGAAAAATTGACAATAGAGGTCTGAACTTTGGGCGATAATTTTTAAAAGGTTTGAACTATTGATTAACCTGTGTAGGTCTCAACTTTATTGGGTCTCAACTTTTAGCAGGCCTCGGTGACTTAAAACTGACGATTTTTTTAAAAATCTCACCTACTTCCTACTTCCTACTTCCCTCCCTCAATTAACCCTTCTGGTGTTACCCAAGTTTTACAAGTTATGACATATTAAGCCAATTTCAAGTCACTAAGGCTCGCTAAAAGTTAATACCCCTAAAGTTGAGACCTATACAGGTTAATCAATAGTTCAGACCTTTTAAAAATTATCATCCAAAGTTGAAACCTCTATCGTCAATTTTTCCTAGAAAAAAAGTAGTTCGTAATTGGGATCATTTTAAAATACAAGTGAAAGTTAGGATGAGCCATATTTGTGAAATGCCATTTGCATAAAGAAAAGTATTTGATGAGGGGTCACTATAAAACCCACGGAATCTGACCCTGTGAAGAACCTAAATCGACATCCCCATTTGCCAACTGATTGATCGAGAAGGGACCACCATATCTTATTACATCTAGTAATGTACAGCCATATCCAAATAATTTATGCCTCCAAGGCTCCAACTATTTAAATAATAAACAGCACAATTAGTACCATTAAATTGCAAAATCTGGAACAACCACAATTTACCAAATACTTGCATTTCTAATCACAAATTGGGGTGCAAAGATGAGATAAGAATTCAACTCCAAAGTAGAAATAAATTAAATTTGTAAAAGTGACATAATAGCCAAAAAAAATGACACAATTCCAAAAAGTGTTGCTTTCGTATTAAGAAATTTGCATAAGAAAAGTTTGGTCATCACACTTTACTTCACACCTCATATTATTTTTTCTTAGTGGATAAAGTGGCCTTTTGATTTGTTAAAGGGGACGGTTCTAAGTGCTGATGTAAAAGACTAAAAGTCTAAAAGCATTGTCTTTAAAATATTCTTTCTCTCTTCTAATTTGTTCTTGAATGGAATGTCTACAATAATTGTGACCTTAAATTTTCATTAATATATATATTATAAATTTATAATACTATTTCTGTTTTTAAATAAGTGTCATGTAATTAAATTGAGACTGTTCATCAATTAAGTTTGACTCTATTTTCTCGTTAAATCGTTATTATAATATAAAGAAAAACATAGTTATATGTTCTTGTTAAATTTGGATCAATGTATGCTTTCAAAATATAACTTTTTTATCTTTACTTTGTGCAATAAAATATATTAATGATCAAAAGGGAATGTTGCGTGAAAGAGTAGATGTAACACTTATTTAGGAACGAAGGTAATATATGTTATGACATAAGATCTTATATAATATATTTTTACGTAATTGTACGCATACTATATTAAAGATATTAATAAGACTACGAATACGCAACCAGAAAAAATAAAAGTAACAAAGGTAATAAAATATCTAAATAAGTAATACAAATAATTAGGTTAATCGAGTTGAGTGAGGAGGGTTGGGTTGATCCGAGTTGAAGGGGCTAGAAGCTTAACCCACGACCCACGACCCACTGCTCCAAGCCCGTTTGCGCTTGGTTGATATCGGGCCTGACCCAGATTTCGGGCTGTGCCAAATGGGCTTGGGTAAACCTGGCCCAATGGTCACCTGCTCACCTCTAAGGCTCTAATTCAATCTGCTATTTCAAGCAGCCTCTATCCAGCTACAAGCTGGAAAACTTTTCAATTTGTTCTTCTTCTTCATTAGCTTCTTCAATCTAGCAGCATTTCCCCAACTTCCTGCTCCAGCATATAAATTCGACAGCAAACTTGTCCCTGCACCCTGAGGTTCAAGTTGAGACAAGTGTTTTGCTGCAACTTCAGCTAGCTCTATGTTATCATGCTGTCTACAAGCTCCTAATAATGCTCCCCAAACGAACAAATCAGGTTCGATAGGCATTGTTTCAATCAAATCATAAGCCTCGGTTAATTTCCCTGCTCGGCCAAGAAGATCCACCATACAGGCATAATGCTCAAGTCTAGGCTTGATTTCATACTTCTCTTGCATTGATTCAAAGAGGTTTCTTCCAAGCTCCATCATCCCACCGTGACTACAAGCTGTTAGCACTGCAGTGACACTCAAGTGATCGAGCTTCTCTGCCTCCTCGGTTTCCATCCTCTTGAAAAGTTCTATAGCTTCAATACAGTAACCATGGTTAGCATAACCAAAGATCATTGAGTTCCATGTTGGAGTATTCCTTTTGCTCATCTTCTGAAACAATGCCGATGCTTGGAATATACACCCACATTTAGCATACATGTCTATTAGAGCGCTCTGCACATATATATCCTGCTCAAAGCCAACCATTAATGCAAATCCATGTATCTCCTTCCCCCATGTCACATTTGCTACATTAGCACAAGCTGATAAAAGACTGCTAATTGTATTTGTATTTGGGAAGCATCCAGAATCCAGCATTTTCCGGAATGTGACAAAAGCTTCATTGTTCCGGAAATTCTTCACAAATCCAGATATGATAGAAGTCCAAGATACCACATCCGGCTCAATCCTATTAACGCGCATCACTTGGAAAAGCTCATCCACCATTAAACTATCCCCTGCTTGTGAAAAACCTGCAATTAAAGTATTCCATGTTACAACGTTAGGCCTCAATCCCATACCTTTGACATTCTCTACTAAACTCAATGCCTCCTTCACTAACCCTATATGAACATACCCTGCTACCACAGAATTTAAAGCAACCACATCCGTTTCAATCATGTTGTCGAAAACCTTCCTCGCTTTGCCAACGAATTCACATTTCGAGTACATATCTATTAGAGCACTATTAACATACACATCCCATTCAAATGAACTTCTCAAGATCAAACAGTGTATCTCCTGTCCCCTCCGCCATTCAACTAGATGCGCGCAAGCTTTAAGAGCACTGGGAAGGACATAATTGTTGGGTTTTACACCTTCTGCAAGCATTTCCCTAAAAATCTCCAATGCTTGCCTATAAAACCCACATTTCGCATACGCCCCAATAAGAACTATCCACCGCGGATAGTTTGATTTAGGCATTTCATCAAACACTTGGCGTGCTAAGCGCAAAACCCCGCACTCGACATACATTGTTATGAGCTTGGAAGAAACATGACTCAAACGAGCTAAGCCATTGATTATCAAACGAGAATGTAATGTATTGCCCATCATCAAAGACCGATTTCGGGAACAATTTTCGACGCATTTTATGTATGCATCTGAAGATGAATGAAAAGAAAGATTTATGATGTGGGTATTTTTGTAGGATGTTAGGAATATGGTTGTGGTTGCTCTGAAACTTGAAAACATTTGAGTGGTTTATTTGATGGCGGGAAAGTAACTGATTAACTAACGGTAACATTATGTTACAAATTACAATAGTTTTTTTTCCATGTAAGCCCACATAATGAGATAATTATCAGGCAAAAATCAAAACTTTGGGAGGTGCCATTTTCAAGAGAAAAGATATGATGGTGAAATGAATTAGCTTAATTAACAGGAGTTAATTATAATGTAGGCATGTGACAAATCTCAGTGGGCTCGGCACAAGCCCACACAAGAGAAGAGTATGACCACACACAAGTCCAATGGGGTTCCATCCTAAAACCATATGGTGATAGGTGGAGTAACCCATTAGCTTATATACTAGTCATATACTTTCAATTCTTCCAATGTGGGACACATGTGGATTACACTCTCAACACTCCCCCTCACATGTGTGCCACCTTTAAACTTGCAATTGGATAGGTCATATACACCTCGTTGGCCCTACTTGGGCTTCCAACATGAGGTCAACAACAAACCCCTACTTGGGACACAATTCTGTTGGGCAACGTGCTCCAAACAGATCAAACCTTCCATCTTGCATTCAATGGGCCACATACCCTGGGCCGAGACCGTCGGCTCTGATACCATGTTAAATATGGTATCAGAGCCAGGCCCACGACTGGGACCGTTAATTACTCTGGGCCAATTGAAAAAGGGACCTCACATGTGAGGGGGAGTGTTGAAGCTATGATGTATAGCGCACACCACATGTGAGTGTCCCACATTGATTAAATAAGAGAGATGGGTTCACTTTATAATGCAAAGGGGTTACTCCCCTTATTGCCATATGGTTTTAAGGTGGAACCTCCTTTGTGTTGTGAAGTGGACTCTCTCTCCCTGTGATGGGTGCGGCCCAGGCCCATATTTAACAGCATGGTTCCCTTTTCACCTTCCAAGATTGTTTGGTTCACTATTTTTAGGCTCTAAGAAACGGAATCAATAATCTATTTACTTTCTTTATGTTTGATTGAACTCCTCGGTAATCCATTCCATTACTTGGTGGTAATGGACTCCCTTAATTTGTTACCTCTCTCTCCCCCTCAAGTAACAAAATCCTTTAGTTTGTGGTAGTAGTTACCATTCCATTTCCTTAATGGTCAACTTTCTCCGATCCGCGATCCACTGGAAAAATCTATTCATATTTCATAGCTTGAATCAAACACCCGGAAGAATTCAAAATGTTCCAAAAACAACCAAAATTGAAGGTTATAATACACGCTTTTGTACTTTCTCGTGGCCCGATATGGCTATGTCCGAAGAAGTCCAAACATGTCCCAAAAACAGCCAAAATTGAAGGTTATAATACGCACTTTCGGACTTTCCTCGGACCCGAGCTACGGACGCCACAAGTTGCCTCCTAGGGACATTGAAAATGAGTCATGTGGCTTGGAACGAATATGTGGATGCTTTTACGTTCATTTTGAGGCAATTTTGGGTTTCAGGAGACATGAACAAATGGGGTGTTCAAAGGCTTTTCGAGGCAATGCAAATTGTGCCAAGCAACCGCGCAACTTTACAAGTCACGTCGACACTCCTAGAAATTTTTCGGGAGAAAATATGACCAGACCTAAAGAAGTCAAAAAATGTCCCAAAAACATCCAAAATTGAAGGTTATAATACATGCTTTCGGACTTTCCAGAGACCGCTCTCCGAACGCTACAAGATGACTTCTGGGAGCATGAGAGGTCATTGGAAAGGAGTCATGTGGCTTGGAACAAATATGTCGATGCTTTTACGTTCATTTTGAGGCAGTACAATTTTAGATTTCACGAGAAATGAATAAATGAGGTATTTAATGGCTTTTCGAGGCAACACAAATGGTGCCAAGCATCGCGCAATGTTACAAGTCATGTCGGCCTTCCTAAGAATATTTCGGGAGAAAATATGACAAGGCTCGGAGAATTTCAAAAATGTCCCAAAAATAGCCAAAATTAAAGGTTATATAATACACGCTTTCGGACTTCCCCGGGGCTCGAGTTCCGAACGCCAAGAGATCCCTCCTAGGACATGGTAGGTCATTGAAAATGAGTAATGTGGCTTGAAAATGATATATGGATGTCTTTACGTTCATTTAGAGGCAATTTGCGTATTACGAGAAATGAACAAATGAGATGTTAGAGGCTTTTCAAGGCAATGCAAATTATTCTAAGCACCCGCGCAACGTTACAAGTCACGTGAACACTCTTAAGAAAGTTTCGGGAGAAAATATGACCAGACCCGGAGAAGTCCAAAAAAATCCCAAAAACAACCAAAATTAAAGGTTATATACACACTTTCAGATTTTCTCGGGGCCCGAGCTTCGAACCCCACGGGATGCCTCCTAGGGCCATATGAGGTCATTAGAAAGGAGTCATGTGGCTTGGAACGAATATGTGGATGCCTTTATGTTCATTTCGAGGCAATTTATGTTTCAAGAAAATTAACAAATGGGGTGTTTAAAGGCTTTTCGAGGCAACACAAATGGTGTCAAGCACCCGCGCAACATTACAAGTCATGTCGGCCTTTGTAAGAACGTTTCGGGAGAAAATATGACCAGGCTCGGAGAAGTCTAAAAATATCCCAAAAACAGCCAAAATTGAATGTTAAAATACACGCTTTCGGACTTTTCCGGGGCTCAAGCTCCGAACACCACGGGATGCCTTTTAGGGACATGGGAGGTCATTGGAAAGAGTCGTGTGGTTTGGAACGAGTATATGGATGTCTCATTTCTAGACAATTTTGGGTTTCACGAGAACTGAACAAATGGGGTGTTCAGAGACTTTTCGAGGGAAGACAAATGGTGTTAAGCACCCGAGCAACATCACAAGTCACGTTGACTTGCCTAGGAATGTTTCAGGAGAAATTATGACCTGGCACAGAAAAGTCCAAAAATGTCCCAAAAACAGCAAAAATTGAAGGTTATAATACACGCCTTCTAGACTTTCAAGAGGTCTGAGCTCCAAACGCCACGGGATGACTCCTATAGACATTGGAGGTCATTAAAAATGAGTCATGTGGCTTGGAACGAATATATGGATGTCTTTACAATCATTTCGAGACAATTTTAGGTTTCACGAGAAATAAACGAATGGGGTGTTCAAAGGCTTTTCGAGGGAACGCAAATTGTACCAAACACTCGCTGAACGATACAATCGCGTCGACACTCCTAGAAATATTTCTGGAGAAAATATGATTGGGCCCGGAGAAGGCAAAAAATGGCCCAAAATCAGCCAAAATTAAAGGTTATAATACACGCTTTTCGGATTTTCCTGTGGCTCGAGCTCCGAATGCCATGGGATGCCTCCTACGGGAATTGCACGTCATTGGAAAGGAGTCATGTGGCTTGAAACGAATATGTGGATGCCTTTATGTTCATTTCGAGGCAGTTTTAGATTTCACGAGAAATGAACAAATTGGGGTGTTTATAGGCTTTTTCGAGGCAACAAAAATGGTGTCAAGCACCCGCGCAACGTTACAACTCACGTCGGCTTTCTTAGAAACGTTTCGGAAGAAAATATGACCAGGCTCGGAGAATTCCGAAACTGTCTTAAAAACAACCAAAATTGAAGGTTATAATACACGCTTTCAGACTTTCCCGGAGCCCGAGCTCCGAACGCCACAGGAAGCCTCCTAGGGACATGGGAGGTCATTGGAAAGAAGTCATGTGGCTTGGAACGATTATGTGGATGCCTTTATGTTCATTATGAGACAATTTTGGGTTTCACGATAAATGAACAAATGGATTGTTGAGAGGCTTTTCGAAGCAACACAAATGGTGCCAAGCACCCGCGCAACGTTACAAGTCACGTCAACTTTCCTACGAATGTTTCGGGAGAAAATATGACCAGGCCCGGAGAAGTCCAAAGATGTCCCAAAATTGAAGGTTATAATACACGCTTTCAGACTTTCCCGGGCCCGAGCTTTGAACGCCACGGGATGCCTCTCAGGGCCATGGGAGGTCATTGGAAAGGATTCATGTGGCTTGGAATGAATATATGGATGCCTTTACGTTCATTTTGAGGCAATTTTATGTTTCACGAGAAATGAACAAATTGGATGTTTAAAGGCTTTTCGAGGCAACACAAATGGTGACAAGCACCCGCGCAACGTTACAAGTTATGTCGGCCTTCCGAAAAACGTTTTGGGAGAAAATATGACCAGGCTTGGAGAAGTCCAAAATTGTCCCAAAAACAGCCAAAATTGAAGGTTACAATACACGCTTTCGGACTTTCTCGGGGTCCGAGCTCCGAACGCCTCGAGATGCCTCGTAGGCACATCAGAGGTCATTGGAAAGGAGTCATTTGGCTTGTAACGAATATATGGATGTCTTTACGTTCATTCCGAGACAATTATGAGTTTCACGAGAAATGAACAAATGGGGTGTTTAGAGGCGTTTCGAGGCAACACAAGTGGTGTCAAGCACCCGCGCAATATCACAAGTCACGTTAACTTTTCTAGGAATGTTTCGGGAGAAAATATGACCAGGTCCGGAAAAGTCCAAACATGTCTCAAAAACAGCCAAAATTGAAGGTTATAATACACGCTTTCGGATTTTCTCGGGGCTCGAGCTTTAAACACCACGGGATGCCTCCCAGGGACATGGGAGATCATTGGAAATGAGTCACGTGGCGTGGAACAAATATATGGATGTCTTTACGTTCATTTCGAGACAATTTTATGTTTCACGATAAATGAACAAATAGGGGTGTTTAAAGGCTTTTCGAGGAATCACAATAGGTGCCAAGCACCCCGCGTATTGTTACAAGTCATGTCGGCCTTCCTAGGAATGTTTCGTGAGAAAATATGACCTGGCTCGGAGAAGTCCCAAAAACAGCCAAAATTGAAGGTTATAATACACGCTTTCAGACTTTTCCAAGGCTCGAGCTCTGAACGCCATGGGATGCCTCCTAGGGACATGGGAGGTCATTGAAAAGGAGTCATGTGGCTTGGAACGAATATATGGATGTCTTACGTTCATTTCGAGACAATTTTGGGTTTCACGAAAAATGAACAAATGGGGTGTTTAGAGGCTTTTCAAGGCAACACAAATGGTGCCAAGCACCCGCGCAACATCACAAGTCACGTCGACTTTCCTACGAATGTTTCGGGAGGTTATATGACCAGGCCCGGAGAAGTCCAAAAATGTACCAAAAAACAACAAAAACTGAAGATTATAAGTAGTAAAAACTAGGAAAAATTGTCAAGAATAAGTCAACCTTTGCGTTGACCGCTTTTGACAAGTCAACCTTCATTTATTCCAGTAGCAAGTAAAGCTTGTACATGAATTAACTTTTAACGAGTTTTTTACTTATGACCTGAACAACCCTACAATTTTGTTCAGTTTTAAGTTTCTCACGGAACTTTTATAAAATTCAAGCAGTGCAAATATGTTCTAGAGAACAATTTAATGAGTTCTAGAATACACACCTGTTAATACTGAACAAAATTGTAGGGGTTGTTCAGGTCATAAGTAAAAAACTTTTTAAAAGCTAATTCGTGTACAAGCTTTACTTGCTATGAATAAATGAAGGTTGACTTGTTAAAAGCGGTCAACGCAAAGGTTGACTTATTCTTGACAATTTTTCCTAAAAACTAAAGGTGACCCAATCACATTAAAATTTAGCCGAACTAATACTACCTCCGTTCTTTTTCTATTACAACAATGTGTTTGGACATAATTTTTAAGGATTTGGAACAAATGAGTAGTTTAGCATAAAAGTAACTCTTTTATTAACTAGAGTAGAAGAGAAATCATCCTTAGAAAATAAAAGCAATTTTATAAGACAAAGTCAGTAATTAATTATGGTTTTAATAAGATAAAGTAAGGGCAATATTGTCAATTAAAGTTATTTTTTATACCAAAATTAGAATTGTTGCAATAGATGTAAAACTACACAAAATAGTAATTACTGTAATATAAAAAGAACGGAGGAAGTATATTGTAACCTCGTCTCTTGTACGAATATATAGATATGTAAACTTTTGTGTATTATAGCCTATAGGAGCTTTCGTGCTTTACCATTTAATACTATCATACATAATCTATTCTAAAATAAGTAAGATGTGGATGGAGAATGTGGAATTAAAGAAAGCAAAAAGATAAAAACAAAAAAATTGTGACCTATGTGCATAAAGAGTTGGTCTTATAAGAGATCATCTAATTTTAATTTAAAATTAGACATTTTCTTTTGATAAGAGGAAGGGGACTCACTTGAGGGGGGTATATGGGAAATTACTCAAATGAGTTTGATCCCTATACCTCAGGGATAACAGATGGAAAGCGATACCACTACTCCACCACCTCAACCTAGGCAACTATTCAAGTTCAATATTAAGAAGCAAACATACCAACATTTGAGTAACAAGAGGTCACGGGTTCAAATTGTGTTGCAAGCTATGTCGATTAACAAAAGTTAAATTAGCTTGCAACACAAATTGAACCCGTGACCTCTTGTTATTATAACATGACACAATTACCATCTCAACCAACTTTTAATCATGTTTTACGTATCCACATTATTATATTTGTATCTTTTAAATGTTGAATTTTCCTTAATATATTTTAGTGAAAATGGAAAAAAATGCATATCAAGTTCGAAAACACAATACCAACCTGGGGCAACGTCCGAACGTCCGGGCCCAAATACTAGTTTGACTTTAGTAAGTTGATATAACACTTTCGTTTTTAATAAGCGCAACTGTGGCCTTTTTATAGATTTTATATGCATGTTAATGTACCCTTAATATTTTATGGTATAAGAAGTTGATATTTGAAGTATAAAATTGAAAGAAATTTGATAAGATTATACTCTAATACCATATACTCAATAAAGGCGCTTACTTTTACTTCAATTCTCCCTTCCAAACCCACTAAAATTCTCTCCAAACTTCACCAAATCTTAAATTAAGGACTCAAGAGTCGGAAAATAAAAATTTTAGAAAGCATCTAATAGCATACGCAATCGTGTCAATTCTTTAAAAAGGACACTATCAAAAAAAAAATATCTTTAGTTGGCAAAAGTACCTTGAATTTGATCTCATTTTATCATTAGATTACATGGCTAATGTCAACGGAAAAACAATAAACCCTTACTCATACCTTATTGGCTTGATGATTGTTTTTCGGTAACTTGGTCCTCTTTAAATTATCGTACTATTTTTTCTGTATATAAAGATTGCGAATTACTAGGATATTAACTAATTATTTAGAAACAATAAGTAATAGATCTTACTCCTGATCCAAAAAGACCGTGAGTTGTATTTCAAGTGATCATAATCAAATATCACGTTTCTAATCCAAAATAAATTGAGTTGACTCAATTGTAAGTTTGAACAAGACTCCATAAATCTTGTGTTACACCTAATCATCTCCAGATCCCACCAAAGGAGAGAAATATCAACAAATTAGTATCCATGAGTTACTCCCTCCGTCCCAAAATATAGTTCCCATTTCTATTTTGGGAGTCAAAATTTAAAATCTTTGACCAAATATTCTCATTAATGTGTACAAGAAAACATATCCACGTGGGGTCTTGTTGGATTCGTCTCAACATGTACATTCAATATCAATTTTTTATATTTTTTACTAATACGAAATAGAAGATATAATAGGTCAAAGATACATCTCGGAGACTGTGCAAAAAGAAATGGGAACTATATTTTGAGACGGAGGGAGTATTATTTTTTATAATGAGATCAAATTGATCCGAGTAGACAATGAACACACCTAAATTTGTGGTCAAGTTTAGTCCTTCTCTGCTGTCTCGGTGTCTCCTTGTAAACATGGACACCCCCAGAAATGTGCACCACTACTCGGGTGAAAATTTTCTTACAGAAATTTAACTAAAACCAACCTTTGTCGTATGAACATTGAACCAAAAAACATCTTTAAATGAAAAATTAATTTGACCCAAAAAAAATATGCGTCATGGATTCACTCTTCCTTCATCACAATTGAAATCAACTTCACAAATCCTAATTCTCTCTCATCATCATCATCATAAATTCCCAAGAACATACCTTTATCCCATAACTTTTCACCTTCAAACTCAATTTCTTTCACCTATTTCTGTACCTTTACTAAGATGCTGTTATGGGGGCCAAATTTTTGATCTTTTGGTGTTAAGATCTCACCCAATAATACCCAGTTGTAGAAATTTTAGGAAAAAACAGAAATTTCAGGTGAGAGCAAGTTCAAGAGAAACCCCATATGAAGTTTTGGGTGTTTCTCCATCTGCAACACCTAATGAGATCAAAAGAGCTTACCGAAAACTTGCTCTTAAATATCACCCAGATGTTAATAAACAGGTATTTTTAATTTTTATCTTGTATTTCAAATCTTTATATAGTTGGGTTTTTGCTTGATTTTGTTCTTCTTTTGTTTAATTGAATTAGGTAATACTGTGATTTGCCTGTTTTTTTAAATGTGTAATTGATGATTATTTTTTGGGATTTTTTCATGTTGAAAAGAGGATTTTTTTGAGTTGGAATGTCATGTATTCATTTGGGTGGTTGTTGTTTGGTAGAATTAGGTTTAGCTGATACATGAATTCTGACATTTTGTCCAAGTAAAATTCAATGTTAAGAATAATGCAGTACCAGTTTCTTTTTACTAGGATGTTTTAAGAGTTGGAATGAGGTATATTATATCAGTGACAGTGAGTAGTGATTACTTCACTGATAGAAAGGTTCTGCTGTTCATATTTGTGCATTGGAAGATTATTGGCCTTGCTGTAACTGTCCTCTAATAGCAACCTGTAGTAATGCTTAATGGATCTTACCTTGTTTGTCATGGAAGGGATGGTAATGAGCACTCACAAGATTAGCAACTTTTAATGGCTGTATTCAGTTAAACAGAAACATCTTAGCTTATCTTTTTTGTTCTTTTCTGCCCCATTTTTGTGTCGTTTCTTCTACATCGGCAAAGGGGACACATATGTACTTGATTTCTATTGTTATAGTTTCCCCTTTGTAATGGTATCTATATGTTTAAGATTGTAGTTGAATTACTTTAACCTTAGACATTGATGATAGGCTATGTTACTCGGACTCGATACCCATTTCAAACATGGTACGTGTGCGACTCAGTAAATTTTTTCAATATTCTCCATGATTTTGGCCCAAGTGAAGTGTCTAAGTGTCCATACCTATGTCGAATTGTCATCTGACACGGGTACTTGCATTTAAGTGAAGAATTTGAGTATCATAGCTGATGCCTGATAGGCATAAACTATGTTCCTTTGAGCTGTCATTGCAGTTTAAGATGTCAAGGTTTTCATAGGAAACCTTGAGAACCTTTTTTTTTTTCTTCCTATTTTTCCCCTTCTGTCTTTAACATGAAAATATGGCAGCCAGTGTAAAAGGGCCATGGGCGTTCAATTGCCTCTTTGATGCTTTCAGTGTACCTTATGAAGAGTCTATGTAGCTGATTGGCCCAACCCCACAATTATGAATCAAGGCTTTATAAGGTAGGATGGACGAGTAAAATGGGGGATATGGTAAGTTATTACAGAAGCATGTGTGGCTACAAGATTGCATCTTACTGTATTGGTTTTTGCATGATAGATTGTAAATCAGAGCTTTTGCGTTTTTGGACTAATGATAATGCGTGTGGTTTTTCTTTCAATCATGGCAACTTAGCTATGGAAATTCAATATTCAACCTTTTAGTGTAGCCCTGAGTTGCCTCTCTATGTACAGGCAAATGCTCAAGAGAAATTTATGAGAGTAAAGCATGCATATAACACATTGATGAACTCTGACTCTCGAAGTAGATACGATGCTGGAAATAGCAAATCGGACTTTTCGTATTCATCTTATGGAGCAAGTCGGAGCACCCAGGAAGAGGAAGAATTCTATGGATTAGGTACATATCTAATCTCCAGAGCCTGTGATTACTGTTTCATTATTTGCTATAATTAATAGGAAATAAAAAGTGCATAGTAAGGTGCTTCTTTATACCGTCATAGAAATAAGTAGTAGGCAATTTCATGTTATCAATATCAGATTTTTCTTCATCATTGTTCTGTGATTAAGAAATATTCCATTTTGAGTTTTATGTTTTTCTCTAGTTGTTGTGTTCTTATTAGAAAGAATCTTCAGAGCAGTTTGATAAACCCAACAGCTTTCCCAGCTAGGAAGCTAGGGACATTTTTGTCATTTAGAATTTCTTTATTAGTGTGGTGCCTAAATTTTTGAGAGCTCTCCTTTTGTAGTTAGAGCATATAAAAGATTTCACG
This sequence comes from Beta vulgaris subsp. vulgaris, assembly GCF_026745355.1. NCBI lineage: Eukaryota > Viridiplantae > Streptophyta > Magnoliopsida > Caryophyllales > Amaranthaceae > Beta > Beta vulgaris. The sequence continues at coordinate 57,689,806 of NC_079208.1, read as the reverse complement.
AATAACAACATATTGCAAGCTGCTAAAAAGAGAGAAGATAAATGGTTTCAATTTATTGCTTTTCTGATTCCCAGTAGACTTGCCCGCCGTGTGGTAGATTTTTCTTAGCTATACACCAATACCACATTGTCCATGTTCACGCAGTATGTCTTTTATGTTTCTCGGTACAACTAGAGCTCGGTGTACCTGAATCGATTTTTTTTGCTCATCTAGCTCTAGGTGTACTGGGGAACACCTAAGAACTCGAAGCGGCTATGGTTCTATGCTGCAATATCTGTCAAGAAAAAACCACCCTGCCTTCTCTGATCTGTCATGTGTGTGTAGTGCTGTCATAGGAATATATTCTTATATTGAACTTTCTGTTGCAGGTGAATTTATGAGGGATGTCCAAATAACAGTAGGTAGATATTATTATCTTTGACTTGTGCAAGGTCAAAGGGCTAGTTATGTTCCATATCTCCTGTTAGTTATCAGGGGATATTCCTTTTTTGCTTCTTATTTCATCTGGTGATATCATTCAATTGAAGCACTCTTTATTTAGTTATCGCTGCTCAATTGGGTTGGGTGTTGCAGGTGATTTCTTTAGAGATCTACAGGAAGAATATCAAAACTGGGAAGCAAATGCGTCATCGGAGGGGACTCCGAAGAGCTTGTGGGAAGAGTTAGCGGTGAGCCTGAATTCCTTATGTTTTCTTATTGTTCATATCTGAACTCGGAAAAGTTTATGGCTAAATAACGGTGAGAAAGGGGCCTACTGGTAACTTGGTGTGGACTCCAAACCAATTTCTCTTTCTTGTTCATTGGAGAACCTTCTTCATTTAGCTTTTTCGCAACTTGAAAAATGGTGCTGCTGCTTGAGTTTAAGAAGGCAGATCTAATATGATCTACCGTTATGATACACAGGAAATTGGTGAAGAGTTCGTCGAATTCTTGGAAAAGGAACTTAACATCACAGATGAAGGTGTTGAGGCACCTACAGAAGGTTCTTTTGGAAGTTCTAGAGCACAAAGAGGAAATAGTGATGAAAATAGAACTGGTGGAAAGAGCAATATTGAAGAAAGTATTGACGATATTGAAGCTACTCTTGCTCAATTGAAGAAAGAATTGGGTTTATAACATCGAAAAACTATATGTTATCCTGTTGGAATTTTGTTGTATTTTTGTAACCAACCCAAGTTATAATATTTCAATTGGAAATACTACTATGTATTATGGCGCAGCTTCCTAGCTTATCCTACATTTTTTATTTATAAATACACTATTGTAAAATGATAGTGTGTTAGTAGTTGATTTAAACAGAGAGGTTAGGTATCTCACCGCTACATTTTTTGTAACGATTATCAAACGGACCGTAATTGGACTAATTCATTCCAATACATAAAATTGAGCAATCAAAATTTTAATATTTTATATAAGCACGTCATATTGAAGTTTTTCTTAAATAAAAGTAGATTAGTTATATTGGTACCATACTAGAATATAAGTATAGATGCTTATAAGATCCTCTTACACTAAGAAATCAAAATTCATAAATTGAATAAATGGAGCAAATTATTTTTTCTACACATTCTTAAAATTTTGGACATTGGGTCCAACATATTGAGTTCAAATCTAATCTGAAATATCTAGAACTCATAAAATTGATCCAAATTCAATCCAAACTTTTTTGAATCCAATCGAGTATGATAAGTTTGGATTGAACTATGGACTAAACTTTTGTCAGCCCGCTTACACCCCTAAGAAGACAAAGGGGCTAGTTTTCCTAAAAATCCGCCATCACTCTCAAAAATCCCTCTCCATTCTACTTAACTCTATAAAAAGCTAGATCACAAACTAACACACAATTGTGAACTGATAACACTGAGCTCAAAACCTTTCTCCAAACCGGAAGAATATTGCTCCGGTACCAGAGTTATGATCAACAGCGTACTCAGCTCGCACGAGACCTAGCTTGACACCAACTCCATAAGATGATCCCTGGCCCATTCTCCTGTAAACTTCAGTTGGATTACCCTTGACATCTTTGGAACTCCCAAGATCATTCCCATGTTCTGCAAAAGCGTAAACATGTGTGTTTTTGATAGGTATCCGCAGTTCCGTAGCAAGCTGCAGACAAACCAAAAAAGAAGAATTAGTCAATGGATCAAATGATGCGATACTGAAGGTTCACTGGCAAATTCTTCCGCATCTAAAATTTGAGACCAAAAAATTACGATCTTCACACTTGTATCTCAACAAGCTTTGCATATCTTAGTATTCTCTTCAAACACAAGTATCATTCTCATCTTCCTCTACAAGAATAAATATTGTATCAAGATGTACACCTTCTATTTGAGATTTCAACACAGACTGGTCAATGCTAAACATTTCAAGGTTTAGCGTTTCTTTAATTCTGTGGTGATTATTGCCGATAAACCTCCACATGAAGGTAGTAGCCGACTGGAAACTCTTACCTCAAGAATGTTTCTAGCTGCACCAAGTTCCCCCATGTTGTAACCCCTCACAGAATAGGGTCCTCCAATGGTGAAAGCATCATAACTTGGAAGGTCTCCGACACAGCCACCATAGTGGCCATGAAGGACAAGAATTGGGGGCGGTGGTTTACCAGCACCTTCTTCTACTTGCTTCAACTGGAGGAACTTAGTTACTGTCAGCTGATGACGGTTGAAGAATGGGAATTTACTGCCTATACCAAGGCCTTGGTCGAGCTGCAATCAGAAGACAGAAAATAACTCAAATCCTCATCAAATCGAATTCAAGTATGTGATAGGAATGTTAGTTTCAAATGTCATAAGAATGCATCAATGCAGGCTTAACAGCATGAGCAGGGTAAGATGATCATGCTGGTAAGAGATGCCAGCCACTTGACAGGATGCTAGAGAATTAACCACCTAGGCACCAATCACAGCATGCTAGAGAATTAACCACCAAGGCACCAATCAGTAAGGTCCAAACAAGGCTCCAGCCAATAAAGGGTATAAAAGAGGCAGCCAACAAACCATATGGATATTCACTGTCGCTGCACATTTTGGCAATTACTACTACAAAGATATTAATTCCATAATAAACTTCATAAAGCATTAGATGACTACTCGGTACTCACTTAGTCACTCAGGAGGAATCTAATGAGGTCTATTGCAATCCAAAGATGCAAAATTTTCCAATATTAACACTATGTCATTTGCAATCAATATATAAATTAGGCACCCAAAAAAGAAGATCAACTCCATATAAACTTAACAATCCCTCTGACCCGTAAATTCAGTAATATATCCTGGCATATATCAAACCCATGGAGCTCAAATGTGGGCATAATTTCAGATATGGTGATGAAGCACGACAATGGCATGGAAAGTGGGAGCTCTTAAGAAGCTAGGAGGATAGCAGTGAGATTTTTTTTTTTTTTTAAAGAGGACATTGGGGGTGGAAATTCAGTAAAATCTTGTTCCTATTCTTGTAAAGTTGAAACAAAAACATTATGTAAGGTAATATTATTCCATTCCTTGATCAAACCAAACAAACTAATAAGAATTTCTTTCTTGAATCTAATCCCCTTTCCACTTTTACATGATTCCATTCCCTTTTCTTCAGTGAACCAAATGGCACCTTATTACTCAGAAGTCAGATATACACATAACTTATGCAAGATTCTAATGCAACTTAACGCTATTTTGCGATATCTAATTGCTAACCATATACGGAGGGAGTACTAGTTAAACTCGATTATACCATCAATGATGTGAGATAATTCTATCGCCCTACAATACCCCCTCGGTACATAATTCTCCCCATGTTCCTCGTTTGATTTCGTAAGATTTTGTTTATACTACTATGTTAGTAACTCCCATTTTGACATCTCCAATTCAATCTAATTTAGTTAATAAAGGTCCAAGATATGCCTTATATAGTTACAACTGAAATATCCATTGACTCATTACACGTCCTCTTGAGAATTTGGGACCGATGGTGTATGTGTATATAACATTGTATAAGAACAACACAAGAGAACAGCATGTCAAAATGACATAAAATTGCATGGAAATGGCTGAAAGCACACATCTTGCGAGGAAAAATCAAAATACTAAAGGAGCCCCATTGACAACAGTCCCCTCAGGCAGGGTTAGCACTCAGAATACTCAAAGTTCACAAGTATTTCTGTTTCTATTCATTTTTTCTGAAAGGTCCTTTGTTTGGAAAAGTAAGATGTGATTTGAAGAAGTTTCTGGTGTTAGTAGAGAACATATTTAGTTAGTCGTAAATCTGAAGGTATCATTGATAAGTCATCTATGCAAAAACTTTATCTAGAAAGTTTCATCGACAGCATGAACCACAAAAAAGCATAATCATCGGGATAACACAACAAGAAAAACACTATAGCTCGGAAAGCATAAGCCTTAGGGAACCAATCAATGATGTACACACGAGTTACCTGAAACACATTTCTGTCACCAACAATAGCTCCATTTACAAACTTCGTGTTATCTCGAGTAATATTTGCCTGGGCAAATACCATTCGGTCAACACCAGTATCACTTAAAGTTGTTGGGGGTCCATCAGCACTAATTCCACCATTAGGCAACACCCTTTGACCCGCTACGGCAATATGGCTGCTTTCATCGCGTGTTGTTATCTCTTCACACACAAGCCCATAAGTAAACTTGCTCTGCCGGGTAAAATTCTAGAAAAGTAACATAATGTTGCAACAAATGAGTGAAAGAACCAAGAGAGAACTGACCAGCTAAGTCAAATTTAGGAGAATGAAATTACCAACCTCAGTGAAATTTGCTTTTACACCAGATCTATCAACCCAAATAGGAGGAACTTCTTCTAGTCCTGGGCCACCAGTAAACACAGGACTCAACTTTCTGCTATTGAAGCAACTTGCTCGAAAAGTGCGGTTGCGAAGATTATATACACCATCCACATATGGATGCACATATTCAAACTTGAAAGCAAGGTCATCCTGAAAATGAGCTAGTGATTAGAACCTCGAGAATAACACCCCTAGGAAGTGGGACAAAAGGACAAGTGGCCTAAACATCTTTCGTGAGAAAGACACTAATCTAGTGATCTGTTGACATAGGATAACAGGTAATTGCTACAAACAATCACTTGACACGTGTAACGGAGCAGCGATCCTTGGAGGAACAAGAGAAGAGGCATCCCTTAGGGTGAGAACTGTTCCAAGTCTTAAGATAAAGAGTTGGTGAAGTAATACAAGCCTTTAAGACCTAATATAGAAATTTAGATACCTGTGGATTGAGGAAGTTACTAGTGGTCACTGAGCCAAGAAATGATCTATTAAGACCTTTGATGTTTCGGTGTTCAAAGGAGACAGTTCCACCTGGCTGGATAGACGCCTGAGACATCAAGAGGTAAAAGAAAAGAAGGTGCAGTTAGAACTTAATAAAGAACCCATTAACATATGGTGGTAGGACAAGACAATGAAACTTACCAGAGTTGGACGGCCTTGACGCCCAGGAACAATACTCCACTCAGTACTCACTTCAGCTGACTTCTGATCAAGTTCTTTAAGCTTAATCTCAACAATAATTCCTCCTTCACTCTTCTCGTCAGGACGTGGATTCACTTCAATGTTTGAAAATAAACCCAGAGAGTTTATATTTCTCAAAGCTTGCTTGCCTGCTTCTATGTTAAAGACATGACCTACTCTAAGCTACAACATATAGACACCAAAACAAACTAATTTAGGCTCGTGTAGAACACTGCAATACTATGAAACACAGCTAGAGCTAGCAAATGTGACCATTTACGTAGCTGGCATCACAATAATGATCATATCATCAGAACAGATTTACGGAATAGTCAGGCATCAAAGAAGTCGTAAACATATTTTTCCACAAATGATGTGAGCTCAATCTTTAAAATGATCCTAAATTTTTATGGTGCAGTTTTGCTTATGAAGCCTAAACAACTAAAAACCCTGATGTACATTATAGTCACATTTTGGACTTGGAACACAAAAATACATGTATTATGATGTATAAACCAAATTTCTTAAGCAGCATTTTCGGCCATTGAAATTAACAACACAAGGTCAAACTGTTAAACTGCTATTATGAAACAAGTACTCCTTTCAACACATGATTAATTTAAAATCCCCCCATGAACATCACTTTTTTTTACTGGTAGGGACGAGAGGATCAGGGCCGTGGCACGATAGATAAGTAGCCATGTTTGGGAATATCAACAAATCTCAAACACTGCATATTCAAAATGATTAGCAAACACAAGCTAAATGATATTACCTGTTTAGGCAATTCCCTCCAGACAACAGGAAACTGAGTATTCCCTTCCACTACATTCCCAAGTTTATCCTGGAATTGAATCAACAACTGAGTAATATCCCCTTCCACGACCTCACAAACAACTTCCTTTGTATTCAAATTCCCAAAATTGACGACTTGAGCACATGCATACCCCTCGTCATGGTACCATTTCTGAACAGTATCTCTAATTTTCTGCAACAACCTAGCTGTCACCTTCCCTTGATCATCCAACATCTTCATGACCTCTCGGTATATCGGGGTGGGCAACAGGCACGGGCGAGACCGATCAATCCTCTTCTTATAATCATTCTCCTGGCTTATAAAAAAATCCATCTTCTCCTTATCAGTCATATCAGCATCCATCTCAACCGCCTTCGTCTGTTGCATCAACCCCACATTGATGCACCTTAAAGCCAAATATACACAAATATCAATTTCCAATTCAAATTCTCCACTATACTTCCTAGAAACAAAATCCAATCTATAATACTACCTCCGTTCCTAAATACACACAACATAGGACATTTTGCACTATTCAAATTCTAACTTTGACCACGTTTTAGAACTAATATATAAGTAAAAATGCTATCATATAATAGACCATTGAATTAATCTCGTAATGTATTATCAAAATATCAATGTTTTACAAGCTTTACTAATCGATAATCAAAGATAATAACAATAAAAGTAGTGCATTGCCAATTTGCCATAAGTATGTTACATCAGTAATTCAACATTGAGCACATCAATGATCATATGCATTCCAATTATAACCAAATACCACCACATTCAAGCAAATAACCGGAATCTAAAACACTCGAAAGTCATCGAAACCAATCAAACTAAGATAACATCAACCAAATCCAATAGCATTACTATGAAAAACAAATCAATCAACAAACAAAGAGAAAAAAAATAACCTGAATTTATCAGCAGATTGCCAAGTACTTTCAAGAAAAGAGATAGTAACTTTAAGAGAACCATCAGGATTAGTTTTGCTATCCAAATCAACCTTCTCAAACATTCCACAAGTAGCTAGGGTTTCAAGTTCTTTCTGAAGTTGAGCTTTAGTATAAATACCACCAGGTCGAAGAGAAACCATCTCAAAGAACGAATCTTCAGTACCAACAGTAGAACGACGTCGTTGATCAAAGAACAAAATATCAGAAACCTTATACTTTTTAAAACCAGAAAGCTTACTCAACTGAACCACAATATTAGCAGGAAGTCCATGAGAGTCCCATCCTTCAGAATCTTCGTCTTTCGCTATCGCTAAATTCGACCACCATGGTGAGCCACCTCCATTACTTCCTCCACCACCTCCACCACCACCGCCGCCGCCGGCGACTCCTCCGCCGCCTCCGCCGCCGAGGAGGAAGAGGAGGAGGCCGGCGGAGGAGAGAATTAGGGTTTTGGGGAGAGGATGAGAGAGGAGAGAGAAATTAGGGGTTGAATTAGGGATTGGAATGGAGAGAGGTTGAGGTTGAGGTTGAGAATGAGGGGAGGAGAGAGAAGAGAGGATTGGAGTGGATTTGGGGAGGTGGATGGAAGGAGGTTTTGGTTTATGGCGGTTGGAGGAGGAGAGAGGGGAGAAGCGGATGGCGCCAGGAGCGGAGATTGACGCCATTGGAGATAAGGAGGAGAGAGAGAGAGAGGCGAGAGAAGAAGAAGAGGAAAATAGTGAGGATTTTTGAAGGGAGGGTTTAAGGAGAAAGTGATGAAAGCGAAGTCAATGAAATGACGAATGAATCACACTGTAGAGTGGGGTTGGTTGGGGGTTGGCTTATGCTCCGGGTTAGAATATACGGTTTTTTCACCAGGTACCCCTGTACTTTAATAAAATTCATGGGGTACCCCTAACTTTAAACTAATGCACTAGGTACCCCTGATAATTTAATAAACAACAATAAATACCCTTACTCATTGACGGCGTTAAGTTGCCGTTAGTGGGTTATTACATTAATGCCCTCATTAAGGCGCTAGTAAACCCAATCCTTCGAAAAAAAACCCTCCAACTCCCATTCATCTTCCCTCTTCCTCTGTTCTTCTTCCTTCAAGTCGGTTAGCAAAAAATTTCCAAAAAAATCTGGGTTGAATTATTCTGCAAACAAATCAAAATCTTTGCACTTGGAAGTTGACGCGAAAAAGGGAATCGTGCTTGGGTAAGCTAAGGAAGTGAGTTCGCAAATTTTAGGGTATCTTTTCAAAATTCCACAAAGGTAAGATTTTGTAACTCTTTTTTTTGAAATTTTGCATTATTTAGTTGTTAAATCTACTGGGTGTGTTATTTATGTTCATCCATGCTATATTTCATAGTTTCCTGTTTAGGGTTATTTGATATCACAAGTTCTTTCAGTTTTTGGTATTTTGCTGTTTTAGCAATTTTTTTGCATGAATTCCGTATAATGTTGAATAGTGTGTTTATTTCTTCATGTATGCTGAAATTATGTAGTTTTTGGTTTAGGGTTCTCTGCATTCTCAAATTCTCTTCTATTTTGTTTGTTTGATTTCATTTTAGATGGAAGGGATGTGGTTGTTGTGTGATTATAAGGGTAAGCAGTTTGATGTTAGGGTGGAAGATGTAGACTTAACTAGTATTATTGATTTGTTCAATGAGATACATGATGAGTCTGTGAAGCAAGGTGTGTGGTTGCCTGAAAATTTTAGAGTCCATTACAAGCATCCAAGGACCAAAAAACTAGTGGAGTTGTATGATGATCCACATCTTTCAAATATGTGGGGTGGGTTTGTAGGATTGGATACTGTTGAGGTATTCATAGAGGATACACAGCAACCTCCTAGGTTTGTGATGAAATTAGTGAAGGACTTGAGGGAAGAAAAGAGAAAAGCTGAGGCTGAGAAACTAAGAAAGATTGCTGAAGAAAAGGAAAGAGAGAGGGAGGAAGAAAGAAAAAGACAGGAAGAAGATGAATTGAGGGAGTTGGAGGAGCAAATGCCCCCTGTGGCAATTGAAATTCCAGTTTATAATCCTGATGATATGAGTGTGATGGAGTATTTAAGGATTTTTTCACAAGAAGAAGTGGTGATGGGAGAGTCACAACCTGAAGCAGAGTCACAAGCACACTCCCCTGCCCCCCCTCCACCACAAACAGACTCCCCTGCCCCCCCTCCACCACACACACAATCCCCTGTCCACCCTTTCCAACCACCCCCATCTCCTCCACCATCCCCTCCCCAAGCTTCCCCTCCTCCATCCCCACCACCTGAAACACAACCACAAACACAATCACCTCCCCAAGCTTCCCCTCCTCCATCCCAACCAACTGAAAACAAACACACTCAGATCCCCAATCTTCCAAACCTGCTGCTTCAAAGAAAGTAGGTGCTGCAAAGAAAAAGGGAGCAAAGAAGGGGTTTAAAGCTGCTAAAACCACTGCTAAGAGGGTTGGTACATATGTACCAAAGACTAGGAGATCAGAGAGAGGGGTTAGGAAGCCTAGAATGCCTCCCCAACAACCTGAGCATCAACCTGAGCATAGGGAAGATGAACTGGAAGAAGAATCTGAGGATGATGAGGCTGATGATGATTATGTTTGGGAAGAAGGGAGTTCAGATGATGAGGTTATGATTTAGAATTAGAGGGTGAAGTTGAGGATGAAGAAGTGGATGTATTGCTAGAGAAAGAATGTGAGGATTACTTGGATGGGGGTCAGTTTTAGACAAGTTGTACACAAATGGTACAGTTGTGGGAGAGATGCTTTTTGGGCAGGTGAAGCTTGATCAGTGGATGATCTTTTCAAACAAAGATCACTTCCTTGGAGTGTTCAAGGACTACTGTATTCAAGAGGGGTTTGCAGTGAGGGTTGAGAAGGCTGACAACCTTAGGTTCACTGCTAGGTGTATAATAGAGGACTGTGAGTGGAGAATTCATGCATCCAAACTGATGGATGGCATTAGTTGGGCCATAAAGTCTGTAACAGGTGAGCATAAGTTGTGTGGCAGAATGGAGGAGAACCCAATGGTTACCAGTGTTTGGTTAACAAGGCATTTGGGTGATGTAATTAGTGCAAACCCTGATGTACCTGTGCACTCATTAAAAAATGTGTTTGGAAAGGTTTAGGATAAAGGTGAAGGAAAGGTTGTTATATAAGGTGAAGTGCATGACAAAGGAGCAGATGTATGGGGGCTTCTCTGAATCTATGGGCTGCTACCAGCATATGCAGAGATGATAAAGAGGACTAACACTGGTAGCTATGCTTTGGTGACTTGGACAGCCAACTCTTCAAACAGCACACCAAAGTTCAAGGCTGTTTCTTCTCATTTGCAGCTCAGTTCAAGGGGTTTCTAAGAGGGTGCAGACCTCTTATTGGGTTTGATGGGACACATTTAAGTGGGTTCTATAAAGAATATTGTTGACTGTTGTGGCTATTGATGGAAATAATGAAATATTTCCAATAGCTTATGGGATAGTGGACACAGAGAGTAAAGATAGTTGGAGCTATTTTTTCAGAAACTTGAAATTGGTTTTCCAGTCACAAGGTGTTAACAAGGATGACTGGACATTCATAAGTGACAGGATGAGGGTAACATTTCTTTCCTTCCATAATTAAATATCTAACTTATCTTTCCTTACATCCTTTTTTGTTCCAAACTAACTGATTTAATTTATTTTCTCTTCCATGTAGGGTGTTGAGGGAGCACTGTTGGAGGTGTTCCCTAAAGCTACTAGGAGGATTTGCTGTCAACACCTATATTCCAATTGCAAGAATGCTGGATTCACTGGCCCTGCTTTCCACAAATCTTTTTGGATTGCTGCTAATGCCTACAACCTTTATGTATACAACAAAGCCATGGAGAAGATAACAAAGGTTGATCCTAAAGCTACAGAATATCTGGACAAGGCAGAGGAGCAGTGGTCTAGGCATTATTTGACCCTGTTGTGTGTTGTGATCACAACACAACAAATTTTGTTGAGTCTTTCAATGCGTGCACAAAACCTTTCAGAGATCTCCCTGTCCTCACTTTGTTGGAAGGTAAGGAAATTGTTTTGTTTTCTTGTTCTACATATGCCTCTTATTAGGTGCTTATTTTGTTTTCTACATTTGCAGAAATTAGGGGTTGGTGTATGAAAAAGGTGGGGGCTAGATTTGACAGAGCTGTTGACATGGAACCCACTGACCTCACTGACTATGCCACTAAGTTGTTGGAGGTCAGGGCTGATGAAAGCAGGTTCTGCCATGTTGTGGAAGCTGGTGGAGGGGAGTTTGAGGTGCTGGATGATCATGTGCACTTCCCTATTAGGCTAGAAACTAGGACATGTGGCTGTGGCAAATGGCAGGGCACTGGTATACCCTGCAAACATGGTTTGAGGGTTATTTTTGACCAGAGGCTTAACCCACATGACTATGTCTCTGACTACTACAAGGGGGCTGCATATAAAGAGACCTATGCAAGCCACATACACCCCATGCCTGACTCCTCTCAATGGCCTGAGTTTGAACTCCCTATAATTGACCCTCCCCCATTCAAAAGATGTGCTGGAAGGCCTGCTAAACAGAGGAAGAGAGTCCAAATGACAAGAAAAAAGGGAAGAGGAGCAGCACTATTAGGTGTGGCAAGTGCAAAGAAATAGGCCACAATTCAAGGACATGCAAGGGAGGGGCTACACGAAGCAAAGGAAGGAATCTGGTGCATCAACATCCCAACCACAACAATCTGATGGGAGTACTCAGCATGGAAGGAAAAGAAAGGCTGCTGCTGGTCCATCAACTTCCAAGGGTGGAACCAAAAAACAGAAGAAAGGCAAGGATGCAGTTTGAGTAATTAGGGGACTAATCTTTAATTTGCTAACTTTTTTTTGGGTACAAATTAGCATAAAAATATTTTGTGGATGAAATATGGTAAAGTGCAAACAATATACTCATCTTTTTTTGTAAAGTTACTTAAAAGCTTAAATATTTTGTGGATGAAATATTGGGATCGTTTTTGTAAAGCTACTAATATTATTGCATATTGAATGTCATTTGTTACAAATTTGGTGCTACATTACCATTCTTCCTTCATTTGTTCATTACAAAAATAAGTAACACAAACATAAATACGCCTATTTTTATTGCTCCTTGCATCCTTTTTTGTTGTTGTTTGATTCTCTTCTTTAGTAGCTTCATTTCCTCCTTCAAGTTTACATTACTTGCCTCGTCTTCCTCTACTTGTCTCACAATGGAGTTATGGTCAATAATACCAACACACCACCTAAAAGTGTTGCAATCATCGCACTTGTAGTACAATCTTTCTGGATTCATTGAGGAATTCGAGCTCCGGATTGCAAATTTTTTCCTACATTTGCAAGTTCTATTAGGAACTCTAATGCATGAGGATTCTAAGTAACTAGAAGTGTGAGATTGTGAGCTCATGAGTATTATTTGAGTTGGATTGAAAAACTATACTTTGGATGAGGAGGGAGCAAAATACCAAGAGTAGGACTACTTTTATAGCAATCCCAGGTATTGCAACGGTCAAAAAAAGTAATCCAGTTTAAAAAAAACTAGCCGTTATCAAAATTTGAACATATTAGTAAAACCTCAGGGGTATTTCGTGAATTAAAGATTGAGGTTAACGGTCATGTAACGCCGTTCATTATTAATGGCATTCTGGTCATTGCTTGCAAACATCAGGGGTACCTAGTGCATTAGTTTAAAGTTAGGGGTACCCCATGAATTTTGTTAAAGTACAGGGGTACCTGGTGAAAAAACCGTAGAATATATTTCATTTATTGATATTATGATTTAAAAAGATAATACTAAATATTCCTTGGTCTATTGATTATGATTTTAGTATATATACTTGAAATCACGGGATCAAATATGTAATTTCTAAACAAAGTCTTATAAAAGACCGTCTCGACGAGTTTGTTTTTCCTCTAATTCTTAGCCTCGACCTTTATTTATGATTTTATGGTTGGTAATTGTGATTCTGGCTATTAGTTACTGTTTTCTGATAAATAGTTATGATATTTGGGTATTTAGTTATTATTGTTTTTTACACTGAAAACGCACAAAACTCATATTATCTATCGCAATTTCACCACCTTGAATCTCTCCAATGGCGAAAATGTTGAAGAAATTTCAACACTTCTCAAACACAACAACTGGGAAATTTTAATGGGTTCTTCAAACATCATTAAAAAGCTAAACCCATATATTATTCAATATGTTCTTTATCATAATCAGTTTTTTGATCCAATTAAACTTCTGTGTTTCTTCAACTGGTGACATTCTGAATTGGGTATTCATCAATAGTTATTTTCTTTTCTCAATTTTGGTTGTTCTTCTTTGATATAGTGATCAATGTTTGTAAGAAAAAAGGGTTTCTTGCTAATGTGTTTTTGTGTGTTAAAGATGGTGATTTTTGTCGTAGTTTGATTTGTTGCAATTCTTTGTTGTCTGACTTATCTAAGAAAAGCATGATGGGTTTGTTTTGGAGGGTTTATGATAGAATTAGTGCATTAGTTTTTTTGAGAAAGACATAATTATTTATGCGTGATATTTGAGTTATGGCCAACAAAATGCATTATAATTTGATTTTTATGATATAACAAATATACTTCAGTGCTTAACTAATATACTTCAGCGTTTAACTAATATACTCCAGCGATTAACTAATATACTCCAACGACTAACTAATATAGTTCAACGCTTAACTAATTCATCCAGAATCAATTTAAGGCTAGCATAACTAATAGGTGCAAACGCTTAACTAATTCAACGCTTAACTAACTTGAAAATAAATATGGTCAAAGTAAGTTAAACTGTATCGATTAATGTGAGGTGAAGATGGTAAAATCTTTAATTTAACGAGAATACGCTATAAAAAATGCGATGAAACATACAATTATGAATTAGGATAGTACAAAATATCATATAAGACCAAGTGATCAAAGTTAGCCTATTCGCGAACTCGGTCGGTAAAATGCTCAGGATTTGACAAGTTTTTTTGAGCCTGGTTTTCGGGCACAACCAATTTTTTCTGTTTTGGGACGAGTTTTGGGTAATCGTAAAATGGTTTTTGGTCAGATTTGGGTTGAACAAATTTCGTCATGACAGTACTTGGGTTAGCTCGAAAACAGGCTTTGGCCACAAGAACAGGCCTGCATTTCATTTTGCCCCGACAAGAGGGCAATTTTTTTGGACGACCCAACACGAATCCGACCGGCCTCCCATTTGATCACCTCTATGATGATTTATAGTAAGACAAGAGTAATTTGCTATGCTAAAGGACTAAAGGAGTCACTCACAGACAATAAAAACGACCCTTTTAAGATATAAGATGACCCTTCTATCAAATGTGACCTATTTAATTTATAGAGTAATATATTGATATCTTTTAGCTTACAAAATTATACTCCTTTCGTCCCATAATATAGTGCCTGTTTATTTTTTAGGGTAATGTTATATGTAGCCCTAAGGGCTACATATAAGCATTAAATACATTTCTTTAAATGGAAACAATTTAAGAATTTAAGACATATTTTCACATCAACTGAGGTAATAAATGCTTGATTCAATATTTTATTTCCATTTTAAACACCTTATACATAGCCCTAAGGGCTACGTATATCATTTTCCTATTTTTTATACATTCTCTAACATGGACCTTTGACTTCATCTTCAATACCTTATCGAGACGAATCTAACAACATCCCACATAAATTTGTTTTCTTGTATTAACAATTTTAAAAGTTTGACCCACCTAAAATGAAATAAGCACTATATGCAACAGAAAGAGCCTTTTAGAAAGATAATTTTACCAAGATGTTAATACTTCTATTAAATTCTGATGGAGATTTCAGATTTTTATGATTGTTACTCGGCCCGGCCTTAATGAGTAGTGCGATGTTGGCGTAATATGAAAGAAAAAAAGGAAGAAGATGGAAACATCAAACATTGCTGTATTTGCGGTAGTAGCACTAGCAAACCATGTCTCTCTACTCTCTCACCTGGATAATCACACCAGCCATTAATCATAATACTTTCTCCATTTCGTTTTAAAATATTTATTTGTTGTATTTAAAACGGAATGGAGGAAGTAATTACAAATCACAAGGGTTTTAGCGGGGAGAAGGAGAGATAGTGAGGGAAAAATAAAACCATGGACTCCGACATCGATAAGCGTGCCAAAGGTACTTTTTCAATTTTCTCATTTTCAGTTTTTTTTTTTTTTTTTTTTTTTTTTTTTTTTTTTTGCTTTTTTGTTTTTTTGCTTGATTTTGATTTTTGTATTCTCTAAATTATTGTTACGATTGTTGCGAGTGTAGATCTTCTCTCAAAGGATTACGTCTTAGATGAGAAATTTACCATTTCATCATGCAGCGAAACTGGTGTGGTATGATTTTATTTCCTGCGAGCTGTTGTTAATGTTGTTGCGTTTGATTTGTAATATGATTTCATTGATTGGCGGTGTTTTTCGATTTTGTTGATATTTATTGCAGTTTTTATGATGTTGAAATTGATCTGATGCAATTGCATTTTAAGTATTCACTAGATTCAGGTTATTTATTCAATTTCTTATGTTTTTGGATGATTTTTTTGTAGCAAAATACTGCTATTTGGTAAGAAGTTCTCAACATGTGAGTTTTAATTTTATTGAGATCCAATTATGTGGTCATTTTAAAACTTGTTCCTTATTGGATAATAGCAAGGAAGATAACTGTCTCATAAGCGTAGTGAGTTACTTAGTCTGTTGCCATTTGGTTAATAGGACGTCGAGTGGGCTTGGAATTGATAGGACGTAAAACATTTTCCTGAAAAACTATTTTCCTTTATTTCCAATTTTACATTGTTTGTTTTCGTTAATCGAATTTATTCTTGTAATTTTTTCATGATATTGGATCTCGTTTTAAGCCTAGTTCTCCTTATTTAACCGATATATAATCGTTCAGATGCATGCGAGTGAACATTAGTATGCTATGGTAGTATGCTTTGAAATGGCTACACTTTGCCATAATAATTTCGGCATTAGCAGAGGAGTTTTACTAGGAGCATGATTAGGTGCTGTGATCTGAAAGACTATTACTAGGATAGTTTGTTGTTTTTTGGATTTCTGCATGGGAGAAGTTTTTAAATGGTTAAGCACTATGTGTGAGTGTTGTGTGACTACTTAATTGTTTTGTCATGGATAGAGAGGTAGTAGTCAAACAAGATGCATATCACAGAAAAAAATTAACTTTGACGTACAGATTGTTTGTAATTGCAATTTTACTTCCATAAGGGGAGTTTGTAGCCTTTGTGATGGATGAACATAAGCAATCTTGAGTTTTTTCTTGTGTTCGTCTACTATTGAGCCTATACACCCCTATATACTCAATTTAATACTAGGTTTAATAGGGGGATCTATGACCTTGTTGAGTCTTAACTTATATTCACTCTATGTTCCCTGATGATTATTAATATAATTGCTACAACTTACCATCTTTGGTATCTTGATGGCTGAATGTTGGCTCTATTTGTAGTTTTGGCTACTGATATTTTCCTTGATCTTTATCTATCTTTATGAACCATGTGTGAAAGTAACATTCTAATTTGAAGTTCAAGTAAAAACAATACAGGGCTGCTTCTTATTAGGAGTACAGCAAACCAGGAGAACTTAGATCTTTATCATGTAGTGTCCATTATTAATAGATTCGTTAAAGATAGATTTGTTTGTAAAAGATTGAAACTACCTTCTCCATCCTAACAAGAACCGTGTGTGTAGGAAAGTCGAATGGATAATTGTTATATAGAGGTCAAACTGCTATTTATTTGGTCTCCGTAAATAATACCTGGGTAGCCTTTCTATCACAGGAGATTTTGGTGCCCAAAAAGTCTCCATTGCTGTTGAGGCTGGTTGTCTTAGTATTTTCGATGGTTTGTGGAATCTACATTTGTTCTGTCTGTCTCAAGCAATTTAGCATCGGTAATACTACCTCATTCCTAGATGTTCAAGTGAGCGACAAGCCGTGCTTAAGGCCAAATCTTGAAGATTGGGAAGCTCCTTTTTGTGCATTACCCTAAACCTGTTACTTATAGCAGGTAGTCCCTGATTCTATCTTTTTTCTTATAAGAAATGCTTCCTTTTTAGGTTTTTAATTCGACTTATTTGCTAGTTTGTTATTAGGGCAGAATGTGCATGTCATCCAGTTCGGTACTTTGCCATATTGTCTACTCAAAGATCCGGTAGTGGATGGTTTGAGACCTTGCTGAATAGTCACATGAATGTAAGCTCAAATGGGGAGATATTCTCAGTCAAAGTTAGAAGAGCTAACATTTCAACTATTGTGGAGACTCTTGACAAGCTTTACAATTTGGATTGGCTCAGCAGTGCTTCAAAGAATGAATGTACCACAGCAGTAGGCTTGAAATGGATGCTAAATCAAGTGAGTACTAGATTTCGTTTACCTCTCTTTTCTTTCAAGTTTAGAATATGCTGTTTTTAATCATTTGGCAATTCCTTCGCGAACCTGTTTTGCCTATCTACAATATCACTTTCAAATCCAAGATAGTTGTCACTTCGAAAAAGCATGTGTTCTGAGAATAAGAAATGTTGCAAGTGAATGTATGACACAAACATATACTGGTAAATTTTAGTACAAGCTGCCAATTGTTTTCCACAGTTCAGAATTGGATAGTGTGACTGTCTGACTGTTATTTTTAGAGTGGCATATCTAACTTATCAGGAACCAAATATTTCCCTTTAAGCTTAGATCTTGATGATTCTATATCGATACTATTTGTATCTAAGTTCTAGGCTTTTAGCTTAATTGTTCTACCATTTGCTGGATTCATTCAAGCATGCATCAGAGTCCCTTACTGAAAAGGACAAAAGGCAGATGTGTTTATGTTACTTTTCCTTTACTTGAGCCTCGTTTGTATTTTTTTGTTCTCTAGTCATGTAAAACTTATGGAGATGATGCGTAAGCAGGGATTGATGTGGCATCATGAAGAAATACTTGAATATTTCACCAAAAAAGGCGTTTCTGTAATTTTTCTCTTTAGAAGAAATCTTTTGCGACGAATGATATCAATACTTGCAAACACATATGACCGTGATTTTAAGCTGTTAAATGGGACACACAAATCCCATGTCCACTCACCCCATGAGGTATGCCTATATATTTCATCTGTTTCTACTTGCATTGACAGCCTTTTGTAACATTGGTAGATGGATAATTGTTGGATTGCTTGGTAACCTTTTGCAGGCTCAGGTACTGGCAAGCTATAAACCTTATGTTAATGCCACAACTTTGATCCCAGAGCTTAAGCAAGTTAAAAATATGGCAGCCAAAGCGTTGGGGTACTTCAATAGCACCCGACACATATTGCTTTACTATGAGGATGTAGTGAAAAATCGCTCTGTAAGTCGAATACTCCCAAAAGGATTTTTTGGTTCAACATTTGTCTTTGAAACTCAACACAGTAATTCTCTTTGTTTATTTCTTACAGAATTTATTAGAAGTTCAAGACTTTCTAAGGGTCCCAAGAATGAATTTAACAAGTAGACAAGTGAAGATACACAAGGGATCCTTGTCCGAACAGGTCGCAAACTGGGAAGATATTCAAAGGACTCTCAATGGGACCGAGTTTGAGGGATTCCTCCATGCTGATTATAGATTGTAGGCTTTCTGATGTCTCAGATGTATATAGCTTCTGATTCTAATCTCATTTGCCTCTTAATTTTTGCACTATTCTTAGGGAGGAAAATTTTTGGTAGCACAGATTTGGTTTCCAGATTTTATAGCTGTTTTACTACTCCGTCAAATGATTCATTCATTCTTCTCTCTCGGTAGTTCCATTCTATTGAGCATAAATTTTGGATGACATTTTATTGAACCAGATGAAGATACTTTCTCCTTCGAGTTTCTATCTTCGTTCTCTCTTTTATGTAAATGTCTTTTCCGAACGAATTTCGCCAAAAAATACTCCATATAAAACAACAGTTGCACTTGCACTACACCCAAAAGGTCTTGGGTTTAAATCTTGTGAAATGTGGTGTTTGGGGGTAGGGCTCTCGTTGATGTTGGAGTTTGATTTTTTTTTTTTTGGCATAGGATTCAACATTTATAGCTTTTGTAACTTAAGTAGTTAGTTAGTTTAATCAACATTAATTCTGTTTTACTTTAATATAATCTAGTACGTTTAAGTTTCCACGTTATTATATGTCTTACTTAAGCATGTTGCCTTGTATTTTCCTAATGGAAAGTACCGCAGTAACGCACCGACCAAAGGCTAGGACTTCCGCTGCTAATAATCAAGATTAATTTACCTAATAAAAATGCTTAGAAGTCGGGGCGTTACAATTTATTATGGGATGGAGGAAGAGGTTTATCGTGTTTAGCGGAATGGATGCAGATGCTGTGAGTATTCGTTTTTCTACCATCTTCGCCCCTGATTGCTCGTGGGAGGGAAGAACCCAATGATAAAATAGAGGGAGTCTTATATGAAACCTGTGCAACATGGAGAAGATGTGATTCAACCATTGAGTTCATGTCTTGTACTCTTCTTCTGGTCTGATCTAAGTTTAAGCTGTTAGTGAAAACTAACTCAAAAAAAGCAAAAGAAAAGAGAAGTCCTAGGCTGATGTTTAGGGAGTTAGTTGTAAAAATTTCAGGTGCATATTGATAGCCTGCCAAATGGGAAGCTAGAAGAGATTGCTTCCACATATTATGCCATATGTTTCTATGACACCCTAAACCAATGATTATTACAGCAATTCTTCCTCCCCTCCATATTTTCTTGCAGATTAAAACACTCAACTGAATGCCAGAAAAAACACAAACTTCTGGACTCTAAAACAGATTTTCTATTTACTATTCATATAATGGCTGAATTGGATGGCATGCAGCAAAACAAAGGAACACCCAGAACTATAGAACAACTTCTTCATTGTAATATTGTCTGCTATGTTATTGTTATATATAATGTTTACAATACAGGCCTAAAACTAGTAAAAGTCCCTATTATCCTTTTACATGCAATATTACTCTAATATTGTTGTTCTATATGTTGTTGTTCTATAGGTTGTTTTTGAGTTTAATTATTTTTGGAGGCATACTTTGATTTAATCTGGACTCTAAATCGATGCCTCTCTTAAATTGAAAGACAAATTTTGTGTGCAGCTGAGAGTCCAACATCATGGAATACGTCGGTGACAGGAAGAATTCATGAGGAAGATGACCATGGAAAGAAAATATCAGTTATTGCTAAAGTAAAAGAAAAGGCTAAGAAATGGCGACAAAGTTTAGCAAGAAAGAAATCTGGACATGACAGTAATAATACTAATACACCTTCATGGGGTGTTGCGTTGGAAGATTACGAAATCGTAGATGAACCTGAGAATCATGGATCTCTAGGTATTGAAATTCTAAACTTTTGATGTTTTAGATATATTCGTATGGGGGAGAATTAAGGATGCCAGATTTGTAGAAGAAATATAGAAATGTTAATCCTGTATGATTGAGTATATATGCATAGATATATTTGCTACTAGTAAATAATTAAGTGAATGAGTTATAAGTTCATTTATGGTAGTTGTGCAACAATTTTCAGTCAATCTCTAGCTTAGTAGATTTCAGGATTGAATCGGATGTCTCTGAGGTTCTTGGTTTCATGTATGTCTCTCTGCTCAAAGGTTTAAGACAATGCTAGGATAATATCTTTACATGTGTGCTCTTCATCTCATTAAGCTGATGCATCTAGGCTGCATTAGCGCATTCATCATTCGCAATCTCTGCAGTCAGTGGCTACTTGTGTCAGTAATTTCCTTACTCGAGCTTGTAATGTAGGATGATCTCTTTATTGCATGGTCTGATAACTTTAGCCTCCTTTTTAACGCTTCAAAGTTCATGAACCCCGCTCTTCAGTTAAAGGGGGATGCCATACCTCGTCCCTTCACTTATATAATAAAGATATTGGACATGGAGTGCGATTTCTCATGCATGGTGAGCATCATCTTTATTCCACGAAATTCAACGGATCAAAATTGTCCCCTTCCTGACAATTGACATAGCTTGATTAATGGTGGAAACCTTGCCTTGAAAGAGTTTCACACGAATGTAAGGGAAGATGATGTTTCTTTTGAAAAATGGCGTCAAAAATATAATTAGTAACATTTCTTTAGCATTTGTTGCAGTGTCATTTTTTTGTTTCTTTTTGTGAATATTTCAGTGATTCTATTGACAAGCTACTTTGTACCTCAGCATGTGAATCACAACTTACACCCAAAAGTTCCAAAGATCATACTCCCAGTCCCAGACGACGACAACAAAGAGCAAATTCATTTATGGGCAGCAATGTGAAATACCTTTCTGATAATCAGTTGAGAGAAAGACTTCCTACACTGAAAACAGCTGAACCTGTAATGGGTAAAAGCCACTCTGATCATCTTGCAGGACATCGTTCCTTATCAGGAGCGGACATAAACAAGAGTCCTCGAGCTGTGAGCTTGGGTAATCATTTAAGAGAAAACCATGCTAGTCCAAGCAAGTTCGCACTCGAGGCACTGATTGCTCAAAGGAATTCTTTTAAGCAGAAAGAGAAGCAATGTTTGCCTGATTTGACAACAGAAATTACGTCTACTGAAACCAGTATCAATGGAAAAGCCACAACTGAAGTTGTGATTGAGGAGAATAAAAGGGAGCTCGAGCCTCTTAATCCGAATGTTGATGAGGAGGAGGTCAAAAAACCTCATAGTCCCACCAAAACTACTGAAACTGAGAGTCTTTCTGAAAGCAGGAATGTGACAAAAGAGCAAGACCAGCAACAGTCTCCAACTACGAACACAACCATGACTGAGGCCGTGTCACAGAAGCTGGCACCAGCGTACACCACTGTTTCAGAAGCGACCTATAAGTTAACTTCCAAGCTCCCAAAATTGTCTACTACAAACCTTCCATGCACTCAACAAGAGCATAAATGGAACAAAGGTGTTTCAGTCAAAGAGTTCTTTAAAAATAAGCTAGAGCCTGGAGAAGATGAGAAGGCACTATCTCAGGTCATAACTGAGGTAATTAGTCCAAGGAGGTCTCCCAATGAAAAGGGTGTTGTAGAGAAAGTGAAAGCAGCTGTGACTATGTTGCTTCAGACCGAAGAGCCATCTTCGCCTTCATTAATGGAGAACTCTCAGATTCCAGTATCCACCAATGCTTATGAAGGTACCTTAATTTCTAGTATATTTTTCACATTGTAATCAGCAATGAGCTAATTGTTAATGAAGAAGCTAGGTATTGGTTCACATGAGAAACTAACACAAGTTTTTTTTTTTTTTTTTCTTTCCTATCTTAAATGCACATATTTGGCTCATCCTTGCTCTTACACTACAGTTGAGGAAGACCACCAGGGAAGGATATTGCAGGCTAATTAAAATTGCGCGCAATTTTTCAGCTTCTCTTCATCCTTTTGTGTGTGATGGGAAGTTGGAAAAAGGAGTTATTTCTTCAAAAGAAACACCATCTTTTTTTACTTGTTATTTCCATAATTTATAGAAGCTTACAATTTTGTTTTCCGGGGATATGTAATATATGAGATTAATGAATTGGAATATTCATTGGATGATGTGCTTGAAGGTCTATTTTATTTAATGGTTAATATTGATATGTGTTTGTTTCAGCATCTCCTCCATAGGATCATCCTGTGCTGGTGCTTGATCTGGATTTTGCCTCGTATTATAGGAAAAAGATGTTGAAGGTCTGCCATACCCACCCATGTTGATCTATTTACATTCATATTGACAAGATGAATTGCTGTAAAGACCGTGGTTTAGATCGGATTTCCCAAACTCTGTCATAATGATGTTGCCCCGAGATTTCACCTGATAATACTACTTACAGTCATCCCATAAGGGACATTCCTTTATCCTCTAATCGTACTCACTACACTTGAAACAACCGAAATTAGTAGCACTTACAAATGGTGATAGGTCATTCTTTTTAGACTTTGCGTAATTGTTTCATATCCAATTAGACGACCCAAACTTGGACTTGAAACTAGATTTTTTCATTTTTGACATACCTGAATCTAACATTAGTGTTATTTTATCATAGAACATATCTCTACCCAAATGTCTAATTCTAAGTTACCAGTGTGAGTTTCACACCCAACAAAATTCAATGTCCATGTGAGATATTGAGTTTGACACAGTAAAATTTGGTCAAAGTTCTGCCAAGGATAAAGAAATTTATCTATTGTAATACACTATACTCATTGTCTGAAAGAGTAGTAACTCTAGCCATTAGATGAGTGACAATACTCCCTATCCTTAACATGATTAATGGAAAGAGAACAAAACCACAAGCTAAACTCCCTCCCTGCATGTGCTCTTCTCCACTTGTAAGTCTTCAGGTTCCTTACCATTCCCAGCGCATTTGATGCCAATTTAGCCATCGACGACGCATTCCAATAGGTTATGTAAGTTCTATTGACTATCAACCTAGCAAGTAATATCAAACAATAATTGAACAACGAATAACAAAGTAATAAAAGACACACAACAACCTCGTCCTTCCAGCTTCAACCAGCAATAACACCTACTCCTTATTAAGTTTAACAAAATTTTCACTAGGAGGGATCCAATTGAAGGTGGACTCACATGGAGAGCTAGCTGGGCGAGAAAAGACATGTTGCGTCTATGTGCCTGCTCACCATAGTCGTGAACAAATCTGCATAAGCCTGCTGCAGTAGTGATAGAATATAAATCTATTCATGGGGCCTCAACCATCAGCTTAAGCTTTTGGTTGAGTTGGTCCTTTGACATGGTATCAAGTCCTTTGACAAGTCGCTTCAATGTTTGGCTGTAACACCCCCAAATTTCTCTCTTTTGGAAAACCCTTTTTAATATAAAACTCCTTGAGAAACTTGAGAGTATTACCGCCACGTGATAACGTTAAAGGCTTTAATACTAACTACTAACTGAACTTGAACTAATGCAGCGGAAATAACTTAACTAACTTCTCTTTATAAATATAAACTTTATTGTACAACTATGACAAAGGGAATAACAACTCCTTGACTACTTAGGATTCCTCACTAGCTCCCCCATATGAAGTATGCATCATATCAACCTGTAAAATCTGTTCACCAAAAGGGTCATCACAGGGACAAAGCCATAAAACAAAACAAAAGCGTGTCAGTAAAAATACTGAGTACATGTATATGCGGAATATTAAACACTTTATTTAATCAAACTTTTGAAATATTTAATTTCAAAAAACCTTTCTTGAATACTTGATAATACTTATATAATATAAAGTATATAACCTTGATAAAAATCCTTTTTCCTTGCCTAGGTACCTTGCCTAAAGTGTGCACACCCCCCAAGTTTAGTATTCCTTACTGAGTCTATTACGAGGGGTTACTACCTTGTCCACATGACTTATACAAAAAGTACGGTAAATAATATAATAGCTACCGTTCTTGCTAATAAATAACAAGTCGTGGCCTCTTTATAAATTGTGATCATAAAAGATCATATATCTAATAAAAATCCTTCTGAAATAATCCTCCTTTAAAAAGAATAATAATTCTTAAAACTTAGCCATATAAAGGCATAAATAAAATAACTTGCTCAAGGGTTAACCTTTGAAAAATAATAGTAGTTCAAAAACCTCCTTTTTAAATATGAATCAAAAGATCAAATTTCTTCTAAAATTTTTGAATATAAATTCAAAGATCAAACTTTATAAATATGTTATATGAAAGACATAATTCAAAGTTCATAAATAAATTTATAAACATACAAACATGTTCATATAAAACAGATGCAGTTCATAATAAAACTCATAAAAACATGTATTTCAATCCAAAATATTTTCCTAAAAACATGATACTACACTTGCAAAACAATTATTAAAGATCTACAAATACACGCACCTTGAATAATTAATAACTACTAGGGAGAAAAGAAAAGGTAGGCTAAGAGGGAGAGAGAGTTTAAACTTGAGAAAAGAGATTTATTTCTCAAATTTGGTGTGAAAAATATGATGGGTGGAGACCCCTATCTATACTAGTTGGAAAAGTAGAATCTGAATAGGATTAGGAAACTAAAAGATAGATTTAGGGAAAAAGATAAACTAATCTAGTTAGGATATAACTAATATTTACGCTTATCCAATTAAGATTAGAAAAGGATATAAATTATTCCATAATACGTAATTATAGAGGATAAAATAACTAAAAGATAGGTTAAAAGAAAAGATTACAAAAATTTGATAAACATGTAACTCACTGGCGTGAGTTATGAGTTTGCGGCAGAATTTTTTTTTTTCATTAAAATCTTTTTCTTTTTATAAACCTTTTTTTTTCTTCTTTAATTTTTACAAACCTTTTTGAAATTGTTTTTAAAATATTTTTAATTTTATTTTGAAACAACTACTTGAATGTAAAACTTAGGAAAGTTAGGCCCAAAATTCATTTGGGCTAAAATTCGTTTTAAATACCCAAAATCTTTCTTATAAAAGCCTTTCTAATAAATAATAAGCCTTTTTAGTAAATAAAATATTTTTCAAAAACTAAAACTTTTATAAAAATATAAATAATAACTTACTAAAAATACGGAGTATTACATTGACTCCCCATTTTCAGTCACTCCTGACCTGGATAAAGTAAACATTTATATTCTCACCAAACTAATACAATTTATTGTCTTCTAGGTACAAGGGTAAACAACTCAGAAGACAACAGACCTAAAGACCCACTGCCACCATACGAGAAATCCCCAACATATTGTTAGGATGAGGATTCGAACGCTAGGCAAAGTCTTAAAACCAGGGGTGGTACTCCATTGAGCTACCACCTCTCTCTCCTGGACCACTCAGTACTTGATTAAGAACTAAAACATGGGAACTAGTAAAACCAAAAGCAAAAGAAGTATAATATTGATGCAAAGCTCTCCAAAGTCCAAAGTATGTTAAAGGTAATGTAACTTCTAAAGATCAATAAATAGTTAACACAAAAAGACAAGTTATTATAAACCACTCACAAAACTAGACTATGTTAAGGAAACAGTGATCACTTTAATAGCTAAAAATGACCATTAAAATTTCTAAATTTGAAACATGAATTATAATTCAGCAACTAAAAGATAGGAAGGAGTAATAAAGATACCATTCACATCAATATAGATGATAGTACAAAGGAAAAATGCTCCAATATCATCATTAACCCTCCATCTTGGAAGCCTATCATCATTAAAAAAAATTGAGGATAATGTCTAGATGATTAATCCTGTAATTTTCATTTTCTCTATAATAAGCATATTGTATAAAAATCATCTAGACATTATCCTCAAATTCTTCTTAATAATGATAGGCTTCTAAGATTGGGAGCTTTCTTGGGTTGTTGATCACCTCCAAGCTTAATTGCACAAGGTATATATATATATATATATATATATATATATATATATATATATATATATATATATATATATATATATATTCATGTGATGGATCACTTTTAGTAGGATGGTAGGAGTAAGAGGAGTGATAAACTTCTAACAGGTATATATGTCGAACAATTTTGCGTAATAAATAGTATTCGAGTGTAAGCAAATAGCGTTTGTGCGATTTGTATCTATAAAGTAGCAAAATAAGGGGAAATAGCACAAACAGTATTTGTTATATATACAAACACGATTTATTATCTAACAAAAACATGTTAGCAGATATATCTACCTATTAAAAGTTTATATAGGAGTAACACTCATACACTCTACACTATCTCATGAGAGCTTTTAGCTCCACATACCTTGTTGGTGAGAGGATTTAACTCATTACCACAAACCTCAAATCATGCTAGCCTTTATATATTTGTTATGTTAGCTCAGCCATATGATTGTGGACACATGTTCTTCATTATCATGGATTATAATTATATCAGCTTGATTGCTTCCTTTTTCTTTGACTTGTACACATATATCATTTTTGTCCATGTTCTAGATGGTTTTGAAACTTATCCAAGCAATTTTTTTTTCTCATGGACAGTAATATAGATTATAATGAGTTTATAGGTAATTATGTAAAGAAAGTTTCGTACGTGTCAATGCAATATACAACTTACTTCCTCCGTTTCATATTACTCGCTACATTTCTTTAATTCACGGACTCTTAGGCAAATTTTTGGAGAAGAAAGATGTGGAAAGTAAAAAAAAAAGGGACTCGTGTAAGAGGAGATAGCTAGAGAGAGCTGATTGTCCAAAAAGGAAATGTAACAAGTAATGTAACGTTGGTTTTGCGGGGTGTGGATATTCAATTGTGTTGAGAGCTGATTGGCAGTGTCAGAATCTAAGCTTGTCTTAGGAACCTCAGAAGTCATCATACTATTTGTTGCTGTTCTTTTCAGTTTGATGTTTCTTTGGGTTGTGTAGCTTTTGGAATTGGGTTGTGTGGCTTTTGGAATTTGGGTTGTGGGTTTCATTGAATTTTTGCACCCAGAGTGGGCCCTAAGGAGATAGATGATTGTGGATTACTAATTTGTGCTATTCCAAAGTCCAAAAGCTTAAAACCATTGTTTCTAGGCCCAATATCTATATCTTCTTATATAAGGAATGACAATAGTACTTTTAAGAAAATTTTGTCAAAACTACCTAATAAAATCAACTTTTTGTGAAAACTACATAATAACAAAAAAAAGGTGTGGTTAAAAATTACCTAATAAAACATTTTAAGTTGTTAACCACTACTTTAAGTTATAATTTTATTATTTAGAGTTCACAATAAGCTTATATATGCATCCATATGTAAGTTAAAATTTTATTATTTCAATGAATTTTTTTACGTGATCATATTAGAATTAATGGTTTTTTCACTAGTTATCCATGTGGTATTTCAAAATTTATGGGGTACCTTACCCCTATTATTTGAAAACTGCACTAGGTACCAGTACTTTGGGGGTGATATGTACGAAATTCCCTTAATGACTAAGGGTGTCAAGTTTGCGTTAGTCATTAGGATTAATTAACTCTTCTAATCCTAATTAAATCCTTCGAAGGAGAGGTGGTACGGGTACCTCAGTAGATTGTTCAGGGTTCGAATCCTCATCCCAATAATATGTTAGGAGGAAGTATGTTTTTATCTTTCAAAGTGATCTCTTTCTCGCAGCTTTCATAAATTTCTGGTTGATCTTTGTTCTAGAAACTCAAGAGTCCGTTTTTGCCAGTACGCAATTACAGGAATTTAATATAATTCACCTTCTTCGTATTCTCAACAGAAATTTCAGGAAAATGGATATTAAAGGTGGAACTTTTTATTCTCCAATGAAATCTGAGGTGAGTAGAACTTTTTGATTTTGACAAAGATGTGAGTACTTTAATTATATTATACTCATGCTTTTCATTTTATAGAATTTAAAAATTGTTATGTTGATTTTGGTGAGTTTGAGGATTTCGTTTCGATTTCGCAAAGAAAAACATTTGGGTGGAAGTATGGAAAATGTTTGAGTAATTCTTAGGGTTGTCAACCCTCTTAAACACATTAGACTAAAATATTAATATGTATGTAATAAATGAGGAGAGGAGAGATATAAAAATAATGTTTTAATGTATTCCTAACCAATGAAAATTCAATAATAAGAGGGTTGACAACCCTTAGGGTCACTCAATCAATGTCTGTGGAAGTATTCGTCACAATCATAACTTAAGTTAGAATTGACTAGACTACCACTATTTGACGAAATTCTAGTTAGTTAAATTTAATATAAAGAGTAAGGCTTACGTTTTTCATATATGTTGTTTAACTACTTCCTTTTCTTTATATTACTCGTTACGCTTTTCAATTCACGGGGTCCTAAGTAATTTTTGGAGAAGAGAGAAGGGGAGAGTAGAGATAAAGAGAGTTTATTTTCCTAAAAGGAAAGAGTAGCAAGTAATGTAAAACTTCCCACAATAGAAAATGATGCGATTATTATGAAATGGAAGAAGTAGATAGATTTAGCTTAATAGGACTACCTCCATTTTTATCTAATATTTGCATTTTGACTTTAACACTCCTCACAAAATTTCAATTATTTGACCATCATTTGTGATTTATGGCCATTATGGGTAAGAAAATATATATATATTTTTTGATAAGGAAATTAAGTCAGCCAAGGGCTAACCCCTATAAGGCTACTAGCAAGGGGGAGCGCTCTACCCACTCGAACTAACTCTTATCCTTTACGAGTAAGAAAATATATAGTCTTATAAAATATTGTTTGAATCGTCTATATATATATATATTTAAACATTTATATTGACAACGTAAAAAGTTGAAGTGTAACCTTAAATATAAATAGCAAGAAACTGAGAGGAGTGTTTTTCAATCTCATCCTTAAGTTTTATCAACCTGCCCTAGTACCTAGAGATGTAAGTTGTAACATCATTGATTCATTGTCAACCTATCTTAAAAAACTATGAAAAGGCTTTTTTTTAAGCTAGGTAGGTACGTTGACAACGTTGTCGTATTCAAATTGTACCTTTATGAAAATGGGGAGGTTGTGTTCAATTTACTTTTGATCCAATACGTAGTAATTGCTTTATTTGCTTATCTGCTGGGAAATGAGTTTACGATGATCTTTACAAGTGTCAACGATTATTCTAGCAAAGCAAGTTTCCAAACCTCCGCGTACACGAAAGGTTGAAACTTGAAACACAATGACATATGACTATATGTCTATTTGAGTCTGTAATTTTTTTTAGGGGTAACATAAAACTTAGAGCGGATCATTTTGGTCTGGTTTGGTCCCTTTTTTGGGTGGATTTTGACAGGGGCGGCTTTTAACATATTCAACATGTTCTATGGAACAGGGCTCCTTGATTGTGAGGGCTCCAAAATAGAGAAAGTTCAAGTAGTAAAAAGAAAAAGTTTATCTACTTATTTGGATTTTTTTCTTTCATAATATGATTATGTGAAGTATGGATGAGCTATTATATTATTGAATTCTTCAAATACGAGATCGCACAGGGCCTCTATATATTTCGAGACGGGCCTGGATTTTGGACAGATGTTTTGGCCCACGGTCAGGCCCAGTTCGTCTCCGTCCGAATATTTTTTTCTTTAGGCGAGTTTTGGGCAAGTTAAAAATGACTTTTTAGTCTATTTTTTCGGACCGGCCTGAATTTGGCCCGAAAAGTCCGCTCATTTGGCCTGAAATAGCGGGGCGCAGATTTTTGACCCGGTCCAACCAATAGACAATTTTTTTAGACGCGACCCGGCCCGACTCATGATCACCTCTAATAAAACTATGTAGTTAATTTTAATGTTGGATAAGCATCTAGAGAAATGTAATACTTCTCTCTAAATTTTGTTAAACCTGGAACTAACCCTCTTCTCAGTCTATAAAGGAAAATAACACATACCATGCCGGACGCTTGGCTAGGAATGGTACGATACGCTGGCCTCGTTTAGATTTCGTGTATGGCCGACCAAACTTAAGACCAAGGTTGTGGAATGGCACGACTCACGGACCCTTGGACTGCGTTGTGTCATGACTTCGTTGCTAATTTTTCATATTGTAATTTGTGCCTTGTGTCATGCCGTGTTGTGTTTCGTAATGACCGAAAGGACTCTCTTCAATGTCGAATATGCAACAAGAGTAGTTTTAGAATAAATGAGATAAATTGTTTTGTGGGTGCAGATACTTTTTACCCTTTCTTGACTTGATCAAAGTTAGGCTCACATTATGCTAGACCTAAGTCTGAGTAGTGTTTAGCTGAAGATGAACTAAGCATTTATGTCAAAATCTATTCCGAGCTTGGACTTCACTCAAGCTCAAGTTCGATACTAGTGTGTTGGGGCTCAATTCTTTATGATCATGTCCATAGTTAGGTTGACAGAGATATTATTACGGGGTCCAAGACCATCTTATTTATTATTATAGTCGTTACATTTACTATTATAGTCGTTACATTTACTTTAGCACACAGACCAACGAAAAATGTAGGGAGCATTGAAAGTAGAACAATAAAGCATAAAATAGTTGTCTTTATGTGTTATGAAGACAAAAATAAGGGTATAAAGGTAAATAATATGTGGTACCACATACTAAAAGTAGAAATATTTGACAAATGTAGCAACTAAAAAGAGACATGTCTAAATGGTAAATTGTAGCAACTAAAAAAAGACTCACGAATACCATGAATATCTGCTGGAGGAGCAGCAATGAAGGCTATAATAAATACAGAAGTTGCAGTCAATAAGGTAGGGATCATCAAAATACCAAACCATCCAATATAAAGACGGTTTTCAGTGCTAGTTAGAGGAAGTATATGTTAATTTGGATACATATAGTTGCCAACTTGTCACATTGTTTTAAAAATCATCCCTTAAAATATCAATTTTTGTTGACTTGTTTTTTTATGATTGGTTAGGAATTAGGAATGTTGTACTACCTCCATTTTATGTTAGAGGCTTTACTTTATATAATAGGGTGTTTCATATTAGATGTCACACTTTCTTTTTTGGAAAATAATTCCTTTCTATCTCACTCCTATCGCATGGGTCTCCATTTTTCTTTCTCTCCTCTCCAAAAATTGCCTAAAAATTTGTATTGTATACTAAAGTGTAGCAACTAATATGAAACAAATATAGTAGTAATTTTGGATCATTCAATACAATTTCCTCCTTTATACACTGAGGTATTGCTTATGTAGTACGCAGACTACGCACATCCACGAGGGAGTTAAATGCAATAGACATATTTAGACAATAGTAGCAGACTAGCAGTCACTATCCTGGGTGCTTTTTGAGCCACCCATCATAAATTTTTGACAGAATGGCTAAAAAACATCTGCCAAGGTTTGAGCGCCACATGTGATATATCAGGTCTCGAGTTCGAGACTTGTCTCTGTAGCAATGTATTCATGTGGTAGTTGCTTCCACCTTACCCTCCAGACTGACCTGATTATATGGGGTATGAATTTCACTCATATAGCCCGAGGTTTACCATTCACTAAGTGGATGAGTCCTCGTCACAAAAAAACAAAAAAAGTTTCTTCATTTCACATGGGTTATTTTAATTTTTACTCATGAATCCCTTTAGTAAGTAGACGTTTCTAAATTCTTTTGATTTGTGAGTTACACTTTTTTCTGGGATATAGTACAATATGCACAAGTTGTTTATCTTTTGTGACAACTAATTGCAAATTTTACCAAACAGTGCACGTTGAGGCAAGAATTCCCACACTCTTAATTCTGAAAACCATTTTGAATTTACTAGATTTCGGCGTTCATATATAGTATGATCACCAAATTTTTTTTCACACTATAGAGTTTTCTCACAGAATACATCTGAAAGAAACAAAAGAAGTCTTTTTTTCTTCCATGTCCCTATACAAAAGCTCACATTTTCTTTGAAGTTTTGGAGAAAATCCCTTAAACTCTTTGCTTTCTTATGTTTTCCATGGCTGAAATATGCACAAACTTGCACAATTCATTGGTGCTCTTCTTTCTTCTTGTACTTACTTTTGCTCAAGATGAAAAACAGTTCACCTACAATGGCTTCAATGGAGCCAAATTTCATATTGATGGGCTTGCAGAAATACACTCTAATGGCCTTTTACAGATGACCAACTCCTCATTGCAAGGAAGTGGTCATGTTTTCTTCCTACAACCCATGAACTTCAACACGAGTCGTTCGTTTTCGACAACTTTTGCTTTTGCCATCAATACTAATGTTCCAGGTCATGGTGGCCATGGAATTGCCTTTATTATATCTTCATCAATGAACTTTGAGCATGCTGTTCCTGCTGAATATCTAGCAATCTTTAATACTACTAATAATGGCAATCAGTCTAATCATGTATTTGCAGTAGAGTTAGACACTGTTCAAAATGCTGTATTTGGAGATATTGATGGAAACCATGTTGGGATTGATGTTAATGGATTAAGGTCTATTGGGTCTGCTCCTGTGATGTACTATTCTGACGAAGAACGAAAGAACACGAGTATGCAGCTTTCTGGTGGAGAATCTATGCAGATATGGATAGACTATGATGGAGAAAAGATGGTTATGAATGTTACATTAGCTCCACTTAAACATAAGAAACCAAAAAGAAATCTATTGTCTACTCATGTGAATCTTTCTGAAGTATTACTTGATTCAATGTATGTTGGTTTCTCTTCATCTACTGGTCTTACTTCAACTGAGCATTACATATCAGGTTGGAGCTGGAGTCAAATTGGTGAAGCACCAGAGCTTGATCATTCCAAGCTTCCTCCATTTCCTAGAATTAGAACTCCTAGGAATAAGCTGAAATATATGTTTATAGCTTTGATTGTTATCTTATTCTTGTTGTTGCAAACGATTGCTGGAGTCGCGTTTACATTATGGAGGAGGAAGTATGCAGAGCTTAAGGAACCATGGGAAAGGGAATACATTTCCCATAGATATTCATACAAAGATCTCTACATAGCAACAAAGGGTTTTAAAGACTCTGAGCTTCTTGGTTTTGGAGGTTTTGGGAAAGTTTACAAAGGTGTTATACCTTCTACACAAACCCAATTTGCAGTAAAGAAGGTTGCCCATGATTCCAAGCAAGGAATGAGAGAATTTGTTTCCGAAATTGTAACAATGAGAAGCCTAAGGCATAGAAACTTGGTTCAACTCTTAGGTTATTGCCGAAGAAAGGGAGAGCTTCTTCTGGTGTATGATTACATGCCTAATGGAAGCCTTGACAAGTTTCTCTTCCAGAATAAGGAATATAATCTTTCTTGGTCTCAGAGAATCAACATTGTCAAAGGGGTGGCATCTGCCCTTCTATATCTTCATGAAGAGTGGGAACAAGTCGTTCTTCATCGTGATGTAAAGGCAAGTAATGTTCTGCTGGATGCTGACATGAATGCACGGCTTGGTGATTTCGGGCTTGCTAGGCTATATGACCATGAAACTGATCCTCGAAGTACCCACTTAGTTGGAACTGTGGGCTATCTTGCTCCAGAGCTTAATACAACAGGAAAACCTACTACTGCAACTGATGTTTATGCTTTTGGAACATTCTTACTTGAGGTAGCCTGTGGAAGGCGGCCTAACAGTCTGCAGGAGTTTTCTGCAGATCAGGACTTTGTTTTGGTTGATTGGGTATACGATTCATGGAAGAAGGGGGTGATTCTTGAGACAAGTGATCCCAATCTGGAATATTACCAAGCTGAAGAAATGGAACTTGTACTAAAATTAGCCTTGTTGTGTTTGCATCCTAAGCCAGAAGGAAGGCCTAGCATGAGACAGGCAGTTCAATTTCTTCACAAAGATGCAATTCTGCCTGATATTCCTTCTGATTATGATCATGAAAACAATAGCTTCTTTCATGGGAGTTGGGGAATGTCTATGTCATTTCCATCATCATCAACATCTGGTATCTCTCATGCCACCATATCTAGTGATAATTCAGTCAGACGTGCAGGCCGCTGAACTGATGTGTTGTGAGCACCCTTGTCGAAAGTAGAGTAATTTATTTTATACAGAACTAACTATGCTCTACAATCTTATTAGAAGTATGTTTTTCATTTCTGTGTCTTGTAGAAATCCCCATAGAGATACATATTTTTGTCTAATTAGCTCTTAGATATATCAGCTTTTGCTAGTATAATGTAAGACTTTGTATCTGAAGTAGAGTTTCTATCAGTAATAATTGATCTTATGGTGTTGATAATTCTGCTATCATTTTGTTAATATTATGTTTAGTACATATTATTCCATTATCTGACCAGTGTAATGCACTAAAGATATTTCAAATCCTGTACTCAGAATGTAAAGAATTCATACATAATCAAACTCCAGCCCTTCATAGAATTTACTGACAATACTTCCCTGCATAGTTGGCTTACTGCCCTATCTAGAAGGTAATAATGATTCTGTGATTGTATTTTGCTTGGTTTATCTTGTTTCCCTGCCTTTCAGGTCACTTTGGAGGATTTCGTGGATGATTTAGAAAAAAAGAAGGATCTTTTCTTCAACTAAAGGACCAGCCTAATGAAAATACCCATGAATTTCCAAAAAACAATAATCAGTGGAATCAAGGAGCAAAGTAGTCACTGTTAACATACTTCAATACAATGTACATGGTGTTATTAATTACAACTTGTCTCTTGTCATGTGGTCTTACCCAAACAGAACTTGTTCTCATGTGCTTGAGTATGTGTTTGGCTAGTAAAGCAGAACCTGTTTTGATGTCTTGTTTGGCTGATGAACTGCAAAGGTTTTTTTTACATCGAGAAAAGTTGTATTAATTAAACAACGAAGTACGACCTATTGCTGGTACAACCAAACAAAAACAAAGTAAAACCTAAAGGAGCTTTATTAGCTCTTACATGCCCTAAAAGACAAAAACAAGTAAAACCGGTAGAGAGTCGCATATTAAGGAGGGCGTCGCTGGTCGATGATTGTGCTGGTGGAGTCAAAATTCTGATATGACTGATGTAAGTGATAGAAGAAGCAAATGTCGTTCACGATCCAGACAACGAACAACCAATGCGAGCTTCCCATCTTACCGCATGAACAATCCCCAACGAGCTTCTGTCGTGTAGGACTCTTGGCTCATGGTATGTTGAAGAGTCACGTTGGAGAAACAGGCCATATGAAAATCTACTAGATGTAACTGGAGTGCTGCCTGCAGATTTGAATTTTTCAAAGCAAAGACCATTAAGATCATTGCCAAGCTAACAAGAGAACTAAACATTTTGAACTCTCGATCACACATCCGACTTTTGAAACCAGAAAACACGTGTCCAAACCATGGTTACCATTCATCGCCTTGACCACGCTCACACTTCTCAACCTCTTGATTCACCTGTTCTTTCATGAAAGATTCCAAAAGAACTACATATTCTACTACTACAATATTACACGACCTCCCTTATGCATCTCAAAAATATTTTTGTTTTTTTTTTTGCCATAACCAACTACGAACAACAACCTTAGCGCCGTTAGCAACTCGAAAGAAACAACTCACAACTTACCACACAGACTAAGAAAAAAATCAACATAGTGATAGCTAACATAGCTTGGGCTGGAGAGCCCAACAACCTAGGGGTTAGAGAAAGGGATGTCCGAAAACAAAAACTCGACCAACTAAGGGGGAATGGGACTCGACTGAATAACACGAACAGGGGAGGGGTAGGGGAAGCCCAACTAGCAAAAATCAAGGGTTGGAAAGGGGAAGCCCGCGCACAACCAGGGCAAGAGGAAAGGATGCCCAACAAGCGAAAAATGGGGGAGGGAAGGCCCAATCAACAAAAAAATGGGGAGTGGAGGCCCAACAAGCGAAAAACAGGGGAGCGAAGGCTACTACAACGGACAAACAGGGGGTGGGGGAGTGTATGACGACTGAACAGGGGGTGAAGGAGGTGGAGGAACGAACGAGGGGGGAGGAGGGAGGATGACGAAACCGGGAATGGGGAAGAAGACACCAACGTACAACCTCGGCGGAAGGGCGATGGAACCACCAAAATGTAACTACACCTAACTCTGTACCGGGAAAAAAACGGGGTTAGGGGGCTCGACTGGCATCGTGAGGAGCCAGAGGCGGCTCACGCGACAGTCAAGCCCCTCTGGGGATGCAATGCAATGTTGGAGACTTCAAATCTATAGTAACATAATTCCAAAATTAGTTGTCACATTGTGTCAACCACTCGTAATATAAAGATATTGCACAATTTGCAAAGGAATAGAAAAAGAGATCCATAAGATTGATAGTGTTATTCTTTCCTTTTTCTGTCAAGTATTAGAAACTATGATCACATAACATTATATTACAATCCACTAGGGGAAAAAACATAAGGGGCTGCGCAGGAAGGGCTGCGCTTTTAGTAAAAGCGCAGCCCTGCTAGTGAATGGCTGCGCTTATTTAAAAAAGCGCAGCCCTACTAAGCAGAAGGGCTGCACTTTTTTAAATAAGCGCAACCCTTCTGTAGGTAAGAAGGGCTGCGCTTTTAAAAAAGCGCAGCCCTTCTGCTTAGTAGGGCTGCGCTTTTTTAAAAAAGCGCAGCCCTTCCTGAAAAAATTTGAAATTTCGGAATAGTGGGCTTTGAAATATTGAGCGGGGATTCGTCAAATATATTATCCCTCATTCTCTCTCCTCTCTCACGTCCCTCATTATTCCTTTCCTCCTTCTCTCTCATCCTCTCTTCTCTCTCAAAGACTCCCATAAACATTTGCGACAAAAACCTTGAAATGATTTGCACTAAACATGGCGACGGAGTCCGATTGCCTATTGTGATACCTTTTCGGAAGCGGAACGGGCCAACGAGTCAAACTCACCGCTATGCCGTGACGTTTAGGCTTTTTAAGCCATCCGAGTTCGTTTAAGCCTCCAAATAGCCATTTTAAGTTTTTCCGAATTTTTTTTTCCCTTAAATTATGTATTTGGGTTTTGTTTTATGTATTTAAACATTATTAGGTTGTAGTTCTTGTATTTTCAGATCTATAATGTTCTTGTATACTTCTCTTTGTTTATATTTTTGATTAATGTTCTTGTATACTTCTCTTTGTTTTGATTAATGTTCTTGTATACTTCTCTTTGTTTATTTTGCTTAATGTTATTCTTGTATGCTTCTCTTTGTTTATTTTGATTAATGTTCTTGTATACTTCTCTTTCTATATAATTTCTTGTATTTTCATCTTTGTTTTGATTAATGTTCTTGTATACTTCTTGTATACTTATTGTATACTTCTCTTTGTATATTAGTTTTTGTTCCTTTTATTCATTTTCGTTTCATTCTTTTTATTGTTTTGGGTTTACTATTTTCGTTTCGTTTCTCTTCTCTTCTGTTTAATTTTAGAAAATGTGAGATTATGAGTAAAAAAATGACAAATTTTTTTTTTTTTTTATTTTTTTTTTTGGTAGGAAGGGCTGCGCTAGTTAGGAAAAAGCGCAACCCTTCTAGCCCAGAAGGGCTGCGCTTTTTCTTAACTAGCGCAGCCCTTCTGGGCTAGAAGGGCTGCGCTTTTTCCTAACTAGCGCAGCCCTTCTAGCTTAAGGGCTGCGCTTTTCTAGCGCAGCCCTACTTAAAAAGTGAAGGGGTGCTACTGAAAGGGCTGCAGTCAAAAAGCGCAACCCTACATGCCTTTTTTAGCGCAGCCCTTCTTCATTTTTCCACTAGTGATCTTAGCAAAGATCACCTTTTTCTAAAGAACTTGTAAAATACTTTGTTTCTTTTTAAGCGCGATACTCTGACTTTGATACTATTCACACATCTCATTTTGATTTTTTGTATAATTTTTTTACTAGTATATGAAAACAAAAATCATGATATAAACTGTTGTTGGATTTGTTTCAATAAACTTTTTTTTATAATATCAATTTTTTATAATTTTTACAAATGCATAATCAGATATATTAACGATTGAAGTTTTGCTTTGACAAGTGTAAAGCTCATATTGTTGCATTGATTTTAAAACAGAGGAAGTAACATATGTATTTTTTTTTGAAATCTTGGACGATTGGACGGTGAAAATACTAAGATGTTGTAAAAAAAGTACATACATCACGTCATATCATGTCATATGCCAAGTAAAGTGAAGCATTAAACTTTGGGTTATTTATCCAAATCAAGCAATGTTCACCCACTCATTTTCTTGTTCCTTTGTTATTTAAAGCGAAATATCTTCTACTTTACGCTTTTGCACATTATTATTATGAAGATTAGGGGGGGTAAAGGTTTATAAAATGTTGTTGAATATTGGAAAATAATGCAATAATTAGGATATGCATATCTTATATACCAATTCTTTAGCTTTTCAGGAAAATAGGACTTGTATTTTGTTTGCTTTTGTGGGGAAGATGCGATTTAGTGGAACTTTTATTAGATTATTATGTGAAAGGTAGATAAAGTGTCTATTTGTTGAAATTCTTTATGTTAGTGCGTGTTGCAGGAAATCATTGCCGACTATATTGTATTTGCATGGTGGTCTCCATGATTATTTGCGTCAACTTTTTTTTTTTTTTTTTTTGAGGGGATTATTTGCGTCAACTTGAAAGGGTCTATGTTCGTGCAATATATATTTTGTCCCATAAAAGAGGAAATAAAAGAAAATAAAATTATTTTAAATAAGTCAATATTTCCACGGTCTTTTATTTTAAGTCTATTTTTTTATTATCCTTGATTGAGTTAAGCTTGTATGTTTGTTTTGTTTTAACTTGTTTGTGACTTGTTTAGTAGGTTACTTATGCTGTGTTTTACAATGTCCCTTCTTTTAAAACAGGCGAGGGTGAGCATGGGACATTATAACACATATTACAAATAACCTACTAAACAATTTACAAACAGTAAAAACTTAATAAAAGAAAACCGACATATAAATCTAACTTAATCAGGAATAATCAAAAAGTACCCTTAAAATAAAAATATTGTGCAAAAATTGACTTATTTAAAACAATTTTTCCAAAGAAAAAAAAATACTGCAATCAATTCTGATAAATTGCACACACATGTCATTATTGCTGCTTTTTTTCATTAAATATGGTGACAGAGTAGTTTGAATCTCCTGGCGGCTGGAGTACTGCTGAACCTATGGCTAAGACATTAAGAATTCTGTTTTGTTTTGGTGTTGACCTTTATGGCTTTGTCTTATAGGTTCATTTCTATACCAACCATATGGACTTTTTCAATCAAGGCTGTTTGTCATTCATAATTTGATTTCATACTGAATTGGTTAGGCCTAACTAGAAATACTCAAACGGATAGTTTAGATCGAGTTCGGTTCAGTTTAGATGAGTTAATCTCGGTTCTAGTTGTCAAAGGACCAATTCAACCAAAAGTTTAAATTGGTGGTTGAGGTCCTAGGAATAGATTTATACTCTATCACGCCCCCTCACGCAAGAGCCCTTCTCCCTCATACCTGGCGCTAAATTGATACCATGTCAAAGGACCAACTCAACCAAAATCTTAAACTGATGGTTAAGGCCCCAGGCAATGTTGTTAAAATCGAGATTCTAGTTTGAATCGAAAACAACCTTTAGAATCGAAACGTAAAATCGAATCGTAGAATCGTAAGATTCTACAAACATGTATAATCAAGATATTGCACTCAATCTTCATTGAATATGCTAAAATTATAAGTTAAAAGACCTAAAAATTGGAAAAAATGGTTGTTTACCCACTATATTGGCAATAACTAACAATATATATCTCTTATTTTCTTTGTTAGCACGATCTAAACTTGCGAGGTTTTCGCTAGTCAACAGAATTGTATAGAATCGTCTAGAATCGCGAATCGAATCGTCTACCATATTTTGAATCGTAAAATCGTAAGATTTTAAGATTTGAATCGCGATTTTAATAACTTTGGCCCCCAGGAATAGATTTATACTTTATCACTAGTCATATTTAAGGCTATTGTTAATTTTTAGCTCGATCAGGTCAAGATTGAATCACGTTTTAAGAGTATAGTTCATGTCGAATCAAGTAATCAGGTTCGAGCCTGATACCCCAGGTCTAGCCAAATATATACTCCATATATAATTCCTTTTTTTTGGGTCATATAGTAAAAATGACATCATCTTTGAATCATACACTAACAAAATTCAAAATGATTTGTAAATGTCAAAGACAAACAAATACTATATCTTGCTGAATTTCTTAGAAAGATACCCCAAAAAAAAAGGTACAATACTATAATTCTGTTTTCCTTTTGTTTATTTCCTAGTTCTCATCCCAGAAAGTGTTTCTTGTCTCTCTGTGTTTCATGGCTAAAACTCATACACTTGTACACTACTCAATTTTTTATCTCTTTATTTCTGTATTTACATTTGCACAAGATGTAAACCAATTCATCTACAATGGTTTCCAAGGAGCCAACAATCTTCAACTCTCAGGTCTTGCAAACATCCAATCTGATGGCCTTTTACAACTAACCAACAATTCACAACAACAAAGTGGTCATGTTTTCTACCCTCAAACATTCAACTTGAATGCAAATAATTCTTTCTCCACATCTTTTATATTTGCCATGTATCCTGATGTTGAAGATCTTGGTGGGCATGGAATAGCGTTTGTTATCTCATCATCCATGAACTTTAATGATGCTGCTCCTGCTGAGTTTCTAGGACTATTCAATCTGACTAACAATGGTCTTTCATCTAATCATGTTTTCGCCGTAGAATTAGACACTATTCCAAATGCTGTATTTGGAGATATTGATGGCAATCATGTTGGTATTGATATTAATAGCTTGAATTCTGTTGCTGCTGCTTCAGCAGCATACTTTGATGATGCATTACAGACGAACACTAGCCTTGAGCTTACTAGTCGCCAAGCTATGCAAGTTTGGATAGACTATTATGGAAATTCAAGGCTAATGAATATCACGTTAGCCCCATTTGATCATCCTAAACCAGAACATTCGCTCATATCAACTCATGTTAATCTTTCATCTGTACTTGTTGAATCTATGTATATAGGTTTTTCTGCAGCTACTGGTATTACTACAAATGAGCATTACATATTAGGTTGGAGTTGGAGTCAAGTTGGGCAAGCTCCAAGTTTTAATTATTCCGATCTTCCATCACTTCCAAGAGTTCCGAATCCTCCAAGGAATAGGCTAGAACCAATTTTTATTGTACTTCTTGTTGTTTTTGTACTATTATTGTTCGTGATTGTTGGAATTGTATATGTAATAAGGAGGAAAATGTATGCAGAAGTTAAAGAATCATGGGAAGATGAATATGCTTCTCATAGATTCTCATTCAAGGATTTGTATGTAGCAACTAAAGGCTTTAAAGACTCTGAACTTCTTGGTTCTGGAGGTTTTGGGAAGGTGTATATAGGCGTGTTACCTTCTACAAACACCCAAGTCGCGGTCAAGAGAGTTTCCCATGATTCAAAGCAAGGAATGAGGGAATTTGTGGCTGAAATTGTTAGCATGAGAAGGCTAAGACACCGAAACTTGATCCAACTCTTAGGCTATTGTCGAAGAAAAGGAGAGCTTCTTTTGGTTTATGATTACATGCCTAATGGAAGCCTTGATAAGCTCATCTTTGTGAAAAAGGAAACTGATTCTGTCCTTTTTTGGTCTCAGAGAATGAACATTATTAAAGGGGTGGCTTCTGCCTTACTATACCTTCATGAAGAGTGGGAACAACTTGTCCTGCATCGAGATGTTAAAGCAAGTAATGTTCTGTTAGATGCTGATATGAATGCTAAACTAGGTGATTTTGGGCTTGCTAGACTATACGATCATGGAAGTAATCTTCGAAGTACCAACATTGTTGGAACAGTTGGATATCTTGCACCAGAACTCGGTATAACAGGCAAGCCAACTCCTGCTACCGATGTTTTTGCTTTCGGAATATTCTTACTTGAGGTGGCCTGTGGAGTGCAGCCATTTCGCGTGCTCAATGTGGCCGGAGATGATCTAGTTTTAGTTGATTGGGTATTCGAGTGCTGGAAGAAGGGCGCTATTGTTGAGACAAGCGATCCTAAGCTAGGAGGATATTATGATATTGAAGAAATGGAGCTTGTTTTAAAACTAGGCTTACATTGTTCACATCCTAAACCAGA
The DNA here is from genome assembly GCF_026745355.1 of Beta vulgaris subsp. vulgaris. NCBI lineage: Eukaryota > Viridiplantae > Streptophyta > Magnoliopsida > Caryophyllales > Amaranthaceae > Beta > Beta vulgaris. The sequence goes on along the minus strand of NC_079208.1, from coordinate 57,647,062 downwards.
AGCAAGGCCTAGTATGAGACAGGTTGGTCAATTTCTTCACAAGGATGCTGTTCTACCAGATGTGCCAGTTGATTACGATCTCGATAGAAGTGATTTCTATGATCAAGGTTGGGGAACATCTGGTTCACTTCCACCCTCATTTCGGGTATCAGATAACACCTTATTTTCGAATAAATCAGTCGGTCATCATGGTCGCTGAAATCTGAATGTTCTGCTGTATTCTGAATGTAATTAAGGTGGATTAGATAGATTAAGCTCATAATTAGGAAGCAAATTTTAGATCTTGTAATTTGGAAGACAAGATTAAACATCTCTTTATTTATTTCTTTGTTGTGAAATAACTTTTATCCATAATACTACATCTATATTTCTGAGTTCTGGAATCTGATTTCTGAAGAAAAGTCTCAGGTCTTTTTTCTTTTGGTTTCATTTATGAACATATATCTATCAGTTGCAAGCCTATCATAGCCTATCATTGTCTAAATTTATGTAAACTTCATCTGGGCCAACATAAGTCATAAGAGTATGCTAAATGGTGCATTTGTATTTGTCTAAATTTATGTAAAGTAGTATCATAACCACAGCAGTTTTCATGTGTTGCAACTATTATGATTTATGAGCAGCAGGTGATAGAATAGTGGTATTGGCATCATCTCCGATCTCAGAGATCCTGGAATCGAGTCTCACCCCTCGCAAGGAGGAATCCCCTATTTCCCCCTTATTGCAAGGGACTTATCTTACCTTTAAAAAAAATGTGTTGCATCTATTGCCTAAATAGCCAACAGATTACATCTTCAAGGGAACACTAGCACTTATTACTCCGAATGAATAATATGGTAGAGGTTGGATGAAAATGTATAAATTCGTGATGAAAATGCATCCTTGAAAGCTTCATATTCACTTTAAAGTAAACAGATAGTCATTTGGTACACCATTTAATATTTGCAAATAAAGTTTACAGTTTAGACACAGAAACTAAGTGATTTTTTTTTGGAGTAATTTACATCCACATAAATTTTGTTATCTAGAAACTTTTGTACATAGAGCTGAGAAACAAAAGCTCACATGTTTAAAGTGTGTATAGGATAACTTTATGGCAGGACCATAAGATAGATAGATAGAACATTATTGTAAGCCACATAAAACAATTATTACTTTGTACATAAACAGAGTTTCATTACTATTAAAATATTGAAAAGGTCATAGGCAAAGGTTTCTACTTTTTAGTGCTATTGTTGTCATCACTGACCTGTAAAAATAGGTAATATTGAAAAGCTTTTAAGTGCCCCCTTTTATATTAGAGTGTCGAGTATCAGACGATGGACATACCGATATAGGTATTCAAATGTAATGAATAATCTATTTTTACAAAAGAGCAGGGCCGGTTCTGAGGGTAGGCAAGGAGTGCCACCGCCCAGGGCTCACGATTGTGTAGGGCCCAAAAAAAGAAATTAACTATGACCAGTTAAATAAAAATTGATACACTTTCTGAATATTTAGTGAAATTTTGTGCTATTTTTGTGTAATTTTTAATAATATTATGTGCTTATTTTTTTATTGGTATCATTAACAAAATATAGATTATACTTTTAGGTACAAAGGTTTTAATTATATGACCTATAAAATATTAGGTCGATTCATATAGGGGCTTTTATTTTTAGGTTTGCCTAGGGCCCAAAAATTATCAGGAACGGCCCTGCAAAAGAGTGAAGCTAAATGGAGTGAGCAATTTGGTTAATAAACTTAGAGTGAGCCTCGCGCCAATTTACCTCTCGTGTTCACTAGTGAACTTGTTCTCCAATCTGTTTTTATCTTTTCACAAACCTGTGAATAAATGAAACGATTTCCACATTCCTAAAATTGATTTTGACACTCTTCCTTATATGTTAACATGAACTTAACAAAGTAACAATCAGTAAAAGTCAGTTATAAAAATCAGTTCAAATCAGCAAAAAGAACGGTAAAGAGCACAGTTAAAAAACACTAAAAATTAGTTTTCCCTCTGTTTTTTTATCTTTCTCACTTTTCTGTCCGCATCTCCCAATGCAAATTTTGAACTTGAATATCTTTCATTATATAATGGTAACAATTATAACGATTGAATATTAATAATGTACTAATTGAGACGAATCAAACAAGACCCCACATGACTATATTTTTTTCTTATAAATCGAAAAAAATTGAGAAGATTCTCTCTAAGCATGAATAGTGTCAAGATTCTAAGTGAGAACGATAAAAAAAACAGAAGAAGTAACAATTAGTAAAATATTATTTTCAATCAATGAAAACAATTGCAGTTCAGTCTAATTAAAATCAAGTCCAACTAGTGCACATAAATATATACTTCCTCCGTTCCATAATAAGTGAAACACTTCTCTAAAAAAGCTCTCAAATAAAAAAGAGGAGTGTTTCACTTATTATAGAACGGAGGAAGTATACAACTCAAAATGGATTACCAAGATCAAATTTGTAACTCAAAATGGAATACCAAGATCAAATTTGTAGTGGATGAATCAATTCCCTTCAAATATGCTAAAGGACATAGACTATTAAATATTTGTACATTTGGTCTTAATTCAATGATAATTGGTGACCTATCACTGTCATATTGTAGTGCTTTTGATTTTTCTCTTAATTTAATTGACCTACTCCCCTTCCAGAAAAGTAATTGCATTGACTCCCTCTTCTTTGGTTGCCCTCTTTATTTTACTACCCATGCATATAATATTTTTATAAAACAAAGACAAAAAAAAAAAAACACCTTGATTAATCAAAGCAAAATTCTCTTAATCTTTCTTCCTTTGATATCACACACAAAAAAAAACTCTCTTTTCCTACTTTCATGGCTTTCAAAATCATACTTCTTTTGATAGTACTTCATACTTTAACACACATAATCTTTGCTCAAGATTCAATTGAGTTCATCTATAATGGGTTTAAAGATTCCAACTTTCATCTTGATGGAGCTGCAACACTTCACTCTAATGGATTATTACAGTTAACTAACTATTCAAAACAGTTAACTGCTCATGCTTTTCACCCAATTCCATTAAATTTTACTTCTTCATCATCTCATTCATTTTCCACAAGTTTTGCTTTTGCTATGTACCCTGAAATTCAAGCCATAAGTGGTCATGGAATTGTGTTTGTTCTTTCTCCTACAATGAATTTTCCTAATGGTGTTGCAGGCAAGTATTTTGGACTTTTTAACTCTTCATTAGATTTTTTACCTTCAGACAATATATTTGCTGTGGAATTAGATACTATTGAGGATATTGATTTCTATGACATTGATAGTAATCATGTTGGAATTAATATCAATAGTCTGATTTCAAATGCATCAGCACCAGCAGGTTATTTTTCTGATACTGAGAATCAGAATAAGAGCGTTAGTCTTATAAGCGCGAGACCAATGCAAATATGGATTGATTATAATGGAACAACCATGTTAGTGCATGTTACAATGGCTCCTCTTAATATCCCTAAACCAAGTAGACCTTTGTTATCTTTACAGGTTAATCTTTCTGACATTGTATCAGATACCATGTATGCTGGTTTCGCTTCTTCTACTGGTTCGGTAGCTAGTAGTCATTATCTACTTGGTTGGAGCTTCGCACAGGGTGGGCGAGAGGCTCAAAATCTTGATATCTCAAATCTTCCTAGGCTTCCTCGTTATGGAAATAGAAGTCGAAAACTGAGTGTAGGTTCTATGGTCTTGGTGATAGTAATATCAGTTGTTGTGTTCATAATTGGTGTAGTTTTTTACATCATAAGAAGGAAGAAATATGAGGAAGTTGTAGAAGATTGGGAGCAAGAATATCACTTGCAAAGGTTTTCATTTAAGGATCTTTACAATGCAACAAAAGGGTTTAAAGACAAAGAGTTTTTAGGAGCTGGAGGATTTGGGAAGGTCTATAAAGGAGTGTTAAGTTCCCCAAAACTTGAAGTTGCTGTTAAAAGAGTTTCACATGGTTCAGGCCAAGGGATGAGGGAATTCATAGCAGAAATTGCTTGTATGGGGAGGTTACGACACAGAAACTTAGTACAACTCTTAGGATATTGTCGAAGGAAAGGCGAGTTGATCTTAGTCTATGATTACATGCCTAATGGTAGTCTAGACAAGTATCTTTACGACAGTGACAAACCGAATCTTTCATGGAACGCGAGATTCAAGGTCATTCGTGGTGTGGCTTCTGCGCTTGTATACCTTCACGAAGAGTGGGAGCAAGTAATTATTCATCGAGATGTCAAGGCTAGTAACATTCTACTAGATGTTGACATGAATGCAAGATTAGGTGATTTCGGACTAGCTAGATTATATGATCATGGAACTAATCCTCAAACTACCCATGTAGTTGGAACTGTTGGATACCTGGCACCAGAGCTTACTAGAAAGGGTAAAGCAACTACTAGTACTGATGTGTTCTCATTCGGGGTATTCGTTCTTGAAGTTGCTTGTGGTAAGAGTCCAATTAGCACCTTTCAAGGTAGTTCAAATGGAGAAATGTATCTGGTTGATTGGGTGAATGAATGTTTGAAGAAAGGAGTACTACTCGAGGCAAGCGATCCTAAACTAGGACGGGACTATGATGCTGATGAGATGGAGCTAGTTTTGAAGTTAGGATTGCTGTGCTGCCATCCTAAGCCTGAAGGAAGACCTAACATGAGGCAAGTGATGCAGTTTCTGAATGGTCATAGTATTTTGCCTGAAATGCTTCCTTTTGATGCTAAAGCTGCTAATACAACATTCAGCAATCAAAATTTGAGTTCATTTCCAATATCTTCTGCTGGCACCTCTGCTTATGCCTCATATAGCAGTGATTCTATATTAAAAGTCGGTCGTTAGATCTAGTGTTAGTGAATGTAATACTCTAAAATAATTGATGATTACAAGTTCTTCTTTCTTCCTTTAATGTTCATAACCATTCCCTGCATCTGCAGGGTTTTGTAATGTCTGGTTCTGATAGATGTAAAGAGATTTTCAGACAATTTTTTCAGGTTACTTTGCTTCTAGTGCTTCAAGTAGAGCAATTCTTGTATGATGTTCGTGTAGTGATCATACCTGTCATAGGGTAACCAGTGTCTGAATAATTTTTGCATGAAGAAAATGACAAAGTCTTGTGTGAGACAGTCTCGTAGTAACTTATTTTTGAGACTGAGTGACTTATTTTGAAAACATTTTAAGTGTAACTTTTAACGTTTTGCATTAAATTCGTGTGAAATTGGTTTATGTTGTCAGAACTAATCATCTTGACGGATACTTAGATCTTATGGGCCATGATTATGTGATTAATATTGTCGTTTCACTAATTAATTTTAAGTGTGGTAGGTAAGATCCGTCATAATTCTATGAAAATATCTTTAAATCCTTAAAAATTTCCATATGACCATATGTTTGAAGGGAACTTCTTGGTAAGACTAATCAAAGACACGTTTGAACTGTGCAAACAGTCAATAGTTGAAGTTTTGGTGCATTCTTTAGAAACACTCCTAACTTCTGCTCCAATTTACATTTGAAAATATTATTTTCAGCGCTTGTTTGAATATTAAAATTATCAAAAGTCATCAAATCTTTTTTGTGTTAGGTTGTCAAAAGTCATACCTTCCAACTTTGGCCTTTTTTAATTCCCTAAACAGAGGAATTGCTTAAATTATTCTAAGAAATTTAACAAACTGCTATTGTCAATCTGATTTTTTATGATTCACTTGTATAAGTTTTTTGTACACCTTCTCGACTTATGATAACTCCATCTCAGAGATGCGCAAAATAACACTCCCAATTTGATCAAGAAAACCGCGAAAATCAATATATGTAAAAAAACCAGTATATTGTGGTTTAGGTTCTCGGTAGCTCCTCTTTTTTCCTTATTCAAAGTCTACCCAGTATGCAAGGAAAAAATGTCTAACAAATACTTAATATGTTTTCTTTTAATTCCACCATTTCATTTTCCACGTTTGCTGAAACGCTTCTTTGAATGTCAATATATCTAATTGCGTAAAGTAAAAATTATAAAAATTTAATATCTAGAATCATTACATTAAAACGAAGCTAAGAAGACCCCACTTAACTATATCTATACAAATATATTAAAAGGCGTGCATAAACAAGAAACTGTACCACGTGGCTCTCCCTAGAGAGTTTTAGTTCATGTAATCCATGTCAATAATTTTTTTTAAAAATTGCATATTATAGGGTTTGATCCAAAGACCTCAAGTACATATACTAAAGTCTTAACCACTAGGCTAAGTTGTATTTAGTGTTATTATCATAAAGTATTAAATTAATAAATGAAATTTTTTCTTACCCGGGGCATAGTCCAGGCCTAATAATTAGTTTTTCCTTATATAACGATGCGAGATAACTTACCAGAGTTGAATAATGAATAGTGCCAAAAAGAAAAGGATACAATCAAAGAACGAAGGATATACTTAGAATTGTAGACACATCAAGAGATATCTAGAAATGGTAAAATTAAGAGACCAAGCTATTTCATTTTCACAAGTCTTTTTCACATGTTCTCTAGTCTACCCTAATTGAACATCCAATGAAAGGAGGACCACTGTTCCAAATTAAACATCAAATATTCCTGCAAATTTGGACATCTAAATGCTTCTTGTAGTTATCAAGTTGTAAATTTGGACATCATGTGGTAGCTAAAATCTCCCCATTGAATGTTCCAACTTAATAATCTACTTTTTTGACTGGAGAATTAAGGCATCATCATTTGACTTCTTAGTAAATAACAAGCTGCATTCTCCCCAAGTAATTATACCTTAAGAAAAAGTCAGTCATTTTTTATTAATCTTATACTAACTCACAAATAAATATTTCTTGCATACCAACAAGTATCACATCTGTTCTGTATCCAATGTCAATAGCTTACAGAAAACAGAAGTTCTTGACTGTTTTCTTACTGATCTTATCATTATCTGCTTTCTCTGAACAACGAAACCAGTTTGTTTATCATGGTTTTACAGAAGCAGATCTTCATCTCGATGGGCTTGCAGATATTCATCCTAATGGCTTACTGCAACTCACCAACACGACGAAGCTGAAAAAGGGTCATGCTTTCTATAAGTCCTTTCTACAGTTAGACACAAATGTTTCATTTTCAACTTCATTTGTGTTTGCTATATACCGCGAATTTGACATACCACATAGCGGACATGGGATCGCCTTTGTCATCTCTTCATCAATGGATTTCAGCCACGCTGTTCCAGCTGAATACTTGGGGTTGTTCAATGCTTCTTCAAATGGTAAACCTTCAAACCATGTTTTTGCAGTGGAATTAGATACAGTTCAGAATGCAGGTTTTGCAGATATTGATGCCAACCATGTTGGAATTGATGTCAATGGTCTGAATTCAGTTAGTGCAGCTTCTGCAATGTACTTTTCGGAAAAAGAAAGGAAGAATAAGAGTCTGCAGCTTACGAGTGGAAAAGTAATGCAGGTTTGGATAGATTATGATGCTGTGAAGATGCTGGTGAATGTGAAGTTGGCACCTATTCATGAACCAAAACCAAAGCATACTCTCGTGTCAGCTCGGGTTGATTTCTCGAAGATCATAATGAATCCTGTTTATTATGTCGGATTTTCTTCGTCTACTGGTCTATCAACAAATACACACTTCATATTGGGATGGAGTTGGAATCAAAGTGGCGAAGCTCAAAGCTTAGACCCTTCTAAGCTTCCTAAACTTCCCCGACTAATTTATCCAAAAAAGAAATTAAATCTCGCTGTTATAGTTCCTTTAGTTGTACTAGTGGCTTTCTTTATCAGTATTTTCCTAGGTGCTTATGTGATAGTAAGGAGAAAAAAGTATGAAGAATTGCACGAAGTCTGGGAATCAGAGTATGCTATTAATAGATTCTTATACAAGGATCTATATAAAGCAACAAAAGGGTTTAAAGAGAGCGAGCTTCTTGGTTGGGGAGGTTTCGGAAAGGTTTACAAAGGTACACTGCTTCATTCGAATAGCCAAGTTGCAGTGAAAAGAATCTCACATGATTCCAAACAAGGGTTGAGAGAATTTGTGGCTGAAATTGCAAGTATGAGTAGGCTAAGGCATAGAAACTTAGTACAGCTCCTAGGTTATTGTCGGCGAAAGGGAGAACTTATTTTGGTGTATGATTACATGCCTAATGGAAGCCTCGACAAATTCCTTTTCAATGATGAGTCACCAAACCTTTTGTGGCATCAAAGAGTCGGAGTCATCAAAGGCGTGGCGTCTGCCTTGCTATACTTGCATGAAGAGTGGGAACAAGTTGTTCTTCATCGAGATGTGAAGGCAAGTAATGTTCTTTTGGATGCTAACATGAATGCTCGTCTAGGTGACTTCGGGCTTTCAAGATTGTATGACCATGACACAGGTCCACATACCACTCGTGTGGTTGGAACAATTGGGTATATAGCACCAGAGCTAACTATCACAGGAAGACCAACTACTAGTACAGATGTTTTTGCTTTCGGAATGTTTATGCTTGAAGTGGTTTGCGGAAGGCGGCCAATATCTCCAATATCCCTTGAAGAAGAGAATTTGGTGGATTGGGTGTTCCAATGCTGGGAAAACAGAGAAATCCTTAAGACAAGTGATCCTAGGTTGGAGGGTAACTACATTGCTGAAGAAATGGAGCTAATTTTGAGGCTAGGATTGACGTGTTGCCATACTAATCCTAATGAAAGGCCTAGCATGAGGCAAATAATGCAAGTTTTGGATGATAGAAACAAAAGTTATGAAGAACTCTCAATGCCATCTCCATTGACACCTGACTTTGCATCTATAGGTTCTGTTTCTAGTACGGATTCAATCCTCATGCATGGTCGTTGAATTATACGATGCTCGTTAGCTTCGTTTGTTACAATGTCATTAGAAATACTTGTAAACAACATGTTGATGTTAATATAATGTACATGCTAGTGCATCTCTAGTTTTAGTCTTGAACATATTTCTGCTATGTTTTCTTATTTCAGCCAAGATATAAAGATTACTTATCAGCTATGTAGCACGGGTACTTCTACTAGGTCACGTACCCGTACCCGATACGTATCCAGTATGGGTACGCGTATCCATTCCTAAAATTTTGAAATCTTGTCGTTTTCTGTCCCCATACCCGAATCAGAACCCGTATCCGTCTCCGTGCAACCTAGCATATCAGTGACTTTCTGTATGAAAGAAGAATGGAAGACAAACAAAGAAGAAAATCATTTCCCAAATTTAGCTCATAGTCAGTAGAGTATGTTCCATGGAAGATCACAGATTCACAGGTGTAAATCTACCTTGTTGAATTTTGTTACATTTATTTCAGTTGTCCTTAAGGGTAGTTAAACATCATCATCAAGTTAAATGATGAATATTGAAATAAAGCATAGTACACATTTACTAATTACTATATTACAGTGCCAAAAATAAATACATACACAGGTCTTCAATATGATAGGACACCCATCTGACTTTTCTTCTCTACTGACTGGACTCCAGATCCAGAGAGACATGAAGCCTGGTCAATGAAGATCATCACTATTTATTTGATTCCACTGCAGAACCAGAAATCAAAAAATTCAAATATTTAGTGCTAAGGAAAACAAAAAAAAAAAATTCAACTATAGTACAATAATTTTTCAGAAAGTGAAGTGTAGTAATTTAAAAGATTAATTAGTAGAGCAAGGAATTTTGTGTGTGTAGCAATATTAATTGGAAAAAGAAAATAACATTTACTGGCTAATAAAGTTACTTTGCATTGCCTTGGACATACAAAATTTATAACCATGACTCCATATCGAATTTACTCCCTTCGATTTTTATTAGTTTACCCGTTTCTTTTGCACAAAGTTTTAGGAGAAACAATATTGTGAGACATAAAAGGAAAGAGAAACTATTAATTTATGTTAAAGTTGAATGTATGTGTGATGGAAAGCTATTGGTCTCATTCCAAAAATAAAAACAAAAGAAATAGGTAAACTAATAAGGGACATCCCAAAAAGGAATACGGGTAAGCTGATAAAGAACAGAGGTAGTAAATTATTACCCTTGCAGCCTGTTTGGTAGCTTTATGAAAGGTGTTAGGGGGCGTTTGGTTCACATAATGGTATGAGTTTGGAATGAGGAATGAAATCAAGGTGGTATAGGTTTGGAACGTGATGCTTAATACCATGTGTTTGGTTTTTATTTGGGAATGAAATTTTTTCTTGTATATAATACCTAGAGGTATTGGTATGAGCCAAACCCACCTCCCTCTTGGGTTTCTAAACCCCATACCTTATGGGTTTTAGGTATGGGTTTTAAATCTATTAAATAATAAAACAAACACTAGGTATGGGTTTTGCTCATTCTAAACCCATACCTAATACCAGAAGCATGTGAACCAAACGCTCCCTTAATGGTATTCTATTTGTATGCAACTTTGCGAGGAAAGTCTTATATTCATGTCCATGGTAATGAATTTCATCCCCAAGAATGTGTTTTTCTTTGTGAATTTCCATTACACTAAAAATAGTACTTTAAAAAGATATTGGATGGTAACAACCATTTATAAAGTTAATAGATGTTAGGGTTAAACAAACTGCGGAGATGAGATATTATTTCACAGATTTATCATCATTTATCAGCGTCTACCAAAAGGGTTATCAAATAACTAAATGTTACATCGACAAAGAGATATTTTAGTAACATCATAAAAATTAGAGTTTTTTGCGGGGATATACCAAGATAACAGAGCATTTTGTGGGGATATATCAGAATAACAGAGCATTTTATGGGAATATACCTCACTAATTTTTTTTTGTGCGATATACCAACTTAAATTTAAGTTTTATTAAAAGGTACCACAAACACTATTCCTGGCTAGAAAGTCAAATTTTCGGCCTTTAACTTGCTTAATTACTCTTTGTATAGTACGTGATATTCCTTTGCTTCTGTTACATTCATTTCCCTCCAACTTCCTTATTGTCACTTTGTGGCTCACTCAAGAGTTTTTACCAAGTCAAAGGGCAGAAATTTGACTTTCTTGTCGGAAATAGTGTTTTTGGTACCTTTCAAAAAAAAAAAAATTAGGTTGGTATATCCTCACAAAAAAAATTTAGTGAGGTATATCTCCACACAATGCCCTATTACCTTGGTATATCCCCGCAAAAAACTCTAAAAATTATTCCTTTAAGTAAAATCATTTTCTTGAACTATTAAGAGAAAATACCATACAGGTTAACATTTCATGGCAAGCCATATTGAATAAGAGTTAAGACGTAAACGTCATGATTCCCATTGATGGCTCCTTTCTTCATGAATCCAAAGAAAATACCTTGCCGCTGTTTGCCGAGATCATTTGGGTACTTGGTTGAAAGGTTGTCAGGCTGCTGGTTTCTCTCAGGATGCTAGCGAGGCCGAAGCCCCGCGCCACCTTATGGGGCTCCAATGGATAAAACAAAATGAATGGATAAATTGCATCTTTTCCATGGATTGTTTGCGGCTAATCAAGAAGGTCAAAGAGAGACGAAAGTTTAATACTCACATGTCTAATATAATTGATCATTACAGGGGAGAGCACTCATGGTACACCCGGATGTACAGGTATTTTTGTAATAAATTACAACTTCAGGGGCACGTTTGTAATTCCGCGTACTCTCTCTCCTCTTCCTCTTCCGCGTGCTTTCACTGCCATTTTTCCGGCAATGCTGCTCATTTCCAACGGGATGTGTGACGACGGCGGTGATCCGTTCAAATCTTCGTCATTTTTGTCGTCGTTGTTGTTTCAAGACTCATTTCTCTCAATTCTTTCTCTCTCTCTTTCTCGCTCTTCTTTCTCGCCGGAAACATAGAAATCAAAACTTCCACGATCTGAAATTCGCGAGATGGTGATGATGAGGCGACTGAAATTCCACGATCTAAAAGTCGACAGATTTGAAATTCGCGAAACAAAAAGAAACAAGTTGAAATTCGTCGATTTGTTCAATTTCTCATTATTCATTTGTGTTGTTCTTGTTGTTTTGCTCATTGTTGTTCATTTGTTCAATTGATCTGTTGTTGTTGTTATGTTGTTGTTGTTTCAATAGTTCTCTCTCTCCTTCTTCCTTCCAAACACAACAATGGAAATCTAAAATTCGCGAAAAAAAAAAATTCCATATCTGAAATTGAGGAAGAAGATGATAAGCAAATGACAAAGTTTGCTCGTTTGGGTAAAAGTGTGCTCATTTTCTTAAATGAGTAGAAATGCTTGCTCATTTGTTCATTTTACTCATTTGCTCATTTTATTCATTTGCTCATTTTGCTCATTTTGCTCATTTGCTGAAAATAGCCTTGGGTGTACCATGCCCAGGTCTACTACAAAGATTCTCATTACAGGGTATTGCTCCAAGAGGTTACAGGCGCTAGGCTCGTCTATGAAGGAAGAGGGACTGACCAACTTGCGGACTACATTGCAAGGAAAGCAAAAGGGAGAACAGATGGTTTCAATAACATTTGTATTTTGTCGGACCCTTCCTCGGATTGTATGAAACTTTATGTTATGGAAAAACAACAATGTAGGGGAACTTCTGTTAATCTGAGTGATCCGATGCGTAGATCACAACTAATTGTACCAGATACTATTGTTACTACGTAATGTTGTAATCTATGTTCCTCTTTCTACCAAAAAAAAAAAACGTCATGATTTGGCTGATGCCTTGTGCACAAGATAAGGCAGTGATTTCCCCTTTGTGATATAGCATCTTGTTATAGTCACTATTGGATATCACCGACACCTCTCTACCATGAACCTATGTTACTCGGACACGAATTGAGTGTCTATTCGGATACGGGTGTCCAAGTGTCCGACTCGGCTATTTTGTAGAAAAAGTAAGGTTTTTAGTTAAAGATGAAGTATCCAGGTAAAGTGTCGTGTATCCAAGTAAAGTATCGTGTCGGACACAACACGACACCCCTTTTTTGAGGTAAATGAAGGTGTCGGAGTAACACTGCGGCATGAACATCCTCACCAAAGTTGTGGCCTGTAGAATTGTAGAAAGCTGAAAAAGTTTACTAACAGCCTACTACGACCGTGCCACCCCCTTTAGCAAGTTAGATTTTCTGAATAGCAGAGTTGTCGTACTCCCTCCTGATATCGGTTTTAGACTTTTAGTATAGCTTGTTAACGAACTGATGCTTTGTCACCCAGTATGTAAAGATAATGAGCAGATGATCATGTTTTATTATATGCTAATTAATTCCTAGAGATATCATGGTTTTACCATTCTCGCAATCTTTTTTCTTTCCTGCATTACAAAGCTTTCTAATCCGTATAACATATATGGCCATGGAATCTGTTACTGCTACAAGATCACAGCATGGTTCACAGTTTTACGATGCAGATACTATCGGTTTTGTAGTTTTAAAAACCTTTACGACACAAACGATAAGATGCAGCCTTGTTTTTGGCACCATGGATCACAGTTTTCATTCGCTTTCTTATGCTAACATTCCAAGAAGAAAGCTAATGCCATCTTATCATGTGGAAGTTAAGCATAGAGGAAAGATGAAATTGTTGCATCAATCGTGGGGACAATGTGAGAAGACAGTGATTCAAATGGATAGAGTTTGAAGAAGAGCCAGCTCTGAAACAAGCGGCGAAATAAAGTGAGGAATTGAGGGTTGGGGCTAAAAGGTTTGCCATGAGCTACACCCCTTCAAACAGAAGCAAAGGCCAAAGAAGCAAAAGGTGTAAATCAAGACTGATAGTGGAAGACTGCATCAATGATTGTAAATTATTTAGTCTATCTTTAGAAAAGTCCCTAGGATTAAAGTAACTTTGGCTCATCAGATCTCATGTATATCAGCCAGGACCACTAGGCCACTTTTATGTACAGTTTGTAGTGACTTTGATGGTGGGGACTGGTAATCCACCCTTACCAAAAAAACAAAAAAGAAAACGGGGAACGCTCTAGAGGTGACAAACAAGCCATTTGGGCCTGGTTTTGTCATATTTGGATCTATTGTCAAGCAACCTATACATTACTCGATATTAGTATCTCAAATTTTGGGTCAAACAACATTTGGGTGTGGTTTGGGTTGAGGTCGAGCAATCTGGATTAATGTTATTGAATACGTGTCAATTTTTTGAAACAATACATGTCAACTTTTAAATTAACGAGGATACGTGTCAATTCTGACATGTTTGATAGAGCAATAATATTTTATGACATAAGTATCATCTTGTGTTCTATTGCCAATACTGACATGTCTAATAGAACAATTATATTTTATGACGTAGGTATCATCTTTTGTGCTACTGCCATTATTGACATGTTAGAGTACTTTTGAAATTTCTTGGCCTAAGTACTAATGTCCATATCAGAGTTTCGTGCTCACACTCACGTAATCATGTTAAGCCTTTCAAGTTTTGTATATGGGAGGTATACATTATGTCAAAAGACAATGCTCCTCCCTTCTCAACAAAAAGTTAAAGTGTTAGGCTATTTGGAAAATTGTTCTCCGCCGGACATGTGAGGAGGGGTACTTTGGTAAAATTCACTGGCATGGGGCGTAGAACAATTCCTCTTCTCTGTTTGGTGGAGAACAAGTTCGCTATTTAGCCTTTTCATCTCGAAGTTTTTGACAATAGTGCTGGTATGGCAGTATCAGGCCGGTATCTTTCAGTTTCTGTCACTTTTTTTATTAAGAGTGTGCCGGATTCTTGTGTGTAAGTTTTGTGTTCCTTCTTAGGTTGCCTCTTAGCTACATTAAGCATTGTTTGCTCCATCTTGCTGAGTTTGATATCATAAACCATCTGGCTTCTTTCTCTTTCATGGCTTTTAATATCATACTACTAAACTTTGTAGCAATTTTGTTATGGACCTTGCCATTCACAGTCTTTGCTCAAGACACAAAGAAATTCATTTATAATGGCTTCCAAGAAGCCAATCTTCATCTTGATGGGGCTGCAACAATCCACCCAAATGGATTGCTGCAGCTGACCAACTTCTCAAAACAGCTAAAAGCTCATGTTTTTCATCCAGACCCGCTTGAGTTTTCTTCTTCATCATCGCTCTCATTTTCCACCACTTGGGTGTTTGCCATTAACCCAGAGATACAAACCTTTAGTGGTCAGGGAATTGCATTTGTTCTCTCTGCTTCCCTGGACTTCCATCATAGTCTTCCAGGCTATGACTTCGGTCTCTTTAATCGTTCCTCTATTGGTAACTTTTCAAACCATATTTTTGCTGTGGAACTAGATACCGCACAAGACGTTGATTTCAGAGATATCAATAGCAACCATGTTGGAATTGATGTCAATAGCCTGATATCAGATGCTTCTGCTTCGGCAGCCTATTATTCTGATGCTGAAAGTCAGAACAAGAGCCTCAACCTTTTGAGTGCGAAACCGATGCAGATTTGGATTGATTATCATGAGACCAGCATTTTGATCCAGGTAACAATGGCTCCCCTTGGACTCCCTAAGCCAAGTAGGCCTCTGTTAACTTCACATATCAACCTTTCTGAAGTTGTCTTAAGCAAGACTTATGTTGGTTTCTCCTCATCTACTGGTTCACTGGCTAGTAGTCACTATCTACTCGGATGGAGCTTCACCCAAGGTGGGCAAGAAGCTGAAAGCCTTGATTTATCAAAGCTTCCTCCACTTCCCCATATCAGAAACCGAGGGAAAAAACTGAGTGTGGGTTCCGTAATCATGCTGGTTATTCTATCAGTCATGGTCATAACAAGTGCTTCGTCATATTACGTCAAAAGAAGGAAGAAGTATGAGGAAGTCTTTGAAGATTGGGAACAAGAATACCTCCTACAGAGGTTTTCATATAAAGATCTTTATAACGCTACCAAAGGATTCAAAGAGAAGGAGCTTTTGGGAGCAGGAGGGTTTGGGAAGGTTTATAGAGGGATATTACCTTCCTCGGAACTTGAAGTCGCTGTTAAAAGAGTCTCACATCGCTCAGGCCAAGGAGTGAGAGAATTCGTAGCAGAAATTGCTTCTTTGGGGAAGTTAAGACACCGAAATTTGGTACAACTCCTTGGGTATTGCCGAAGGAAACAAGAGCTACTCCTAGTCTACGATTACATGCCTAACCTCAGTCTTGACAAGTATCTTTATGATGATGGAATTATGCCAAATTTTTCATGGCATACAAGATTCAGAATCATTCACGGTGTGGCTTCTGCGCTTTTATACCTTCATGAAGAGTGGGAGCAAGTAGTAGTTCATCGTGATGTTAAGGCCAGTAACGTTTTACTAGATGCTGACATGAATGCAAGGCTTGGTGACTTTGGACTAGCAAGATTATATGACCACGGTACCAATCCTCAGACTACCCATGTGGTTGGAACAGTCGGATACCTTGCACCTGAGCTTACAAGAAAGGGAAAGGCAACCACTGCCACTGATGTGTTCTCATTCGGGATGCTTACCCTTGAAATTGCTTGTGGGAGGAGCCCAATTAGCCTTCAATCAGGTTCAAATGTAGAAACATATTTAGTCGATTGGGTAGATGAATGCTGGAGAAAAGAGGTGATTATCGAGGCAAGCTATCTAAGATTTGAAAGGAATTGTGTTGCGGAAGAACTGGAGCTAGTTTTAAAGCTAGGCATGCTTTGTTGTCATCCTAAGCCAGAAGCAAGACCTAGCATCAGGCAGGCGGTGCACATTTTGAATGGAGATAGTGTTTTGCCTGAGATGCTTCCTTTCGATGCTAAAGCCACTCACGGAGATCAAACTTTGTTTCCTGTATCTTCTCAAGCAACTTCTGCTTATTGTGCACACAGTAGTGATTCCATACTAGAAGTCGGTCGTTAAAAACTTAAACTAGTTTATGCCTTCAAAACATGGCTGTAACCTTACCATTATTGTTAAGCAAATATGAGACTTCAAGCTTATTACAAGTGTCTCTAAGCAAAGTATTATCAGTATGCGCCGTCTGAAATACCAAAACTAAACCAGCATAACCCTGGCAGAAAAACAATCTATCATGTTTCTAACACCACGGTATTCAATAACAATGTGTAAAGCCTCAATTTTACTCCCCATGCCAGTCAATATGCTTTCACAGAATCAGTATATAAATGTGACTGGAAAAATTAATTCAATTAACACCACCTTCTTCAATAACACGGTCTACCAATGTTTCCTCGTGGAACCTCCATAAGATGCATGCAACGTCCAATATGAGATTAGATCCAACCTCTTTTCCTAGATACGAGTGTACACATAATAGAAAATGGGATACAAGTATACGATGTTTGGGGTGCAGCCGTGCAGGAGATGTATCGAAGTGAGTAGGATGTGTATTAGTGTCCAATACAAGTCGAGTGCAGGACACACCATCTATATGAAGTGTCCGTGCAACCTAACATGATAGTATGATACCAATAGAGAGACGACTAATGCAGAAGCAAAAGTCATTGTATTTGGTTTGAATCATAGCCATAAGGTCTGCGTCTGACAATGTGGTGGTTGACAGTTCCTGCATTGCTAACTTACTGTATTAGTAGGCCGAAGGACAAGACCACGTCATACCATAACTCTCTTACACTCTCTTCCTCCGAATTTGTACTCTCATCCCAGTTAACAACCTCTTTCACTCTCTTCCTGTCACCTATATCCTCCCACATATTAACTGAATAGAATAATGAATAATGAGGAAAGAGAGTAGGGGGTGAGATATATTCTCATCCTAATTTGGCTTTTGTTGATGTAAGGTTATCAAGTAAAATTGTAAAAATATCGATGATATTCATGAATTTCTAACACCATAGAGGTACCTTATAAATTTTTGAAACCCCACAAACCTGATAAAAAATCCTAATAATTTTGTGTAAAATTTATTACGAGACCAAATGCCTATTAAAGTAGAACTAGTTTTTTGACCCGCATAATGTGCAGATTTTATATTAACTTTTTTCTATTTTTGTAATGTTCCGAAAGAGGGAAAAGAACGTAAAGGGAGGAGAATCATAATACATAAAAATTGTTTAGTTGTAAGAAAAAGTAGTAATAATAATAGGAGGCAAAAGGGAGAGATAAACATGTGTATTGGGAGGGTTGTAAGTTTTAAATACTACTCCTAGTATAGGAGGTCATAGGAGATGTTTAAGAGTCAAAAATGGTTGTTTTACTTTCATGATCATGAACAGGACTTCCACAACCTCCCTTTTTACTCATTAAACAATCAAAGCCTTGCAATTATAGTGGGACTAGTAAAAAGTTGAAGATGACTTCTTTTACCTAGACTGACTAATCTTGAATTTCCTTGTCATCCTTGTCAGTTGTCACTAGAGATCATGACTTGACATTAAGGTGGCCATCATCGTATGGAAAAATCAACTCACTACTTATCTTAATAATGTAGGTCATCATCAGGTTCGAGTCGAGTTAGAGATTATCAGCCTATATGAAATTTTCGAGTCGAGTTAGAGATTATCAGCAATAGCAACAATTCCAAAGACCCTCCTCCTAAGTCCCCACAGTCCACAGATGACAGACCACAGTCTGTAAGATATCCCTTTCATATACATAGCATATAACATATTACTGTTATAAACTAGTAGACGCTTGAAACCTGATTCCCTAGACTTGGGACCTTCACTCCAATATACAGCAATAATTTACTGGTGTTTCTTTCATCCCCACACCACGCAATACGCATTATGTGCAAACAGTTTTAATCTTTTGCCTATTATGGCTATAGCTCCTCGAAATCTTCCTCACTTTACAATCATACAGCAAATGAGCCTTACGTTTGCTTTGATCTTTGTGGTACATGCCCTTGCTCAAGAGCAAACACACTTCATCTACAATGGTTTCCAAGGATCCAACAACACTCTCCTTTTAGATGGACTCTCAAATATCCACCAAAATGGCCTCCTTCAAATGACAAACTACACAATCCCTAGTACTTCTCATGCTTTCTACCCACACCCCATCATGTTCAAACGAGATCATGTATCTTTCTCCACAGCTTTTGTTTTCGCTATGTATCCTCAGTTACCAAATCAATCCGGCCATGGAATCGTCTTCACTATTGCCCCATCGACAAATTTTCAACATACGCTCCCAGCCAAGTACCTAGGACTCTTTAATGATTCCACCAATGGTCTTTCGTCTAATCGTATATTTGGTATAGAGTTAGACACCGTCCAAAATGCTGAGTTTGGAGATATTGATTCCAACCATGTTGGAATTGATGCTAATGGCCTCATATCTGCTGATGCTGCTTCAGCAGCATACTATTCTGAGGCAGAAGGGGTCAATAAAAGCCTGCTGCTAAATAGTGGAAAAGCAATGCAAATTTGGATAGACTATGATGAGGAAGAAATGTTAGTTAATGTCACATTAGTTCCACTTGGTCATCCAAAGCCTAACAAGTGTCTCTTGTCTAAGCACATCAATCTTTCTACAATACTTTATGATTCTATGTACGTTGGTTTCTCTTCATCTACTGGCCTGGTATCCAATAGTCATTACATACTAGGATGGAGCTGGAATCAGAAAGGGAAAGCGCAAGATCTAGACCTTTCCAAGCTTCCATCACTTCCCAGAATTAAACATGAAAAGCGAAGCATAAAACATCTTATTTTTGTTGTTCTGCTTATATTAGTTTTACTGTCGTTATCCATGATTGTTGGAGCTTCCTGGTTTTTATGGAGGAAGAAATATAAAGAATTGCATGAACCTTGGGAAATGGAATACAATGCACATAGATTCACGTACAAGGATCTTTATGTGGCAACAAAGGGTTTTAAAAAGTTGGAGCTTATTGGAGTTGGCGGTTTTGGGGAGGTATACAAGGGTGTATTGCCTTCTACAAGTATCCCAGTCGCGGTCAAACGAGTCTCCCATGATTCGCAACAAGGGATGAAAGAATTTGTGGCGGAAATCTCTACCCTGGGAAGGTTTAAGCATAGAAACTTGGTGCAGCTCCTAGGCTATTGTAGAAGAAAGGGAGAGCTTCTTCTGGTCTATGAGTATATGCCTAATGGGAGCCTTGACAAGTTCCTCTTCAGCAAGGAACAAAAGTCAACTTTACATTGGTCTTCAAGAATCAAGATCATCAAGGGAGTGGCTTCTGCCCTACTATATCTTCATGAGGAGGGGGAACAAATTGTCCTTCACCGTGATGTGAAGGCAAGTAATGTCCTATTAGATGCCGACATGAATGCGAGATTGGGTGATTTTGGCCTCGCCAGACTTTACGGTCACAGCAATGATCCTCGAACCACCCATGTGGTGGGGACAAGGGGATATATCGCACCAGAGGTCAGCAGAACAAGGACACCTACACCTAGCACTGACGTTTTTTCTTTTGGGATGTTCTTACTCGAGGTGGGTTGTGGAAGGAGGCCAATTGGCGAGCAGTCTGATGATGATGCAGAGGATCTTTTTCTCAGTGACTGGGTGTATGATTGTTGGAAGAGGGGAGAGATTCTCAAGGTCAGTGATCCTAGAATGGAGGGGGGCTATCTGGAAAAGGAAATGGAGCTCATTTTGAAGTTAGGCCTTCTCTGTTTGCATCCTAAGCCAGAAGAAAGGCCTACAATGAGGCAAGTAGTTCTGTATCTTGATGGGACTGCAACTTTGCCTAATATCCCATCTGAATATGATACAGTAAGCGGCAGTTTCTTCGGCGAGGGTTGGGGAACATCGGGTTCATATCCATCGCCATCTAGAACAGTTTCGTTTAGTGTCATGTCCAGCACAAATTCAGTCATCCAATACGGTCGTTGATAGCAGAAAATAGCTCACATATTAGGTTTAATCTACCTTGTGGATGAACTGATGCCTTTTAACAATATATGTTGGGTCATGCCTTATAATATGCTAAATCCTTCAGATAATGGTTATCCCGGTTTACATCATGGTTCGAAAATACACTTTTAGTCACTGTCACGGTTGCGATTTCGTGGGAACGGAACAGATTCATTCAACGCGGGTCACATCACGGTTTCACTCACAAATTTGGTATTATTTTTTAGGTGTTTTTTATGATTATATGCTGATATCATATTATGATAGTATAATAATGGATTGTAGATTTGTTATATCTCCTAGTTTATCATAACAGTTATTTGCATTATATACTATAAAAATAACTTAAATAGCATTTGTTTTCCCTCCTAAAACCACCATAGATCTTGTGATTGTTGTTTCGTTGCCTCTTCTTCTCTCTATCTCTATCTTTATATGTTTATTTATGTCATTATTGGAGAGAGGTGTAGGGAGCAGTCGGAATCTCAGAAGAAGAAAAAATCTGAAAAGTAGCGTCTTGATACGGGAAATGTAGGCGAAAATTGCCTTGTCATGGTTGGTTCGGCCTACATTTCGGCTTATTAAATCCACCGGTTTGAAATGGTCAAACTCCGTTCTCCAAAGTTGAGAACCATTCCAATACGGGAGAACCGAATTGATTCAGCCCTCATTTTCAAGCTATGGTCTACATTATTCTAGTTGTCCTAATTTCAGCAGCAATATACAGAATCCTAGTTGTTTCTCATCAGTTAACCATCTGCAAGCATAAAGTGGAACCTTTCGAGTACCTGAGAACATGTCTAGTAGAATCAATCACTTGCTCTAAGGGCTGTACAGGAAGGAAGCTGTTTAATTTTGGAAAACAAGTTTTTCATTAACCCTGTCCATCATTCAAATTAAGTTGTTGCAGGCTGTTAGCCTGTGGTTAACCCAAAAACCTTAAAATCTTACCTTTCTGAATCCGTCAGCAGCTTCTCCTACACTGCGATGGTCGTGTTGCGAGTTGCGACTCCTATTATTATTGCAACTGGTGACAAACTGATATCTATAACCTATTTTCTCATCAGCTAGTCTTCGGTGAGACCGTCTCTCCCTAACTTAAGCTTATTGTAATATATTAAAAGTTAACCACAACATAAGTAAAATATGACCCTCGCAGAATAAATATATTTTTTAAAAAAATCCCCTAGCACCACAAGAAGGTATTGCAGGACCGTCTTATACAAGACTTTGCCTTCAATCTTTTGCATCTCTCGTGAAATTGGGGAAAGAAGATCAAGAATTTCCTCGACATAGTGAAGAAACTTACAACTGAGTAGAGTTGTATAGTACCTGGGCTGACTCTGCAAAATTAAAATCTGACTTCAGCTGTTCATCATTTGCCAATTGGAAGCTGTCCCCAATGTGCAAAATTAAGAAAACAAAATTGCGCGCCCATCGTCTTGCACTGCCACAAAATGACTAGTAAAATTGAAATTGTTTACAACCTTATTTATTAACATTGTAATAGATATAAGTCTGTATATACATGAAAGGAACAAATACATTTCTCATCATGTAGTGAACCATTCTCATTCTGATAATTTAGCCTCGATTTCTTCCAAGCTTAAGCCTTTTGTCTCTGGGACGAGCGTCAACACAAATACGAGGGATAGCAAAGCAATAGCTCCAAACAGGAGGAAAAGGTTATCAGCTCCAAGCAACTCCTGCAAAAAACGAACATAAGTCAGCAGAGCGTTGCGGAAATACCAAAGGAACAACCTGTAATTCAAGACAAGAAATATGTCCTGGAGAAAAGATGATATTAACTTTTACCTTTAACGGTGAGAAAGCAAAGGTCACAAGAGCATTTGAACCAAAGTTTGTTAAAACAGCGAGACTGATTCCTCGTCCTCTCGTGCGAAGAGGGAATATCTCTGACACCATTAGCCAACTGATTGGTCCAAATGATATCTGAGAAACCAGTTTAAGACATAAACTAACGTCAGTGGCATACCATATTATCTCAGGTAAAGACAATTAGACTCTTATTTGTTATTTATCAAGACTAGCCTTTTAGATGATTTGTTTGAATAGCAATCATGGAGGACAAGGGAGGGATGACGAGGAGTGAGCTTGCATTTTTTCTTCCATATCTTTCCAAAACAAAGATGTCCAAAATCTTTCCTTCTCTTATCCTATGTTATATCCAAACAACGGAAAATTCTTCTATCTAAACACACTCTTAATGATGCCATCACTTCTAGTTTAAAAATGACTTATGTCATGATTTAAACATAAAAGTAATGCAGAAGGATAGTAATGCACATTTTACTCAATTATTTCAACATGACCTCTAATCACATGTGTTATATTTACGAACGGGTGGCTGTACATTATTTTCTCCCTTTAAAGAGATTGGATACAATGTTTTACTTCTCTATTTAAAGATATAAGTTAGTAACATAACAGAGCATTTACAGGATCGGAGAAAATGGATTATGAGCTTCTCAGGAGGATAAATGTGATTTAAGAAATTACTTGATAGCTACCGACGTATAGAAGCAAGGCAGCTACAGCAACAAACGGGAGGCCTCCAAGAAATTTGTAGTAAGCAGCTAGGAGGAATAAAGCCACCGTCTGTACAACAGCACAAACAAGGAAGCATTCACATACCAAATCACTGAAACCCATTCTCTTCAACTTGAAAAAATAAAAGTACAGTGATATTTACTGAACATTAGTTCTAATCAGTATAATTTAATTTTTTTAAACAGCAAGAATCAATTTAATCAGTTTTATCGCTAAAATATGTAATTGTAAATGAGAAAAACACTAGAATCAACAAATGACTTTTAGTGGTAAAACTCAAATTTAATCAACTTTAGTCAACTGAACTCAGTTTCTATCAGTGATTATCAGTTATCCGCACGAAGAACATAGGCCCTTGAAGAGAAAAGAATAACATCTAATTATATTGAAAAGTATGGTTTTGTATACATACGATCCCACTAACACCACCAATTAGTAATGGTTTCCTTCCAAGATCATCAACTTTAAGAACAGCAACTCCGGTCATAACAAACTGCAAGACAGGAATGAGAAACATGAATGCCATATACAATTCCACTTTATATTAATGGCAGATTGTTGTTGCTTGCCAGATTAATAAGTATACCTTAAATAGGCCAATTAGCACAGAAACTCGAGTGGCATCAGATGCAGCAGAAAACCCAGCACTCTAATTATAATCAAGGAATCATAACACATAAGCATCCATATTATGAAGAAACTTCATCAGTGAAAATGAAGTTCGACAAGTTTGACTTACCTGTAGGATTTGACCAGCATAATACAAAACACTAGGCTGCCCAGTTATCTGAAAAGAGTTATAAAGGAGTCAACATAAACGTGGCTTCATTCTTTTCACCTGAAATGCTAATTTGCACATTTAGAACATCTGAACTTATTATAACTATTTTTAGTGGTAAATTGAAGATGGTAGCCCTTTAATAAACTTATCTGAATGACAACTGAATGATTCGAACTTGTCTACTGAAAGTCTGAAACTTATACTTACGGGAATTTGGTCAGTTACTAACTATCTGATACGTCCCTTCCTGACTTATATTCATTTCTAAGTTAAAAAGAAGCTGTAGATTAATTATCTTTTCAGCAACTTCACATACGTTATCGCCACCTCTTGACCGGTTACAATGGATTTTTTTTTTTTTTTGCCCAAAAATGACACCATAATGTTTACTTTAGTTGTTAAAGTTATAGTGATGGTTTTGGCCCTAAAAAAATCCACCAGAATTCTGTAATAGGTTGCAGTAGTAAATGTGAAGTGTTTAAAAATGTAGTATTTGACTATTTTACTTCTTTGAAAAGGCTATAAGTCACAAAGTGACCTATCGAACATGTAGTAAATGACAGATCTTTCCTATTTTTAAGGTGAAAAGGAAAAAACAAAGCCTTAAAAGAGGCTTATAGCCGTTCCAGAAAAAAGTTGTAACAATTCTAACTTATTTTTATGAAGAATACTAACATTTTCAATAAATGCATAAGCATGAATTCAAAAATCACCTGCTGAAAAAGCACAAGACCTCCACCAATAATAAAAGCTTTCAGATTTGGCCCTTGGAACACCTCTAAAAAGCTTGCTTCTGATTCCCGATCATAAGCAGATTTCATTGAAACTAGTGTGTCATCAATTTGCTTTTCAGAAACTTTATCACCAGCAGGTCTGCCTCGGAGTTTGCTCAGAGCAGTAACAGCCTTTTCCTTATACTCCTGCAGAGATCCTTTACCTTGAACAGCCCTAAGAAGCAACCAGCGAGGAGAAGGAGGGAGACTGAACATCCCAAGACCCATAACTGCAGCAACTGGAACACTCAACCCAAACATGTAACGCCATCCTCCTACTGCCTCGATTTCAAAGCTACCAACAAAGAAACCCAACTGAAGAAATGCAAATGGGCCACAGATTACATAACAGATTTGAAAAAGAAAAGGGAAGGAAATTCAGAAGTGAAGTCTCAGTTGAAGTCAGATACCAAAATGCCAAGAACTATGAAGAGTTCTTTCAACGAAATTAAAGTCCCACGAATCTGAGAAGGGCAAGTTTCTGCAATGTAAAGAGGGGCTGCATGCATGGCCTACAAGAGATCAACTTCAGCATACAATTAATCAATTGCAAGTTATTTCACTCGTTATTAAAACCAAAAGACAATACGACACTCACCCAGCCAATACCAAGGCCATAAATAAGCCTCCCAATCAAAAGAACTTCAAGGCCAGGAGCAAATGCAGTAGTGAGGCCGCCAATCGCATAAAGAGTTGCAGCAATTAGAAGTTCTCGCCTCCTTCCTTCAAATTTAGGAGGTAGCAATTTTTAATGTGGTAATCCCAGATATGTCCAAATTAGATGACAAGTAAATCAACTTAAAGCACTAAAGATATACCAAGGAAGTCAGCTATCGGAAAGACCATGATAGAACCAAAAAGAGCTCCATAAAGTGAGCCGCTCACCTACATTGCATTAAGATATATATGGGGAAAAAATGGAATAATTTCAACTATATACCAAAACAAGCCATAATTAATACAGAAGCTTACCACTAAACCCTGTTGAACTGCCGAAAGATTGAACCATGTTGTACCACTAAGCTCAGGAGACTGCATTTACCATATATTACACTTCTCATGTCAATAATTCTTATATGTGTAAATCATCAAGAGCAAAAGCACACCTGTAGTGATATCGTAGCTCCAGAAGTAGCACCAATATCATACCCAAACAGCAAACCGCCTAGTGCAGGGAATAAAAACCTGAAATTTTTGAGAAAAATAGTTTACCAATTTGATCAAAAAAATTCACTCCTTATCTCCGGAATTAGTTGTCACATTGTTATTACCCCTCATAATTAAGGTTATGACAGAATTTTATGAGAAAAAAAACCTTTACAATCATTTCGTCAAACTCTAGAATCTCCTCATCACTTGATATACCCTATAAGTGATGCCATATTGGAAGATTTAATATGGATGTCATCTAGCTTAATTGGTAAATGGTAAAGTCTTGTGGGGATGGTACTCGAGACCTGGGATCGAATACCATCTACATCACTATGCTCATTTACACCAAAAACAGAATTTGGAAGATTGAATTATTAACCATTCTATATCAGACAATTATTTCCAAACTTCTCAAGATAGTACTGCTCAAATTCACACTGTAGCCTTATTAGGAATAACATTTTGAAATTTATAGCAAAATCTATAACAAGTGGGTTTCACCCTAATACCCAATCCAGTAATTAAAAATGCTAATGTATGGATTATAAATTAAATAATTACCAATTTGGGGCCAATATTAAGCAGATTGACAAACCCTTATTTTAAAATTTAACACAATTACTAGTCAATTGACCAAAATACAGTCAATATTAAACCCTATATAATTTCATAGTATGACAAAGTAAACATTTACATAATCATACTCAATCAAACTACATTATACATTAAACCCACCAAAAATCAAATATTTAATTAAACTCACACCCAGAACTAAAAAAAATATATATACATTACTTACGGCAAAATTACAGAAGACCAAGCAAAGACCTCTTCTTCAACAGTAGTTTGGTCAACTGGGTAATCCTCTTTCTGGGCATTAACTTTATGATGCAATAAAGAAGTTTCAAGACTATAAATTGAAGAATTTCCCATCATAATATTTCTTCTTTTTCCACTCAAATTCTTTCTGGGAAACATATTATTTGTTGAGGATGATGCAAAAATATTAGGCTTAATGTGGGACCAAGAGGAGAGAGAAAATGATCTCTTAATTTGATGATTTTTGAGGTGTGATGATATTGATGGATGATAAATTACCCAAGAACTGGTAATTGATGATGCCATTTTTTTTGCTTTGTTTCTTTTTTTGTTCTATTTTGGGAGGTTGAGATTTGGGAGTAACAACAAATGTCAAATTATCAAAGACTAATTAATTAGTATGCATTGGATTGAAAAGAGAAGAAAATTCGACATATAGTTTGTTGTACTTGTACTGTGAAATGTGTGTGTAAATATCAGCAGTAGCAGACAACGTGAAACGCATGACAGATGCGAGAGTAGTTCTTTATTCTATAGTAGAGGGAAATTTTAATTTGCACGAACGAACTAAACTTATTGAAGTTTGCAAGAAATTGTGCCAGGTGTTTGTTGGATAAGCTTAAATCTTGTATAATATTCAGATCTTTATGAGATCTAGGCGAAAAATATGGTCGAATTTTTTTAAGTTTTGCCCTTGTTGGAGAAGTGGAATAACTAAACAATGTTGGAATATCTAGTTATATGCCATTTGGCAATGAACTACGAATCTGTTCTGTACTTCTCTAGTTCTCTTCACCTTATCTTATTTTAATTCCTTATTAGTAAGTTCAGAGAAGGTATTAAGGGTCGGTTCTCCCTAACTTATTTTCAGTTCAATTCGATTCGGTTCAGCTTAATTCTAAACAATACTTTTACTCTCATATTATTGCCAAAATGCTGACCTTTGTAGTAGTAGTACCTATGTGAGGGATCAAAATTTTTAGAAAATAGTATTCATATTTTATTTTAATTATTTACTTTCATGACATTCCTAACCAATACATTTTATGCTCCTCTCATTCTTTTGTGCATGCACATCAATGCACATTTATTTGAGTTTTCTAAATTCATTATATTTAGTATTGAGCTATTTATTGCATAAAAAAATACTCCTTCCCTCTCATAATATAATTTCGATTTCTATTTTGGGAGTCAAACTTTTAAAAAATTTGACTAGATCTTGTCATCAATATATATATATATTAAAAAAAAAAAGCATACTCATGTAAAGTCTTTGTTAAATTCGCTTCAACATCTACATTCAAAATATCAACTTTTTATATTTCTTACTAATACAAAATAGAAGATATTGTAGGTCAAAGGTGCGTCTTGAAAATTGTGCAAAAAGAACACATGAACTATATTTATATTTTGAAACGGAGAAAGTAGCTTTTTTAAGGAATGAAAACTCGTTAAACTTTATATCCTCTTATTTAGGACAATCTAGATTTTCTCCCGTTTCTAGCAAATCAGGCTAATCATGAATATAACACAGATGATTTCAAATCTTTAATCAAAAACTTGTGAACCAACAAGAAAACCGGATAAAGAAACATTGCACTCACACAAATAATCATGCGAAAAGCCTCAAAAAACTGTAACTGATGAACAAATTGCAATTGATGTCCAAACTTTTGAACCTTTAAAACATCATGATAGATCCTTAATTATAGGACGAATACCACTCTTTCTTGAACAAACCTTATCATCCTTGTTATCTTTGCCTCACCACCTGACATTCTTTAACAAAATGCAGAACGATGCAATATTTCAAGGGTTCAACACAGATTACAGATCTACAAGTAGATTAAGGAAGCATGCTCCGCCATCTCTTCAAATCAATTTAATTCATTCCAATAGTAGTAATCCGAATATTTTCGAAACCCCTCATGATAACGTCCAGGTTCCTATTCCGTTGTTGACTCCGCTCATCGAAGCACCACCACCTCTGCTCGCAGAGTCGATGAAAGACAGAGAGAACAACCACAACAATGAAGAGATGAAGAAACCGACCGTGGCCTCAACTGACCTCTTCAGCTTGTTCAAATCAAATTGCGTTGTTGTAGAACGCAAACAATGAAGATTTTCCATGATTTATACATTATATAGGGCTTAGAAACTAGATTAGACAATACATATTAAGATCATATATTAGGTACTGTCCATACTGGAAAACCAGGATCACTGTAAGCAGCAATATGCTAAACCAGATAATATAATTGCATTGCATTGCATTGCATCATAGTATGACGCAGAACATAAATTTTAACCTAATCTACACAATCATATGCTAGAAAAAAGACACAGAGAGCTGGGAAAAATGCAATCTCCAGTAGACGATCCAAATGTCCAAAGTGTACAGAACTAATGGAATCACATTCCATTTAAGAAATGACAATAGTCACTTAGCCATCCACATTAAAGGCCAAAGGGCTCTTGCTTTATATACAACTGGCCAACCACATTAATCCGTTCTCTAACAGCATATATTGATTCCATCTGTAAACCTCAACGATCTAGCTAAATTGAACTAGAACAAGAAAAGAGATGCCGAATGGCTAAGCAGGATAACTTCCTTGTAAGAGCCACTAAACTTCTCCATAAGGCTTCCTCGTCTCAAAATTAGAAGTCAAATTCTCCTGAAGCCTGCCAGGAAAACACCACAGGTATGAAAAATGAAGAGACATTCCAATGCACATGATTTTCACGGTTAAATTGGTAGCAAAATAGTGTTTTTTTAAAAATGACGGGGAATTGAATGCAAATTGAACTGACCTTATTGAACAAAATGTCCTTGTTGTTTATGTGCATTATGCCATCCTTAAGCGTGCACTTCCACCGGCTCTTGGTACGTGTCACCTGAAACACGCACTCATAGATGTGTCATTTGAAATCTATGAGGACCCTTGGGCGCAAGTTGGTGTCTCGGAAGCATTAACATACCTTATCAAACTGAGCCAGAACCAAATGTTGTGTGTTGAGCTCTTCTCCTTGGTCGATGTCGTCTAGATCATCATCATCATTTTCGTTCAAAGGTGGTTCGTCATCACCATTTTCATCTCCCAGATCATTTTGAATAGGGGGAGCAGGAGTACCAGCTTGCAGGTCTAATAAAAAAGTAGCAAATATGAGAGGGAGACTCTTACACCAGGCTAAATTAGCACTGACAAGGTATAGCAGAAGTTTAAAACCATACCATTAGGAGCTGGAGTGTTCACCACATTGTAGTCTTCATTAACGGGTTGATAATTGTATATCTTCAAGGTAAAACACAAAAAAATATGAGAATTATGTAGCAAATAACCTAGCATTCGATACCTATCACCTTTCACAGCGTTATCCACCTCAAGGTAACAACAACCAAAAAACAATATCTTATGAATGTACCATTTCACAAAGGTAAAGTCTTGAGGCAAACAAAAAAGAAAAAATCTAACTTCTTTCAAGATCTAGTATTATTCAGATTTCAGAATCATGGAGAGAACAACAATGAAGAACGTACAAGATATAGTTTTTGATCTCACGCAATGTGTAATGTTACTGAGGTCAAGGAGTAAGAAAGAAATAAGAGGTGAAAAACTTATTACATAACCGAAATTTGCAATACATGGGAAGTAAAACATTATTACAGAAACACTAGTAACAATGGAGGGATTTTATAGGTATAACATATCATGATTTTTGTTTTACTCTTCTTTTTTCTTTGTAGTTTGTAATGTACTCCCTCCGTTTCCTAAAGATCTTCCCTCTTTCCGTTTAAGTGCGTTTCCAAAAGATCTTCCATCTTTTACTTTATTCCTTATTTGGATTTTTTTTCCCTTTTTACCCTCTCATGTCTCTATCATATGGTCCACCATTACATTATTAATTCAATTTTACTCTCTTTCTCTTTCTTACTTTAACCCCTTTTTATTTGTTTATTTATCTTAACCCCTTTCTCTCTCCTACTTTACCCACCCCACACCCCGCACAATGGATCCTCCTTGGTATATGAAAGAACAATAACAAGGAAGATCTTTAGGAAACGGAGGTTAGTACTTATCAATATTATTTCATTTTATCACTTCACCCATTGGCTGAAACAGCAAAGCCTTAGTCCCAAAATGATTTGGGGTCAGCTAACATGAATCGTTATAAGAAATCGTTTCCCGTGATAGAAGAAACAACAAAAGTAAAAAAAATAAGAGTTTAATAAAGAAAAATGAGAGGGTGAAAGTGAGAAGAGTGCGACGAAAGATAACTTAAGGAACCAAAAAAATCTGACTGAGGTGTAATTTAAGGAAGTTCTATAAAAGAAGTAAAGAGAAAAACAAATGTGAAGAAAAGCAAATGGAAAGATTTAAGAAAAACCTAAATGAAGAATTAATGAAATGCTTTAAGGAAAAAAGCTTGTGAAACACATAAAGTAAAAGGAATCAAAAGACTAAAAACAAAATCAAGTTGTGTCATCGGCATAATTCTCTCCCTCCACTTCACCCATTGCTTAGTGATAAAAATACTTTATAAAAATCTAGAGATCTAGACTTTAAAGATTGATTGCTCCATTTTATATTATTTTGAATGGTAAGAAAAATATGTCAAAAATATTGTGAATTATGAAGTGACGACATATCAGCAACATGTCATTGCCAAAGTGAAGGCCCCACGTGGCAGAGTTTCGTGAGAGGCAGCACCTCTCAATTATAAAGTATAGATGAAATTGCCTTAAAGACGAAATTAAGTATGAAGATTGAAACTAGAACCAAGTATTACTTCCAAGCACAATAACATATATCAGGTCAATTTCATAATTAACACGTAACATTAAGTTCCAAGCCATGAAAAGGAAAATTCCTCAAAGTGACATTGTTTTTGTCATTTTAAAAGACCTAACCTGACTCTAAACTGGATTGCACCTCTTGATGATGGGACTCCACCAAAAATTAAGTTTCAGGGCATTTTAAGGTCTTGACTAAGCAAAGGCAAAAAGACTAGCTTGGGTAGAGTGACAAATACTATTAGCAGTTTAGCACTAAGACAAACGGAAGAATATGATGTTACTACAATATTAACGGAACAAAAGACACTTTCAGCTATGGTAACAGCATTATTCGAGGAACTGAAAAGAGACACACATTTCGGGTTTACATAAATCACATCCCTTTCAAATTGGTTCACTACATTTAAGGGATACAAAATAATTAGCTCTTACCATGAGGTCAGCAAAAATCCAAGTATTGAATAGATTTGGAATTTTGAAATATGAACAGGTTAGGCTCAATTATTGAAATCATAAATTTTCTGTTTGGAATATGCCTCAACTCAGCGCAAACTAATAGTCTCTACATACACACACAAAAATAAAGAAACATGCATACATACACAATACTTATCATTCCAATTCTAGAGATTCAATTACATGGCCCATATTCTCATTTACTTGAAAGCAATAGTTGCCGATTCATTGAGCTCCCCATCAATATCATCATAAAAGTCAGTGGTAAGGGAGGAGGCCCATCCCTGTTATTACCCTTATTGGTAGAATAAGCTGTTCTGCATGAGCTTGGTCAAGAAATAAATCTTGAACAAACTTCTAATGAAGAGATAAATCTACAAAAAAGCACACAATCCCTATCTGCAAGCAGCGGAAAGAAAAAGGTGCAGAAAGCTAATGAACACATTGGCCCAGAAAACATAAATTACTGCTATAAAGACAGAGGGATCTACATGCACAGAATTCGAAGGAAAATCTCACATTGGGTGTGGAGAGCATGTCTTCATAAGGATCAGGAATTGGTCCATCTAGTTGGGGAATTCTAGAAGAGGATCCTTTCTGCAGTGCTGATGTGACTTTCAAAACGCCACTTCTTCCAAGAGACTTGCTTTGTATAATCTGATACAAGATCAAAAGAACAGTTACTCCACAAAAAACTTTCAATGACAATGCTCAAAGATATCAGCCTCTTCATAAACGTTAGATTTTCTAGATGAAGAGAACTATATAGAAGGTGAAAACTGTCTAAGCAAAAAAGTAAGTCCCTAAAAGCCAAGCAGATAGAGTATTTCTTCATGACCACCGCCATAGAACCCCTCTCGAAAGCAAAATAAACGGAAAGCACACACAAGTGAATTTTATTTTATGACGATATTCACAATCTACTAAGTCAATAAGAGCACAAAACTATGAGCAAACACAGCAAATTCAGTGACACAGCACCTGGTGATAGTCATATAAATAATAAAGCTTGCAAAATACTTTGTTCAAACATGGAAAACGTAAGTAAAATTAGAAGTACAAAAAATTTAGAGAAGTTGCCTAGAATAAACTCAAGGAACTGAATGCACATAGTGCATGGCTGCCCTTACATGTATCAATCACCAGACAACAGAATTGATAGGTAGGGGGTAAGAGCGAGGTGGGGGTGCATCAGTTCAGGTAAAATACTAAAGACCGTAGGAGCAATATCTCCTATTGAGAATTATAAACAGCTTTCTTATGACCATCATATATTATATATTATTCCTCAAACTCCTAGTGACAGTTGGAAGATGGTTAGCATACATGATCTTTTTAGAGCTACTGCCTTTATGCAAGCTCTAAAAAGCATCTACACCACCAAAATTTATCATAGAATATCTAACATCCAAAATTCTAACCTCTAGTCCTCACAGTCTCACAGCAAGCCTCCATTCTGAGGCTATCAATATAGCAACTCTAAAATTATAAGCACTCTAAACAACTAAAAGCAAACCAGTAGTAGTGGAAGTAGATATAAAATCTCCAGTATTCTCCTTATGATTCTAGGTGTAATCAGGAGACAGCATAGTCATATTCCTAATGAGGACCAAACTAAATAGCCAAACAACCTCACTACTTTTGTCCCTTCATAACCACCATACACATGTGCTTGACTATTCACAAGAATTGGTATAGATGATGACGACCATAATAATGTTACAATACCCAATTTGTCTCCTAAGCAATATTGCCATCCCAAAGAATAAGTCAGCCATTTGCCAGAACAATTAAGCATCATGCTACAGCATTTGTGCCTGTGAAACGTCAATCCCTTTCCACTAAGAAGTAAAAACTCCACTGTCATTCTTGTTACAAAAAGGATGCAGCTGAGCTACCAGCGGACTACCTCTGTGGCTCTGTGTACATCAGTCTTTGATTACTGCTTGGCGAGTCCCACACCGCAGCA
The DNA here is from genome assembly GCF_026745355.1 of Beta vulgaris subsp. vulgaris. Classification (NCBI taxonomy): domain Eukaryota; kingdom Viridiplantae; phylum Streptophyta; class Magnoliopsida; order Caryophyllales; family Amaranthaceae; genus Beta; species Beta vulgaris. The sequence goes on along the minus strand of NC_079208.1, from coordinate 57,613,025 downwards.
GTAAGCAAGTAAAAGCCCATATATTTCATTTCATTCCCACACAAAATGATGGATCATGTCAACTCGATAGTTATTGTTCCTATCACCAGAACAAGGATTAGGAAGGAGCCGTGTCCACTAGTCTTACCAGAATATCCCATACTAGTACCTAAGCCATTTCATGCTGTCATAGTTATGGATAGGATGGTTTCCAAGTCAGATCATCAAAGCTATCCATGTTCAAGATCATTGCTCCCAGGCAACAAATAGTTGAATATATATTACAATCTGATGAAAAATTGATGAATCTTTGATTTGAACTTTTATGTTCTAAGAAAAAAAAAATTGAGGATCCTGAAAGACCAACAACCCATTCTAGCATGAATATGGACGTCTGCTACAGTAACATCGCAGATTCTTAATTTAGACCTTCCCATATGTGTTCACCTCTAGACCAGCTTATGGCAATTTCAACATTCTCATTAGGTACTTTCTCGATAAAATCTTTGACAACAGATATATCAGTAACAATATCCTATGAGTATTCATCCTCTATGAGACTCTGAGTATCCAAGGGTCCAATCTACAAAATTTACTGAAGCGGATGCAGAGTTAAATCTCAATGCAAATCCATATACAGCCACCAAACTTGTCCAGCCAAAGGAAGTTGTACAATAATTAAGGATCTAGGGATGACTACCATCCTTTGCAAAACACTCTTGTCTTTATCTTCAACCATATCCTGGATAGAGCTCATAAACTCAGCCAGTCTCATCAGTTAATGGTATCTTAGTTAAATGTACAATCCATGGTCTGGAATTTAAAATGCAACTCAAAACCACAATTCACAATCCCAAAGCAAACAAAATTCACCAAAATGGTTCTTCGCAATTGAATAAAGACAAGAAGTTCAAAACATGAAACCATGCTCCATACCCTAATACCTCATCTTGAGGCTTCATAAAGAATATATTAATGTAAGAAAATGGGGGGGGGGGGGACAACAAGAGCAGCATATATTGCTTATATAGCTCCTGCCAACAGAGTTTAATCTAAGGCCTTAGATCGTCAGGTCACCATGGAGAATAAGCAAGGCATTTATGCAGGTAGAGAATGAAACTGAGGTAAGAGAAGTTTTTCTCTCTCGAGCACAAATGCCTGAAAAGAACTAATCAATGAGCAAGTACATTTGTCAAAAAGAGAAGGCTAACACTGAAACACAATGGTGCATGCAAGGCCAGTAAAATAGTAAAGGAAGTACCACCATTTACAAAGGTTAGTTACTTACAAGAGGATAACACCTTACCTCCAGTTCAAAAACATCACCTGCGGCATCTCCAGCCCCATCTTGCTGAGGTATATATCCACCTCCCTGATATTGTGGCGGAAATTCATCACGTTTTCTTTTCCCAGTAGGCCCGGTAAAGAAATCCTGGATATGTCTCCAAAAATTAGACTAACAATAACAGAAGTGCCACAACCTAAACGCGAACACTCAATGAGACAGTCTGAAAATAAATTTTATGCGTGTCGATCATCATTAATTGTTCATTACAATATTATGATATGAGAAACTCAATCATCAAGTTTATGCATCCTAAAGTACGCAAAGAAAAGAATTATTATCCTTGCCAAAGAGTAAGATTCACCTGGGTTGCAGGTTGTGAGGATCCTCGGTCTACCTCTTCCCGGCCTTCCACATAAGCTACATAATAAAACCAATGTTAATATTTATCAGGAAACAGGGACAAAGTATGTGGAAGGGAAACAGAACACAAGAGGGAGGCAAGTTTCACAATACAGGCTTCAGTTCTCACTCACCCACATTAACATCCACACCAAGTGGAGGCCTCTGATTCATCCAGGGTGAAGGCGGTTGCTGCAAAACGGTTAAAATTTAGCATCGATATTAAACCACCTAACTAGGGAAACAGACAATAAACCAAAAGAAATAGATACTTTAAACTGAACAGAATGACGCTCATATTAAGATAAGTCCTGTTTTTTCCCTTTTCTTATTTGTGTCAAAGTGCAGCCTTCAACGTCATAAATAAAGCAGCCAAAATCAATTTACTGCCCCCATCCCAGATGCATCAGATAATTAGCAGGCGTAGATTTACCTCTAGATTATGAGATAAAGATCTAAAGCCAACCTCGAAGGAAAAAAAAATATTTCTTCTGTCATAGGTAAATCTACCAGATGACAAGGAAAACATTATAAAGAAGGGAGGGGAGGCAGATCTAGAGCCACTTAACCAAAAGGGGGGCCAAACAAGGATTGCAAATACCATGTATGGGCTAGGCCTTCCAACTCCAGGCTTTATGTCATTAGGGACACCAACACCTTCATTTGAAGTTGGAGTAGGATAATCTGAAGGTCCAGTAGGAATATTGTACATCGAACTATCTGCTGTTCCAGGCAAAGGAGTCTGAATTGGAGTCTGCAGCGGTGTCTACAACAGCAGAGAAAATTCATCAAAGTAAATCCTAGAGGAAAAAATTATGATAACAGTATGAACCGTGCCCATTTCTGATTCAGAAAAATATAAACAGAACTTGTGTAGTATGTCACAGAATTCCAAAAACGATAAAAAGATCTCCCTGTAAATAACAAACATGGACCCCATACATATTTACCCAGTTTGATCAGTAAACAAAGCAGACTGACTTTGAACTGTATCAAACTTCAAAAATAATCTGGTCCATATAGTTATATACTACTTGAAAACTTGTGCACAAAAATCATATTCCAACGTTTATCCTACCATAGACCTACAACTCTTCCCATAATTCTGTTTGGCTGGATAGTCAATATATATGTTCCAGAATTCCTTTTTATTTCAAAGATACTAGTCATTACTGTACTCCATGTACAATATTTAGGTAAGGAAAGAAATAGAAGTATAAGGAAGATTCATTCTTCCGCATCAAGGCTCCGTTTGGTAGGGTGTAAAATATTTTCCTTGAAAATGAGTTTTCCTTTTTTCTCTCATTTTCCGTTGTTTGGTTTGGTAAGGGGTGTAAAACAAGTTTTCCATCAAGAAAGCTCTAGGTAAAAATCGTTATCCTTTAAAAAAGAAAGGAAAACACATTTTCCTCCTCTTCCTTAGCAACCTTTTACTCTCCTCTTATCCATCCTCTCCCTTCCCCTTCCATTTTTCTCTTTTCCATAACTTTTTTTACATTGAACCAAAAAGGAAATCTGAATTTTCCATTGTAAAATGTTTTACATGAAAAATCATATTACATTGAAAATGTTTTACATCCAACCAAACAAAGCCTAAGTGGCACCGTTTAGGTCTTTAACATCAAGGAGCGGTCAATAAAAATAAGAAATCTTCCCCAACAATAACATTTCTTTGTTGGATAAATAAACAAAAAGACATACTAAAATGGTATGCTTGTCATAATCCCCTGCATGTGTTTTCCACCGCCTTATTAATTTCAAAGTCACTTTAATAAGAGCCTCGAGTGAACATAATTGGTAATATATGTGCATTATTAAAACGTTTCTCAGTAGATTGATAAATCGTACCTCCATACAACTTTTATAGAAAACTAAGGTGATCTCCTTGTACAAAGCATTAATTATTCAAGAGCATCTCGGTCCATTTCTACAAAAGATAATTATTCATTCAGTTTAGTAGTGGTCTATTGATGTTTCCTTTGGTTAGTCATCTTTCATGAGTGACGATTGTCAATTCCCTACTAATTACTTGTTTCTCTCCGTAACGTCCTACTTCATGAGGGAAATACATTAAGAAATAGACAAGTGTGAAGGATTCAAATAATGAGTAATACATTGCAATTATAAAAGGTGAGAATAACTAAACGAATGACGATTATAAAAGTCAAGTTTCAGAGAGAATAGGTGAAATTTTTACACTTCATGGTGAGTCCTCTTCAGCTACATTTCACTTGTTGCAAACAATTGAAACATATAAGAACTAATCTGAACATAGTTTCTTTTAACTGAAATGAGCCAAAATAAGTTTGAGCACAAAACTACCTAAATAATTCGTAGGAAGACGAAATGTGTAGGAGTATTCAAATAGCACAATCCTATTACCATTGACAGCACAAAGTACACTCCGAACGAACGGCTTAAGCAACGCATTCAAGAACAAATTTAATTCAAACAAAATTCATAGTACAACTCAAAATTTTCAGTCTCAATTTCTTAACCATCTCCAGCTCACACCAAAACATTGCGCAAATTACTCACCGGAGGAAAAAGCATCTCAGCAGTAGGAGTTTCATACTCTTCAGTTCCTTCATAAGGCACATTCAAATCATGAACAGGCGTTATCGCAGCCCCGGGCACCGGCTTCGGCACAGTCGGCCTTTCACTCGGTTGCAATACCGCTCCAGCTTGCATCATTTTCAGCTCCCATAGCTGTAAAACAAAACACCACGCAACAAAACACATCAATCTAGTCTCAAAAAAAAATCCACAAATCACAAAACCCTAGAATCACTCAGATCAGAACATTCCACCACCAATCCACCACAATTATCAACCGGAAAACCCTAATTAATCAATCGAACAACGCGAATTAAAAATTCTTCCGATTCAACACATTATAAACACATACTCCTTGTAATTCTTGCAACACTTTCTCGCCGGGACCACCATCAACTACAAACTCTTCTCGAACTTTCTCGATTACATCTTCAATCACATGGATGTAAACCGCGCTAGTAGTAGAAGTCGTCATTTGTTATCAAAGCCAAAATAAAAAAACAAAACACAATATTCGAGATTCTCCTGATTTCTCCGCCCGAGTTAATCGAATCGGAACGCTTCGAGTCGAGACTCGGCCGAGTGAATTCCACCAGCAACTCACTGGAGTTCGCAACAATGGAGTTTTTAACCTAGATGTCGTCGGAGGAGAGAGAAAAGAGGAAGAAGCGGCGGAAGAGGAGAGAGAAATGGTGAGAGTGGTGGTGGAAGGAAGCGGAACAGAAAGGGGAGATTAAAGAGTGGAATATAAATAGGTTTGCATCCGTTTATAATGGTCTGGGTCCACGTGTCAAAATCTGCATTGTGTTTTGGTTGCTTTGGAAAGATGCCTTCTATTTATCGAGAAAGAGAAATTTGAGAATTTGAGATTTTTAAGTGGACATAAGTTGCTGGGATGAAATGTTAGGGACAGCTGTTGGTACTACTAGTGTTTTTGTGAAGTTTACCTGAACGGGTAAAGTGTCAAATCGACTGTTACACTTTTGATAGTGTGCAAGTTTTCTGAGATGTTAGAAAGGGAGCTAATTGGTTCTAATATTGGTATAAACTATGAGTAAATTACATTTAATACTGTTGTGAGAAATAGAGAGAGAAGTTATGCAAATATATCAGAGAGTATTGTATTGCATTGATGTGTAAAACTGATTTCTTACACTGGTATATATAGGCAAAGTTTCTACTGTGCACAATTGCAAAATTTTCAACACGGGAGAAAATTACCTGACATGCATTAAATGCACGCAGGAAAAATGGACTTCGCACATATGTGAACAGTGGACTTCACACATGTAAACAGTGGAATTGTTCATTCCACTGTTTCTCAACACTCCCCCTTGAATGTCCACTTATAAGTCATAATAGACGTTGTCTCATTAAGAATCTTTGTTAGGAAAAATCCCGTGGGAAAAATCCATAACTAGGGAAAGAGTACAACTATTATGTATCCTTATATGCTTAAAATCAACTGCCTCATTAAAAACCTTGTCAGGAAAAACCCAGTGGGATAAAAACCTGATCGAAGGGAAAAAGAGTGCAGCGCATATATACTCCCCCTGAATCTAGCATATATCATGAAGATGACGCATTCCAATTTTTCGGACTAATTCTTCAAATTTCTTCGCCGGAAGGGATTTGGTGAATAAATCTGCAAGATTCTCACATGATTGGATTTGTCGAATGTTGATCGTCCCTTCCTTTTGGAGGTCATGAGTGAAGAAGAGCTTTGGTGATAAATGTTTAGTTCTGTCTCCTTTGATGTACCCTTCGCTTACTTGGGTGATGCATGCAGTATTGTCTTCGTAGATGATAGTTGGATTGTTGTTATTGTTTCCATCCCGCATTCTTCTTGGATATTCTTGATCATTGACCTTAGCCATACACATTCCCTTCCAGCTTCATAAAGAGCAATTAATTCCGCATGATTTGATGATGTGGCCGTCAAAGTCTGCTTTGTAGATTTCCAAGATATTGCAGTACCTCCATAAGTGAATACATATCCGGATTGAGACTTAGCCTTTTGTGGGTCTGAGAGGTAGCCAGCATCTGCATATCCAATGAGTGACGCATTGGGTCTTGACTGATAGAATAATCCGAGATCTTGTGTTCCTCGAAGATAACGTAATAAGTGTCTGACTCCATTCCAATGTCTCTTGGTTGGTGCATTGCTGTATCTAGCTAACAAGTTTACTGAAAAAGCTATGTCAGGTCGAGTATTGTTAGCCAAGTACATTAAAGCCCAATTGCACTTAGATATGGTACTTCAGGACCAAGAATCTCCTCGTTCTCTTCTCGTGGTCTGAATGGATCATCTTTCTCATTCAGGGAACGCACTACCATTGGAGAACTTATTGGGTGGGCTTTGTCCATGAAAAAACGTTTCAGGATTTTTTCTGTATAGTTTGATTGATGGACAAAAACCTCATTTCTTAGATGTTCCATTTGTAGGCCAAGGCAAAATTTTGTCTTCCCGAGATCTTTCATCTCAAATTCTTTCATCAAGTACTTTGCAGTGCTTCAAGTTCTCTAGGAGTTCCGATAATGTTCAAATCATCGACATATACAGCAATGATCGCGAATCCTGATTTAGATCGCTTAATGAAAACACAGGGACTGATTTGATTATTTTTGAATCCTTCTTTCAATAGGTATTCACTAAGACGATTATACCACATTCTTCCAGATTGTTTTAACCCATAGAGTGATTTTCTCAATTTTATTGAGAACATCTCTTTGGGCATGCAATTTTCTGGTAGTTTTAGTCCTTCAGGAACTTTCATATAAATATCTGTGTCAAGTGAGCCATACAAATATGCGGTCACTACATCCATCAATCTCATTTGCAATCCTTTCGAAACTGATAAACTTACCAGAAATCTTAGTGTAGTTGCATCGACTACTGGAGAATATGTCTCATCATAATCAATCCCTGGCATTTGCGAGAAGCCTTGGGCTACTAATCTTGCCTTATATCTAGTAACCTCATTTTTCTCATTTCGTTTTCTCACGAATACCCATTTGTACCCAACTGGTTTTACACCTTTTGGTATTTGGGTTATTTGACCGAATACTTCACGTTTTTCAAGTGATCTCAATTCTGCTTGAATTGCCTCTTTCCATTTTGGCCAATCTTTTCTACGGCGACATTCATCAACTGTATTTGGCTCTACATCATTTTCATCGTATGTCATTTCAACCGCTATCGAGTAAGCAAAAATTTCATTCAAGACAACATCTTTTCGATTCCATTGTCTCTTTGTAGAAACATAATTAATTGAAGTTTCATTGTTGTCTACGCTTTCATGTTCCTTTTCTTCTGGAACACGTTTCTCTTCATTTTTGTTTTCATCATGCTCTGTTGGGAGATTTATATTAATTTCGTTCGTTGTCTCCCCTTGCCTTTTCATTTTTCTCGGTTTTAAATCTTTAGAACCGGGTGGTCTGCCACGTTTTCGACGTGCTATTGACTCATTTTCAATTGCCTTATTGTCATTAGGAATTTCAATCCGTTCCGGAGCATTCGCAGCAGGTACATGTGACTTTGTCACTTTCTTAGAATCTGTGAATGCATCTGGCAATTGGTTTGCAATACTTTGCAGATGAACAATTTTCTTGACTTCTTGTTCACATGAATTTGTTCTCGGGTCCAGAAACGACATTTGCGATGCGTTCCATGTAATTTCCGATTTTATATTTTGTGGGTCCACTTTCTCTCCCCCTAAGGATGGGAATACCGACTCATTAAAATGACAGTCGGCAAATCGAGCCGTAAATAGATCACCAGTTGTTGGCTCTAAATATTTGATAATTGATGGAGATTCAAATCCAACATATATTCCCATCCTTCTTTGTGGACCCATTTTAGTACGTTGGGGAGGAGCAATAGGTACATGTACAGCGCACCCAAAAATTCTCAAATGTGAGATATTCGGTTCTCGACCAGATACTAATTGTAATGGTGAGAATTTGTGATAGGCTGTCGGCCTTAATCTTATCAATGTTGCCGCATGTAATATAGCATGACCCCAAGTAGTAGATGGCAATTTTGACCTCATTATTAATGGTCTTGCAATTAATTGTAGTCTTTTGATTAATGATTCAGCAAGACCATTTTGTGTATGTACATGAGGTACAGGGTGCTCAACAATAATCCCAATAGACATGCAATAGTCATTAAATGTTTGGGATGTAAATTCCCCAGCATTGTCTAATCTTATTTTCTTTATTGTATGATCTGGGAATTGAGTTCTTAATCGAATTATTTGAGCCAAAAGTTTTGCAAATGCAACATTTCTGCTTGACAGAAGGCTCACATGTGACCATCGAGTAGAGGCATCAATTAATACCATGAAATAACGAAATGGTCCACATGCAGGATGAATAGGCCCACAAATATCTCCTTGAATTCTTTCTAAAAATTGGAGATTCAGTGGCAATCTTATTTATAGATGGTCTGATTATCAATTTGCCAAGTGAGCATGCAGAGCATGTTAATTCATTTGACCGAGGAATTTTGACATTCTTTATAGAGTGTCCATTTGAGTTTTCAATGATTCTATGCATCATTCCTGTGCCAGGATGGCCTAATCGGTCATGCCATAGAGTAAATGATTTTCTATTATCTAACTTCTGGTTAGATATCATATTAATTTCAATCGGACGTATATCTATGCGATATAGTCCCGAGGAAATTGCTGGCAATTTTTCATAGATGTATTTCTTGCCGTTTTTCTCTGCCGTTAGGCATATGAATTCCTCTTTGTTCACTGTCATTGTTTCCAAATGGTAACCATTCTGACGTACATCTTTGAAACTTATGAGGTTCCTTCGAGATTTACTCGAATATAATGCGTCATTAATTATCAATTTTGTCCCATTTGGAAATATAATGCAAGCTTTTCCAGAGCCTTCAATTAGCTTGGCTGTCCCAGAAATTGTACTAACATTTGCTTGGAATATTGTAAGTTTTGAAAAATACTCTTTATTTTTCAATATGGTGTGTGTTGTCCCACTGTCCAGGAGACATTGTTCTTTAGTTCCAACTTCTGATGAATTCATATCTTCATAAATAATAAATACGATGATTAGTATAAGAAAAATACGTATTTTTATTAATAATAAGGAACAAATACATGAAAGTGGATATTGAAGCAGTTGAAATAAACTAAGCACATTAATCGATTGTGATCTAAACAAACTTATTTTCAACTTCAGCATCATCCATAAAAAAATCTGAAACATCAAGGCTGGGCATGGATGTAGTGGCTTCATTAACAAAGTTTGCTTCAGCATTTTTTCCTTTGTTTTTTTATTGAAGCTTGATATAGATCTACCAAATGTTTGGCAGTACGACATGTGCGGCCCCAGTGCCCAGTCATGCCACATCTATGGCAAGTATCATTTCCTTTATAGGACGTCTGCCTCTGATTTCCAGATGATTGTCCCCAATTTTTATCAGAATGTTTAAAATTATTATTTCTTGGGGAAAATCGGCCTCTTCCACGTCCACGCCCTCGGCCACGGTAATTACCACGTCCTCTCCCACGACCGTTGTAATTACCCGTCCACCACTATGTATAGCATTTGCTTCTGGTGGATTAGAGCTTTCTATGCATTTATCTCATGAGTGGCTGAAGACCCCGTAGGTCTAAGATTATGATTTTTCAGCAAAAGATCATTATTTTGTTCAGCCACAAGTAGTACTGAGATTAGCTCAGAGTACTTTTTGAAAGCTCTGAACCTGTATTGTTCTGCCAATATGATATTAGAGGCGTGGAAAGTGGAGAGCGTTTTGTTTATCATTTGCTCTTCTGTGATGGGATGATCACAATATCTTAACAATGATACAATTCTAAACAATGTTGAATTGTAATCACTGACCGTTTTAAAATCCTGGAACCTCAGATTGGTCCAGTCATAATGTGCCTTTGGGAGAAGCACATTTTTGTGATGCCCATATCTTTCATTTAGGCTATCCCATAGTTCTTTTGGATCATCCACAAGTAGATATTCACTTTTTAAACTTTCATGTAAATGATGTCTTAGGAGGACTAAGGCTTTTGCCTTTTCTTGTACAGTCGCAATTTTAACTGATGCGGCTGTTGTAGTTGCATCCCCTTGTTGGGTTGTCACATCTTTAATTGTATGTTCCAGTCCTTGGGCCTTTAAATTCATTTGGGCGTCCACCGTCCATTCTAAAAACTTTTGCCCAGATAGATCTAGTATGTTAAATTGTCTTTTCACTAGATCTCCCATTCTTTTGACTACAAATAGGTAAATATTTGAAATTAGTAATGATGATAAATCACATATATATATTATCTCCCCCTGATTTATATCATTATTATTATAGATAAATAATACAAACAAAAAAAACTAAAAATAGCGTACAAAAATAATGAAGCTAAGCAAAAAAAAAAAGAAAATACCAAAAATAAAATACAACAAGTGAATAAACAAAAAAAACTTCCTAAAATGCACTTAAAGACAAAAAAAATTGATATTCATGTGCATTTTTCGCCATTCTTCCGGGGGAAATTTTTTTTTTGTCTCCTATTTATGTATTAGGAGATATATCATTAATGCCATGAGGAGGAAAAAGAAACCGGCTATAAGAAATAAGTAGAGTTTTATTTTCCTAAAATCCTCTTCAAAAGAGGAAGATGAGGGTGGAGGACGGTTGTCGTCGGCGTTAAACATGGTGGCCGGAAGGTTGAGGAAGAAGAAAAAAATTTGTGGGTTTAGAGAGAAAAAAATCGGAAGAAGATAAGGGATATGTGGTGAAAATGGGGATGGTAATCCGCTTTTATAGAGGGTTATCCCTAACTGTGCAGTTCATATACAGTTAAAAAATATACAAGCAATAAAATTCTAATATTGACAAATATATATTAGAGCATGCTAGTAAATTGGTAATATAATATATGTAACTATAAATGCAAAAAAAAGTAGAAGATTAGAGACAATAATATATAATAATGTTCTGAATGCTTGTTCCCTGCATACATACGACATTATTGCACATATAAGACATAATAATGCTATCACTTCACTAGGCCGTCCATATAGGTGGCAATAAAAAAAATTAACCTGTCCATATAGGCGGTTTAAGAGCAGATAAAATAAAATAACGTAAATAAAATGTCCTTGCCCTCCATGAAGGTGGCGTTAAAATTATTTGTTTTCTGCGTTAGTAGTATGGTGACGTTTACTACTAGTTTCTTCCTGTTCATCTCTATCTCTTTTATTACTGGGCGGAGGTTGATTTTCAGCTGGTTGTATAGGAGGGTTATTATTGGTGTTGGGAACAGGGGTTTGTGGGTTTTCTCTGGTATGAGTATTTGTACCGTTGTTACGGTTACTGGGTCGGGGCTGTATTACAGTTCCCCTCGCTGGGTTGGTAGTGAATGGCACATTGTTTCGCTCTATCCAAAAATAAATACCCGAGACAGAGACATTGTGTAAAACAATGTTAATCCCGTTACTTTGTTGGTCCATGTTCGGGTAGTAAAAGGGTTGGGCTTGGAGAAAAACAAATTTAAACTTAAAAAAATAAAATGGATGTAAAATTTTTAAAGATACCTTAAAAAAAAAATTCCGGTAGAACACTCGTGCTGATAACGTGTTGTGAGAAATAGAGAGAGAAGTTACGCAAATATATCAGAGAGTATTGTATTGCATTGATGTGTAAAACTGATTTCTTACACTGGTATATATAGGCAAAGTTTCTACTGTGCACAATTGCAAAATTTTCAACACGGGAGAAAATTATCTGACATGCATTAAAAGCACGCAGGAAAAATGGACTTCGCACATATGTGAACAGTGGACTTCACACATGTAAACAGTGGAATTGTTCATTCCACTGTTTCTCAACAAATACTACCTTTTTCGACAAAATTATTGTTGGAAAATCGGGATATGTTATGTCACTCTATTGGCATATTATCGTGTTTCAATAGATACATATACTAATATATTAAGAGGTGTTCCTAGACAAGGAATATTACCGCATGACGCTCTTTCTACGTTCATTTTACTCCATGTAATGGACATGGAACAACAACAAAAATTAGAGTTGTGCCTTTAATAGTTTTTGACTAGTTTCTACGACCCACGGCTCATAAGGCCCATGAAGACACAATTGGAGTCCGGGACGATTAGGAGGGCCCAAACTCTTTCAATTACATCTCTCAAGGTAATTGTGCTTTTAATAGTTTTTTACTAGTTTCTACGACCCACTGCTCATAAGGCCCATGAAGACACAATTGGAGTCTGAGACGATTAGGAGGGCTCAAACTCTTTCAATTTGTGCCTTTAATAGTTTTTGACTAGTTTCTACGACCCATTGCTCGTAAGGCCCATAAAGACACAATTGGAGTCTGAGTCCGATATCCCGAGCTCTTTTATTTCTCCTTGTACGACAAGTGGGGAATTACCTTCCAATTCAAATTCACCAGCAACCAGAATTTTACACAACTGCTCCCAGTTCTTTATTAGAATGATATGGCGAAAAAGAAGCTTTTAATCCACATAACTTCTAAATGCACGATCAATATAGCTAAAAACCTCTTTCAGTAGAGCACTTTCTTGCCCATGTATAATCAATACTTTGAGGCATTTCATTTTCGTTGCACTATCTCTTGCTTTATAAAGATTTTCAACCGCAGCCGAAAGAGCAGATCGTCCAACCATAAGCCCGGTTCTAAATCTCCCATCGACATGTAATTAGACGAAAAACCCATGCTAAGTACCCCTGGAATCTTCGTCCCACTGTCGGAGAACCCCCACCATTGGTTGTTGTAATCTTGGTATGCGAACTTGTATAGGCTTGATCGGTTTACTTGGGTGTGCAAAACAAGGGCGGGGGCAAATTGGTAGTCAATGTGCACGATCTCACGTTCGGCTTATCTTTTGGGTAATAAAGGCACACCTCTACATTTGTCTTCCGTTTGGCATTTGCTTCTTATCCCACGAACAAATGTCGAGTAGACACCACGATTTTCGGAATTAATGTCCAAACTAATAGCCTCATCCATCATTGTCTGAGAGTTCACTTTAGTACGATAAATTCAGTTTACTATATATCAACATCATATCTAATTTGAACTTCAAATAAATTACCTCAAATAAGTTCAGTTTAGCAAATATATGTTCACTTTAGTAAAAATCAATAAACTATATACAGAGAAAACATTAGAGGATTGATAAGAATATGTTCAATCAGTGAATCAAAAATTCAGATTGATTAAAATAAATTCGATTCATTAAAATTAGGTGAGGTGAATAAATTCTTTTCTTGTCACCATTTTATAAGAATATATCTAGACACATAAATAATATGAGTTGAGGTGTATGCATGTGTAATCACACATTCACCTTATAGAAATTAGTTTAAGGTCCATTGAGTTCTAATAAGTTCCAGTACAATAAGTTATAATCGGGTCTAAACAAGCCCGATGAGTTTCAATAAGTTCCAATTAGACCTAATAAGTTCAAAAAAGTTGATAACAAATAGATCAATGTTAAATGTATAATAATTGGTTGATTATTATTTGAAAAATAATTTGTTAACAATTAGCAAAATCAAATGGTAATTAGTGGTTGATTGTTATAAGAAAAGTTCAATGTTATCTATATATTTATATAAAGTTGGGTACATAAATCCTATGTTTCACCCTCACAATTAATTCGCCAATTGTCAAATTATCATGCCTTCTCACAATCCATATGCCACGTGTAAACTGGAGGAAAATCTATTGCTTATTTGTCGCTTGCATATTATTTCAAAGCGTGTCATAATATTTAACATGGTTGCTAAACGCAGCCTCACTTTACTAACGCAGCTTTAAAAAAACCCAAAAAACCCTTATTATCATATTCTTTCTAAAAAAATCCTTTTTCTCTCTAAAAATATTCTCTCCTTCTCTCTAACTGTTAGATATAAAAACTTCATCGAAGATCTACAAATTTTAATTTGATATTCAATGGACCATAATTTTGACCCAATCGAATTTCAATCTGATGTAAGTTGTGAATTTTTTTTCGTAATTATGATGCAGGTTGTGAATTTTTTTTCGCAGATTCAAGTTGTAAATTTTTTTTTCGTAATGTCTGTTTCCTGTAGACTACACGAAACAAATGATTCCGTTTCGTGTAGATTATACGAAACAATTGATTCTGTTTCGTGTGGACTACACGAAACAGCTGATTCTGTTTCGTGCAATCTGCACGAAACAATTGGATCCGTTTCGTGCACCTTGCACGAAATACCAGTATTCCCTTCGAAATTCTGAATGAAAGTTGGACGAAATTCAAAAAACTTATTCGCTTGATATTGAACCCGAAATGTGTATAAGATCTAGTCATTTATCAATTTTCCAACATTTTCGAAAAGATTGAAGAGCTTGGAAACGAATTTGGGTGTATAATGATGGACGAATTTGTGAAATTTCGTGAACCAGAAATCTTCGAAGAGGAAGAGGGTGATGAGAGAGGAGAGGAAGAGGGAGAAATGAGTTGTGAGTGAATAAGGGTAATTTTGAAATTTAGATGGGTTGTACATGGTAAATGAAAGTTGCATTTAGCAACCCCCTTTAAGTAAATCAATTACAATCCTTTTATTAGGAAGGACTGAAGGAGTATTATAATCATCCTTAAATCAAGCAAATAAACACTATAATTTTTTGCACGCGATGCGCGCTTGAATTTTTTTTCGAAACAGAAACTCAATTTTCTTCGGCATAAAAGTCAAAATTTGAACATTAGACATACGAACTATAATTGTTTTTAGTTGCAAAATTTGATTGGTTTATTTTCTGTCACTTAAGTCTCTCATCATTCTTTTTGTTTTTTTTTTACTTTTGAAAGTTAAATTCAATGAACAAAATAGAAATTTTATTGAATTTATTTATGATTTATAATATTATAAATTTTTTGTTGAATTTTGAATTCAGTGTAATACTTCCGAAATTGTAAAGAAAGTGGATACTTTGATTTCAAGTCAAATTTTTTCATAGGTTGTAGTTTGTGAGTGATTGTTATAATTATATTTTTGGTATTTTTGTTTGATGCCCCCTTTGATTTGTAAGTAAATTTGTAATTTAAAATGGGAAGGGGGTAACATAGTCTCTTCATTCAGGGACACCATAGCTCCCCTCTTCCCTTATATAATAGAGATATTGTAATAGCCTGAATTATTAAGCTAATATTAGAATCAATAATCCGTAATTAACTAAGTTAATGACGATTAAGTAATTATAATCGATACGCTCCGAATTTTAAAAGTGTAAATAAATGTTATATGAATTTGTTGCTAACGTGGATATTTTGTGTTATTAGCTAACTAATAACATGAGCTATGTGATAATTAAGTAAATTATGAATTATGATAGGTACATTGAATATTGCCTCTGAATTATAGGATTGGTGTTAGTAGTTGATATCGAGGTATTAGCCGAGGAAGTAAGATTAAGGAGTTGATTAGGTTAAGATACCTTCATTAAGATATGTGGTATACTTTGGAGAAATTTAGCTAAGAGTAATTAAGGATTAGGTAGGAATTAAGGAAGAAAATCTAAGTTGAAGCTTTAGAAAAATCTGATTAGTGCATAAGTAAGTGAAAGGACGATTTTACCCCTATTACTAAATCGGAAATGACAAGTTTGCCCTTACCCATTCTGCATATATGAGATGGGAAGACTCTCATTCAATATCATCAAAATCAATTCACAAACAACCACAACAACATCTCTTCTTTTCTCTCTCTCTCTTCACGCCATTCTGGCGTCTAACAGCAGGCTGTTGGCAGCTTGTTCTCTTGGCTTCTTTGCTCTGATTTTTCACATGCAATCACCTCCCTAGGTTCTTCAAGGTGTTGTTCATACTGGGTAGACGTTAGTTTTGAGGTTTCAACATTGTAAGCCAAAGAAAAACTAAGGAAGGTGAGATATGGCTGATTTTCAGCATGCATGAGGTATATTGGTTTTAAATTTGATTTCTTTGGGTTTATTATTAACTTTAAGGTGATGAATGTGTTTATTAAGGTCTTAAAGAGTTGCTGGAGGAGTAGTACGAGTTGCTAAGCAAGGGCTAAATTCCTAAACACCAAATTAAGGTACACAAGAACCACCGTTAAAGCTGATTTTCTCAATTTTTGTCTTAAAGCTTGTTTATGGAAATTTTTGAGCTACGAATGTGTTTTTTATGTGGAGAACTTACTGTATTGGTAATGAGTTATAAGTAAGTGATTTCAATATGTTAATTATACTTTAGGATTGATGATTTCGAATCAAAAACCATTGCATGTCAAGTTCCTCTTAAAAACCTTTAACCGTGTTTCTCTTTCGATTGTATTTTGGTATTAAGTGCTTCCATTGTTGTTACCATTACATGAGAACCTACTGTAAATACCCGTATGTTGCTGCTTGATGACATTGTAACACATCTTTTCCATAGATTAAATATAACCTCTTTTGCGAAAGAAACTACACCTAAAAACTCAACTATTCGCGTAACAACTTTTGGACTTATAAACCTTTGTGCTTTCAATCTTTCCGATGTTTTCTTTTGATGAATCCCTACTGTATGTACCTATATATGAAGTGAAAATCCTAAACCTTGGTTGAACTCAAGAAGTCCTATTAATTCATCGCCTAGAACCTTTGTTAATAACACCAAACCGAGAACCATCGAATGGACCTATGTTCTATTTGTGTGAAGTAATCTTTCTTATGATAAGAGTACTTATTAAACCTTTCACCTACTGTCCTATCTTGCTAAACCATCCTTTAATCACTTTATTTAACTATCACATCCTTTCGATTCATGATTGTTAAGTCATCATTCCAAATATAGCGGAACTTGACATAGCAATTGCGTTTTCGAAACTTGTTTTGATAACTAAGCTAAGTTGATTATTAAGTTGGTTGATCAAGTATTGGCAAATAAGTTTTGAATATAATTAAGTTATAAGTTAAAAGCTATTTTTAAGGGAAGTAACTGCATTGGCAGTGATGAACAATAATTGTAGAGCGGGTTTGCTCTTTAAGTTATTAGAGCGGGTATTGCTCCGGAGCGGGATTGCTCTGTTATATAGGGTCATGACCTAGAAAGTCTTGCAAGCAGAAGTAAATAAAAGTAGGGAGACGTCCCTCAAAAGTTCCATTTGTGTTCCTTCCCTAATTGAAAGTATTTTGAGTTTTGTATCGATATACTTTAGTGAGTTTTGGAAAAGCATAAGTATTGTTTTTGGAAAGTTATTTGTTATGATGTATGACTACTATTATGCTACCTAATTACGAAGGAGGAGTTTATAATATTTATAGCAAAGAAATATCGAGATTCATGGATTATGATGCTATTTAAACATTAAAGTCTAATTTCCGCCACCTTAATATTTGAAAACTAGTGGGACTTGTGTACCAGCGTAGCTGACTGTTTTGTTCCTTTGAACCTGTCCTGGTGGGGGCAGATTCAGTTGTTTTGCAGGAATAAGCTGAAGGTCAAAGATAAACTTTATTTGAAAAGTTCGTGATATATGTTTTGCTGCTGCGTGATGTTATTGTATAAATCAATTATGGGATAACTTATATTTATGAATTCAACTTTTAATTACTTAGACTACGATGTAATAATTAAGTATTTTAAGTGGATTTTCATAAACTATGCTCAGATTTATGCAGGTTCTTAACCTTCCAAGGGCAGGGGGGTTAGGAATCTGTATTAACAGCATCTCTAATTAGTAGCTTATTCATTTAATTAATTAGAGTTAGTCATAAGTAAGCTGCTAAATAGGGAGGGTTGTTACAGATATGTTGTACTTTAATTCTTGAATGATATTTTACATAAACATTTTTATCTTAATAATTAATCACTGGTATATAATAGAAAAAGATAGGTCCAAATATAGGTAAAAGTTTTATTATATATAAGAAACAATGTAAAAAAAAAAAAGTAAATAATTTCTTTCCTTGTCTAACTTCTAACTGATTTCACTACAAATACACCTCTATTTTTTTATCATGGCACACCATTAATTGTGAGTGATTCTTGAGAATAGTGATTTAGCTTGGGTCAAGAGTTTGGTCCCGTTTAAGTAAATGGGTCGACCTGAAAATTAAATATGTTAGGTTCGGGTTGGAATTTCAAACTAAATGGAATAATGCTTTGAAAAATCATGATAGTGGTGCGACTCCTTTTCATCTTATTTTAGAATAAATTTTATACTTAGGCTATATTCAGTTCACCTTATTTTTGCTTATTTCAGATCTAATCAGATCAGAAAAAATAAGTTGAGATCAAATCAGATCAGATCAGATCAGATCATGCTTATATTTAAAAATCATTATAACTATAAATATCTTTCATTACATATTAGTAAAAATTATAATAATTGAATATTAATAAAGTACTCATTGAGACGAATCAAATAAGACCCCACATGACTATATTTTTTCTTATATATTGAGAAAAAGCTAAAAGATAAGATCTTGTAAATCAGATCAGATCAGATCAGATCAGTTCAGATCAAATCAGATCAGATTAAATCAGATAAGTTCATATCAGAAAATTTCAGGTGAACTAAACATACCCTTAGTTGCGGATTTTGATGTTGTTTCTTGGTCTTTTGTTAGGCATAGTGGTAATAAGGTTGCTCACTCTTTAACTCATCTTTTCCCTTTTGAGGTGGGTGGACGAGTGTGGGATCATAATTTTCCTTTGGATGTTGTTAATGACGCTCACTTTGATGTAGTTATATAACTAGTTATTAGGCCCGAGCTATGTCCCGGGTAAGAAAAAAAATCATTTATTATAAATACTTTATGATAATAACACTAAATATAACTTAGCCTAGTGGTTAAAACTTTAGTATATGTACTTAATTGAGGTCTCAGGATCAAATCCTATACTACATAATTTCTATTTTTTTTTATTGTAACATGGATTACATGATCGAAAACTCTCTAGGGAGGGCTCCACGTGGTACAGTTTCTTGTTTCTGCACGCCTTTTAATATATTTGTTTAGATTTTCCGTTGGTGGGTTCCTTTGAAAAAAACCGAAAAAAGTAAATAATCAATGCACACATTTTTTTAATCCATATGAACCACGAAGGCACTACAAAGTATACAAAAATGGACGAGATTTCCAACGTGTGACCTATCATTTACATTACCTCAATCTTATACAACTACTACGCCAACACATCATTGGTTCATAGCGCACATTTGTAACTCCATACAATTTTCAAACTCTACATTAAGACTATGTTTAGTTCACCTGAAATTTTCTGATCTGAACTTATTTTTTTTATCTAATCTGAACTTATTTGATTTACAAGATCTTATCTTTTATAAAATATATTATTACTATTATATTATTACTTTGTAATTCATTATTATGCAATACTCCCTCTGTTTTTTTTATCTTTCTCACTTAGAATCTTGACACTATTCATGCATAGAGAGAATCTTCTCAAATGTTCTCAATTTATAAGAAAAAACATAGTCATGTGGGGTTGTTTGATTCGTCTCAATTAGTACTTTATTAAAATTCAATCGTTATAATTTTTACTAATATATAATGAAAGATATTTAAGTTTTAAAACGTGCATTGGCAAACGTGCAAAGTCAAAGTAGGAATGATAAAAAAAACAGAGGGAGTACAGTATAAGGTCTTATTTATAGTATTACTATTATTATCATTTTAGTTCTATTACAACTTTTACACAACTTTTGATTATTATTAATAATTATTATTATAATTATCATTATTATAAGAACAAAAACAATAATTATAATCATAATAATAATAATTATTACTAAAAATTATCATGTAACCCAAGTCATTACCTTATAAGAGCACTTATACAATGTTTCACATTTTTCCTTTAAAAAAATGTTTCACACTTGAGAAGTCAGTAGACTCAACTCTTTTTCTTCATATAAAATAAAATAAGATATACAAACAACTATGACCAGCGCAAGAAAGAAATAAATAGCGTGCAACTTCAAATAGTTGAGAGATTTGGAATTCGATAGGAAGAGGTATACCGAATCTAAATTTATAATTTGTATCTCGCACTTAGCTTGTTTTGAAATGTAATCCGAACTTAGTAGTTTCGTTGACATGAATTTGAGCTATCATATTATATATATTTCTTATTTTTGCGCCAATCTTATGTTTTTAACACGTGGCTTTTAATTTTCTATTATTTAGTAACAACAAAATAACTTAAAATAATGATAATAATGACATTTATGATGATAACAACAAGATTAATAATAATTATCAATATTAATAATTAATAAGTACAACAACAACAATAATAATCCTTTTGAACAAATGTACTAGTGAATAATAATACTCCATTTGTATTTTTTTTATCTTTCTCACTTGTAATCTTGACACTATTCACAATTAGAGAGAATCTTTTAGATTTTTCTCGGTCTTGTTTGATTCGTCTCAATAAATACTTTAATAATATTAAATTATTATAATTTTTTACTAATATGTAATGAAGGATATTTAATAGTAATAATCTATACAAATATATTAAAAGGCGTGCGAAAGAAAGTTTATGTGCCACGTGGCACTCTCCTCCAATTTCTAATGCAAATGCTTTATGTTCATTGATAAGTGTGTTTCAAGCGTACTTTATGGACTCCTTTTAACTCATTTTGATCCTCTTTCTCCCCTTTCTTCCCTCTCTATTCTCCCTTTCCCCTCTATTCATTCACTTGATCATACTTGATCATAGTGATATTTTTAGATTTTTAGTCATTTTTGACCGAATTTCTAGTACATTTGCTTTCACCTTGTTTTGCCATGTTCTTGATATAGGTGAAACTACTAAGATGGCTATAATATGTAAAGTTGGAAAAGGTAGCAATAAAAACAAAGCACACATTGATAAATGGTGTGCTTGCACCATTCCCTCAGTCGCTCGCAAAAGGAGCACATTGCACAAGGAAATCTTGAACGGAGAACTTCAAATGGACATAACTTTCAAACCACAAATCGGATGAAGGTAATTCTAGTTGGAGGTGAAAGCTCGTTTCGATATCTTTCCAACGACTGGTAATAAGCTTGATTTGGATATAAAATGAAGAAGTTATGATCGTTTTAAGTTGAACTGTCCAGTTTGAGGCAGAAGGGTGAGGTGCGCCCGCACCTGATTTTGGTGCGCCCGCACCTCATCTTGGTGCGCCCGCACCAGTCGTTTCCGGAAAATGGAGCTTGTGGCTTCATTAAAATGATGTTTTTTGGTATTATTAAATACGCTTTATTCTAGTTTTTTACCGAACCTTCTAGGGTTTTTTATTAGAGAGAAAACACTTTAGTTTCCATTGAGAATTGAGATTAGTGATCATTGTTTGTGATTTTCAATACATTCAAGGTACTTTTTATTCAATTTAATTCAAAGTTTTAGTTTTTATTTCATTATTGCCGTCTTTGTTCTTGCTTTTGGTTATTCTAGATCTTCATTCTCTTAGTTTAATAATTACGATTTCCATTAGTTTAATCATTACTTAATCATGTTTAGCCTTAGATTAGCCATATATTCATTGTTTAATTGCTTTAACTCCATGATTAGTGAGTAGTTTCATAATCTAGGGTTATGGTGAAAGTATGAATTAGGGTTTTAAATATGATGTTGATGTGATTGTGATGTTTAGAGAAGTTTATGCATTGATCTTGGTGTTTTGAAACCTTAGGATAGATATTGATCATATGTTCCTATCGAATTTTGAACTCTTTTATCATCCCCAAGAATCAACTTAATTTCTATGCCAAAATATTGGATGGAAATTAAGGGGATCCTTCGTTAGGGGTTTTCCAAACTTATTGAATCTCTTAGTCAATTAATTAAAGACCATTCGAGAGAGGATTTAGTTGATTGATCAAGTAATTTAGAGGGAAACTAAACCTTGCATAATCATCTCCGTACATCACAATCGCATTAGCAATCATTGGCTATTCTTATTCATACTAGTAACCTTAACTTTAGTGTCTTTTATCTGATATTTAAACCCGTGTTATTTGTTTGTTCGTGATATTAATTAGATTTAATCGATACCAAAACTCTTTCAGACCCCCAAATACCTTTTAATTAGGTAGTCTAGACTAGATAAACTTTAACCAATCCCTGTTTCTCTGTGGATCGACCCTTGACTTGCCCTTACTATTCCCATAGTAATTGCTTGTTAGGATTATAAATATTGTTTGGAAAGCGGTTCTCAGTGCCTTAACGACACACTAAAAACCTCTTATCATTCATGTGTACTCCTCACTTTTAAAAAAATGTGTAAGTGCAAGGTATCAAACATATGACCTTTGAAATGAAAAATAAGAGTTTAACCATCAATACATTATGACTTTGTTGATCAATGTTTCAATTAAAATATGATAAAGTCTTGTAATAATTGTAGTTAACTAAAAAAACTTAACAAGTATATACGCCCTCTGTTTTTTTTATTGCTACATTATTTTAGGCACAACAATGTATGCAATATCACTTTCAAGCCTTTTGGAGTATACTTTTAGATGCATTTAATGTAGGGTAATGTTATATGTAGCCCTAAGGGCTATATATAAGCATTAAATACATGTCTTAAAATGGAAACAGTTTATGAATTCATGACAAAATTTCACATCATTTGAGGTAATAAATGCTTGATTCAAATTTTTATTTCTATTTTAAACTTCTTATACATAGCCTTAAGGGCTATGTATATCATTTTCCTTTAATGTAAAATAATGAGAAAAGGTGAAAAAGTATTTTTGGGTGGAAAAAGAGAAGATTAAATATAAGAGTATTACTTTAAGGTGGGCCAAGTACCCCAAATAAGAAAAACTAGCTTTTTCTACACGCTATGCTTGCGGTGATATTTTAGGCACACCTATTATTCGATATACAAAGAAATGAAAAATAAACTTATGAAAGTACATATTTACGTGCACCTTCATTTGGTGAGTAAGAAATAATTAAATACATGCAAGTAGTATCTAAAAATATTTAAAAAGTAACTATAAGTGATAAAATTGCATATCCAAATAATGAAAAACTTTTTTTTTTGAGTTTGTATTTGTGATTAATTTTGTACAATCTGACTTGTGTTGACCCGGTTCACGTTAACATTAGTGTGCACCAGGAAAAACAACATATCATTACTGACAATCCACTATATTATGCGAAAACCCACTATATTATGCGAAAATCCACTATATCATTCAAACCCACATTATATCATGCAGAAATTTACTATATTATTCAGACACACACTATATCATACAGAAATTCACTATATCATTCAGAAACACACTATATTATGCAGAAACTCACTATATCATTCAAACCATACTATATCAAGTAGAAACTCACTATATCATTTAGATACTCATTATATCATGGAGAAACTAAATCATTCCATATGTTAGAACACGTGTCATGATATATACTACGCAACTTAGATCTTCCTGTATGTTAAAATATTTTAATTAATTCCTCATAATTTCACATTATATTTTCTGTTAATGGAATATACCATATTGTATATATGTTCACTATATCTCTATAGAATTCACTATATGAAGTTAATATCTTACCAACCCGGTGCACACTAAGTCTGCACCGGCTCCATTTGAGTTTTTTAAAATTTTGTATATGAGTTGTCTTTGTAGTGAGAATGTTATTTTTTTAATTGTCTGTGGTATTAATTTTTGGTAAGTTGTTGATTGCAAATTTTTTTAATTAATTGGATCTAAATTTAATTTGATTGAATCTTTTTTATTGGCAAGTTTATGTGATCGACAATTATATGAGTTGATTGGGTATAAATATAGATTTGGTTGATTTTTTTTTTACAAGTTTATGTTTGTAATGGTTTTAACTTTTATGTTATGGAGGGGTGAATATGTAAATTCAAAAGGGGACACCATTGATCCCCCTTGGCTTATATAATAGAGATATATCAATTAAAAAGAAACAATCATTTAAGTAAAATGTAGCAATTAGAAAAAAAGGAAGCGAGTACATCTTTAACACTCTTATTATGTAACTTACAAAATAATATTGATATCATATTCTCTTACCACAATTCCTTTCAAGATATTATTTTCAAACTCAAAGCTTTTTTACTTATCACGTCGTGACGTGAATTTTTCAATTTCTTAATGGACAAAAAATACGAAAAGTAGCAAAATAAATTATGAAATAAAAAATAAGAACATATTTGTTTATTGTAACTGACCCGAGGCATCGCCCGGCCAAAAAACGAGTTCACTTTTAGTAATAAATTAGAATTTCAGGTGCTCATTTGACACCAAATTTGTTCATATGGGCATTTTGCTCATTTACTCATATGCTTATTTTGTTCATTTTGTAATAAAAGTGTTTGCTCATTTTCTTAAATGAGTAGAAATGTTTGCTCATTTGTTCATTTTGCTCATTTGCTCATTCGCTCATTTTTGCTCATTTTTGCTCATTTTGAGAAAATAGTCTTGGGGGTACCATGAGCATGGTATACACGGGTGTACTATAAATATTCTTGCAAAAAACTAGTGAGTTTTTAAATATAAGCATGATCTGATCTGATCTTATTTTTTCTGATCTGATCTGATCTGATCTGATCTGATCTGATCTGAAATAAGCAAAAATAAGGTGAAGTGAACCGAACATATCTTCCACTCAAAAGAAAAAGAAATTGTATGTCCGCAGCATGTCCAAATGTGTAAATTGACATCCAATTACTAGGGCTTTACTTCTTGTACTTTAGGGAAGAATGAAAGATGAGCAAAATCGCTATTTCTCTCTCTCTCTCTCTCTCTCTCTTGCTCAACCAACTCACTTCATCTCCCTCGACGATGAATCACCATTTGAGCGGCGCCTAATCCATAGTTTGATCTAGCTTCGCCTTTTTCATTAATCAACCTCTCAATCACTCGCTCAATCTACCTTTCGCAACTCGATTTCTCACTGTCGTTTTTCCAAACCCTAAAAAATGTCGGGAGGTTTCTTTCGGGTAATCAGATTTCTCACCTCAATCTCTTGAATTTGCTTGTATCAATTTTTCGCAATGTCGATGATTCAATGTTTCGAATCCTATTTTGATCGCATTTAGCTCGATTTGCATTTTCTTGAAATGTCGAATTCTTTGTTAATAATTGACATGCGTTTGAAATTGCTTGTGTTATATTCTGTAATGTCGACGATTTAAGGTTTTGAATCCTATTTCGATCGCATTTAGCTCGATTTGCATTTTCTGGAAATGTCGAATTCTTTGTTAATATTGACATGCTTCTGAAATTGCTTGTGTTTTACTCTGTAATGGCGTGGTTTGATTAGTATTTGGATTTTGCTATGTGATTAGGGTACATCGGCCGAGCAAGATACTCGATTTTCAAATAAGCAAGCGAAGTTGTTGAAAACGCAGAAGTTCGCTGCTGAACTCGAACATTTGGTTCGTTTCTAAGTATAATTACCTTTTTGAGTTTTGAAGGATGAGAGAAATGAATGAATACTAATTGTAATTTGTTAACTGTTTGTATGTTGAATTTTGGTGGTGGTTAGGTTGATATTACGAAAGTGAAAATGGACGTCATTAAGCCTTGGATTGCTAAGAGAGTGACCGAATTTCTTGAAGGATTTGAAGATGAATTGCTCATTAACTTCATCTATGGTCTTCTTGAAGGAAAGGTATCGCGTGCATTGTAGTATCGCTGTCTTTGTTAGTGGATTTAATCTGTTGATGGATGCGTTTCTTTGAGCTTGCTTACATGTCATCATTGTTCATAAAAATAATTTTGCACATTTAGTTTACATATTTTTTCTATGATTTTCAACTTGAAGTAGAGTGTCTTAGCCTCCTATGTGTGATACTGAGACCTTGGATGCTTAGACACATTCTTTTTACTCTAATCTCTTATATAATTCTTGATTCTCATGTACATATTGTAATCTGTATCTCCTTGTGTTCATGTCCTCCCCCATGCATCACATTATCAGCTCTAGTCACAGTGTTCACTTTAATCAGTTCATGGACTTAACCGAACTATTACTTTGACTTTTTTGTATTATGTTTGTTGTGAGCTTGTGTGGTGCTGAGATACATGATGCTTTTTGCCTAGAGAATGAGAGAATTATCTGTTTGCTTGCAACTTTGAGCCTATCATAGATGAAAACTTTTTTTCAGTAATAGGTGGTTGATGCCATTATGTAATTGAAGTGCAAAACTTTCCAGTGTGTGTATTTTTATATCTTGATTTTTTTTTATCAATACAACTACTTGTGTTATCTGTGATGGTACAACTTGAGAATTTGTTTTAGTGTTGGTTTTTGAGTGCTCGAAATTGCTAGTTAGTGATGATAAAGATAAAGTGGCTTATTTGTCATTTACTTTGTGACTAGTTTTTGAATGTTGTAGTTTCCTTGATTTTTTTGTTTGTTTTTGGATGTGTCTGATATTTTGAATGTATGCACCCATTTTTTTTTTACCTATTGATGCTTTTCTGTTAATTAGCTTTCTTTTATGAGCATTTACCTTATAACTGTCTACTATGCAACTCTTATTTCTCCGAGCGAAACACTTGATGCTAGTATCTAATAGAATTTGTGCAATTTTATCTTTCAAAATGTCATACTGGTACTTATTATATTACTTTCTGCTTATTTTGAGGCAGGAGGTTAATGGAAAGCAGGTCCAGATTCAACTAACTGGTTTCATGGAAAAGAATACTGGTAAATTCATGAAAGAGCTTTGGGCCCTTCTTCTCAGTGCCCAGAATAATGCTAGTGGTGTTCCCCAACAGTTCCTGGATGCTAAGGAGGAGGAAACTAGGAAGAAAAAGGTTTGGTCGTCTTTTTAACTGAGACTTCATTATGCATTCATTCACTTTCTAGTAGAGTTATTAACTTTTGTGAATCCTTGCAGGAAGAAAATGATCGTATCTTTGATGAAATCCAGAGAAGGAAAGAGAAGGAAGCTAAAGAATCTGAGCAAGAGAAGGAGAGGCAAATGGTAACTTAATTTGTTTCATGCTAGAGCTAGCTTTTATAGAGCTGGATTGTTTGATCTTAACTCTCGTGTTTCTTATGGCCACTCAGCTTGCTTCTGCAATTATTTGGGTTCATGTCCTTACCTCAAACTACTGTAGGATGATGGGCTTGACAAAAATTCTACTGAGGAATCAAATAGAAGAAGAGAACGAGGTCTTGCTGTGCAATCTGGAGACGAGAATGGAGCTAATGTGAGAAATGGTTTTAGAGGAAGATCCAGGTTGGTCAATAATATATCTGTGGATTAACTTCAATAAATTACCATGTACATTCTTCTGTGTGTTGTTGGTTTCCTGATGCTCTGTCATTGGCAGTTGGCATCTGCATATGTTTATACATTGAACTCTATTGGGTCAAGCATTTTAGGGATTGTTCCGTGAAATATTATTCTTCAAGTTGCTCTTGTTTTTGTTCTATGTTGAAAAAGTATAACTGACTTTCCTCGGGGACCAAATTTATTGAATTTAGTGTCATTGTAATTCAGCTATAACATCTTAACTGTTATGGTCTATGTTCTGAAGGGTTTTAGCAGTTGATCCTCAAGATTTCGTATTCTTTGTATTTGAAATTGCTTATGGACTTGTGTCTGATGTGAAATTTCCTATCAGTATATTGAAGTTTCAATGTACCTGTATTTTTTGTACTGTATGATATTGTGGTACTCTTTTGAGTCTCTAATGTTGCACCTCCTATTGTCTACCTATATATCAGTGACTGCTAAACCTGCTTATGATGAGGTTTTCTATCTACTTTGCTTACCTGCATTATCTATTGGATGACTTGACATATTCTCAGTGGTATCTGTATATATTACTTTCTGTTTACTGAAATTACTGTACTTAACTGATCTTCACATGCACTTAGTTTTATGTACATTCCTACATAACGTCCTTTAGCATGTGCATGCAAGGAAATGGGAGTAGAACTTTCAAATCTTATTTTCTGTTGTGGGAGGTGGTTTTGACCTCTTGGTAGTTAAGGAATTGATCATTTTGTGCATTACTTTCCATGTTGCTGTCTTTGCCATGAATATTGTGATTTTTTCATGCTCTCCACCTTTTTCAAATGTGTTTTCGAATTGCTCCCTGTGTTTGCATCAAATTGTCTTGGTTCACAGGGATCTGCTGAATGTTGCTTGAACTTCAAGTATTCACTTGCTGTGGCATCAATTGTAGTTATTTTTGGTGATTTATTTGACAACACAAATACCAACCCACGTACGACCCCTCTTTTGCAGGGCATCCAAGTCACCTTCTGATCGTTCCCAGTCACCTCATCGGTATTATCCTAGTTATACATCTAGCTTATATGATATACAAATATGTGCCACAAGTGTCTTGTTATTTGTTTTTTTGTGACATCATCGTTTTAGAAATCTACTTTTACTATTGATGATGCATTCTTTTGCAGTAAAGCCCAATCTAGTTCAATTAGCAATTCGTATTCAAATTCTAGAAGTCATAAGAAGTATATGGCGCTCATCATTTCCTTGAAAATTTCATTGAGGGTGCTTCTCTAGTTTTTATATTCAACAATTTTGTGGCTATGCTCTATCTTGGTAAGTCTCCAGTTTTTATAGCTACTTAAGGGATGTGGGATTGACCCTATCTAAGTAGGTTGCTATTTTGATATGTAATCAAATTATTTGAGTTCTAATTTTCTTGGTTATCTTTTGTTTGTTTCCACAAACCAACCACCATATGTCTATTATTGTTGCTGTCACTACTAACAATATACCCTTTTTTTATCGAAAAATTGTCCCCTTGAGGATGTTGCCGATTGCTAGTTGAATAATGTCCTCTTTTGCTGGATCTGCAATGAATATTGCTGTTGCATTGAGTTAGCTATTTTCTCTTTTCTCCTACGCATCATTGCTGATGCATATATAGAAGAGCAGTCATCATAGATTTCAATACTTATTTACACAACTGATTTGGCTTTATATGCTTTATAGAGAAAGAAGTATTTCAAGGAGCATCTCTGGTTCTCCTAGGGAAAAAAAGCGATCAGTTTCTCTTGAAAGGAGACACCGTTCGCCCCGAAGATCTGTCAGTCCCAGGGGACAGTCTGTCCGACAGTCCGTATCTCCAAGACGGAGGTCTCATTCTAGAAGGCGATCTTCATCACGTACGCGTTATAGATCTCCATCTCCTATGAGGCGTAGAGTTCGCTCCCCAGTACGTAGAAGGTCACGGTCACCCCTTCGGCGCCTATCACCTTCTCCAACCAAGAGGTCACCTTCTCCCTTAAGGCGTACATCACCTTCTCCCTTAAGGCGCCGGTCACCTTCTCCCTTAAGGCGTCGGTCACCTTTACGGCGTCGGTCTCCTCCTAGGCGGCGGCGTTCACCCTCTCCTTGGCGTAGACGATCACCATCTCCTGGGCGACACCGATCCCCTTCTCCTGTTCGCCGTCGTAGGAGGAGATCCACTTCAAGTCCGAGGTCCAGATCTCCAGTTCAGCGTAGGCCTCCTTCTCCTATTCGACGTCGATTCCAATCTCCTGTCAGAAGGTCTTCCTATCCAGTCCGACGTAGGTCTCCATCTCCTGCTCAACGTAGGTCTCCATCTCCTGCTCGACGGAGGTCTCCTTCGCCTGCTCGACATCGGCCCCCATTGCCAAGGGGACGTAGATCTCTATCTCCTGTTGAGCATAGATCTCTATCTCCTGTTCGGCGCAGGTCACCTGTTCCAGCACGTAGGAGATCACCAACTGCATCTCCAAGCAGGTCTCCTTCACTTGCCAGTCGAAGTTCTGGGTCACCCGTCAGGCGTAGTTCTGCTTCACCAGCTAAAATGAGATCACCCGGGCTTCAGAAATCCCCCAGTGGATCTCCCAGAGAAAGAAACAGGTGAATTATGCATCAATAATTTGTTGAGAACTTTTTATATCTTTAAGCATCATTTCAGCATTTTTACTTACATTTTAAGCTCTTCCCTTCTTATACATGCTGAAGGTCAATCATCTAGCAGTTTGAGGGGATGCTGTTCTGTTTTTCTTTTTGTTTGAAAATGTAATACTGTTTTTTATTTCCGAGTTTTTTAAAATGAGTGAAGATGTTTTTGAGAAGAGTTATGCTCTGAGACCTTATACTTTGTGCAACTTACAGAATTCAGGAGCCTGCAATCATGGCACGTAAGCACCTTATTTCACTGTCACCCCAGAGAGATAATTCGAATAGAAAACATTCACAGAGAAAAGAGCCATCTATGTCACCTCCACCACAGAAGTCTCCCTATGCGGTGCCACCACAAAACCGTACTAGGAGCTCTGGTGAAGATACGAGGTTGTTCTCCGGCTTCATTTTTCATTAATAAAATGTTAAATTTAGCGGGGATCTTAAAGAATATTGAAACATGTGTTTCACTTTTTGCAGGTTGGCCAGCTCATATGGCAGTTCTGGAAATAAAGCTGGGGAGAAAATTACTCTTAATGTAAGTCGAAGTCCTACTAGAGTGAGAGACCAAATAGTTCATCATGACAGCCCAGTATCAAGTGAAGAGAGATCTCGAAAAGACAGGTTCAATTTTTCAAATATTAGCAATTGTCTTTCAGTTTCTTTGGAAGGGCTCAATTAAGAATTAAGAAAAAGTTTTATATAAATTGCTTTCTGAAAACTTCTGGTGAACTTCAAAATTGGTGTTCTATAGGGAGTATGAGGATAAGTTGAAGTTAGAAGAAAGAAAACCTGCACGCTCATCCGGTGGCAAGCGAAAGGAGTCTCCTAAACGGCCTGCCAGCTATCAAAATCGTGACACTGCTGATGCAAGACGGGAGGATGCTGAGATGTTGAGGTAATATTACTGTCATGTGAATTATTCAATTTTGGTTGCATTGTTTTGTAAGAAACCCCTCATACTATTATCTACTGGTTTACAGTGAAGAGGCTTCTCTGAAGGAAGTCCGTGCTGCAAAAAACTCACCACGTAGAGGTTCTCTGTCGGGTGAGAGGTCTGAAGTATTATATCCTGGGGATGTTTCCAAGTTGGACAGGACGAGAAACTCCCAACAGAAAGATGTTAGGGACAACACCTTGTCTGACTCCTTAGTGAGTCCACATAAAAAACGCAGAAGTCCTAGTGTCGATTCTGATTCTGGATCTGAGGAAAGTGGGAAGCATAGAGCGGTTTCTGAAAAGAGGAAGCATAGAAGGTCAAGGCGACGAGAGGTAGCGTCGGATGATTCTAGTTCTGAATCTGAGATGGAGGATAGAAAGGAAGCTAAAAGAAAAAAGAAAGAAGAGAAGAAATTACGTAAAGAGGAGCGACGTAGGCGCCGTGAGGGGAGGCGTCAGAGGAAAGAGGAAAAGCGAGCTAGTAAACGAAGGCGAAAGTCCAAAGATGTTGATGCTTTGTCTTCTGATGTGGAAAACAATGAGAAGGATGTCAATGCTTCCAATGGTGAACGTCGTTCAAGGAAGTATTCAAGTGATGAAGGAGAGATGGAATCGCAAAAAAAGAAGCTTGAGATTGAGCTACGTGAAAGGGCTCTTGAGTCACTGAGAGCAAAGAAAGGCATTAGTCGTTAAATATATATTGCTGAACTTCCGTTTACTTATATGCAACTCTGAACAATTAGTTTTGGTTCTGTTTTGTTTCTGCTACGGTGTACTTTATATATTTTAATCCTCTAAATGTAGTCGATATATCTTTAATGTGGTCTGTGTTTTGCTGCTGGCAGTTGAAATGGATAGTTGAGGATTTCCTGAGATTATCTCTTGACTGCAACTGTTTGCAGGACTTGCTGCTGTATACTCTGGTAATGACTGTTTCCATTTTCTGATTTCTTATATTTGTACAATGTCCAAAGAGCATCATTTCTGTGTGTCACTCATCTAGTACAACTGTTTGTGTGGTCGTTGTTTGTTTACTTAATGGTGATCGTGAATAACAAATTACTAAAGCTATGCTAATCCAATCTTGTGATTGTCACCGTATCGTGAGGAAGTAATACCTAATGATGCCACAATGGGTTTTGATTTTAGTACTAAGTCAGCTTTCTGGTTAATTGATAGATCAGAATATTCCAACTAGATGTGGTTGAGAACCTGAGCTGGTCAACTTTATGAGCATAAAACAGGTGAAGTATTTTCAGTCCTTTGACAGTCTCTTGGGAGAAGATGTGTGTACCTATAGGCTGTGAATATGATCCATTGGAAATGTATATCTAAGATCCGTTTTGCTGTTGTGTATCTTACTTTTGCATCATTGGCAGCTGAAAGGTGTTCTTGGACTGTAATTTTGTGACTGGTGCTAGCTTTGGATGCCTCCTCTGCTGATCTTGGTAAGGATGCATACATATATGTATAACTACCTTACTACAGCTGGTAGGTCCTGGTAACAGTCTTTCTTTGTCAATATGTAGCAACTTGCATTCTTTTTCCTGTTCTCTGCATTATAAACGAATTGGCCAGTCACAAATTATGAAGCTTATGTGCTGTTTCTCTCTATTGCTCTCGGATTGCTTTCTGGGTCAACTTTGTTATTGTTTTCAACCACAAAGGACAGTGCAGTGCTCCGAGGATTGATGTCGTGTTTTTGGCTTTTGATATAAGAATGGTTTGCTATCTATCTTTGAACCTTAGCTAGTTCATGTTTTCTCTTTCACCTATAGTTGGACTTGGCAACTTCATGGATGTTATCTTGGCTGTCTGGGCCAAAAGCCATAGTTAGTTGCTGTTTCCATCTTGTTTTTTTTTTTCATTGTTGATACTGGCAAGACCCAGCCAGATTATGTCTGCTGGTTAGTAAGCTCTCATGCCTATTGTTGCCTTATTGTTCAAAGAAGACCCTAATTTAATATTGTATGGAAAAATTGAATTCATTGCAGGTTAAATCTGGCCTCGGTTGTGTTTCAGCTCTTTTTGGTTTATATTCATGCTGTCCCTCATGACTGTTATTGGCTGGTTTGGTTTAAGCTTATCTGAATAGTAGTGCGTGGTATGTAGGAAATTAGTATTGGATTAAGAAACGATCCACTTCTCTTCCAAAGTGGTTTCAAGTTTGGTCTGACGTTATTAAGTCAATGTTATCTTGACCTTTGTGCTTCATTCTACTCATGGTTTTGCATGCACTAGCAAAATGAAGTGTAATGTACTGGTTGTTTTGACAGTACTTTTGTCTTTACCTTGGCTTTCCTGCTTCATTCTTCTTGGAGCAGGCTCATCTTGATGTTAGTATGCTTCAATTGGTAGAAATACTGATATGGATTACATGTGAAATTAAAAATAGACCCTTGTTTAGGAAGTATAATCATATAATGTTATGCGGCTAAGTGAAAATAATACTAACTTGTATGACCTTTGAATTCGATTGCTTGTTTTCTGGAATTAATTCGGTGCATTGGGGAGATACTTATGATTTGTTGTCTTTGTCAAGTACCCATAACAATCTATCACATTTTCTTATTCTTGCCTGGATCTGATCACTGCACTACATGTCTGTGACGTCAAGTTCTCTTGAAGGATTTTACCGCTGTGCACATCAGAAGTTTTGATTTGCTTTGCATATATATAACTTTGGCGGCCGTTAAATTCTAGTAACTTTATGACTGATGTTATACACGTTTGCCAGAATCCCTGGAATCGAATTGTACCTCTATTCTGCTGCCAATCATAGGGGTCGGCCATGCATATCTGAAAGGAAAGAGTGAGGATCCATTGATCCTACATTCCTATTGGTCTAGAAAAGAAGGCTAGAACAATCTGAACTTAGAAATAGAGCGGATCCAAATGATCCTATTGAGCAAGAAATAAGGGTAAACCTAATCTTGTTTTCGTTTGGGAACTCAAAATTTGAATTGAATATTGAATTTCAAATGCCGAGTTTGAAATATTGCATTCAATTTCATTGTTTGGCAAACAATGTGAACTTAGTTACATAAATTGAAGTTCTGACATCATTGGAAAACATCATCTTCGGATAATCTAAGCAAGACATAGAGCTAATACAAATTAAGGCTTTAGAAACGAGCAAGTCAGTGTGAAGTAGTAGGTGGAGGTGGCGTTTTTGAAGTTGAAGTAATGTCGTTGATGTATGTGGTTGCTGTGTTTCTACATGTTCAGCTCAGAAATTAAAAGAGAAGCCACAAAGGTAAGGTAATACTAGCATTTGCACGCCATTAAGGTGATACTGTTAAAATGACAGTTTCTGCACTATGTACGTGTGTGCGTAACATTCTTCTGCTTGCATTCTTCCAAGTCTCGCTGGCTTAATAGTTGCCCTATGCCATTGACATCTTTCATCTTTGGTTATCGCATTTCTCAGATTGTTCTGTTGAGTATTGAGCGAAAATGCTCTATGTTCGTTCAATACCTTAACCCAACACATTTAGCTAAAGGAGTTCGAATCAATCAACGTTCATCAATGTCTCTAAATCAAGTTTAATAATGGTGATAGGCTTGTTAAGGTGTGGTACACATTATTCTAGTTTGCAACCTTAGCGTAGCGTGTTTGGAATTTACTGCTTTGCGAAACGAAAAGAATGGCGATAAGTATTCCTCGCTCAGAATTCAAGCAGATTTGGAATTTGATGGTGAGCTAATTGCTGCCAGTGATTATTTGGAATCTGAAGCTGATAACGTTCTGCGATCGGAAAAATTAGAGGGGAAAATGGCGCATCTTAGTGAGCGTGAAGTCAGAGGTATGCATATGAATTGAAGCCTGAGTTTTAGTCTGTGCCTCTAACTGTCAAACAATCGGAGGAGCAAACAATTGCTTCTCAATGTCTATTGTAGGGCTGACTTTTACAATTTTATGCATGTTCTTGATTTTTTCTCATATTGTTCATTTACATGCGTTAAGACCAGCTTATAAGTAGGCAGCTCAGCCTTATGAGTAGAGATGGCAATGGGTAGAATTTGGACAGAATCTTCTAGAATCCAGATCTAGATTTGTTTTTTAGGCAAGGATTTAGATCCTACTCGTATCCATTGGGTAATAAGAATGAAGATCTAGATCCATATTCGTATGGATTCTAGGGATCCAGATCCTAAACGGATCCAAAATGGATCTTTGCTTATTTTCGTCAAACTATCCTAATTTTCACAATAATTAAAGATTATAAACAATAAAGTCATCTAATATTAACCAAAAATTTCATTTAATTTTTGAAAAATAACCATGGCAACCATTTACAAATATTTAATTATCAAATTTTAGATTAATCAAATATTTCTAAAAGATTAATAATTATCAACCAATTTTTCGAACTCAATAATCCATCAAATTCGCACATAATTAGAACAATAATTCAAAACTGAAGCAAAAAGCCGTTATTATATGTTATAACTAATATTATAATATTAAATAATAATTTGATCACATTAATATATACATTAATGATTCAAAACATATTAGTATGTTATTCTATCAATGAACAAAAAAATAGTAAAATTGAAACTAGCTTGACCTGATTTTTACGTAATCTCCAGATCAAGTGGATATCATCACTCAGAACATGAGTACATGACTCAAATGAGATCCTAAATCGAATATAACCGTTCATTCGCCACATATGCATCTCGTACAACCAAACAAATAAAAAATTGGACCAAATAAAATTGAATCAGAATTTTCTCTACCATACTTTACCACTCTATTACTATTACTATAGTCCACCTTTATTGATTCAAATTTAAATTAACACATTATGATCCACCAGTAAAATATTTGACATATCCTTAATCTTTTTCCTTTTCAAGGGAACCTTATCTTTCCAACTAGAAAAAAAGCTTTATTTTTCTTTTGCTTTCATTATTAAAGAGGACTGAGGCTTTATTCTCTTTGCCTTATTTTTGGTTAACTTAACTTATTTTTGCTAACTTGTATTTGCTGAACTTATTTTTACTCAACTTAACCTTGTTGAACTTCATTTATCTTTACTTTAAGTTATTTTTACCGAATTTAACTCATTATTGCTGAACATATCTCATCATTGCTGTTTAACTTATTTTTACTAAATTTATATTTGTTGAGAGCCTAACCAATTACTCTCTCTGTTTTTTTTTTATCTTTCTCACTTGGAATCTTGGCACTATTCATACTTAGAGAGAATCTTCTCAACTAAGAAAAAATATAGTCATGTGGGGTCTTGTTTGATTCGTCTCAATTAGTACATTATTAATATTCAATCGTTATAATTTTTACTAATATATACTGAAAGATATTTGAGTTTAAATATGTGCATTAGAAGACGTGCACAGAAAAGTAGGAATGATAAAAAAAACAGAGGGAGTACTGTTTATTAACAAAGGGTATTAAATAATTTTAGTTGCGTAGGCCCCACCTAAATTTCTCTCTTAGCAATCTGTTCACCGTTTTTAACCATATGTTTCTTTATTTCCCCCCTCACAAAGTCAGAAGGGTATGTTAGTATTTAATATCTGGATATAAGTGGACTAAAACTTGTCATTTTTCTCTATATCCTGACCCATAAGATTGTACCATCTCAAAACTTAGTGGTCATCTTTATGTTGTAGATAGTGTTTTCGTGGCTGATGTTAATTGGATAAAGATAAGCAGAGAAGATGATTGTCTTCTGGTTTCTGCTTGTGTTTTGCACAAACAGAAAAATCACAAAAATGGGTAAATTGAAATGGATCAATTGAGAGCCAAACTTTGATCACAAAACACTAAAATTCATTTTTAAATTTTTGCTAATCCTATGGCACATAGTGTAACTTCCAATTCATTTCTGTTAACTACTACACCTCATTCTAGGCTACTGGTTTCTAAGAAACCAAGGCAGCTTACTGTTTTTGCTAAGAATGCAGGGCCATTTTCATCGTTTCGACTACGAAAACCGTCTGCTGATGATATATCATCTGAAGATGAAGGCCAAGTTAAGAAGAATAACAATAACCCCTTTCAGTTTGACTGGAGTAAGATATCTGATGTTAATGTTAAGTCACTTATTCCAATAGTCAGTAATACTCCTGGCTTGGTGAGCTCTGGTAAGCAGAAAGATGCTGGAACGGTTTTCGTGGCTGGTGCCACTGGGCAGGCTGGTGTACGCATTGCTCAGAAGCTCTTGCGGCAGGGGTTCAAGGTCCGAGCAGGTGTCCCGGACCTTGGTGCTGCCCAAGAATTAGCTCGATTTGCCTCAGATTATAAGGTTGTTATCTAACCATGTTCTTCTCTTTTCAATGCTTCAGTTATTGTAGGTTACTGAGTGATCATAATGCATGTTGCATCGAGGAATAACTGATGTGGGTACTTCTTGTTTATACCATGTTTCAATTATATAGAAACAACAAATGCTGTATATTGAATCATAACTGTTGCACGCAGTACATTATCATTGGATAATATTATATGTAAAGAGATAATATTATATTGTCAAGGGTAGAATGGTATTTTACTAGTCATAGGTCTGTATTATAAACATTATAAATATTGAGAATGCCAGGTTAACCTACGACAGGTTAACACAATTATTCTCAACACTTTACAATTATATCAAAAGTGAAGTAAAACCGTAATTTAATAGCTATATCAATATGGTGATATAACTGATATTATGATTTCAATATAGAATATTGTGATTGATATACAATTAAGAATGTTATCAACAAAAATAGTTCATGATAATTTTATACAGAGGAAGGAAATTATGCTGTTTACTTACATTGAGATAGTTGGCAGATCATATCGAAGGAAGAATTGAAACGCTTGAATGCTGTGGAATCCATGTTCAATGATGCAGAATCAATTGCAAAAGCAATAGGGAATGCGGGAAAGGTGGTAGTTACCATTAGTTCTACAGAGAACGGCCCCAACAAAGAGGTCTCTACAGCAGATGCTCTTCTAGTAGTTGAAGCAGCTCAACTTGCTGGTGTAGGCCATGTAGCAATCATCTACGATGATTCACCAAATGTCTCGACCAATAATGTACTAGATGGGATATCCTCCTTCTTCAATAACATTTTCTCGCGATCTCAGGCATTGACTATTACCGAGTTCTTGGAGAGGGTCGTTCAAACAGATGTCAGATACACGTTGATCAGAACATTGTTAACTGATGATTTTTCACCTGAGAGTTCTTACAATGTTGTTGTGGCTGCAGAAGGGAATGCTGACACAAACGACTACAAAGTAATGTAATGTATGCAAAAAATTGTTAAAAAAAAATTGATTAATTACTTTGCAAATGTTATTGTGGTGTCCTTTTTTTTTTTGAAGGTTTTTAATTTGTAGTACCTCAATGTACAGATAGCAAGGTCACAGATGGCTGATTTGGTGGCAGGTATCTTCTCAAATACAGCAGTAGCAGAAGACAAGGTAAGTTTATCATTCTGAACAATGATGTTTTTCAAACATAATACTTTCCTGTAACATGATTCAACACTAATATATAGCATTTTCCGAAATTTGATACTCATTGATGTATGTACATTGTTTAGGTCAAACTGAATAAGAGTATACTGGACTATAAATCATCAAACGGAAATGCAATGAAGTAAGAACATGTTCAAAACAAACTGAACTATGAAATATGTGAACAAAACTAGATTTATTGATGTCAAAGTAGGAGATTCGAGCATCAATATTAACTTCATAATGATGTCAAAAGGGAAGATTCACTTAAGAATGCCATTTTTTTTTTATCTATTTGAAGTACTTTAGATGCCTGGATTTCAACATCACTATATCACTAAGACTATTTTCGTTTGCATGACTTGTGTACAATCTGTTTTTGAATATTTTCTTAGTTCAACTCAAGGTGAGTTGTACCTCAATCATGTGAATAGCTAAACATTTTCCCTTTTTCCCCGTCATTCTTCAGGTAGTAGAAGTATACACAGATCCATCAGCTGCATCAAAGCCTCTGGAAGAACTCTTCAGGTATTGCATTCAGTAGTACAAACAAGCAGTTGTACATAGTCAATTCTGTTGCATTCAAACAGTGCATATGCTAAATAACACTTGCATTTTTAGTGCCATTCCTGAGGACAGAAGAAGGAAAGAATATGCAGAAACTATTGCGCGAGCACAAGCAGAAGAAGCAGCCATAAAAGCAGCTGAGCAAGCCCGTGAAGCAGCTGAGGCTACAAAGAAGCTCGAAGAAGAAGTGAAGAAGTTGGCAGAGCAAGAAGCGCGAGCTACTAGTCTAGCTGAGGATGCTAAAGAGAAGGCAGACAAAGCAGGGGCTTCATTGGATAGCTTACTAACCAAAGCAAAAGACATGAGCTCAGGACTTTCCTGGGAAAATTTTGGCTCTCAGCTTTCTAGTGCTGTCAAAAATTCTAATATAGAGGTCCCCAAAATTCAGATTGCTACGGTCAGAGGACAAGAAAAGGCCCGGAATTTGGCTCCTCAAAAAGCTGTGACGAAACAAAATACTCCAAAGCCAAGATCAAGATCAAAAGCAAACCCTGCACCAGCAGTGGAAAAACCTAAGGAGAAAGAATCAAAGAAAGAAGTAAGAAACATTTTGGGCGGTTTATTCAAGCAAGAGACTATCTATGTTGATGATGTCTGATGATTGAAAGAACATCTTCTGGAATAACTACCCAGATTAGTAAAAGCCGTGGTGCATAATTATAATTCTAAGTCCTGGAGTCTGTATTTTTCAGTCTTAAGTTCTAGCTTCCTGTATTCTGTAATGATGTATGTATGTATTTTTTTCCCAAGGAAATGTTTCACATTATTATCTGTCATTCACTCTTCTAGCTTCTCCTTTATTTTTTTGGATACTTGCATAAAAAAGTTCATATTAAAAAAAATATACGTGAAATGAATCTAATAAAATCTCACTCAATAATTAATGGTGAGAATTTAATTGTCAAAGTTTCTAATTTTGACCACAAAAGGACAAAGTGTAACCGTTCAAAAGAGACAGGAAAAAGAGAGGGAGGGAGGTAAAACAAAAAAGTCTTCGCCGGAAAAATCAAGTCAATGCTGGAAAATGGTCAAAGGGTATGATCTGACAAGAAAATAGAGTTTAAAGGTTGTTTTCACAAAAAAAATTTGTAAAGTTGTTTCTCACAAAATGACACTTTTAAAAGGTTATGTCTGACAAAAAACTCTTATATATATATGTATAACATTATTCAAAAACAACAATTCAAAATTATTTGCCAGCATTTTTCCAAAAAATTAATTTTAAAAACTAATAGCTTTTTCCAACAGAAAATTTTGTGTCTAAAACTTTATATATGATCAATTCTTTCCCTAACATAAGGCTTTTATCATTATTGTACATTTCTCATGCAGTACCACTCCTGTATCTCATGGCCTAAACTGCAAATTCTCGTTCCTTGTATAACATATAACATGAACAAGTTAGCAAAAATACTTAAAATTCATTCATATAAACATCCAATAAATTAAAATGCCTTGTTTTCAGTCACATGATTAGTGTTGTCAATTAAGACCGTTTTAGCTAATTTCACATTTAACAGTACGTACACTTTTTTAACCACCTAAACTATTTAATATGGTCTTAATGTATGTATCTTATACCTCTGAATTTCCAAAAATGTCATCTCCAACTTCAATCCAAAAGATCACATATTTATCAACCAATAATATCAACAATTTATACAAACCACTTATTTTTACAGGTCTTTTCCTCTTCTTATTCTACACTTTGTTATCTAATCGTGATCATCTCGATTTATCACCACAATACTTAGCTAAACTAAGACAAACTCTTTACACTAATCACCAACCAAAAGATACTAATGATCCCACAAATATTAGTCACATTGTAATAGGGATAGCAAGCTCCATCAAGTCATGGAAGTCTCGAAAATCTTACATTGAATCTTGGTGGCAACCTAATGTAACTAAAGGATACGTTTTTCTAGATGGCGAACCTACATATTATCGCCCTTGGCCTAGTTCATCTCCTCCATATCGAATTTACGAGAATACAGATATATACAAACCATACGACAGACATCCAATGAAGAGTGCTATTCGCATGGTTAGAGTCATAGTAGAGATTTTTAGAGAAGCACATAATGATCAAGGAATTAGGTGGTTTGTTATGGCTGATGATGATACAATATTTTTCTTAGATAATTTGATGGAGATGCTGCAAAAGTATGATCATAAGAAGTATTATTACATAGGGGAGAATTCAGAGTGTGTGTTATCAAATTTTGCTAATTCTTTTGAAATGGCATTTGGTGGAGCTGGTTATGCCATAAGTTACCCTCTTGCTGAAGTTTTGGTGAAAAATATGGATGTTTGTATTAAAAGGTACCCTTATGTGTATGGAAGTGATCATCTTATGCAGTCTTGTATAGCTGATTTGGGAGTCTCTCTAACGCATGAAAAGGGTTTTCATCAGGTAAATTTGACACTAACACTTTCATGTGACATTTACATGTAACATGTACTGATTGGACTCCATCCGTTTCATTTTAATGGTTACACTTTGATATTTTACACTATTCACAAATTTCACTTTGACCATCATTTGTGATTTATACGTAGATGAAAAATATAGTTATGTGAATCTTGTTAGATTCATCATAACATGTATTTTATTAATATGTAATTTTTATAATTTTTACAAATACAAAATTAAGAATATATGTCCTCAAAGTTTTGCATTAACATGCGTGAAAAGTGGTGGGTAGATTAAAATGAAACGGAGGGAGTATATGTTTCTTAACTTTCTTCTTCTCAATAAATTAGTTTCATTTGATTTATTAGGTCAAAATTTTTACCTATGAAAGTTACTAGCTACTCATTGTCTTTTATTAATTTTAATACTCAAACTTTTACATTATTCACATATCATATTTTAGCGGCTATGTATATTTTTTTGTAATATAAATCGTATTTCTTAATAAAAAAAAGTAACGTTTCACATGGATTCACTTTTTCTTTCTTTTATTTGACTCGTTACATTTTGGGTGTGTTTTATTTCTTTCTTTTTTCTATCACATGGCTTGGTCCACTTTTTCTTTCTATCCAATTCTATACTCTTTCTTATTTTCTTTTTACGCGTCAAGAAAATTTTACTAACTTTATATGGTACAACAGACGAAGTATATTATGTAAAATGTTAATAGATTCATCTTAATGTGTATTTTTTTTAAAAAAAGTAACTTTCATGAGAAAATATTTTTGGTGTGTTTACTCGATCATATAAGCAGTAATCAACAATATAAAAAAGTCCGTCAATAAAAGTCAAAAGTGACCTATTATTACATATTTTTATTCCGAGTTTTCAAATCGATGCAGATTGATCTACACAGAGATCTATCCGGGTATTTATCATCACATCCACAAACTCCAATTCTATCTCTTCATCACCTCGACACAGTTGATCCAATCTTCCCCAACATGAGTCGTTCAGAAGCATTAAACCACCTAATGAAAGCTGCTACAGAAGATCAACCTAGGCTTTTACAACAAACCATTTGTTATGACAATACTAAAAACTTGTCATTTTCTGTTGCATGGGGTTACACTGCTCAAATTTATGAGAAAATTATACCACCAAGTGTGCTAAAAAAACCACTTGAAACATTTTCTGCATGGAGTTTTAGAGCTCCTAAACAACCTTTCATGTTTAATACACGTTGGCTTTCAAAGAACCCTTGTGATATGCCTCATGTTTTCTTCTTTCAATCTGTTGAGAGAATAACAGAGAATAATGAAATCATTACGAACTACACTAGAAGAACAACAAGGAATATGCTACATTGTTCATCATCATCATCATCAAATGGGAACTTTTCATCTTCGCTTACTGATGACATTGCCACGATTATAGTTGTTTCTCCTGCTACCAAGTATTCTGCTCAGGTAAATGAGGTTTATAAAACTTTATTGTATTTGAATAATTTGATGAATATATATCAAACAAACTAATTTTTAGTTTGATTAGAAATATATATGCTATCAAGATTATGAGGGTGCATGGTTTTAAGGATAATTTTTACATTTTCGTAGAAGGGAGGGATATGATTGATCCTATAATCTGATAATTGCCAAAACTATATAGAGGATCGTTGATAATCAATGATTTTAAATATTGGGGTGTTTGGCAATTAGAGTTTTGGAGGAAAAAAAAAAAAGAGTTTTGGACTACTTTTAGAGTTTTGACTAGTCAAAAACTATAAAAGTAAGTTTTGGAATAAAAACTCTCAAAATGAAAAGCTGCTAATAGGAGCTTTTTCTTTAAAGGATTAGGTAAAAATATGTTCAATGACTTTTTTGTTTCTAATAATAATATTATACGTATGTATTAAAATGTCTATAAATGTCATTTCACACAAACAAATGGCAAAACTTTAGCAATTAGTTAATTATTACCAAAACACATGTATAAAAAAGTTGTCAAATCTATTGAACGAAAAGTTAAAACTCTAACAGCTAAACTCTAAACTCTATTTGTCAAACAGGGCCACTGTCTAAAGAAAATTGAAGGACCAAGATTTAGTTCTGCCAGATTTGTATTGTTATGATGATCCCACTAAAAAGCATATATATCATTTTTAGAAATCTGGGCGTTGTACGGATTTTTTGTTCATATACTGGTATTATCAATTCACAAATTCTTATAAAGGACGGTCTCACATTATTGTTAACATGAGACCAACTGATGAACATCACACGCGTACATCATAACAGCAGTGGTATTAGTTAATCGCTCGAACTATTAGTTATTTTAACCTTAAAATTCTTCGGGATGAATTAGTTAAGTGACGTAGTATATTAGTTAAGCATTGAATTATATTAGTTGAACGCTTAGACCTATTAGTTATGCTAGTAAAATCATCTCATTTTCCCCTCAGTTTATATTTTTTCTCTCCTCTACCAACTCTAATTTCTATTTCTTATGTCTCTCTCTTCAATCAACTCGTTTTTCTCTCTCTTCTACCCCTTTCTCTCTCCTTTGTAGTGTCATTTCCCTCTCATCCACCATGACCACCAACTTCCATTTCTTTTTGAAGCGTACATCTCTTTCTTTTTCTTTCTTTTATGAAACTTTCAACTATACAATGTCATTTTTCGCGACTTCTTCAATCTTGATGATGAGAAGTTCTCAAAGCTCTTTGTTTCCCTCTATCAATGGGTCTAAACTCTAATGAATCTCTTATTATTAGTTACACCTTTTAGGTAGAAAGTTACATTTTTTCCAGCTCGGTAGTTACGGTTTTCTGGTGATTAGTTATCGTTTCTAGGTAAATAGTTATGCAACTGGGTAAATAGTCATATTTGTAAGGTTAATAGTTATGGTTTTTAGTTATTAGTTATTGTTTATA
This sequence comes from Beta vulgaris subsp. vulgaris, assembly GCF_026745355.1. NCBI lineage: Eukaryota > Viridiplantae > Streptophyta > Magnoliopsida > Caryophyllales > Amaranthaceae > Beta > Beta vulgaris. The sequence continues at coordinate 57,568,521 of NC_079208.1, read as the reverse complement.
GGTTATTAGGTATAGCTTTCATGTTATTATTTATAGTTATGGTTATGGATAAATTGTTATATTTGTAAGGTTAATAGTTATGATTTTTAGTTATTAGTAATTGTTTACACGTTATTAGTTATACTTTCATATTATCAGCTATAGTTATGGTTATGGATTAATGATAATATTTGTAAGGTTAATAGTTATGGTTTTTAGTTATTAGTTAGTAGTAAAATGCGATATAATTTGGTTTCTATATATAACTAATATTGTTTAATGCTTAACTAATATATTACACCGCTTAAATAATTCATCCAGAAGCAATTTAAGGCTAACATAATTAATAAGTCCAACCGCTTAATTAATTTTTCTACTGGTTTGATGCACGCGGATGATATCAGCATGACATCAGCTGGTCTCACATTAACACTAACGTGAGAACGTCTCTTCAAAAATAAACTCTTATCAATTTCTCCCTTATAATTATGATTAATGGTGCGGTAGCGTAGTACATTAGACAATTTACAATAGACTGCTTGTGTGGAATTTGGACAAAACGAGGTTTGGCGTATAAATTTTATAAAACTAAAAGTTTCTACTCCATTCGTTTCATAATATAATGATCACTTCTCATTTTTTACGAGAATTAAGGAAAATGGAATGAGTAGTAGGATTTAAAAAAAATATACATTTAATAAAGTGCTTTTTGATACTTTTGTATTGAAACTAGTTCTTCATTTTTTTCCCTTTAAACAAAATCAAAAGACAATAAATATTCTTTGGAATGGTGTAAAATAATAAATAATGTCACCTGTTTTGAGTGAAAAGTAGGGTATTTTGAAAAGTTTATGTATAAGTCTAGGATAATTTAGTCCAAACAAATTGATAAAAAAGAAAATAGGCACACTATTTTTGGGACACTAAAAAAGAATGTGAGCACTATATCATCGGATGGAGGAAGTATTACTCAGTATTATAATTTCTCAATAAATTATTTTTCTCTCCAATTTTTAATTGAAGTGCCTAATCATTGTTTATTTGTTGACAGGTGGAAACGAGAAGGGAGTGTTGTCACGTTCTACATCAAGTTGAAAAGAATGTTACCACGATCAATTATAGAACTTGCGTGAAAAACGAGATATCGGGAATTAATTGAAATTTTAAAGTTTAGTCTTTTTTATAATCAAGTTAAAATCTATCTTTCTTTTCTTTATCTTTCTTTTGTAACCAAATTTCAAATTTAGCACTAATTATAAATTTGAAAATAATTGGCTCAGTGAAAATATGACATATAAATTAATAAAACGTAATCCCAAGAAAAACTTGAGGGCTCTTCAATCCAATGATTGGGCTCATATGTTCTACCATTCACTAGTCCACCATCTACCAATTGCGTGTCTACCATCTAATTTGCTCACTATTTTATCGGTTCCTCCTTTTCTTTTTACACTTTAACTTTTCATGTTTGTCAATGTAGAATTTGTACATTAGTATCTTCAATTTTGCATTTGTAAAATTATAAAAAATTAATATTTCAAAACTATATATATAGAAACATGTTTGTCAATGTAGAATTTGTACATTAGTATCATCAATTTTGCATTTGTAAGAATTGTAAAAAATTGATATTTCAAAACTATATATATAGAAACGAATTAAACAAGATCTAAATAACTTAAGCATAAATGATAGTCAAACATAAATTTGTGAATATTAAAATTCATAATGTAACCATTAAAAAAACAGATCAACTATTTTTTAAGTGACTATTTTACATCAAAATAGTAAGATAAACCTCCTTTAAGTACTCCAACTAATGCCTTCTTTTTATTGTCCTAACTTCTAGTAGTAGTCTGTTAGAATGTGTTTGGATCTCTAAAGTTGTAAAATGACTCTGCAAGGTAGAGTTTGAGCAAAATCAACCATTGAACATCGTGTCTTGCACGTGGCCGGCCATACGCGAAATTACAGGTGTGGCCGCGCGCGACACATTATCAGTCCGTCAGCTCATTCTCAAACGGTCATATCTCACTCATTTCTCATCGGAATCGAGCTTTTGACCATGCGTTGAAAAGCTATTGAGCCAAATTTTCATCTCCAACTTGAATCTTCCCAAAAATGTTAAGTGTGCTGTGAGATATGACTTTTTGAATTTGACCCTTAGACAAAATACTTATAAACAAATGGAGTGACTTTTATGAATAGATGGAGTTACTCTTATGATCAAATGGAGTTACTTGTATGAGTATGTGGTTACTTTAGCAATAAAAGGGTGTCACTCCTATAAAAAATTGTGGTTACTCTTATAAGCAAATGCAGTTACTTTTGTGAACCTTTGGGTTACTTTTATGATTAAATGAGGTTACTCGTATGATTTATTGAAATTTTTTTCTATAAATGAATGAGGTTACTAGTATGAATTAATCGGGTTACTCATGAGATTAAATGAGGTTACTCATAAATTAAGTGACATTACTAGTATGAATTAATTGGGTTACTCATATGATAAAAATTGGGTTACTTATATAATAAAATGGCGCGCACCTTGTAGGAGTAACTACATTTCTTCATAGGAGTAAGACTCTTTTATTGTTAAAAGTAACACATACTCATACAAGTAACTCCATTTGGTCATAAAGAAGATAGGGAAGAAACCAACTATCAGTAGAAGGCGGATGTTGACTATGAAAGAGCGGGTTGTTCCCGAACACTACCTAGTCGCGAGTCAGGCCGACTGGTGGCTGACCTTGTAGTCTCGAGAAGGGGGATCCCCCGAAGAAAGGGCTTTCGCATGCCGAGTGAAGAAGGTGGCTCCATACGGGATACAAAAAATACCTTGATAGATAGAAACAGTTATTGGTTGCATGTTTACTTGTTTGCTTAAGGAGGAGTGCTAAGCATGCGGGAAGGAATTTCGCTTTTTTTCGGCGCAGAGTAACTCTATTTGTTTATAAGTGTTTGTGCATGATGGTCAACTTCAAAAGATCATTTCTCACAACACACTTAATATTTTGGGAAGATTCAAGTTGGAAATAAAAATTTGGCTCGATAGCTTTCCAGCGCATAGTCAAAAGCTCGATTCCGATGAACAACGAGTGAGATATGACCATTTGAAAATAATCTGACGAGCTGACGGACTAACATCATGTCACGCGCGCAGCCACACCTCTAACTTCCCGAGTGGCCGGCCGCATATGAAAATTTGTGCTTTTTAAAATCCCCATATTTTTTTTACATCAAAATTTACCACTTAATTTTTTTCTTCCACAAATATAAGCCCTTAATTTTAAAATGTATGATTAAATGCAATTTTATCCGGTAGAGTTTTACTAAAACTCTAAAAAATCCGGACTTCTAGACTCGTAGAGACAGTTTAGTAGTTTCATTTCCAATAAAAAAAAAAAAATTGCCGATCAAAGCTGCTCGTTCATAGATAGGAAAATCTTCCAAAAATGAATATTACAATTGTTAAACCCACCTCCAATCCACTTCATTCTCCAGTATTTTACAAAATCCCATCTTTCTTACCCAAAATTCCTACATCAATAACCCCCAAAACTCACTCAAATAATCACCAAAAAATTCACTCAATAACTGCTTCCTCAAACAACAGCAGTAGCGCCAACAACCAAAACACACCCACAAGCAAGAGAGACAATAGGTGGTCTCTTCAGGGTATGACAGCTTTAGTCACTGGTGGCTCTCGTGGAATTGGGTTTGTTTCTCTTTTCTTTATTTGTGATTGCAATGTGAGGTAAAAAAATGTGATTTTTTTTGGAATGTGACAATATTTCTTATGTTTTAGTTTTGTGGGAAATTGTTTAGGCATGCAATTGTGGAGGAATTGGTGGGTTTTGGAGCTAGAGTGCATACTTGTGCTAGAAATGAAGTGGAGCTTGATAATTGTTTGAAGTGTTGGGAAAATCAAGGGTTTAAGGTTAGTGGGTCAGTTTGTGATGTGTCTTCTTGGGAGCAAAGAGAGAGCCTTTTGGATACTGTTTCATCAGTTTTTGATGGCAAGCTTAACATTCTTGTAAGTCTAATGTTGCTATTCTTATATTGTTGGTTTTGAAATTTATCTGGTGAAATTTGTAGTTAGTATTGTGTGTTTGGTGATAGCTCATTTCACTGTTTAATGGGTTTAGTTACTTTTTGTTGTGAGGTTTGATTTTTAGTGGTGGTATATATGCTTACAACTTCGCAATGTTTGTGTATGTATGTGCTGAAAGAAATGTTAGAGATTGTATCGGACTTAAGGAAGTTCGTGCAAATGATGAAGATCAATGGAGTATGGAAGGATAATGGTAATAGGTTGATATTCAAGTGGTTGTGTTGTATCTTCTTTTAACAATGAGATAGCCTTAATTAATTGTAGTTACTTTCTCTGTTTCAAAATACTCGCTACACTTTCCATTATGGGAAGTTTCACGTCACTTACTACACTTCTTTTTTGGGCAATAAACTCTCTCTTCCCACATGGGTCCCTTTTCTTTTTACTCTCTACCTCTCTCTTCTCCAAAAATTGCATAGGAGTCCGTAAATTGAGAAGTGTAGCGAGTAAAATGAAACGGAGGAAGTATGTAAAGTTAACTCTATGTTGTACCTTAAAAAAAAGAACATAGCCTGAGTTTTTCTAGGTATGCCATTGCATAAAAGAAGAAAATAAAAGAAATTAGGAGCATCTTATGACATACAACACAGGGGATAGATATGCCACAAACATAAAGAGCGGGGATGGAGTTTGGAGAAGTTATGAGAAAGAATACTGCAATAAGTCTAGGCGGCATTTTTCCCACACACGGTTTTAGTTTGTTCGATTAATAAAAATCTGTCACAGCTATCTGGTTGTATGATTGTCCTTAAATTATCTTCTGTCTAGGAGAATACTAATACTTATATATCGTTATTCTAGATGATGATGGGGTGGAAATGGAAGAGAATGTGAAAGACTTCGTAATAAATGATGTTATCTTCCTTTTCTTTTCATAAACTTGATAAATAATAGTGGATCTTTAGAGTACAGATATGCCAGCTAAACTAGCTCCTTGGAAGTTGCATGCTTTCAACTTTCAATCCATCTCTTATGTTGTAACTAACTCTTTGGAATTTGTCACTGAATAGTTGATACTTGATAGTAATCAACCTTCTGTTCTCCATGAACTAAGAATAATTTTCGTACCACTCTTCTATTGTTTCCTGTTATGATGGCTTTCAACGCAGTTGAACCTGAAGATATTTTAGTTCTGATTACTTGGGTTTGGACTTTGCAGGTCAACAATGTCGGGACAAATATAAGGAAACCATTTGTTGACCTCACACCTCAAGAATTTTCTACGCTGATGACAACAAATTTTGAGTCTGTTTTCCATTTAAGCCAGCTGAGTCATCCTCTCCTACAAGCTTCTTGCGATGGAAGTATAGTATTTGTTTCCTCGGTATCGGGATTTGTTTCGCTGAAGTCAATGTCTCTTCAAGGAGCAACTAAAGGTAAATAAGTTGTGTCCCTGTATGCAGCATGGATATCTCTATGTTGATTTGTTTCTGCATTTAACGTATTTTGGTTGTAGGAGCAATTAATCAGCTGACTCGAAATTTGGCATGTGAATGGGCAAGAGACAATATTAGGAGCAATGCTGTTGCACCTTGGTACATCAAAACTTCTATGGTAGAAAAGGTAGATGCTTCATTCGTTACTGTGTTTGGTGAAAATCAGATTGTCATTTCTAGTGCTTTGCTTTCGTTAGGAATCACGATTATTGCACATTCAGAGGGGTTAGCATTGCTGGCAGTTGTATTGTTTACCCAACATTGATGAGGCTAATAGCTAGTTTGCATAATTGCTTCTCGAAATGCAAATTTAAATATGCATTGTTTTGAGTTGATTATAACTTCTACGTAAATGAAGAAGATATATATTTGTACCTAGATGTGTTTATAATATGTGAATTTATGTAGGCCCACTGTAAAATGCTGAAGCATTGATTTGTTACGCAGAAAGAGATTCCACTGTATACTATGACCTGCAAGTTGATGCATCACGAGAGTAGGATTAGGAAGACATGTCGAAGAGTTGATTCTTTCAACTTAATTTCTGCTTTATCTTTTCAGGTCTTAAGCAATGAAGAGTACCTGGAGGAAGTGTATTCTTGCACTCCACTTTGTCGTCTTGGAGATCCAACAGAAGTCTCATCTCTGGTGGCATTCCTTTGCCTCCCTGCATCTGCATACATTACTGGTCAAATTATTTGTGTTGATGGTGGGATGTCTATCAATGGTTTCTATCCTAAAATCGATTTCCATAGCTAGTAAGTTTACTCCTCTTGTTATGTTTTTTGTATATGGAATCATTTCCATTTTGTCTGCATTTTTGTTTACTTACTTTGAAATAAGCTTGGCCATTCCTTCTCACACCATCTTGATGCCCTAGCAACTGGAAAACTTTGTCTTTTTAAAGGAAGGAATGAGTGATGTCTAATAAACTAAAAGATATTCTTTAATTTTTCTATGCTTGAGACATGCTTTAGAGTTACATCATAAATGCATCTATATGCTTCTATGGGGCATTGACTTCAATGTGTCAAGAACAAGAGCGTTTTTTACATATTAATCACTTTTACAAGTGTAGTTTGTAAGCATTTCTATTATAAACATGAAAGCATATGGGAAATGTCGAAGTACCCTCGCTGCTTAGATTTTGGCTAAAGTAGTAGAAGACAAGATTAGAAGATTGTTTGAAATAGTTTGGTTACTTCATATTTCCTAATGCACCATGCCATCAAGCTGTCAGCTTGTGAAGTAGATGCTCATAGGCTATAAATACAAAATTTGAGTGACGGGAGATGAAGCTTTAGAAAAAGATTTGAGGGCCAAACTATTGTTTTTGAACAGTTAGTTTGCCTTATGGGAAATGATTGATATTGTTAGCTGCTGAGTACAGCGGATAGGTTGCATGACAGAGATAAAGAGAGAGGGGTGCAGGGAGGGAATGGCCAAGTGAGTGCAGTGGCATAGTTGTGACGAGTAAACAAGGCCATGCTGGTGAAATTACTTCGAGTTTTTGCTTTTGAAGGGCGGAAGCCTATCATCTTCAGAAGTAAGGAGCAGAATGGCAGAAATGATACTTTTCCTTCAGGAATATGCTTTTACCGGTCTTCTACGTGGAACAACCTCCAATATCATTGATTAGATAGGTCATATTAGTCAAGCTACCTAAATGGGACATTCTTGAAATCTATCTGCAGCAGGTTCAGCACCAGGTTGTCTTGCCTTTATTTGTTGTATGTTAATTGAAAGAAATGTCTATTGCCCGTCAATTCCCATTAAGGCCATAATTTGCTGGTATATGGATATGTCTTCACCAACATATTATTAGATGAAAACTTTAAGAGAAACTGTATGCTAACCCGTGATTCTACCCGACCAACATTAAAGTTCTTAAAACCATCCGAGTAAATTAAAAAGCTGATTCTCGAAGATTTCACGGATAAATAAATGCCCTGAGTGTCTACCTGATGCATTCTGTAGAATGTAGTGTTGAGAACTTCTGTGCTGCTTGCAGGATTCGTAATTGGGGGGAAACTACATTATGTTTAGATTGGAGATGAGTAGATGACAAAGGGGCAAGGCAGATGACACATTATATCAATGGAAATAGTGAGAAGAATAGATTATTCAAGACTTCTGTCTGAGGGATTGGCGCTCCGCTATTGTATTGTTTCGTATAAACTTTGAAGGCTAAATGTGTGGTTATGGTGCTTGCAGTTGTCGCTTGAGCTAGTGGATGGTTTACTTTGTTGGCTAGCATGAAGAGCTGGAAACATGTTTCCTTTTTTTTTTTCATTCAAGTTGGCGTTTACATCACATCAATAACAAGAAAATCCTACTGATTTGTGGTGGTTTATGGTCTTGTATCAGTTCAGTTTGTGGCATATACGTTAGTTGTCCCAATATGGTGTCATAAATTGTTGACTTAAACCATTTGCAGGGGAGATTACTGAAAACAAATTAAGGCTGAATAGTGTTTTCTCCTAAGTGTTCCAATGTGTTACTCCTTGTCTGCATTGTACAGAGAAGATGGTAACTCTTTTTCTAAACAAATAAGAAATTTTGGATGACAATTGCTCAGTCCATGTGATGACTAACCTAGTTAATGATAGTCCTCAGAAATCGACCAATTTGGTTTTTCGTTATACTGGCAGCTTTGATTGTGTATGGTTTTCTTCCAACTTTGCTTCATAATATTCAACTTGTACATGTAATGTAGATGTTTGTGTGGGAATCGGTAAATCTATTGTGGAACTTTTGTAAGGCCAAACTATTTAAACATCAAGTCTTCCAAATTCAGATTTAGTCACTTGTTTTGAGGCTGGATCTCAACTTGAAAACCTTGTTGAGTCACTTGAGTTGAGGCTGGATCATGGCGTAAAGACCTGAGAGTCTTTGACTGGAGTCCACTACTGGAGGCTGGACTGGTACTTCACTTTAACACTTGTATGGTTGCAAATTTTTTACTTTCCTATCTCTGGTTTAGTTTTTAAAATGCATGCATTACATATGCAATATTCTCCCTCATTCCCCTTCCTCCCCCCCCCCCCAAAGTCTTCCTCTTACCATCTATATGAATTGCGGTGTTTAGTTTCCGTATAATTTTTCTTATCAAATTCCTAGACATTCTTCATTGTTTTTTCTGCTTGTCTATCTCTGTTGTTTTAAGTTCAAATATATTGGCTCCTCCAAAAAGAAATTTAGTTTTAACGACTGGAGTTATTAGTTGAGGAATCGACCAATTACAAGGAGTGCACAAAGCTCAAACGGAATTGATAGTTTCATGTCTTGGTGCAAGTTTCAGGAGCCTGTTTGAAGTAGCATGCTCTAATGGACAAGTTGACTTCTTGAGGTGCTATTAAAGATGAGAATCTGAAGAAGCTGCTGCAGCATTGGACCTTTATCATCGTGAGTAGAATATGTGTTCTATTAATGTCATTTTGGTCTATATATTCGTAGAAAATGCTGATGGAAGACCATAAAGTCATAAATTACATTTGCTTAAACAACAAAACCTGATGTCCATATACAGTGGGAGCAATCAAAACTATGGCCTCCTGTTGGTCTGACTGCTCTTGTTACTGGGGGCATAAAAGGTACCACGTTTCTCTCTATATCCTTTTCCTTAACTTTATAATTGTTTGAGAACTTGTTAACGTGATTAATGCATGGGTTATATAGCATAAACATATTTCAAACTGTCCTACTTTCACAGTGGTTGTCATCATAGGATGCTCCACAAGCTTTAGTTTGTTGGTTCTTTCCACTTCTTTTAATGTTTATGAAAACTCAACCAGGATGAAAATTACAAAATTGCAAAGTTTATTTTGTTATGGAAAGTCCTTTATTTTTGGGTTTTGAACCTAAGTGTCTCTCTCCCAAAACCCCCAATTCTGAGATGTAAAATTTGGAAGTATAAGGGCTAGACAGACATTCAGAAGCAGCTTGGCTACTAGTTAATTCTACAAGTAGGTGTAAGCTGTGAATTGTGATGCTGCTTATATTTGGACTTTTAGCGATGAACTTTACTGAACAGCTTTTGATTGCTTGCACCAGATAATTGGATCCATCACAGACCACTTCTCGCCAAGAGCTGAGCTGGAACCTGGATGCGATCAAATTAAACCCTTTACATAAATTGCTTCATCTTCAATCAATTTGTCTTTTGTTGTCCCTAAGTAGTTCTAAAACATTTTGTTATAGCAGCATTGTACTTTGCTACTTGTAAACTTGGTTTCCAAAAAAAAAACGGTCATCTTCCCACAAAAGGGGTTTTTGATAGTTAAAAGTAAGCTGTCAATCAACATAAATGTGTAGATGAGTTATTGGTTTACTTTTGTCTCATTTTGCTGACATGAAATTGTGGAAGAATAGCAGACTTTGGGGTATTGTTTATTCATGTGCCAAAAAATAAGACTGAAGTTGAAGCTTGCAAAGCCAGTTTGGCAGACTAAAGGCTTTAGAGTCACTTGTTTCATCTATCATGTAACATCTCAAGCCCAGAAAGAAGCTGATCGAGATCGTGTCTAAGTTCGAACAAGCTCGATATCGTGGTTAGTATTCTTTAACTCTAATATGGTCAATCGAAAATGTCACTGAATGATGCTTCTTACATCATTGGCCAGAGCTTTTATGCTTCACTCGCGGTATCTTGTAAGAGATCTATGGTGACTCTCATATGTGTCTGCTTTCTCTATAAATTAAAGCAACTGTGTTCAATAATTGGCTCCTTAATTTAGGATTTGATCAACTGAGCTCGATAGTACAATTCTCCAGTACTACTTGAGAAAAGAAGTTCTTGTAGTTTATGCGCAAAGGAAATACTTCTACATAATTGTATATCAAGTATAAGCTGGCAATGAATTATTGTTACAGGTGCTAAATTTCTTTGAAGTAGTATCTATATAAATACCATAATGGTTTTGTTGCTTGTTTGCTCATATTAATTAGTTCATGGAACAGTAGTGTGCCTAAGGTCTTAACTTTTAACCAGTTTTGTTCCATACATTCATTATCTGATTCACATTATAGTTGGGTTTTGTTAATTTTCAAATTATATGAAATGGGTCTGGGTAATCCAATAAGGAGGAGGAGAGTTTAACCCACTTACAAGTACAAGGAGGTTCCATCCTAAAACCAATTGGTGATAGGAGTAGTAACTCCTAATTTTATAAAGTGGTTTAGTCTATCCTCTTCCTCCAATGTGGGACACTCACATGTGTTGACCAATGGGATTCAACAGGTTTAAATTTTACAGGAAAGTGATAGCTCTCTTGTAGAGAGAGGGTTTCTGGGAGTTGAAGTATGTCTCTCAAGTAGAGAATTTTTGTTAATCGATTAGGAAGGAATAGGATAAGGCAAGTAAGTTATTACACATAGGAAAGTTCCCAAATACACGCGAGTGCCTCTGTCGCCCTCCTCGAGGTAGAATCCGCTTGATATCCACCCCTCTGTAAAATTAGTTGATAATGGCTCCGAAGACAAGCAATCGTAAATAAGTCGCTTGTCTTCAGCAACAGACTCAAATAGCTCTCAGTACGAGTGCTGATATGCGCATACCCGGTATGGACCCTGTTTGTCCATACTGTAGCAAAGTTGTAAATAAATACTTTTTTCTTTTTTTGGGTTTTTACTTGCATACATTCATTATCTGATTCATATTATAGTTGATCTGATTCACATTGTAGTTGATCTGATTCATATAATAGTTGATCTGATTTCTCTCCTACATGATCAGAGTCGTCTAAATTGCCATTAAGTCAATTTTTTTTTTTGTCTTTTTGCAAAATTACTAATGCATGATCTGATTCACATTAGAGTTGTTCTGATTCACATTATAGTTGATATGATTCATACTTCCTCCGTTTCTTTTTACTCGCTACACTTTTCATTATGGGAAGTTTTACATTACTTGCTACACTTTTTTTTTGGGCAATAAACTCTCTCTATCTCTCTCCTCCCACATGGGTCTCTTTTTCTTTTTACTCTTTACATCTCTCTTCTCCAAAAATTGTCTAGGAGTCCGTGAAAGGAGAAGTGTAGCGAGTAAAAAGAAACGGAGGAAGTATAATAGTTGATCTGATTTCTCTCCTACATGATCAAAGATGTCTAAATTGCCATTAAGTTAACTTTTTTGTTTTTTTCTGGTAAAATTACTAACATACCCCGGTATGGACACTGTTGGGCCATCCCGGATATGCGCCAATAGTTTCTCCTCAATCATGTTGAAGCATTTAACTAAGTTGAGTTTCTCCTTTTCTTTAACTTTTTGCTTTTGGCCTTTTAATGAGATGTAACTCAGTTGAGATTAAGGCTCCGTTTGGTAGGGCGTAAAATATTTTCAGTGTAAAATGATTTTCATGGAAAACAATTTACAATGGAAAACACAATTTCAAAATTAGTTTTCCGTTGTTTGGTTCGATGTAAAAAAATGATGAAATGAAAGGAAAATGAAAGAGAAAGTAAGGAGGTAGTGGGAGGAGTGTACAAGAGAGAGAAGGAAAATAGTTTTCCCTTCATTTTGAAAGGAAAATGGTTTTCCATCCTTAGGAGAGTAATTTTACCCCAAGGGAAAATGGTTACATTCTTTTGCCAACCAAACAATGTAAAACTGAAAATAGAGGAAAACAGTTTTCCGGGAAAACGTTTTATGCCCTACCAAACGGAGCTTAAGTTCAGGCAATTAGGCTTTATGGCTTGTGTTTGCTTACTTTATTCAACGAGCAGTGATTTCTATAACTCATGAACTTGCATAATTTGTGTCGTCCGTTAAAATAAGAGTGATTAGAATAAAAACGCTTTTTTGCGGTTATTGCCTTTTAAAAAATTTATAATGGGTGAGAATGTCAATATGTCATAAACGTTTTTTTTTACATAATTATTATTGTGCAGTTAATAAATATTCGAATTCTTTTACCAGGTATTCCTGAGGTTTTTACGAAATTCATGAGATACTCCTGCATTTTCAAAAATTCATCGGGTACACCTTAAGCTTGCATATAAATGTACCAGACACCTCAAGAATTGATTGGCGTTGATTCTATGAACTTAAATGACTTGAAATAACTTCAACCCCAAATGCCAAAAAATGTCCTTTTATAGTGATATGAATCCCTGTTTTAATGCGGTCAAAAAGATTTAATAATGACGCAAGTACTTATTAGAAAAAAAATTATGCTTTTAAAAGACATTATTGGACATAATATGAAATATTAGGAAAATTAGGATAGGGGTCAACTAAAAGACATATATTTAGAGAAATTCGTTTCATAATTGCTAATGGAGAAGTAGCGAAATATTTTTGTTCAAGTGAGTTATGATTTCAAATATTTATATCGTTATTTTATTATTTAAAATACATTGAAATAGATTAGTGTTGAAATATATAAAATAAAAATTTACAAAAATTGAATAATTAATCAACTTATGCAACTAGCTTTGCCAAACAGTTAAATTAATCAGGCACCTTATAAGTTTCAGCACCTTATCAGTTTCAGTTATATCTCATCAGTTTCAGCTACCTTATCAGTTTCAACTACATTTCAGGTAATATTGCTAAATAAAGCCATCATTTCTTAATAGTTAAAAGAAAATTAGAAAAATTGAGAACAACAACGCACTTGTTTTCTAGTATTTGTAATTTTTCAAGAGTTTTGATAAGCTTCTTCGTTCAAATTGTATTGTTTTACTAGGGTGTAATTATTATGGATGTCTAATAAAAACAACCATAATCTCAATATTTCGTCATCTTTTCTTATACTTCATCATCTTCGTCTTCTTCATTTCTTCACTTTTTCTACTGTCAAATTGTAATATTAATTCAAACTTCAAGCAGCACTAACCCGAAGGCAATTATACTTTATTAGCTCAATGGAACCCATAATACGTTTTTCGAAATCATTTTGAAAAACATTGAGTTTTATCTATGATTTAAAAGTAATTTTGAGTATGGTTATGTTTAGTTCACTTAAAATTTTCTGATCTGAACTTATATTATCTGATCTGAACTTATTTTTTCTGATCTGATCTGATTTGATTTACAAGATCTTATCTTTTAGATTTTTCTCAATATGGAAGAAAAAATATAGTCATGTGGGGGTTTTGTTTGATTCGTCTCAATGAGTACTTTATTAATATTCAATTATTATAATTTTTACTAACATTTAATGAAATATTTTTAATAGTAATAATGATTTTTATATATAAGCATGATCTGAACTGATCTGAACTTATTTTTTCAAATCTGATTAGATCTGAAATAAGCAAAAATAAGGTGAACTGAACATAGCCTATGTCTTTTCAAATAAACTAATTTTTATAAATTGTATTTGCGTTCATTAATCAATTCTATATATTAATTATTAAGTGTTGTTTTCCTCAAGTATGGAATTCAAATACAAAACACAAAATATGATTTTTGTCCAATTACACTTGGAAAAAAAAAAAATCCTCACTACTTATTCTCTCTTCTTCGTACCTTCTACAAGGTGTTGGTGCTACATTAAATAATAAAAATGTGTGTTTCAAGACTGGAACCCTTGACCTCTAATTTTATATGCTAAAGCATTAACCAACTATACTATAATACTTAGTTGGTCTTTTTTTTGGGAAGAGAGGGGGAGGCAAATCATTTAAAGTCAAGATAATATTTCTATTTTTGAAAACTTCAAATACACATTGGTAAATAATTTGAGGCGTATTGATCAGGACATGAACTAGTTGAAACCCAAAACATAAACCCCAATCTTCTACCTCTGTCACTCGTCTGCAATTGTATGCTCTTTCTCTCCACTCATTCTTATCTGACGCTTGCAATTGATACACTCTAACTTTTCTTTGTTTCACTTTCACAAATGAAACTCACAGCTAGTTTACAAGCAAATAAACTACTATAAGATGCTATATTCCTTTTGTTGCTTTTACATTACGTATTTCTAATTGTCAAACTTTCCAACCATAACATGTGGGTATCAATTGCAAGCGTCAGATAAGAATGAGTGAAGGAAAGAGAGAGTAGACTAAATAGGTAGTTTGAATTTTTTTCATCCAAACAATAAATCGTAGCAGCAATATTTCACCAAATAGTGTATAGGAAAGAGAGAGAGGGAACCGTGGTATACGTCAACATAAAAACGTGCTTTGTCTGGCCGACTAATACCTAAATGAGCCCTTTCTCTTTTAATTGATACTCCCTCCGTTTTATTTTAATTGTAACGTTTTTTTTTGAAGTTTCATATTAATTGCAATATTTTTTTTATTTGGTAATATTTTCTCTCTATCTTTCTCGCTCTTGAGTCCTGTTACATACACCCAACTATTTATTTATCTTAGAGGTGATTATGGGCCGGGCCGCGGCCAAAAATTTTTGCCCATTGGTCGGGCCGAGCCATACATAAATTCAGGCCTAATTTTTGTGTCCAAAGCCTGCTATTTTGGGCCTAAATTAACGGGCTTTTGTGGGCAAAAAAAATAGACTAAGAAGTCGTTTTTGGCTTGTCCAAAGCCAAAAAAAATACAAACGGCCGGGTCAGGCTCGCGGGCCGAACAATTCTGCCCAAAAGCGGGCCGGGTCAAAATTATCACCTCTAATTTATCTCTATCTCTATCCTCTTCAGTCTTCACATGAATATTAAAAGATGTGTGATGGAGTAGGTTACAATAATCATAGAATAGTATCAAACCAAGTAGATGACAAAAAACACGTTTCAAACATCAAAAATGAAAAATCAAAAAAAAAAAAAAACAGACATCATACATTCATACCATTACTTACCATCAGAATTCAGAGCTCAAGCTTGTCCTGTTGACTGTTCAGCTCGTTTTTCTAACCATCAAGATGAGTTGGAATAATAAATGACTTTCCAATGAACCACATAATTCCTATCTTATATCACTATTGACTAGAAAATGATCAAATTCTTGTCAGATGAGATGTACTATATATATAACTCGGTAGATACTCCTATATTTGCTGAAAGCTAGTATTCTAATAGATTAAAGATCAAAATAATATATTTCAGATTACTACATACTTTTGTTAAAGTAAGTACTATGATGTCTAACTCGGGCAAAAGTTGCATGATGAACAAACGATGGTCTCTTGTTGGCATGACTGCTCTTGTTACTGGGGGAACTAAAGGACTCGGGTTACTCTCTATTCTCTTTACTTTCATATACGTCGTTATACTTTCTCCGTTTCGTTTTAAATGCAACAAATGAATATTTTATATCTTACAAATAATACCCATTTGTTGTATTTAAAACAAAACGGATGAAGTACTTAAATTTTGCTGATATTCAACGTGCTCACGTTAGAATCAATGTATTAATTTCTGCTGTTTCTTGTTTTGGGTCGTATTTTCTGGTTTTGTTATGCTTTCGACTGATTGTTCTAACTTTTAACAACTTAGTTTGATTAACATATTGTACAAAAGAAGTGGGTAGTGGGAAATGGTAGAGTTGTTAGATCGGTAATAGAAGAAGAAGCGGGCTTAATTATTGCCTCTTAGGCTCTTAGTTGCTCTTTCAACTCTCAAGAAAGTATAGCTTTTTTTTTTTTTTTTTTTTTTTTTTTTGACATCACATATAAAATGCATAACTATAGATTACATAAGTTCCGGTTCTGCGCAAGAAAGTATAGCTTATTATGTTTAACCAAACTACCACTAAATTTTCAGCATTTTCTAAAACATTTTATGGTTCTCTTTTCAGTTAGCTATGTTCAAACATACAATACTTTTCACTTGATTTTTCCTTTCTACTTTAATACACTAGGCTATGTTTAGTTCACTTGATTTTTACTTATTTCAAATCATTTCAGATCAAGTAAGATCTGATTAGATAAGTTCAAATCAGATTAGATAAATAAAAACAGATTAGATCAGATAAGTTTTAATCATATCAGATCGGTTCAGATTACATTTATATCTAAAAACTTATTATTGGTGTTGTTATTATTTTTATTATTGTTGTTATTATAGTTATTGGTATGATGATTATTTTTAATGTTACTATTATGATTACTATTATTATGACCATTATTTTTATTAGGAAAAATTGCCAAAAATAAGCCAACCTTTGCCCCGTATTCCACATTTAAGCCAACATTTTGAAAATCCACAAATAAGCCAACCTTGTTATCATTTTTGCCAATTTTAGGTTGAGTTGTAATTTGACTTGTTAGTTACCTGTTACTTCAGGTTAATAATATTATTATCACTAATTTATAATTATTATTACTAATTATTAATTATCAATATTGTTATTAATTATTATTGTTATTAATGTGATTAATTAATCATAGCCTCTACCGGCAGCCACCACCAGACCACACCCAACATTGCCACAGTGCCACTAACCCAGCCACCACCGGTCAGGCGAACAACACCATCAGACCATACCCAACCACCATCAATCAACCCCACCAGACCATAACCAGTCACCCCCAACCCCCACCCCTAACCTAGCCATAACTGAACCACCTTACCAAACCCAACACTCCCCCACCAAACACAAGACCCCCACCACCCAAAACTAACCCAGCCACCAACGAACCAAACCCAGCGGACCGCACCAACCTAGCCACCACCCAAAACCTCCACTAACCCAAACCCCCAAACCGAACACCCCAACAACCCAAAACTCACCCGTAAACCTAGCAACCACCGAATCAACACCACCTAGCCTCACCCAAAACCGAACTCAGCCACCATCCAAAACCCCCAGCACCAAAAAAACCCTACCCACCCACCACCTAAAACCCCCGTAATCCAGCCAAACCAGCCACCATAAAACCAAACCCCACAATTCAGCCACCCCTTACCGAAACCCCATAACTGAACCACCTTGAAAGGAGAAAAAAAAAGAAACATAGAGGAGAGAGGAGAAAGGAGATGCGACTGTGGCGATGGCGGTGGCAGTGACGGTGGCGATGGCGGTGAGGGAGAAGAAAGATGAGAGAGACTAATGAAGAGAGAGAGAACAAATGAGAGGGAGAGATCAGAGAACCGAATGAAAAAAAGAAGGGAAAAAAAGAAATATATATTTGTGACCTGTAAAACAAGTTGTAGGTAAAGTGACCTAAAATTGGCTCATATGATAAAAAGGTTGGCTTATTTCTGGATTTTCTAAAGCTTGGCTCAATTGTGGAATACGGGGCAAAGATTGGCTTATTTTTGGCAATTTTTGCTATTTATTATTATTATTATTATTATTATTATTATAATAATAATAATAATAATAATAATAATAATAATAATAATAATAATAATAATAATAATAATAATAATAAGTTGTGATAGTAATAAAATGATAATAATAGTAATACTAGTAATGAAATACAAAGTAATAATAATTTAGTAATAATACATTTTATAAAAGATAAGTAAAATCAGATCACATAAGTTCAGATAAAAAAAAAGTTACAATATATGTTTTTTTTGGTGAACAAGGGATACGTAAATTAATTAAAGAGTCTTACATAATCATCCGAAAGTCTTACATAATGCTAAGTAAATCTTCCGAAAGTATATGTTACTCCTTACTACGAGCTTATTTGTTTCAGTCTTGTGTGTGTCTCTAATCAATGATATATTAAATAGAAACATCAAATCTTTTTTGTTTCAGACATGCAATCGTGGAGGAACTAGCAGGACTTGGAGCAAGGGTCCATACATGTGCAAGAAATGAGACTGAACTTGAAGCTTGCAAACGCAATTGGGAGACCAAAGGCTTTCATGTCACTGCTTCTGTTTGTGATGTAACATCTCGAGCCCAAAGAGAAAATCTAATGGAAATAGTATCCTCTGAGTTCAATGGCAAGCTCAATATCCTAGTAAGTACTCTCTCTGTCTATTTTTATGTTCGGAAAACGTTGTCAACTTTTCTTATACTTCCTCTGTTTCGTTTTAAATGCAACAAAGGAGTATTATTTGTGAGATATAAATTTATCATTTGTTGCATTTGAAACGAAACGCAAGAAGTATAATAAGAGCACAACTAAACACTAAACCGTTTGGTGGAGAACATGACTGTGAATAGACAATTATACTTCTGGCTTCCCTGTGATGAAGTTATTATAAAATGCATGTATATATCTCACATTGAAACTTAAAAGTACTAGGAATGAATTTTTTATAACTGTCACAGATGTGTATTACTAAGTTTTTGGTTAATTAACCTAGGTGAACAATGTTGGGACTTACGTGAAAAAGCCAACAACAGAGCTCACAGCTGAGGAATATGCAACTGTAATGACCACCAACCTTGAATCAGCTTACCATTTTTGCCAACTTGCCCATCCCCTCCTCAAGGCATCCGGATTCGCCAGCATCATCTTCATGTCTTCCGTAGCTGGTGTCGTGGCTCTTGATGTTGGCTCTGTATATGGCACAACAAAAGGTATCAACCGAACTTTAACTTATATATATGGATGTCAGTTAGTTTAATTGGTGAAACTTTGATGTTGTACTCAAAACCCATAACCAAATTACACATATATGGAATCAGAGACGAAGCTAGACTATATTTAGGGGAGGGGGGGGGGACAATAAAACGATTGATTGTAATATCAAGTTCTATTTTCTTGGCAGGAGCGATGAATCAACTAGCAAAGAACTTAGCATGTGAGTGGGCAAAGGATAATATCAGAACCAACTCTGTTGCACCTTGGTACATTCGTACTCCTCTTACTGAAGTGGTAATCACATTACATGACTTTTTTTTTTTTTTGCAAGCAACATTAAATGTCGCACATTCTTTCTAAAAAATTATGTTTCAACATACGTTATTCACAAAACTATTAGTCTGAAAATCACCCGACTATTATTTATTTATGTAATGGAAAATCTCACGTGAACGTGGTCATACATGTTATCCCTAACCAATGAAGATTATTTGATATTATGGCTATGTTTAGTTCACCTAAAATTTTCTGATCTGAACTTATCTGATCTGAACTTATTTTTTCTGATCTGATCTGATCTGAACTGATCTGATTACATGATCTTATCTTTTAGATTTCTCTCAATATATAAGAAAAAATATCGTCATGTGGGGTCTTGTTTGATTCGTCTCAATGAGTACTTTATTAATATTCAATTATTATAATTTTTACTAATATGTAATGAAAGATATAATGATTTTTAAATATAAGCATGATCTGAACTGATCTGATCTGAACTTATTTTTTCTGATCTGATCTGATCTGATTAGATCTGAAATAAGCAAAAATAAGGTGAACTGAACATAGCCTATGTTGATCCTAAGCTCCTAATTGTATAACATAAGTCAGAAAAATCACTAGCTCATAGAAGATATGATGTATGTATGATATCATGAATTCTATAGTATTCATGATCTTTTTTTAATGGATGTGGCAGGTCCTTAGTGACAAAGAATATTTGGCTAAAGTGAAAGAACGAACTCCTCTTGGAAGGACAGGAGAGGTGGAAGAGGTGTCTTCCTTGGTGGCATTTCTATGCATGCCTGCTGCTTCCTACATTACTGGACAAACCATTTGTGTTGATGGAGGCTTCACTATTCATGGCTTGTTTTAAGACCTATAACTAGTTTTTATGTCTGGGCTATATTTCGGATACTTATATTTTTCATCTATTAATAATTTACTTTTAAAATGATTACATTATATATCACTTGGTGTAGTGGTACATGTATCTAAATTCTTATTAATAGGTCATTTGGTCCTTTGAACTTCATCTGTTGATTCGTATTCTCGAGCAACAATAATAAGATTTGATTAGCATCAAGAATAATTTGGAATGCTACTCCATTAATTACGAAGTAGAGAACTCTAACGATCATGATGAATTTCGAAAGGAGAGATGGAGTAAGGGGATGACTGCAAAAAAGAAATCAAATAAGAAAAATAAACTTTATGGCTAGAAGTAGGCATTAACTGCTACATTACTAATTACAATACATATCTATAATTTTGTGAAAATAGGAATCACTAAAAGATGTTAGATTAGATGATAAAACTTTTAATACTTGAGGTTAGGGGTTCAAATCCAAGTTTCAGAATATATATTTTTTAAAATAATGATCACCTGACTTATGGGTTGTTAAGACACTTGGCAAAATTCTAGTGGCAGATTGAGGGTGCCATGTGGTGCATAAACATTGTCAAGTACGTCTTTTAATATATTTTATCGATTCAAACCAATTTTGATTACTCCATGTTTCTACTTTATATTCCAATAAAAGTGTAATTTGTAAACATTGATTTAGCCTATTCAAAAAGCATGAATTTAAATATGAAATATTTGTATATGCTTTCATAAATTTATGAAATAATGCTAAACAATTTTTATAAACCAATAGAACTTGAAAAATTGTGTTAAAAGTTAAACTATTCCTTGAAACCATATGAAATAACCTATGGCCGCAATAAGTTAAATTCTATTTCCAATGTCAATTGTCAGTAATAGTAAAGAATAATAAAACAAAATAACATCAGCTAAAATGAAAGGAAAAAATAGATTGTACAAAAGAAAAGGAAGAGACATAACATTGATAAATGATGGAAACAGAAAGAAATATCTCTATAAGGGAAGGGGGAGCAATGGTGTCCTCTTTTGAAATGCCTATTTTGCCCCCCCCTCTTATTCTAAATTACAATTTCACTTACAAATCAAAGGGGGCTTCAAACAAAAATACCAAAAATATAATTATAACAATCACTCACAAGAAAACTTTATAAAAACTTAAAAATTCGCTTACAAACTATAATCTATGAAAAAATTGACTTCAAATCAAAGTGTCCACTTTCTTTACAATTTATGAAGTACTATACTTAATTCAAAAATCAACTGAAAAATTATAATATTAGAAATGATAAATAAATTCAATAAAATTTTTATTTTGTTTATAGAATTGAACTTTGAAAAGTAAAAAAAAAAAAAACAAAAAGAATGGTGAGAGACATAAGTGACATAAACTAAACCAATCAAATTTTGCAACTAATAAAAACATTTATATTTTGTATGTCTAATGTTCAAATTTTGACTCTTATGCCGAAGAAAATCGAGTTTCTGTTTCGAAAAAATTCAAGCACGCATCGCGTGCAAAAAAATTCTAGTACTTTTATATTGAAACAAATGTCCAAAATATATGAAAGAAAAATTTGAAGAATTGGATCCTTTGAAGTTTGACCTCTACAATACTACTCCTAGAAGAAAAAATTGGATTCTCTTATATGTGCTCAACCTTTGCAGAAAAATTTTCTAGCACGAATGATAAATGTAGAAAAAGTTGAGGGTGAAATCCCTTTTCTTTCTTTCAAAAAAAAAAAAGAAAAAGTTGAGGGTAAGCACACTTGTGTACCGTTACAGGGATCTGATAGGTACGTATAACTGTATAAGTAAAAAAATATTATCATTTTTTTTGTCCACGAGGAGTTTTCTACGATATTCGGCGAGTGGACTAATTTCTTGCGTGAGTTTGCATGGGTACCTCAAAGGATAGCATCCTTTCCAGATGGGATTTTTTCCATAAGGCTCAAATCCAAGACTTTGATTAAGGAGCGAGAGGCTCTTAACCACTCACGCCAATCCCAGTTAATAAAATATTATCATATTGGATGAAGGAATGAGTATATTTTTAATATGAACTTTTCACGTTACACATTTGACATCCTAATTCCTACACAATTCTTAGCTTGTATCCACAACAAGATTTGACCTTTGCACACAAAAATTTTAGCGTTACTTCGATCTTAATGTCACGGTCAACCTTATTTTTACAGGTCCCTATTAAACTATAGTTGAACCCTAAAAATAATTATGGATTAGGTAATAATGTTGCATATCAGGCTCATTCAAATTTGAAGTCGTTCTATCATATCTCACATTTGCAATAAGGGTCTGTTCTCCCCAACTTATTTTCAGTTCAATTCACTTCAGTTCAATTCAGTTCAGTTCAGTTCAATTTAGTTCAGTTCAGATCAGTTCAGATCAGTTCAGTTCAGACCAGTTCAGTTCAGCTCTTGACAATACTTTTACTCTCACATATCACTATTCATTTCAGTTCAGTTCAATTCAGTTCAGATCAGTTCAGTTCAGATCAGATCAGTTCAATTCAGTTCAGTTCAATTCAATTCAGTTCAATTCAGTTCAGCTGTTTTATGCCGAAGAAAACAGGCCCTAAATCAATGAAACCTAATTCACCTAGAACGTTTTTGTAGTACTTACGTTGTGCCAAACAACCTATTGGCTAAGTATCAATATCATAGGAATTGAAACACACAACTACATGCATGGTCGATGATTTCTTTTTCATGCAAGTTTTTTCCCTCCACATCACAACCTTAAAGAATCAAGATCGAGCTTGCCCCGGAAGTTCCAGCCACAAGGTCGATTATTGTTGTTGCTGTTTGTGTTTTTTTTTTTTTTTTTTCCTGGAAGAAGTGTGGTCCATGTTTCGCAGATGAAAACTTAGTCCCTGTTTGAGACTAGTTTTTAGGTAGCAGTTGGACAAGATCAAAACGCTATTTAAGAAAATTATGAGTGTTTTATAATTAAGGGAGTGGTTGTAGTAGCGGATAACATTTACAGTAGACTTGAACACACAACATCTCCTTTGAAATACAAATACACTAACCAACTAATATGCAATCTCATATTAGTTTTTGATTGTCAATAAAAGTAATTATGTTTCTTAAGTTGATACATGAATTAGATGCCTACATTAATTGACCTATCAAGTAAATGAGTAATATACTAATGTATCCCACTTACAAATTATATTACCTATCAAGTTTTCATTTACCATAATAATGATAATAAAACACTGAATCAACTTTGTTGCATAATAATAATCTCTAATGGTCCCATAAAATCTTAATTTAGCCTTTTAGAAGCCAAGATAGAAAATAAAGTATTACCTCTGTGAAGGAGAAATTCGAGAAAAATATATTGTGGTCAATTTTAATCATTGTATAGGTAGAAACGCAAATAGAACGTGTCTTTATGACTTGAATAATGATATTGTAATAAGCTTTTGTCATATTGAATCCACCAATTTAAAGGACCAATCCATGGTATGATATGAATTTGTGAGACGTGGGTAACTATATTTGTCTTAAATATATACTTATATAGAAGTGATTTGTTTAAGATAAAAAGTTGTCCGTTAGACCTAAGTAACTTGTTGTCCTAGATGAGTCACTTTTACTTGTAGAAGAATGACTCATTTAAGATAAACAATTATTCTTTGTTTAAAAATGACTTATTTTGACTTAAAAGAGTTACCCAATTTGCCTTTAAAGTGACTAATTATGCAAAAAAAAGTAAATGATATCACAATAAATTTATTAAGCACCCATTTTTCAGTAATTGAAAGTTATAAAGCATTGGAGGTTGTCACAATTAATTTAATATGCACTCGATACTCAATACACTGATATGAGGGCATGTAATTCAATTAATTTCATAAAAAATAATAAACGGGTTATATATAATGTTAATAATGACCTTATGACCCAGAGTATCGCCCGGGACAATAACTAGTAAATTTATTCCTATAAATGGTTGTCATTGAAAACATTTTCAGTCTTGCTAACTAGCATCTGTATTGTGAGCTATTTCTCTTTTAAATGATACATTTGTTATTAAGTAATGTAATATACTTCCTCTGTTTTTTTACATGTTACACTTTCACTTTTCATGCATGTCAATGCAAAACTTTGAGTACATATATCTGTAATTTTGTATTTGTAAAATTTATAAAAAGTACAGATAAAAAAATATGTAATAAGATCTAACAAGTTCCCACATGATTATATTTTTTATTCACGTATAAATCACAAAGATGGTCAAAGTGAAATTTGTGAATAGTGAAAAATGTCAAAGTGTAACATGTAAAAAAGACTGAAGAAGTATATCAAACCGAGTAAATAACAAAACTCAAGAATCAAAACAAAAGAACAAAATTGAAAACCTTAATTGAGCTCAAGGTAATTGGACAGTTCACCTTCATGTTATACTTCCTCCATTTTTATTTAATTAATACTTCCTTCATTTTACAATAAGTGAAACAATTTTCTTATTTAAGATAATCGTAATAAGTGAAACCAAGCTTCAAATGGTAAAAAAAAAGTTCACTTTTATTACAAATATACCACTAAAAAATAAGAGTGGACCACAACTTCAATACTTCTTCACTCTACTTTATAGTGGCCCCAACTTTCTCTCTCTAAATTCATTGATAACTCCTCGCTTTCTCTATGTTTCACTTATTGTGAAGCGAAGGAAGAAGTACATTTTTCATATATGGGTGTTTATTTCTAATTGATATATTGTTTAATCTTTTCTTATTTGGATACTTGGCCCACCATAAAGTATTACTATTATATTTGAATTTCTCTTTTTCTACCCAAAAGTACTACTTTTTCATTTTATCCCTATTATTTTAATTACATTAAATAAGTTAAAAAGTGTCCTCCCAAAAAACTTGAAAATGATATTACCTAAATTGTTGTGTATACAACAATATAGCGATTAAATAAAAACGTAGGGAGTAACAATCAAGATAAGTAGCAACAAAACCTGACAAGTCCAATTAACCACATGATTCTTATCTTCAATCACTACAAAACGATTACTTAAAAAAATTCACTACAAATCGGTCAAGTTCTTGTCGGCTGAGATATACTTCTACTAGTAGTATGCTATAACTCAGCAGATACTACTTAAAAGTTGCAAGAAATGCTAGTATTTTAGTAGATTAAAGATCAAAATAATTTTTCATATTATATACTTCATATTAAAAGTCCACCAATAGTTGCATGATGAACAAACGATGGTCTCTTGTTGGCATGACTGCTCTTGTTACTGGGGGCACCAAAGGAATCGGGTTACTCTCCATTCTCTTTTCATTTATATACTTTATGCTAACAATTTCAATTTGCTGATGTTTTTAGTTAAATGATCAAGTTAGAATCAGTGTATTAATTTGTAACTCTCTTTTTTTGGGCACCAAATTCATCATATTTTCTAGTTTTGGTATGCTTTAGACTGATTGTTTGAACTTTCTAGTACTTGTTTAATTAACATAATTGTACCCAAGAAGTGGTTATTAGTAAAATTATAGAGTTATTGAGTCGGTAATAGCATAAGAAGTGGTTATTAGTGGAAATGTAGAGTGTTGTTAGGTCAATAATTACACAAGTGGTTATTAGTGGAAAATTGTAGAGTTGTTGGGTCGGCAATAGCTAAAGAAGTGGTTATGACTCGCCTACTCAGGCCTTGTATGAATGTGCGGGAAGGGGTGCTCCTAGGTGTGTGTAGGAGTTGTGTTTGTTCGCGAGAATGGATTCCTCGTCAAGTCAGTTTGGAGGGTGTGGACACACTTGCGCGAATTCTGGTAGTGGAAAATTATATTGGGTCGATAATAGCTAAAGGAGTGGTTATAAGTGGAAAATTATAGAGTTGTTGGGTTGTTAATATGTAAAGAAGTGGTTAGTAGAAAATTATAGAGTTGTTGGGTCGGTAATAGCTAAAGAAGTGGTTATCAGTGGAAAATCGGAGTGTTGTTAGGTCGGTAATACTAAAGAAGTGATTATTAGTGAAAAATTACAGAGTTGTTGGATCGACAATAGCTAAAGAGGTGGTGGAAAAGTTGTAGAGTTGTTGGGTCAGTAATAACTAAAGAGGTGGTTATTCCTGTGCAATCAATAGTTAACGGCTTGTTTGGTTCAGTCTTGTGTTTGATCAATGGTTAACTTGTTTTTTTCAATTTAGACATGCAATCGTGGAGGAACTAGCAGGACTTGGGGCAAGAGTTCATACATGTGCGAGAAATGAGACTGAACTTGAAGCTTGCAAACGCAATTGGGAGACCAAAGGCTTTCATGTCACTGCTTCTATTTGTGATGTAACTTCTCGAGTCCAAAGAGAGAATCTAATGGAAATAGTATCATCTGAGTTCAAGGGCAAGCTCAATATCCTAGTTAGCACTTTCTCTTCCTATTTTTTTATGTTCGGAATTTTTTTTATCTTTTCTTATATAATAGAGAGCACGGCTAAATTGAATCCTAAATTGTTTGGTGGTAAACATGATTGTTAAAAGATACATTCATGTATCTAATTATTTCACGTTCAACAAGTATGATATAAAGGGAAAATCTATATGCAGCTCTTAGGGCTGTATATAAGAAACTACAAAATGGAAAATATATACATTAATTGATCATTTATTATATAGGTTGATGTATGTATAATTTTTTTTCATAAATTTACAACTTGTGTTTCATTCTAGATAGTGTATTTCTATCTTATAAGGATTGCATATAGCATAACGGAGAGGTGATCGTGGGCCGGGCCGGGTTCGGGCAAAAAAATTGTCCATTAGTCGGGTCGGGCCAAAGGTCAGATAGAATTTTTGTGTCCAAAACCCGCTATTTTGGGCCAAATTTATCAGGCTTTTCGGACCAAATTCGAGCCATGCCAAAAAAAAAGTCGTTTTTGGTGTGCCAGAAGCCAAAAAAATTCAGGTCAGGCCCGACCGCGGGCCAAAAATTCTGCCCAAAATCGGACAGGACCAGACCAAAATGATCAACTCTAGCATAACTGCCTAACCTAATAAAAAGTAGAGTTTTTAATAGCTTAGAGTTTATTGTTCGCCATCAAACAATAAAGTGTTTTTGTGTTATTCATGTAATAATGATTAGATGTCTTTAATTATGTGCCACTACTTAAACTAAGTGGTGGGTTATTGGGGAGAAATGATAAACATTTATCAACATCTATCAGGGAATAATAAGGATAGGAGTTAGCTCAAATGGGTAGAGCACTCCCCCTTGGCCCCTGAGATCAGGGGTTCGATCCTTACCCCCAGTATTATGTTGGGGTATTTCCTTAGCATGCTATGCATGCCTCACCAGCCAATGTGTTGGTGTTTCTTACAGGCTAGTAGCCTTACTGAAAAGTTGGTGATGTGGGTCCCAGAAAATAGAAGAGGAATAAAACACTATTTATAGTTCATGAACACTAGTTGTAGTAGCAATGAACACTACAATTTACAATTTTCGAAATCACTTTTTTATTTAGCTGACAACCTGTTCCCATGCATATACATTGACAAATTTATCATTGATAAACATCTATCAGATAGATGTTTATCAGGTAATTGGGTACTATTGTAAGCGCAAATTAATCATATCAGTTTCATGATCATGAGAAAGTTATACTTTATTAGCTTCTATCCCATGTGTTCAATGAAGTTATTATTACATGCATATATACTCGATCCTATCTCACATTGGGACTTCAAAGTATTACGAACCCTTGAATTTCTTAAACTGTCACTAACGGTAATTTGGTTACTTAACCTAGGTGAACAATGTTGGGGCTTACATGAAAAAGCCAACAACAGAGTTCACAGCTGAGGAATATGCAACTGTAATGACCACCAACCTTGAATCAGCTTACCATTTTTGCCAACTTGCACATCCCCTCCTCAAGGCATCTGGATTTGCCAGCATCATCTTCATGTCTTCCGTAGCTGGTGTCGTGGCTGTTGATGTTGGCTCTCTTTATGGCACAGCAAAAGGTATCAACCGAACTTCGACTTAATTATATGGATGTTAGTTAGCTTAGTTGGTGAAATTTTGAGGTCGTACTCAAAACCCATACCCAAATTTCACATATCTGAAAATAAAATAAAAATGAGAGTGGACAGGGGCAATGCCCCTCAATATGGTTTCGCTCCTGCTTAGGATTAAAAAATATAGGATATTTTGTCAGAAAATACTTAATGTTTCTGTCTAGAAATTAAGGGTACTGATTCCTTTGCTTAGGGAATACCGGGTCAGATTCGAATGTCCTGAGTCCAAAGTCCGTAAGCCGGAATCCTGCAAAAGTAATGGTTAGACTGCCCCGGGGGTTGTTCCGGGATCGCCTCTCCGACGCTCAAGTCAGTTATCAAGCTTAGAGAGATAAAGTCTAGAGAGAGATGCTCTGGTTTGCTAGGTAAGAATTCAATACCTGCTCATTGATGAGGGGGTTGAGTATTTATAGTGCTTGGGATATCCCAACTGTAGGTCAGCTGGAGGGCACTGACAACTGGGAGGCACTATCACAGGTGGGGCCCTCTGGAAGTTTAAGGCTTTATTGGGCTTGATTGTCTCTAGCTGGCTTAACCCAGGAAATAAGCCCAAACAATTAGCCCCACGCCAGGAAGGGGAAACATCGAGGCCTTGCTGAAGCGTCTCCCGTTCGTGGCGGAACCCAGATAACCCTGAGCCTAGGCTGACTTGGTCTCCTGGAGGAGGAGGGAGGCAGCTGCCGACCCAGTCTTCTTGAGGAGAAGGGTGGCAAGTGCCGACCCGGTCTCCTTGAGGAGAGGGATGGCAAGTGCCGACCCAGTCTCTTCAAGGAGAGGGGGTGGCATGTGCCGACCCGGTCTTCTTGAGGAGAGGGGTGGCATGTGCCGACCCGGTCTTCTTGAGGAGAGGGGTGGCATGTACCGACCCAATCTCTTCAAGGAGAGGGGGTGGCATGTGCCGACCCGGTCTTCTGAGGAGAGGGGTGGCATGTGCCGACCCAGTCTTCTTGAGGAGAGGGGTGGCATGTACCGACCCAATCTCTTCAAGGAGAGGGGGTGACATATGCCGACCCGGTCTTCTGAGAAGAGGGGTGGTATGTGCCGACCCAGTTTTCTTCAAGAAGAGGGGATGGCGTGTGCCGACCCAGTTTTTTTCAAGAAGAGGGGGTGGCGTGTGCCGACCCAATATCTTCAAGGGGATGGGAGCTTATATGCCGACCCGGTCCCTGGGAGAAAAGGGGAGCATGCGCCGACCCGAGCCGCTAAAGAGGATAGCCTCCTTGGCCTTCTTACACATGGCTCGGACGAAGGGCCAATGAGCCACATGCTTGTCCGAGCCGGTACTTCGCTCTTGCTAAGTCACTTCTTGGACTTTGGGGGTTGGCTCAACCAAAGAGGAGAGTCTCCTTGGCCGAGTTGGTTGGACGCGGCTCGGATGAGGGGCCAATGAGCCTCATGCTTGTCCGAGCCGGTGCCTGCTCTCGCTAAGTCAATCTGGGACTTAGGAGACTTGCTCAACCAAAGAGGGGAGCCTCCTTGGCCGAGTTGGTTGGACGCGGCTCGGATGAGGGGCCAATGAGCCCCATGCTTGTCCGAGCCGGTGCCTGCTCTCGCTAAGTCAATCTGGGACTTAGAAGACTTGCTCAACCAAAGAGGAGAGCCTCCTTGGCCGAGTTGGTTGGACGCGGCTTGGATGAGGGGCCAATGAGCCACATGCTTGTCCGAGCCGGTGCCTGCTCTCGCTAAGTCAATCTGGGACTTAGGAGACTTGCTCAACCAAAGAGGAGAGTCTCCTTGGCCGAGTTGGTTGGACGCGGCTCAGATGAGGGGCCAATGAGCCCCATGCTTGTCCGAGCCGGTGCCTGCTCTCGCTAAGTCAATCTGGGACTTAGGAGACTTGTTCAACCAAAGAGGGGAGCCTCCTTGGCCGAGTTGGTTGGACGCGGCTCGGATGAGTGGCCAATGAGCCCCATGCTTGTCCGAGCCGGTGCCTGCTCTCGCTAAGTCAATCTGGGACTTAGGAGACTTGCTCAACCAAAGAGGAGAGCCTCCTTGGCCGAGTTGGTTGGACGCGGCTCGGATGAGGGGCTAATGAGCCCCATGCTTGTCCGAGCCGGTGCCTAAGGCTTTGGACCACTGGCTGAATGACCGAGCTAGTAACCTTGAGCTGATGAACTAGCAATCTTGAGCTGGTGAACTTAATAGTTTCTTGAAACCCGAAATGCCACGTGGCGATGGTGGATTATTGGGTGCTTGAAAACATGGTGGCGATTCAACTTCTGGTCATTTATGACCTTTGTGACGATTGATATTCCTGGGAGCTGTGTCTTTGAACAGTTTTGGGCATTTGGGAGGCCCATTAAGGTGGCGAAAACACAGGCCCGGTCCGAGATGCGACGCGGGACACGAACACCGAGGATTTTGCCTATAAGTAGGGAGAGAGGGGAGAGATTTTGTCACTTTTACAATTCTCTCTCTCTCTCTAAATTTGAGATTTCTGCTCTTCTCTCTCTACTTTTAGAGTTTCTTCTCTCTCTAAGTCCGGGTTCCATCTTCTTCGTCCGACCAGGTACGCACTTGTTTTGCTTTTTACTAAGTTTTTCTTCTCTTTCTTTTAATAAAATCGGTCGACCCCCTCTGTTGATAAATAATGGGGAGCTCGTCCGAGTCAGTGACACCCCCCCTCACCTCCTTATAATTTAGCCGAGGAAGTGAGAGGTATGGGAATGGTATTGGTGTCAACTTTAATAAGTTGCCCGGATCCCTCGGCTGTGCCTGAGGCGCTTTCCCTCCCGAGTACTCCTTCGCAAGCCGAGGAGGAGGAGGCCGAGGGTGCCATCCCCCTACCCTGGGAGGTGTCCCTGGCCTATCCTTCTTCGAGGAGTTACTTAGACAAATATCTGTCTGATGGTGTAGTTAGGATAGCTATGCCGGGAGAAGAAGGTGAAGCGTCGACGTCCGGGCGGCTCGTATATCCGGAGCTTGATCCCAAAGGTGGACCGGGAGCGAAGTTCCCACTTCCGTCCTTAATAAAGGCTCTGCTAGAAGATGCCCGGGGCCAAGCGGCCAAATTTCAAATAAAGGACCCCTACTTGCTTGTCCGACCCGATGCCAGCCATACCATCCTGACCCCACCTCCCGGATGCACCGCCTTCTATTACAAGGCCATGGAGATGGGTTTGAGGTTCCCGCTGACCCAGTTCGAGAAGGACATTCTGAACGCCTACAATCTATGCCTGGGTCAGCTTTCCCCGAATTCTTGGGGTGGAATCTTGGCCGTCCAGGTAATCTGCGATATTATTGGAGTCAAGCCGACCCTCACCCTTTGGCGGCATATGTACAAGCTGTTCGAGATGCCAGCCGGGGATCATGGTCCGGGCTGGTGGTGCTTTCAGGCTCGGCGGGGCTACCGAACAGTCCTTGATCTTCCCACCTCTCAGAAGGGGTTCCGCCGAGGATTCGCTTTTGTGTACTACGGAGGGGAATGGGGCATCCCCACTGTGCCTCCGTTGGCCGAGCCAAACCACTGCTTAAATTTCAAGGTGCCAGAGCTGTCCGACGAGGAAGCCGTGGCCGCTATTTATATGCAGCTGGAGGCTAAGATAGTGGATGGTGGCGAGGTCTTTGTAGCGGGGAACTGGCTCCCGAGCTGCAAACTTTTCAAGAACGAGCATTTCTTGGCGGCCTTTGGCCTGAGTCCGGCTTTTGACTATCATATCGTCAACGTATACTTCAATGTTTCGACCCAGTTGGTCGCTGAAGATTTTGTTGACGGTTCGCTGATATGTAGCTCCGGCATTTTTGAGGCCGAACGGCATCATCTTGTAGCAGTAGACCCCCTGAGGAGTGATGAATGCTGTATGAACCCTATCCTTCTCGGCCATGGGAATTTGATGATAGCCGGCATTTGCATCCATGAAGCTGAGAAGGGCATGCCCTGCCGTTGAATCGACCAGCCTATCGATCTTTGGCAGAGGGTGGTTGTCTTTTGGGCAGGCTTTGTTTAAGTCGGTGAAATCGACACACATTCGCCATGTCCCGCTCGGTTTTTTGACCAATACCACGTTGGCCAGCCACTCCGAGTATTGACATTCTTCTATGAAACCCGCTTCGAGCAGCTTCTTGACCTCTGCGGCTGCTGCGGCGTTTCTTTCGGGACCTTGGTGTCTGAGCTTTTGCTTGATTGGTCTGAACCCCTCTTTGATGTTAAGCTCATGACACATGATTTTTGGGTCGAGCCCCGGCATTTCTGTGGCCTCATAGACGAAGACATCTTGGTACTCCGTGAGCACTTGAATGATATCTTGCCTTCTTCGTCATCCTCGGCTGGCTGAGGACGTTCGTATTGCTTGGGGTTTTCAGTTATGTACACCTCGAGGCTGGTTAAGGGCTGACCCCCTTCGTATTTTCTTTTTTTCGAGTCCTTTTGGACGTCATTGTTCGAGTCCTTTTGGACGTCGTTATTTTTTAGGCTATTCACATAGCATTCTCTTGCGGCCTGTTGGTCGCCTTGAATTTTTCCTACCTTCCCGTCACCAGTTTCAAACTGCAAGAGGAGCTGGTAGGTGGAGATGGCGGCCTTGGCTTTGTTTAGCATGGGCCTCCCCATTATTATGTTGTAAGGCAAAGGAATGTCCACCACCAAGAAGTCGATCGGTAAGCTTCTCCCCTTACCCTTTTCACCCATCCGAGTGGGTAATTTTATTGATCCGACCGGGTGGACAGAGTTGCCCCCGAAGCCTATGAGCGGCTGAGCCATGGGGGTAACATCCCGCTCGGTGTACTTCAACTTCTTGAGGCAGTCGAGGGTGATTATATCAGCGGATGACCCACTATCCACCAATACCCTCTTCACCTTGGTATTAGCTACCTTGAGCTCGATGACTAGGGGGTCGTCGTGCGGAACGTGCAACGTCCGACTGGGTTCCCCGAAGGTCATGACGGGGCCACTAGCTCGAGGGAGCTGGACGTCAAGCACCTGATGTTTAAGGTTTTGAAGGTGAGCCTTGCGTGCTCGGCCGGTTAGGCCTCCCGACGCGAATCCCCCAGCGATGACACCGATGAATCCTTCCGTGTCACCGCTGTTCGACTGACCCACCTTTTGCTTCCCCTTTTCTTCGCTCGAGCGCTTTAGGTAGTGGTTGAGTTTGCCCTGGTCCTTTCTCTTCTTGCCACCCTCATCCGAGTAGCGGCAGATGTCCGTGGCCTGGATGAATCTTTGGGCCCTAGCCATGGCTTCCGAGTAAGTTTTTACTTCATTCTCGGCCAATGACCATCTGAGCCGACCTGGTTGGAGCCCGGACATAAGGGCAGCGAAGGCTACAGCGTCCTGTAGGTCGGTTATTTTGAGAGATTCCTCGTTGAACCTCTTTATATAGTCCGACAAGGATTCATTCTTGTCTTGCTTCACCCCCATGAGGTGAAGGCTGGTTTTTCTTTGCCTCTTTCCAGCTACGAACTGGTGGATGAAGAGGTGTTCCAGTATGGCGAAGTTAGTGATGACCCCCGCCGGTAGTTCTTGGAACCAATTGAGAGCCAGACCTTTGAGAGTGGTAGGGAAGAAGCGGCACCAAGTGGCCTCGCAACTTGTCTGAACGCTCATTTGAGCCTTGTAGCTAGCCATATGATCATCTGGATCGGTTAGGCCCGCAAATGGCTCGATCAGGGGGGTTTTGATTTTCCCCGGGGGCTGGGTCCCTAGGATTTCTTGGCTGAAGGGGATCAAGAACTTGAGCCCTCCTCCAGTTAGCCTAGGAGGCTGAGAATGAGCCGAGTCCCCTTGGCCCTCTCGGTCATTTGCTTTTTTCTTGAGGAATTCCCGGGCGTCATAGCCTTGGCTGAGGCGCTTCTTGTTGTTAAGGAATTCTCGGGCATCTTGGGGTTTCCGACCCACACCCCCCTTGGGGATTTAGATATATGGGTTTCTGCATGCAGACGGGCCGACCCCTGTCGTGCTGACTTTTCTCTTTCCCGGTGGCTCGGGTCTCTCGCATCGGACCGTGGCCGGCTAGGTTGTGGATCCCGATTAGAACGAGAGTGGTCCCTCTGGGAGCGGACGACTGTGCGCTCTCTGGGCTCATACTGGTTGAGCGGGGTGACTTGTTGCGGCTGCCTCTGTTGGAGCATGGCCATCATGTCCATCATGCCCTTTTGGAAAGTTTCCTGGAGCTGAGCCGTGATAAGGGCCAGGTCAGACGCAAAGAGCGGCTGAGGCTCCACATGCTAAATATGCTGGGATACCGACCGAGGGTCCAGAGTTTGGACGGTAGGTGACTTCCGATCCGGTGAGGGGGTCCGCTCGGCCTCCCTGTTATGCGCAGGCTAGTGACCTCGCTCCGGACGAGGGTTCGGGGGTTCCCTATTGTGCGCGGGGGAGTGGCCTCTTTCTGGCCGACCGACCTGGTCAGAGGCTTGCTTAGCGCGAGTGTTCTTTGTTGGTGCCATTGTCAATTGGCGTTCTGAGCTGAGTAGCTGGGTAAGTAAATCTGAGTGAGTGGTGGCGAAGTAACTTTTTGTACTATCCCCACAGACGGCGCCAAACTGTTTCTGTCTAGAAATTAAGGGTACTGATTCCTTTGCTTAGGGAATACCGGGTCAGATTCGAATGTCCTGAGTCCAAAGTCCGTAAGCCGGAATCCTGCAAAAGTAATGGTTAGACTGCCCTGGGGGTTGTTCCGGGATCGCGTCTCCGACGCTCAAGTCAGTTATCAAGCTTAGAGAGATAAAGTCTAGAGAGAGATGCTCTGGTTCTAGGTAAGAATTCAATACCTGCTCATTGATGAGGGGGTTGAGTATTTATAGTGCTTGGGATATCCCAACTGTAGGCCAGCTGGAGGGCACTGACAGCTGGGAGCCACTATCACAGGTGGGGCCCTCTAGAGGTTTAAGGCTTTATTGGGCTTGATTGTCCCTAGCTGGCTTAACCCAGGAAATAAGCCCAAACACTTAATAAACACAAGTTTTGTAGGAAAAAACTTAATAATAAAAAAATTATTTAAAAGGATCTATTATAACTTCTGGTTGTTGCTAACAATTATTTTATGAATTTCAGGCCAAAACACCAAATTTCACCGTTAAAGTTTTTTTAACTCCGATTGACTCTTTCAATTCTTTCTTTCTGTCTTACAGCGCGTGAGCTCACTGCTCGAAACTCATCTGCAGTCAACACTAAAATTTGGTGTTCTGGTCTGAAATTCATAAAATGGTTGTTATTAACAATCGAAAGTATTTTAATAGGTCTTTTTTAGGTAGTTATATATATATATATATATATATATAATATATATATTTATAAATATATTTAATAATATATATATATATATATATATATATATATATATATATATATATATATATATATATATATATATATATATAAATAATGAGAACCCTCGCTCTTATGGTGAGAACCGTGAGAACCGTTTAAAATGATCAATAAAAAGTGGCATAAACATAAAATGGGCGAACGTCCAGGCCAGACGTTCGCCCCATAGGAGAGAGAAAGAGGAATGAGAATAATTGAAAGAAATTAGTGTTAGGAGTCGTGGTGATCTAACGGTTGTGAGTTAGTTCATCTCATTAATCTAATGGTTGATGAGGTGGTTCTCACCATAAGGATGGTTCTCATATGAACCCATTTATATATATATATATATATATATATATATAATATTATATATATAATATATATATATATAATATATATATATATATATGTAATGTTGAGATGTTCACAATTGTTGAAAATTCTGATATAAAGTTCTGTTTCTTGACAGGAGCGATGAATCAACTAGCAAAGAATTTGGCATGTGAGTGGGCAAAGGATAATATCAGAACCAACTCAATTGCACCTTTCTACATTCGTACTCCACTTACTGAAGTGGTAATCACATTACGTGACTGTTTTTTTGCAATCGACATTAAACGTCGCACACACTTTCTAAAAAAAAAAATGTTTCAACATCCGTTATTCACAAAACTGTGAGTCTGAAAATCGCCAGATTATTATTTATTTCTTCCGTTTAGAAATAATTTCCCCATTTGCATAGTGTTTACTATTTACATCCTATCCTTTGATTATCTTTGGTGATTTATATTTTAGGAAAAACATAGTTATATGGGATCTTGTTAGATTCATCTCAATGTATATATTTTTTTAATATTAACTTTTTATAATTTTTACTTATTGATAATTGAAGATATTAACATTTGAAACCATGCATCGGCAAGCTTGAAAACATTAAACGGTGCAACTATTTCTAAACGGATGAAGGATTTAATTACGTAGATGGAAATTGTCACATGAACGTGGTCATACATGTTACTCCTAACCAATGAAGATTATTTGATATTGTGTTGGTCCTAAGCTTCTAATTATAGAACACAAGTCAGAAAAATCACTAGCTCATAGAAGATATGATGTATGTATGATATCATGAATTCTATAGTATACATGCATGATCTTTTTGAATGGATGTGGCAGGTCCTTAGTGACAAAGAATATTTGGCTAAAGTGAAAGAACGAACTCCTCTTGGAAGGACAGGAGAGGTGGAAGAGGTGTCTTCCTTGGTGGCATTTCTATGCATGCCTGCTGCTTCCTACATTACTGGTCAAACCATTTGTGTTGATGGAGGCTTCACTATTCATGGCTTGTTTTAAGACCTATAATTCAAACCCATTTTGATAACTCGATGTTTCTACTTCATATTCCAATAAAAGTGTAATTTGTAAACATTAATTTGAGCCTATTCAATAAAAGTATGGTGGGCAGCTTTCTTTGTGATTATATGGACACTTTGGAAAGAGAGAAATGAAAGAATATTCAATAACACTTCTTCCTCTAAGAAGGCTCTATGCGATTTAATACTTCTCCGACTTGGATGGTGGATCTCAGCTTGGGGTTCTTTGTTCCCTTATTCCGTCAATGAAATCACCCGAAACCCTTCCTGTCTAGCATGGTCCGAAATCTGCCCCTCAAAAACCCATCAAGGCCCTTCCTCACCAAATTCAAACTGGAGTGCCCCTCCCCCAAATTACCTAAAATGGAACGTGGACGCCTCTCTTACCTCAACTTCTCACTGTTCAGCTATTGGAGGAGTTCTCCGGGATAGCCTTGGAAAATTCATATGTATGTTCTCGGCTCCGATTCCCCTTATGGAGATCAACAGCGCAGAAGTTCACGCCATCTACAGAGCAATCCAGATCTCAGCTGCAAATGACCTCACGCGCCATAGAAACATCATCATCGAATCGGATTCTCAAAATGCAGTCAAATGGTGTAATTCGTCAGGAACTGGACCATGGAATCTCAATTTCAAGATCAACTTCATCAGAAACGCAATGTCATCATGGGAATCTCTTTCCATAATTCA
Source organism: Beta vulgaris subsp. vulgaris (assembly GCF_026745355.1). Lineage (NCBI taxonomy): Eukaryota > Viridiplantae > Streptophyta > Magnoliopsida > Caryophyllales > Amaranthaceae > Beta > Beta vulgaris. The sequence continues at coordinate 57,531,063 of NC_079208.1, read as the reverse complement.
TCATGTGAGAAGTTCAAATCATGTAGCAGACTCCTTAGCTAAACAAGGACTTCATAGAAAATCTGAATTCCTTGCATGGTTGTAATCTAGCACTACTGGAATACATCTGTGTAATAGCCTATCCCTTGGGCTGTGTTAGCCGAGAGCATTAATAAAAGCTACATAATTATCAAAAAAAAAATTTGAGCCTATTCAAAAATCATGAATTCGAATATGGGAATTTGACTTAAGTACACATAAAATTGAGCGTTATTTCAACTTTAGTATGATATTCCTTATTAAACTGTGATTAGACTCTACTTATGCTTGATTTATATCCACAACAATATTTAACATTCACACACCCACACAAGAACGCAGCCATTGCACCGCAGCCCTTCCGTTTTTAGAAAAACGCAGCCATTGCACCGCAGCCCTTCCGTTTTTTTCCTAGTGATAAATACTTTTTTTTAGCCTCCTTCGGAGAACCCATGGTAAGATGAATTACCTCTAGACTGCCCGGAGCCTCTCATACAGAGGCCCAAAAAGCCCACTTTATTTAAAGAAAAAAGAACAAAGAGAAAAGGGTGATATTAGTGTATTGTGATCCATGAAAGTGGTACTGCTGGTTTTTATTAGCTGCTGGGCTCAGTCTTTCTCCATTAGGCTGCTTTCTTTGGAGGCCCCTTCTTAAACCTAATGGGCTGTTATTATCATTAGACCCAAATGGTTAACGATCTGGGCACCCTTGTGGGCTTGTGGTCCTTACTATACTTTTTAGTAAGTAGTATCACTTGATATCTAGCTATATAAAACTACCCCTTTGTTATCATATGCAACATATTTCTTTTTGAGATGTTTTATAATACTTACAACAGTTCTTTTACTCGCAAATTATTATACGGAGACGGCTTGGGTCTGTTCTCCCCAACTTATTTTCAGTTCAGTTCAGCTTTTGACAATACTTTTACTCTCACATATCACTATTCATTTCAGTTCAATTCAGTTCAGTTCAGTTTAAGAGAACAATTTGTTTTGTTATTTAAGTACATGGGTCATATTTTGTTTATGTGCTATTTTGTTTAATGTTGCATGTCACATTTTAATGGAAGGGTAAATTATATCCTTATGCATCCTTTTACTTTATTATTATTTTTTTTATATTTTTATTTATATTTATTTTTCTCCAAATATAGATCAAAACATTGGTTCTTGAGTCTTGACGGTTTAGCTAAAAAGTATAAACTCCAGCTACAATCGATGACGCACCTGGCTGAACTCATCACATGAAGCGGCCATCAGATATCCTTATACAGATACACACTAGTTTTTGATTGCTTCTTTAGTGATTTCATTATAGATAACTCTAATTACACATTAATAAAATTTATTCCTTTTATACAATTATACATTAATACAAATCAGATAAAATCACATATATCACTCTATTTTTGCCTACATGGCTCAAAGTGATCTATTAATCTACTAATAAGTTGTTTCATTGCACTTCCATCTATCGCTTTATTGTGAAAGACCAAATTGACCCTTTCTTAACATAAATATCTCCATATTCTGCTGAGTAAGATTCAACAATGAATACGATTAGAAAATTTGCTTTTCTTGATCTTAATTCTCCTAAATATTCACAAATTATGATCACGAGTAAATTTGTAATACAAAAAGGAGAAAGGGGATTCGAACTTATAAACTATCGCTCACAGTATCTTAATCTTAACCATTAGATAGAGACATATTTGATTATATGGTTGTCTATTTGGAAGCCAAAACAAGCATAAAAACTACTGATTGCAGTACCCCCTTAAACTAGTAAAGACTTACTACTATTGCGGTACCCCCTTAACTAGTAAAGAAGTAGCAATAATTCTTAGAATACTAAAAAACCCACCTCTTCTTCTCATATACAGTCCCTGTATTTCGGACCTCCTTGTTTTCTGCTTTTTAGTTATGTCGATGCCGAGTTATATTAAATTAAATTAAACAAAAACAGCTTTTGTTTTCCTGGTATCGCAGTCCACAGATTCACAGTATATTAGTGTGGCGTGGGTAAGCAAGAATCAGTACTCACGCCACGACTCCAATTTTTAGTTCTCAACTTCTCATGCTTACACCTATTCTAAACTTCACTTATTATAATATAAAGTGTTACAGACGTCTCATAGTCAGATGTTAAAATGACATCTCGTACAACAAGCTAAAAAATTTTGGTGTTAAAGTGTCATCAAAATAAGACAGTATCAAATTGTAACTTCGTTATCAAACTGAAAGTTGATACTAAAATAGTATTGATATTAAAGTACTCTATTTTAATACCACTTTAACTTAATTTTGGTATCAAAATTTTTGTCTATAAGACGCAAATACTTTCTCTTAAAATATATGATACTCTGTAATGCGTAAACGAAACTGAAATTCCTGTTTTCGGTGCTGCACTGTCTGATTTCGGCTCTGCTGCTCTAACTCTCTGTACTTGTTTTTTTTGGATCAGATTTTGAATTAAATGACGTTGGGTTGAAATATCTCTTGAACTATTCTATGTTTTTGCCAAGTAAACAACTCTACGGTATAAGAAATTTCACTTCTCATATTGATAACCAAACAAAACACTCCATATGACAGAAGATATATGTGAGATTTTACTATATTTGATATGGCAAACATTTTACTTAGAAGCTAGAACGTCATTTATAAATATCTCCTTAGTTTGCCGACTTTCGTCTCTGTTCGACAGGTGGGTCTTGTAGTCAAGCTCCTTTCTGCCTTTGCACTCGAGGGCGAATCTCCATCCGACTCAAGCAAACCTTTACACGTCTTCGTTATCTTGACGTAGGTCTGCCTTTGGCCTAGTGTTGGAACACAAGGTGACACATAAGAGGGGGGTTGAATTGAGTGGTGAAATCTAATCGATTTTCGCAGAATCTCTTTTACTCAGTGCCTGGCACTGTGCCAAACACTCGTAAATCGCTGATTTGAGTTTTTGCGAATAATAAACTAAAAGGATGTGAGATTTGATACACAAACACAGAATATAACGTGGTTCAATCTCCCCTCTGAAATCTACGTCCACACGAAATAAAACTCTTTATTTCTTTGAACCCTAAAATATCAAACTCTTGATACAATAACATTTCCTCACTACTAACCTAGTAGTGATCCCCAACACTTAACTCTAAGTGTTGACACTCTTTATAATGGTAAAATTACAGAAAGAAAACGATCCTCAATTGTGTGCTTCTTAGTCAAGCAATTTTGAGGACAATTACAATCGGATGAAAGTTACTTAATCTGACTCGCTCAGTGTCGTAGGAAATAGTTTTCAACTTTTAATAGATTCGATTTTTCTCTCTGAAAACGTGAGATCTAAAAGTGAATTATGAATCCTTTTATAGAACACGCACTAGTAGAAAAAAGGCTACTTGCTGCGGTGAAAAAGTGCCCTATTGCTGCGGAATAGGGCGCGCAGCAATTAAGGGCGCAGCAATAGGTATTAATAATATTGCTGCGGTTTGGTCATTAAAACCGCAGCAATATTACGTAATATTGCTGCGGTTTTAATGACCAAACCGCAGCAATATAAGGAATTTTTTTTGCTTAAAAAGGTAATATTGCTGCGGTTTCTGGCCCAGAACCGCAGCAATAGGTACTGGTACAGGCAAAAAAAAAAATTTTTTTTTTTTTGAAATTTTGCAATTAAATTTGAAAGATTAAAACCATACCACTAACCCATCCACAATCCATCCAATTCACATACAAAATGAAGATGAAATAACATGAATTTCATTAATATATAAAAACTAAAAAAACTAATTACATACATAATACAAAAATCAAAAAGTAAAAACAAAAATAAGCAACTATTACAACTTAGACTAATTAAAAAAACTATAATAAAAAAAATAAAATAAGAAACTGATCTCTAAAATAACGAAAAAATCTAAAACCATATCTAAAAACGACAAAAATAAAAATAAAATCCTAAAAATAAAAAAATCACAGATCTGGAAACGAAAAAAAAGAAAAAAAAATCCAAAAAAAAGGTTCAGGCTCGAAGTACACCGAATCTGGTTTTTGAACGAAATCTGGTTGAGAACGATTGAAAAAAATAAAAAACGATTCATGGCTTTGCTCTTCTCTCGCCAATAATTCATCAACAACACCGGATTGTCGCTCGCCTACGATTCATCAACAACACCGGATCGTCGCTCGCCAACAACACCGGAACCGGAACCGAATTGTCGCTTCGTTGCTTCCTTATGTGTACCCTTCAAATCTGGTCTTCGTTGCTTCGTTATGCGAAGTAGGACCGCCGCAGCAGGCGTTTGTCCGTTGATAAGACCGACGAACGAACGGTTGAAGAAGCACGACGAACGAAAAGAACAAACCAGATATGACGATGAAGAACGACGAACGACAAAGAAGAGGAGAGAAGTCAGATTGTTGAAGCACGACGAACGACAAAGAAGAGGAGAGTGTTGGAGTTTATAATAAATGTTTGTAAAGGAAACTCAAGAGTTGCTTCAAAAGAGAATGTGAAGAGTCCCACATTGATAGAATAATAGGTAGTGTAAGGGGTTTATATACATTACACTTTCTATACCCTTTGAGTTGTGTGACAAAAGGACTTTTAGTGGGCATGTGGTGAGTGGAGTCACCACACGCGCGCGCCCGCCCGGTCCGGGCCAGGGCCATGGGCCTTGGGCCTTGGGCCTTGGGGTTTGGGGTTTGGGGTTTGGGGAATTAACTTAACTAAAGTTTTGGGTTAAAAATCTGTTGTTTTTAGCCAGTAATTAGGTTACCGTTTTTTCCCGGATTTCCTCCTTTAATGAGCCGTTATCTCCTAATTATGGGCCATTATCTCCTCCCACTAAGTCGGCTGGTAACCACGTTTTAACCCTATTATCCTTTTATAAATACGTAGGTTACTGTTCTCTTTGATACACAGAAAAAAAAAACACCTTCTTCTTCCTCTCTCGAAAATCTTATTTTTCTGGGCAATATTCAAGATCGTTCTCAATCTGTTTTTCCATCTACACTGGAAACTCAGAGACCGTGTACCCCTGGAGGTTGATTGCTAAGAGGCCGTGTGTTGTAGCGGGGCAAATTCAACTTTAGGGCAGTGAATTCTTCACGCCACGGTTTTCAAGATAAGTTAAATTTAATTTGTTAGCGGTTTTAGTTCCTACAGAGAGATGTCAGATATGACGGAGGAAATGAGAGAGAGTGAGGAGAGAGACGGCTGGGAGAAGTTGTGAAGGAAGACAAAAGAGAGTGAGGAGAGAGACGGCTGGGAGGAGTTGTGAAGGAAGACAAATAAACCCTAGAGCCGCGTCTCTTTTTTTTTTAAGCAAACAATATTGCTGCGGTTTTGGGCGGGAAACCGCAGCAATATATTTTTAAAATATTTTTTATTATATTGCTGCGGTTTCCCGCCCAAAACCGCAGCAATATTAGTCTCTCCAAGCCCCACATTTTTTTCAAAATGCATCCGTTGAACAATATTGCTGCGGTTTTGGGCGGAAACCGCAGCAATATTGTTATTTTCTATTTTTTCTTTTCTTTTTGCGTGTAATATTGTTGCGTATAGGTAAAACCGCAGCAATATCACCGCAGCAAATAGCATTTATTCTACTAGTGACGGATTGGACGAATATCCTTCCAAAGGATATCTTTCAATTCCTTAATTCAAGGGATTTAATTCTCTTTTAGATTATCAAACTTTATCTTTTTCCATCTTTATCTTTATTCTCAAAAAGATATGTTTTCCATAACAGATTTTCTTTTCAACTCAAAAAGTATTTTCCAAAATAAAATCTGATTTTATAAAACTTGTTTTCAAACATTTTTAAGGAAACATGATTTTTAAAATCTTTTTAAAATCTTTTATTTATAATTAAAATTTTTTTATATGTTTTAAGGAAAATAGATTTTGTAAAATCTTTTTCTAAAACTCTTTTTATTTTAAACACGTTTTTTTGGAAATATAATTTTTGTAAAATCTTTTTTTAAAACTCATGTTTTTATCAAAATCTTTTATAAACACGGTTTTAAAATTCTTTTTCTAAAACTCACGTTTTTATCAAAAATCTTTTATAAACACGGTTTTAAAATTCTTTTTCTAAAAACACGTTTTCCTAAATTCTTTTTATTTCTTATTTCTTTTTTATCAAAAATCTTTTATAAACACGGTTTTAAAATTCTTTTTCTAAAAACACGTTTTCCTAAATTATTTTTATTTCTTATTTCGAAAACTTATTTCCTTTTTATATAGATATATAATTTTATACAATTATTTATTTTCTTAACTCAAAGAAAATAATAATTATACTAACTTTATATTTCTATATTTAGCACATAGCATATCACTAAGTTAGAGCATATTACATTTTAATCCAAAGTAACTATTCTAAGGAACATATAAACTTGACTTCAATCTTGATTCTTCTTTTCTTCAAAGTCTTCATTTATTAATTCCTTTCTTCATGCATATGTTGCAACTATTACATACTTTCATACTAAAATATATTATATTAATTTTCATCATCAAAACATAATATGTGCATAAGACATAACATGTACATGCACAACACCTAGATTAATTTTAAAGTTAAATGGAGTTTCTATCGTTCTACTTAAAGAATTCAATATAAAACTTCATACATCTTAAAGTTCATAGGATGAAATGAGATTTTTTGAGGCCCTTATACTCATTATGCCTAGCATTGAGTAGGATGGATTATCTTTGAAAATTTAGAGTTAAGGAAAAACATATTCATGTGAGAGTAGATATCGGAAATCGAAATACATGTTAAATGTACGTAGTTGTAATGTTCAATTATCCGAAAACAAATTTTCTAAAAAATGTTAATTCGTTTCAATTATATTTTTCAAATAATATTTAATTGTCGGTAACTAGAAATACTAATGCTTGAAGTTATGTATTAATAGGTGTAATAGTTACACGGTTGCAAATAAGAAGAAATATAGGAATATATGACTACTTTTATTAAATAGTCATGAAAAATGAAAAGTTGTTCTATGGAATGAATGAATTATATAATTTGGTGGTGTCTTTTCATTTTTAATGGTAAATCTATGGAGATTGTGGTCACTCATGCATGTTTTGAGAATTATATTATTGCATAGTATGGTGTGATTAGTTTTAAATTGGTAAAATACTCTTAATAAAACGCATTATAATCGACCATACACTTGACGTATTAAAGCTACCTTATATTCAGCCATTCAGGTGTATGTGTAACGTGTATACAAGCTGCACAAGCTAATGAAGAACTGTTGTCATACACCCTTGCCCAAGTGTATGAATTGTGTTTTTGAAATATAACAGGAAAGCTCTTCTTCGTTTTTTTTTTATGGGCTATTCGTTATGTCTATTATGCAATAAAATAGCAGATTGGATCGCCAATGTCAGTCATTTAGTTGATTCTCAGTTTAATATAAATAATTGTATTCATTCCGCTCTTCGTTATTCTATTCTTGTAAACAATAAGATTAAAACTCTCCTCGTGCGGAGGGTCACTTAACCTTTTTTTCTCCCTACCTTAAAAAAAAATAAAATCACTTATTACAAATATATAGTGCGTGCCATGTTAAGTTTTAAATTTGACACTTACGTGGAAGTGAGTGATATAGGTCAGTTACCACCTGCGAAACTATTGCATGAGCATCTCATGATGAATACTGAATTACTGATGTATGTAAAGCAATGAATCATGCCTTTAAATTATCATACTTCTAAAGTACTGATTACATTACTAGCTAAAATATTACTTCGTTCATTAAGGCTCCGTTTGGTAGGGCGTAAAACGTTTTCCCGGAAAACTGTTTTCCTCTATTTTTAGTTTTACATTGTTTGGTTGGTAAAAGAGTGTAAAACCATTTTCCCTTGGGGTAAAATTACTCTCCCAATGATGGAAAACCATTTTCCTTTCAAAATGAAGGGAAAACTATTTTCCTTCTATTTCTTGTACACTCTTCTCACTACCTCCTTACTTTCCTTTTCATTTTCTTTTCATTTCATCATTTTTCCTACATCGAACCAAACAACGGAAAACTAATTTTGGAAGTGTGTTTTCCATTGTAAATTGTTTTCCATGAAAATCATTTTACATTGAAAATGTTTTACGCCCTACCAAACGGAGCCTAAAATCATTCATTAATATAACTCTGGGTGTGCGCGCATATGCATGGATCCGATTCATATTAACGCATTAGTGTGTACCAGATCAAAAGCGTGTATCATTTCTAAAACAATCGATTATATCATTCAGAAACCCGATATATAATGCAGAAACTCGTTTTGTCATTCAACTTAATATATAATGCATAAGCTATATCATTTTTAAACAATCTATATCATGATTCAGAAACTCAGAGTACGTACCATGAAGAAACTCACTATAACATTCATAATCATACTAACTATATCATGCAGAAACTACATCAATGTCTAAACAATCCACTATATCATTCAGACACTCACTATATATGCAAAATCTCACTATCGTTCAAACAGTCAATATATTATGTAAAATGTCCGACCCATGAAGATATACATGAATTTTTGCATGATATAGTGAGTTTCATTATAATTAACCCACGAAGATAAAGCCCTTCCTTATATATGTTAGGTTTATATATGTTGATCTGATCGGACTTACGATACGTAAAAGTCCGACCTTGAGGGTATATATGGTTCTTGACCACTCTTGATCCTCGACCCACGAAGTGAAAAATTGTGATTGATTAATTATGTTGAGATATGTCTTGAATTATCTAATGTTATGAGTAAACCGGCACAGGAGTCAGCAAGTTATGGTCCATGGGTGAAACTCCCTAGTGGGGGCATGGGGCATACGGTACCCCTGAAACTTTTCGATATATGTTGTTTAGTATATTGTCTCTGTTTTGGGTTTAATTTATGCTCATTCTTTATAGGATAATTAGTAGGGTAATGTATAAACCTCTTTAGTTATCCTTACTCTCTGTGGTGATTCTTTAACATCTTGTTAGTGAACTACGTTAAATCCCTCTGTTATTAACTCTTATGTTATATATGGTTTGTTAATTGTTTTGTCACAACAGATTAAAACTCTCATGTAACACGCGACGTATACGAAGTCGAGTAGTTTACCGTCACCAATGCACATTTGAGGCCAACAACTCTCCTCAAAAATCAACACAAATTCATTACTTAGTTTCATTACTTAATTAGTAACAAACAATTTTTCATTTTAATATATTTATTTTACACAAACTTCACTATGCAGTATTTCGTATATGGTGCATCTATTTGACTTTTGTAGTGTTTGATTAATGTTAAGAGTATAACTCATATGAGTTAGGAATACTTTTCCTATATTAAAGAAATAAAGAGATAATGACTAATTTATAAGCTTAGTGGGCTACTCCAATATTACCAATTGATATGATGAAAGTTTACTAATTCTTATATGTTATCAAACTTTACTAATCTTGTATGTGGTAAAACTCTTCTCTACTATCGGCTTGTGTTAAGCGTCATAAAATATTAAATGCTACTTTTAAACACGAAAACTTCATTCAAAGATTATCGACCCATAAGTATGGTCGGATGCGTGTACAAAATAATCTCCAAACTGTTGGTGGGGAGATTAAAAAGAGTTATGGGCTGCCTTGTGGGCCATCAACAATCTTCCTTTATCAAAGGAAGGCAGATTATTGACAGTATTCTAATAGCCAGCGAATTGTTCGACTCTTGTAAACGTTCGAAACAATCGGCTATAATGCTCAAGTTAGATTTCCACAAAGCATTTGATTGTGTATCTTGGTCATTCCTGGACTGGATTCTTAGCTAGATGAATTTTCCTCCTAAGTGGCGAATGTGGATATCCTCATGTATCACCTCGGCCGCAGCATGTGTCCTTCTTAACGGGTCCTCTTCTCATCCCTTCAACAAAGGGGTCTCCGACAGGGAGACCCGCTATCACCCTTTCTCTTCGTATTGGTAGTGGAAGTACTTAATCTCATGATTGGGAAAGCAACATCCATGAATCAGTGGTCAGGTATTAAAATTTGCAATAATGGTCCTGTACTAACCCATTTACAATTTGCAGATGATACTATTTTATTCACAACCCAGAACGAGGAGGCACTTTTCAACATCAAGAAGACCTTGATCCTGTTTCAACTTGCTTCAGGATTACAGATCAACTTCCATAAAACTGAAATTCTAGGGGTCAATACGCCTCAAAGCTGGCTTCAAAGGGTGGCAGAGCTCTTATGTTGTAAAGTTGGTTCCTTTCCCATCACTTGTCTCGGACTATCAGTAGGAGGATGCATATCGAGATTGTCTACGTGGGAGCCTTTGATTGAAAAAATCCGAAACAAACTGGAATCATGGAAAGGTAACCTCCTCTCTATTGGGGGTAGAATAACCTTAATAAAATCATCTCTCGCCAATCTGCCAATATATTACATGTCCCTCTTTCCGCTCCCGCAAGGAGTGATCGACAAAATCACACAAATTATGAGGAAATTCCTATGGAATGGAAATGTAGATAAAAAAGTATTTGTCCTCATTAGATGGGAATTGATGCAGCTACCCAAACTTTTGGGGGGGCTTAATGTGGGAAATCTTCTTGCCCGTAACTTGGGACTACACTTTAAATGGCTATGGAGGTATTTTCAAGAACCCAAAGCCCTTTGGCGGCAAGTTATTGAGGCCAACTATAAATACCCACAAGAATTTCGTTCGTATGGCTGATTTACTACCTATTCGACAAGGAGGGCCATGGAAATCTCTTTGCAACAAAATTCTGCATCATGATGGTGCGAAGAAGCTTTTGCTTTCAGGTTCAAGAATGCAAGTCGGCAACGGGGAACGAACGTTATTCTGGCACGATATATGGGTCAACAACTCAACTTTAAAATCTCAATTTCCTAGGCTCTTCTCGATCGCAAGTCAACCCATAGCAACAGTAGCATCAATGGCGGCAAGTTATGGGATCTGGGTGGAGATGGATGATACCATGGATTCGGCCCTTCAGAATCCGTGACCAGGAGGAATGAAATTCTCTCCATCAATTGATAGTCCATTTTAGAATTCAAGTTGATAAAGAAGATACCATGGTGTGGGAACCTAATAAGGCAGGTTCTTTCTCAGTCAAATATTTCCATATGGAGCTGCAAAAGGAAGAAAATATGGCCTTGGGAGTGAATCTATGCAAGGCTGCTTCCAAGTTATGGAAAGGCCTTGCCCCCTACAAGATAGAAGTCTTCTTTTGGTTGGCACTTCATGAGAACTTAAACACTAAAAAGAAACTTGCTCTCTTACACATCATTCCCATAGAGGAAGTTAATTGCCCTTTTTGCAACACATGGCCTGAGGACATATCCCACCTCTTCCTACATTGTTCTTTTGGCACTGAAATCTGGAGCTGGTGGTGGAAAATTTGGGGCTTATCATGGGTATGGCCTTCTTCCCTTGAGAAGGCATATGAGCAGTGGTCCTCACCTAACTCAAACAAATTCTTCAAGAAAGTTTGGCACGCCATATTCCTAGTGATTACATGGTCCCTTTGGAAGGAACGAAATAACAGAATTTTTAATGATAAGTCAATATCATCTAAAAACCTCCAAATCCTGATCCTAACCCGTCTTTGTTGGTGGATGAAGGCATGGAAAGAGTTGTTCCCCTACTCAATGGATGAGGTTTTGAGAAACCCGAAATGCCTCATTTGGAAAATGGAATCTTCTAGACCCTCTCTTAGATCTGCTCTCTCTCACAATAATCTGAAATGGGTGGTAGGAGCCTCCTCCTTGGCGCAAAATGGATTAATTGGAGGCTATCTCCTTAGAGGTGATCATGAAATATTGTGCTTATTCTCATCCCCCTGCCCTCCTCTTCCTCACAACTCAGCAGTGGTATCCGCCATCCATAGAGCGATCCAAATCTCTCTTAGTCACGATGTCTGTAAGTCTCAGCACATCATAATAATATCATCATCATGGCAAGCCCAGCAATGGTGCTCTTCCTCCAAGGGAGGCCCTCCCAACCTCTCTTTCATCCTGAACTTTATCCGCTCAGTTCACAAAAGAGGATTGGTAGTACATTTGGATTTCCTTCGAGGGTGCGAAGAGAATGTAGATAGCACTCTCTCTCTCTCAAAGGTTTAGCTAGATTTTCAAATGTGGTAATGTGGTCGTAGTCTATTCTGCTATGTGTGATCTTGGAATATGATTTTGTATTTGGAATGTTCTGAAAATGAAAGGATGAATGAAATGGAATAAATTGATCAAAAAAAAAAAAACACGAAAACTTCATTTTGTCGTCTAATGTTAAACTGCTTGATTTTTTCACTCTTTAACAAAACACAATTTGATGTTTATTTTCTTGTCTTTGATTATGTATAAATAAATCTTATAAAAAAAACAAATTTTGAAAATATACACAATTACACATTAATCACATTGAAACAACTTTACAAAATGTTGGATTATTATTATTTTTTGTAGCATTATTTTGAAAATCTTTCTAAAGAAAAGTCAAATGGTGTGATTATAAGAAAAAATCATATATAATATTAAAGGAAGAAAAATTCTGCCTACGTGTCAAGCCACCATTATTCAAAGCCTCACATTGCTCCTCGATTTCTCCTTTGCTTTTCATCAATCTGCCACGTGTCATTAGCCTTGAGATCTATTTTCAGCTCATAATTTTAGGCGTAATTGAATTCCTTTTATCCATCATTCTAGCATTTTAGGCAACAAATCAATTAGATATCAGTTATGTTAGGATTTTAAAATTAAATCAATTACTTGCCACATAAGTGTAACCTTTAAGGAAATAAAAATCATTTACAAAACCTGTTTGATAGCAGAAAACTTGACCAAGCAGCATATGGAGTATTATATTCCTTGATTTTCGGCTATCAAAGATTGTTTCTTCACTCTATTTTCATAAAAAAAAAATCCTTACTATATAATAACTTATTGTATATTTGTGGTACTAAAGAATTTGTGTAAATGAAATTGTCAATCAATGTTTTTTAGTTTTCTAATCAAAAGAAAACTTCTTCGTGCATTTTATTTATCATGACATTAGTTACATCAGTCACTGACCACACGGGTCATAAGCCAGTTTTAAAAATATATTTTAATTACACGATATGATTATAAAAAATTAAATCATGAGCTAATATTCAACCATGATTTTAGGAGAAACATCCTAAAATCTTAAATTTATAAAATATTCCCCGCATTTTAATGTGTTTTTTGTTTCATTTACGTACCTATTTATAGATGTATATATCACGATTAAAAAGATTGTTTAAAATGTTGTAAAAAATGATTTTTATATATCATGAAATATAATTTTATATTTTATATTATTTCAACCTTAAATGCATGAAATCTGATTATTATGGATTTAATAAATTTGGAACAAAAACAACTACTTAAAAAAAACAATTCCCGTGCATTATGCACAAGTCCAAATCATATCTTAAACGTATAACTTCTGGCCATAATGTAGATGGACAGGCGGAAAAATAGAAAATACTAAAATTTATTTTGTTGGGAAAATTTATAGTACGAAGTGACATGTGTTTCTTGTGTAACTTTTAGTAATATAATATAGATCGTAATCTACATAATATATATGACTTTACACAAGATACCATGAAGTAAAAAAACAACTATTAGATGTAATTAAGTATACCTAAAATAGTATTGAACTTCAAACATATTGAAAAAAATATATGAAAAATTATGCATATAATCTACAAGGGTCTAAAGCAATATGTTCAAAATGTAATTTTTCGACAAGTTAAAAATAATGGTTTCAACTATTATATCTAGATGAATAATAAAATTTATTGGTAAAAGCGGTAACTTTTAATCTTAAATGGATCACTTCTAGATTAAGAAAACTGATGTATTTATGACAAAAAGTTACCTCCATGTAATAATAACTTATTGTATATTTGTGGTACTAAAGAATTTGTATAAATAAAAAATTCAATCGATATTATTAGTTTTCTAATAAAAAAAATTCCCGTGCATTTTATCATGACATTAGTTACATCAGTCACTGAACACACGGGTCATAAGTCGATTTTAAAATATATTTTTAATTACACGATATTATTATAATAATTCATGAGCTAATATTCAACCATGATTTTATGAGAAACATCCTAAAATCTTTAATTTATAAAATATTCCCCCAAGGTGGAGTGTTGGAGTATTTTTATTGATCGGTCATATGGGCCCGGGTTGGACATCCAATTGCTTTGATTTGAATTATCCGGAGGATACCTTATACTTAAGATGAAAAAAGTAGGTCCGATTTTATTGCCAAAAAAAAATAAAAAGATGTTTTGTTAAAAAAAATATATGTCACACCATGACTATGATCAGAGGTTACATATAATAAAAACAATAACAACTTAATCTTTAGTCCCGAAGTGGTCTAAGGTGGGCTAATATGAATCATCTTAACAAATACTATCCATGACCAATACATACTAATTTTTTTTTTTTTTAAAAAAAACAGAGTTAGGGGTTGTTCTCTTTAGCATAAAACAAATGAATTGAATTGAATTGAACTGAATTAAATTATAACTAATAATAATGATAATAATTTAGGAATTGAATTGAACTAAAATAAGTTGGGAGAACAGTACCCTAAAGTAAGAGAAGTAAGACAAGAGACAATATATGAAACAAGAAATTAAATAAGGTAAAAAAGAAAAGTGAAAACCAACATAGAGGGTCGGTTCACTTCAACTTATTTTGACAAAACTATGACGATATAAGTTCGAAAAAATTTAGATGATTACGTGATGCAACGGGCTGTCAGCCCTCTAATTATTGAAATTTCCTTGACCAATAGTACATTCAGCCATTAATTTTATGATTGTTCTCTCTCCAATTTATTGTATATATATTAATATTATTATTTTATTGTGTCTAAGAAGGTTTAACCTTAGGATCACTCAAAATTTTCCCACGCTCTTA
Organism: Beta vulgaris subsp. vulgaris; assembly: GCF_026745355.1. Taxonomy (NCBI): domain Eukaryota; kingdom Viridiplantae; phylum Streptophyta; class Magnoliopsida; order Caryophyllales; family Amaranthaceae; genus Beta; species Beta vulgaris. The sequence continues at coordinate 57,516,048 of NC_079208.1, read as the reverse complement.
CATTCAAATGAAACAAAAATTATAAATACATCCACTTATGAACTTACGCTTGATATTAATATCATTTTTAAAGAAAATGTACACTTTGAATTTGGCCCATTCTATATAAAAATTCTAAAATAAAGGATTAGTAGAGAGAGTGAAACATGGCCCATGTGCTTATATTATAAAATATAGCTTTCTTTAATGAGCTTCGAGACACTAATTGAGAAGTGAATCAACAAAATGACTTAATTATATATCAAAAGAGGGATTTATACACATGAACCGCTTAGTTAAAGTGAGAGAAGTAAGACAAGAGACAATATATGAAACAAGAAATTAAATAAGGTAAAAAAAAAAAAGTGAAAACCAACATAGAGGGTCGGTTCACTTCAACTTATTTTGACAAAACTATGACGATATAAGTTCGAAAAAATTTAGATGATTACGTGATCCAACGGGCTGTCTGTCAACCCTCTAATTATTGAAATTTCCTTGACCAATAGTACATTCAGCCATTAATTTTATGATTGTTCTCTCTCCAATTTATTGTATATATATTAATATTATTATTTTATTGTGTCTAAGAAGGTTTAACCTTAGGATCACTCAAAATTTTCCCACGCTCTTACATTCAAATGAAACAAAAATTATAAATACATCCACTTATGAACTTACGCTTGATATTAATATCATTTTTAAGGAAAATGTACACTTTGAATTTGGCCCATTCTATATAAAAATTCTAAAATAAAGGATTAGTAGAGAGAGTGAAACATGGCCCATGTGCTTAAATTATAAAATATAGCTTTCTTTAATGAGCTTCGAGACACTAATTGAGAAGGTGAATCAACAAAATGAGTTAATTATATATCAAAAGAGGGATTTATAAGTATTCAATTTTAGTTGGTCTATAAGAGAGTAAAACTGTCGTTGAAAGATCATAAGTTATCGAATTAGAAAAGTTGTTAATTTGCCTATGCACTGTATTTTGACAACTTCTTTTTTCTTCGGTGTAAAAGATAATATTGAAATGTAAATCATATGGAGAACTTAATTATAAAACACACATACATTATACAAGTACTATATATTTATATTTGTTTACTATACAAAATTATCATATTCTAAACCATTCTTAATATCAAAATTGTGGTGGCTTAATATATTTTAAAATTGTTTTTAGGAAGAAACTAATGAGTAAGGATTATTTCGAGTAGCAAGGGGAATAAGGTATTTAGGCAAAAAAGTAAAGTGGGAAACCCCGTATGATACTCATTACGTCAGATGGAACGGGGAATCAGGTATGATACAATATATCATCGAAATTGTGGTAATTTCAGGTAGCAACGGGGAATAAGGTATTTATACCCCATATGGTACTTATTCCGTCAGTTGGAACAAAATTTCTTATGATGTTTCAAAAAAGACAGTTTTTCAACCATGTGTTAAAAGTCAAGGACAATCCGTATCATATGATAGGTTTATATCTCCCGAGACCAGTTCTTAGTCATGGCTAATTTTATGTAGCCATTTATCAGTCACGAGTAAAAATTGCCTAATAGTACTAATTTATGAGAAACATGGGAAGTCTACACTTTAAGGCCATTTCGAGTAGAAAATGAAGACTGTAGTGTGGAGAGGGTTTCTAAGACAATTGACCCCTAAGTGGTTAGTGGGATAAGACCAAGTTTGTGCGACTTTTCTCCCTTTTTGAAGCAGTTGAGATCATTAATTTACCTTTGTCATCTCAACCCTTAGATGATGGCTTTGTGGGGCTACGCCAAAATTGGTATATTAAATTCAATTATGTCATCACTTTATTAATTTTTCAAAGAATTCCCATACATACGTTATTAGCGGTTCAATTGTATCGAAAGTGTGGAGAAAATATGAAATTTCAAAGTTCCACTAATTTTGCTTATGACTATGTTTATTTCGTTCTTTTTCTACTGCAACAATTGAGTAATTTTCACGTTTGCCAATCACTTTTTAACTATTAATATCTTTAATTACTTTTTAGTAAAATTGTTAATTGATTATTCTAAAGTATATATCGAGACGAATCTAACAAGACCCCATATGACAATATTTTTCCTTACATAAAAATCATACCGTGTAGTGAAAGGTTATGATGGTGAATGGATAGTGTAAAAATCTCATTTTGCAATATTATAAAAATAGAATGGAGGGAGTATCTTCTTAATAAATTTTGTTTTGCACTAAAAAGAAGTCTTCCAAAACATATGAGTATTATTTATATGTTAAACAACTTTATAATTAATATAAATGTGTATATATCTCTTAAACACAAGTTTTTTTATCAAGTTAACGTAAGAATCGTTTACAAGTTTTCATTATAGCTGATACATATACATTGTTATTATACTAAATAGTTCCCGTGCATTATGCACGGGACTAAAACCTAGTAAAACTATAATAGAGGCTAGGCCAAAGATTCCAACTTTGTATGAAAACAACCACGTGGCGAAATGAATGAGGATGCCCAAAAAAAAAGTAGCTTACAAATACTCAGAAATGATAAACCTCTAATTGCTAGATGTTTATAAACATCTAGCAGGGGTAAAATTGTCAATATACATGAAAAAAAGTTATCACTCAAACAAAAAAGTAATCTCGAAAATTAGGCACTGTCAGAAAATTTCGGTATGATGTTCATGCTACTACAACTTGTGTTCGTGTAACTATAACTAGTGTTTATGCAACTAAAAATAGTGTTTATGTATTAACAGATAGTGGTCGTATTTTTTTAATTGGACACTGTCAGAAGATTCCGATGCTAATATACAGTGTTCATGCTACTAGAACTAGTGTTCGTGTAACTATAACTAGTGTTTATGCAACTCACAATAGTGTTTGTGTATAAACAGATACTGTTCGTTTTTTTTTTTTACATATCTAAATAAGAGATAGAGAAGAGTAAAATAAAAATATGATGAAATTATATCAAGATGGATGTCTATTTGTAGAGAATAAAAATATATGAATATTGGTATATTTTTTATTTTTTTCTAATATATAATTTTTGAGATATACAAGTTTAAAAAATTGAAAAAAGTAATTTGTTTGGATAAAGAATATAATGACATGTATACCACTTATATGTTGCCACATGAATGTTAGATATTTGACAAACATCTAGCAGTTAGAGGTTTATCATTTCTCTACAAATACTACCTACAATTTCCATGAATTACTATAAGCGTCAACCCATGAAGACGATGTGGGACCCATATAATGTCGTTATCAAGTATCAACTCCCTAAAATTTCCATGCTACTATATACGTTCACCTATTTAATTGGACCACATGCACACCACAGACAATTAGACAAAACTAAAAAGAAAGCAAATACTTCCTTCTTTTCATTTTTTTGACGGGTTTTATTAAAGTCTATTCTTCTGTTTCTGGAATATTATTTTAAAGTCGATCGCTTGACTCTTCTTCATGTATTGCATATTTGCATCATTGTATCCTCTTAACTTACAAATTTGAATTCAAATTTCAATTTACTTTGGAGCTTAGGAATTGTTTTTAGGCATATCCTAAAGCAGATTCTATATTTTTGATCTATATAAACCACGAAGGTAGTATAAAATATAAAGAAAGAGAGCGGGGATTCGAATGTGTGATCTATCGTACACTGCACCTTAATCTTAACCATTAGGCCAAGACATCTTTGGTTAAAAATAAATTATATATTATGTAAATAGGTAAACGAGTATGGATTGTTGTTCATTGAGGTTTTTGGGAGTGGTTGAAGATTTTTGGGATATGTCAATATGAGATCAAATGGTTCCAGCATAATTATTTTAGTTTGATTTATTAGGTCGTTGTCTAGTTTTATTTTGCTCCTAAAATGAATGTTTTACATGTAATTAAATATATGACTTTTAATTATTAGTGACAATTAAGTTAATTAAAGTTTTTAATTTGTTTATTTAATAGTGAGAATGTAAAAGGACCAGAATACTTTTAGGAATTTCGGTTACTTAAGTTCGAAGAGAATTTAGAGCTTATCCTACATTTTTCTTCATTAATTCATCACTCAAATGCCGGCCACAAAATCGTTCATGAAACCACATGAATGTTCAAGAGAGTTCTCGTGAATTTTTTGGACTTAAATTTACATCAATATCTCTCATTCACTCTGATCCTATTAATTAACATACTTTTAAGTTTTAAGGTTGTCTCTTAAGGTGCACGAGGGCCTCGTAAAAGAGATACTTGATTAATTTTCAAGATAGTTCATCTTGAGTGTAACTCTAATTATACGTTTTTATAATTATATAACAAAAAATTGTATAGATATTTAATTAAATTTTTATTATGTAACTCTAAAATATTATTATACGACCTACTTTTTCTAAATTCTCTTAATATTAATTGTAATTATTTTTCATACTATTTAGAAAGCTATACAAGAAGTCATCTCCTTACTAGTTAATTACTAATCTCTAAACAAGAAAGTTGATAGTTTTAAATTGGGTGTTTCAATGTGTAAATATACTTGTATAATGTTTGTTCTAGAAGTACACTATACTTCAAAATGCTTTATTTTATCTTTGATTTATTGGTATATTGTAGACAATACACCATATGATCTTCTCTTTTACTAGTGTCTAGATTAGTAAATTTAGTTTGTGATTACCTAGTGTATAATATAAGTTGATCATGAAGTGTATCAAAGGTCTCTTTATTTTACACATTTCTTTTGAGTTCAAATTGAGTCAGAAGTGGAGAACTTGGGGAGTATTAAAATAAAAATATCACCCTCCACCTGCCCCCTGCCCCCTGCCCCTTGCCCTCTTGGCTATAGCCTATACTCAACTCAAATCATGACCAAAGAAGCTAAGACGATAAACTACCAAGTACCAACCTTTGATAATTGATGTACATAACTCTTGCTCTACAAATATTACTATATAATTACTATTTCTGTTTTTTTAGTTGCAATAATTAGACATAAAGTGTGAGTAGAAAATATCTAATCGTTGCAACTAAAAAAAAACAGAGATAGTAATTAGTAACAAATCAAGCTACATTATCAATTTATTAAATTTATCCAATATCCAAAATAACGTACAATTTTCCGTATAGGAAATGAGCTCTATGACATACGATTTCTAGTTCCAATTCAGTTGATATATACTCCATCTGTTTTTTTTTTAATCTACACACTTTCCTTTTTAGCCTGTTTTTTTTTTAATCTACACACTGTTATTTTTTCTATTTTTCGAACATCGATCAATAAATTAAAACGAAACAGAAGGAATATAAGGTATAAAACATTCATTCGTTTCAATTATTATGTCACAAAAGAAATACATTATCTTATGAATATTTCTCTAAAATCAATATAGGTCACACCACAACCTAGGAGTTTTTTTTTTTTAGCAGCAAGAGCATGCAGTAATAATAACAACAATAAACTACAAGTGAGCCCGTTTACCTACCTTTTAGGGCTAGGTTGTGGATTTCGTTTATTTTGGGACTTGATGAACGTACATTAACTTACAAGATCAAACAACTCTAACCTAGAACATGATACACTACTGATATCTAACTTACTACTAACATCTGATTACAAACTAAGACTTACACATTACTAATAACTGACTTATATATTGCTAGCAACACAAGAAATTAGGAGTTAGAAGTTAGAACTTCCCAAGTAATAAAGTTTACGTAGCTAAGTGAAACATACTACAATAGTTTAGACAACACAAACATGTAATAGTTTTTCAACATACTCCTATGTTCCATCCATTTAACAAAAAATCACATCAGTACACGTGTCTGGCCTTTGAAACAAAGAAGAAAACATTTGGAAACAAAACACCGCTTGTTTCGGAATTTCTTCTTGCTTCCCTCTTGTTTGAGTTTTGAGTTTTGAGTTTGAGTTTAGTTTACCCCTCTTTTCTTCTCAATGGACCACACCACACCAGTCACCATTGAAACGTATCACAGAAGGATGATCCAGGTCCACCACGTCTTCTGTTGTTCATCTCTAATTGGTCCACGCTTTCACGTCCTTTTACTACAATATCCCCGCCATCACACGTGGTTCTTCTTTTTTTTCATTATGAAAACGACTCGTCCAACGCTTCAGATTCCAGGGGCCCTTTTCTTGTCGAGTCACCATCCTCTCTCTATTTCCTAAATCAAATACTTTTTCACATTGTTGTTAAAATCCCGATCCGAATCTTACGATTTTACGATCCTGGAGGACCTCACCGATCCTGATCCTATGTAGGATCTTAATTTTGTAGGATCTTTCGATCCTGCCCAACCACAAAAAATCATATGATAGGATCTTAACACGATTCTACGATCCTACGACTCTACGATCCGATCCTACCATGTAAAAATCATAAAGTAATTTCACATATTATATTTCTCCTATTAGATTTTGGTCGTATGTTACTTCAAACTTATAGTATTGAAAAACTATCATCATTTGCTAATTAAAAAATTCATATTAATATATAATTATCTTTATTTCACTTAATTGTAGGATTTTACGATCCTACGATCCGATCCCACCGATTCGATTCTACCAACCCCTACGATCCAAAGTAGGATCCCGATCCTGATAACATTGCTTTTTCAGTTTAATTTTGGGGCAATATTACATCTATCTAGTGGGTATTTAACCCACTCGACATAAAACATTAAAAAATTAATACTTTCTCCGTTCTATAATAAGTGAAACTTCACTTTTTTATGTAAGAGCTCTTTGAGAGAAGTGTTTCACTTATTTATGGAATGGAGGAAGTAGAATTGATGAGTTGCCTCCCACTATTTATTTATTTATATTAGTAGTGGATTGTTTTTTCCTTCAATTTTACTCGCTGCACTTCTCTATTCACGGATTCTTAGGTTTTTTAGGAGAAAAAAGAGGTAGAAAAAAAAAAGGGACCATGTGAAAGAAGAGAAATAGATAGAATTTATTGAGCCAAAAAAAAATGCAGCAAGTAATGTGAAAATTCCCATAGTGAAAAATGTAGTGAATATTCTGAAACGAACGATTTTTACCAAAAATAGAAAAAATAATCGTATGTAAATTAAAAAAAAAAGTGTATAGATTAAAAAGAAACAAGAGTATTTCAGTTTTTCTGTATAGAAGAACAACGCCTAACGTGTCGTAACCATAAAAAAAGAAATAGATGAAAAAGAAATTAAGATGACCCTAATACTTTTTTCGCCTCCAAAATGCCACGTACTACGTCACCCATTTTTACTCACCTTACGGTCAGCTCGGTCAGCTGACCTTCTCTTTCCCAACACCAGAAAAATAAAAAAAAATCTTCCCCTCACTTCTTCTGTTTCCACGTAAAAAAACAGGCGAGCGGTACCGACTGTTTGAGGAGAGAGATTATTGTTATAGAGGGAGTACTCATCATCATATATTCAATATTCTTCATTCTTTTTCCATGGTATACTTTCTTCAACAACATCAATGGCGGAAATTTGCTGTGGAGTAGCACTTAATAATACCGGTAAAAATCCAGTAATTTCTAGCTCATGTGAAACTTCCTCTACACAAGCTGCTCGGAGACGTAGGATGGAGATCAGACGGTTCAAATTCGTCGCCGGAGTTTCTACACCTGATGAATCTGAAATTATCGACGGAACAAAGCGTCAAAGGATAGAAATCACTCGTACGACGTCGTGTTCAAGTGAATGTATTGAGAATTGTGTTTCTGATGTTCGTGTAAGAGATATGATTAAGAGTAGTAGTGATAATGAAAAAGATCAAAATAAATTTGAAACTACGACGTCGTTTCATCAATCGCGTACGAAATCCGTAGGATTCTCGTCGTCGTTGGATTCAATTATCGATAGTAATGAAAATAGTATCAATGGAGTTCCGAAATTTGGCGTCGCTTCAGTTTGTGGAAGACGACGAGATATGGAAGATGCAGTCGCAATTCATCCTTCGTTTTTTCGGTCGGAAAATAATAATTCAGATTTGCATTACTTCGGTGTTTACGACGGCCATGGATGCTCTCACGTACATTCTCTCTCCTCATTTATTCTTTTCTTAATATTGAGATTTCAAATTTGACTGATGTTAAAATTATTGTTGTACTGTATTTGTTCCTTTTATTGATTTACGTTAACTTAATCAAAAGTTTAAGTTGATAGTTGGAGCGTCATGAATAGTTTTATAATTTTGTTAAAAGTTTAGGCTGATGGTTGGAGTGTCATGAATAGTTTTATAATTCTGTCAAAAGTTTAAGCTGATGGTTGGAGCGTCATTTCCGCCAAAAGTTTAAGCTGATGGTTGGAGCGTCATTTCCGCCAAAAGTTTAAGCTGATGGTTGGAGTGTCATGAATAGTTTTATAATTCGTAAACTGAAACACCTGGAAAGTGGACTGATGATATTGTATTACTATATAGGTAGCGATGAAGTGCCGAGATAGATTTCACGATTTGGTGAAGGAGGAAATAGTGGTGGAACCAGAATGGCAAGTAGCAATGGAGAGGAGTTTTAGTAAGATGGATAAAGAAGTGATAGTAAGCAACGAAGGAGTTGTTGGTAATTGTAGGTGTGAATTGCAAACACCGGAGTGTGATGCGGTGGGATCCACCGCTGTTGTTGCCGTCGTTAGTCCAGAGAAAATTGTGGTTGCGAATTGCGGAGATTCGCGGGCTGTGCTTTGCCGTAATGGCAAAGCCTTCCCGCTTTCCTCCGATCATAAGGTACCGTTGTTTGTAATTTTGTTTATTGGGGCGTGTTCGGCACAAGCTTTTTAAGTAGCTTTTAGTGTCTTGACTAGGTAGTTTTTGTTTAAATGTTTCTTGATGGGATGAAAATTGTAACAGCCGGACCGGCCGGATGAGCTGAATCGGATCCAAGAAGCTGGTGGTCGGGTCATATTTTGGGATGGGCCTCGGGTACTTGGAGTACTCGCTATGTCAAGAGCTATTGGTGAGTTTTCTTTGCTCGACTTTTAATTAAAACTACTTCGTTCTATATAAAAAAGAGAAGCATTTTACTTATTTAAAAACGGAGGAAGTAGTGTTCGATAAATTTTGTTTGTTTGTTTGTTCGGATCATGTAGAATATTTCAAAGCTAAAACTTTATTTAGCTCAATATTAGGTGGTTAGTCGAGAGTTATCGATGTCATGGCAGCTTATTGTATAAGTGGCAACTTAATTAGATGAAATTTCACTTTTCGTAAGCAAGTAGCTTGTCCGTCTTGTGAGGAGTAGAATTATGTTCTTTTTGTATTTAGGAAAAAACGTTAGGAGACCCTCTTCACGAGGGGAAAAAAGTATATATTTCGTTGAAGTTGGAAAGACGAATTAAGTGCCCTTTGTTTCTGAAGGCATGGTTTGATTAAGAAAGTTGTACTAAATCGATCTTGGCTTAAAGGATACTTGGATTATATATGTCAGATCCTGAAATTATGAAAGTTTAAAATCATAGAGTTTGAATCATTCATGTACCACCTTATTTATTTGTGGTGTAAAATTTGTGTGGCTGCAGGGGATAATTACTTGAAGCCATACGTAAGCTGTGAACCAGAGGTGACAATAACAGACCGGACAGCAGACGATGATTGTCTGATATTAGCAAGTGACGGATTGTGGGATGTTGTATCCAACGACACTGCATGTGGTGTGGCGAGGATGTGCCTTAAAGGGAAGGTGCCACCAGCGACGTTAACGCCAGAGGTTGAAGAGATCATTGGTACATGTGAAGGAAACGCCGATAAAGCATGTTCAGATGCTGCAATGTTGCTTACTAAGTTGGCTCTAGCTAGGCACAGCACCGATAACGTGAGTGTTGTTGTCATTAATCTAAGGAAGGATACCTAGAAAAGAAGTGCATCTTCCGTTGAATATTGGAGACGGACCGACTCGCGACTATGTAGTGTTCGGGACGGAGTAAACATAATATCATACTAGCTAGCTATATAAGATCAAAAATGAAAGGAAATGGAAATGGGTAATATTTCCCCTCCTTTTTGTAGGATTTTTTTTCCTTTTTGAGATTTGATTTTATAGATAGCTAGTAGTTGATACTCTCTTTTTTTTCTCTCTATGCTTTTTGGTGGCCTTATTTGTTGTAAGGTTTGAGTGTGTGAGCCTTGGAGAGTTCTGTAAAGCAAAAGATGCTTTGACGTGGGAAAAAAATTAAAGGGGGTTTATTAGGCAGGAGGATTGTCTCCAAATGTAAGGGGAAAATACCCAAATGTAATGAGACTTGCTTTCAATCTACGGTAATAGAACAACATCAAAGGTATTAGCTGTGTGTTTTTTATTTGGCTAAATATTCACTGCTATCCATGAGTAAGGGTATGTTCTTGTTACCTAAAGTACGTACATTTTTACTAGGGTTGTGATGGGTATTGGATTAGAAATATTAAGATCTGTTTGGATAAAGAACTTTGTGATATAATGTGATCTGATCTGATCTGATTTGGATTTTCTTCGAGCATGGGAAGTGGGAAGATATATAATGAAACGATCTTTATTGCTGGATTGAGAGTTAGCATGTCTATAAAATCCGTCAAAAAAAAAAAGCATTTCTCTATAAAAGAAGTGAATCGGTATATGAGGGCAAGGGTTAAAAGTTAAAACTAAATAAAATAGAGTTCTGCGCTATTACAATATCAGCAAGCATCATGATATTGTTAATGTTATAGATTATCAGAGTTCATATCAAGTTCTGATATACTCCGTTAGTTCAATGCGATATGAGAATCGAGATAATAAAATAGAGTTCATGTCGTTTAGAAAAGAAGTGTTTAGACGCCCAGATAGATTGCTAGGCATAGGTAAGATTAGTAATAAGTAGGGGCTTTGCTAAACGACACCCTACAATTTCCTATTAACGCCCTAAATACAGTATTTTTATACTGTATTTATATATTTTGCTTTTCTCTCTCCTCCCCTTAACTAACTTCCTTTCTCACTCCTCTGCTCAATCCTTCAACAAAGCGAACGGTAATTTCTCTCTCCTCCCCATTTTCTTCTTCATCTTCTTTAAAGTGTAAGAAATTCATTACTACAATCTAACAACCTTTTAATGAATACCCAGATGAACAACTTCACTATCTTCTCCATAAATGCAATAAAGCTCAAACCCTCAACGCAATATTCACGGTTATGTTTTTTCTTTTTTTTTCTGATTTTTTTTTTTAAAAAAAGGAAGGCGTCCACCAAGGACGCCCCACCACCGGTGGAGGCGTCCACCAAGGACGCCCCACCACCGATGGAGGCGTCCACCAAGGACGCCCCACCACCGATGGAGGCGTCCACCAAGGACGCCCCACCACCGGTGGAGGCGTCCTTGGCAAGCGCTCCACTACATGGTGAGGCGCCTGCCAAGGACGCCTCCACCGGCGGTGGGGCGTCCTTGGTGGACGCCTCCCCTTTCTTTAAAAAGAAAAATTCAGAAAAAAGGGGGCGCCCACCAAGGACGCCCCACCACCGGTGGAGGCGTCCTTGGCAGGCGCCTCACCATGTGGTGGAGCGCCTGCCGAAGACGCCTCCACCGGTGGTGGGGCGTCCATGGTGGACGCTCCCCTTTTTTTTAAAAAAAAAATTCAGATCTGTCAAGAAGAAACAGAGAGAAGAGGAGGGTGGGATTATGGCGGTGTGGTGCGGCGGCAGTACTTGTGCGGCGGCGACAGTACTTGTGCGGCGGCGGCGGTGGGGCGGCGACGGTGGTGTGGCGGTGTGTTCTGTCGGTGTCCAATGTGATGCGGGAGAAGAGGGGAGAAAAGTGAAGGTAGAAGGTGGAAAATCTGAAAATGAAAAAATACGTATATTATACGTATTTAGGGCGATAGTAGGAAATTCTAGAGCGTCGTATAGCAAATGAGATAAGTAGTAGACTAGTAGGAATTAACGTGTACAATCTGATGCATGGTGAACACGTTATGAACGCTGATAATACTAGTAGTTGCCGTAATCCAAGTATCCTTTAAGCCAACATCGATTTAGTACAACTTTCTTAATCAAACCATGCCTTCAGAAATTTAATACTACAATAACACACTCTTGAAACAAAGGTCAAAAGTTGGCTGAAATCAGACGTACGGTTTACTTGGTAGAAAGAAAGGGTGAAAAAGAGATGGCCCCCAATACGGTATTCTGTGAGCCGAAAACGAAGGCTAGTATACACGTTTTTTTAGGGATTTCGGGGTCCCGAAAAACAAATTGCCGAAAACATGACATAGTTCCCCTTGGGTCATACAAGGGCCCCGAGTCAATTACTAGGGGTTGATTTGATCATAAGACGGTACTAGGGGAGTAAAAAATGTCAGTTTGACCGTAGGATGAAAATTCTCCGTAAAGGGAACAAAGGAAGTTTTAGAGGTTGAAATAGGACGTACGGTGTCCTGGGGTTACCATTATTATTTGGTAGAAAGAAAGGCTGAAAAGGAGACGACCCCCAATACAGCTTTCTAGGAGACGAAAACGAAGGTTATAGTACACGTTTTTTAAGAGATTTCGAGGTACCAAAAAACAAATTGCCAAAAACTTGAAATAATGCCAAGATACTTGACCCCCAGAACAGTTACTAGGGGTTTATTTGATCACAAGAAGGCACTACGGGAGTAAAAAATGACAGTTTGACCGTAGTTCGAAATTCCTCCGTAAAGGGAACAAAGAATGATTTTAGAGGCTGAAATCGGATGTACGATGTCCCAGGGTTACCATTATTACTTGGTAGAAAGAAAGATGGAAAAGAGACGACCCCCAATACGACCTCCTGGGAGCCAAAATGAAGGCTTATACACGTTTTTTTAGGGATTTCGGGGTCCCAAAAAACAAATTGCCAAAAACTTGAAATAATGCCCCTTGGGTCATACTTGACCCCCAGAGCAGTTACTAGGGGTTAATTTGATCATAAGGACGTACTAGGGGAGTAAAAAATGTCGGTCTAACCGCAATTCAAAAATCCTCCGTAAAGGGAACAAAGGAAGTTTTTAGAGGCTGAAATCGGACGTACGGTGTCCTAATAGGGTTACCATTGTTTTTGGTAGAAAGAAAGGGTGAAAAAGAGACGACCCCTAATACGACCTTCTCGGATCCGAAAACCAAGGCTATAGTACACGTTTTTTTAGGGATTTCGGGGTCCCAAAAACAAATTGTCGACAAATTGAAATAATCCTCCCTGGGTCATACTTGACCCCTAGAACAGTTACTAGGGGTTGATTTTATCATAAGGCGGTACTAGGGGAGTAAAAAAATGTCGGTTTGACCGTAGTTCGAAAATCGTCCGTGAAGGCAACCAAGGAAGTTTTTAGAGTCTGAAATCGTACGTACGGTGTCCCAGGGTTAACCTTATTACTTGGTAGAAAGAAAGGGTGAAAAAGAGATGACCCCAAACAATACGGTCTTCTAGGAGCCGAAAACGAATGCTATAATACAGGTTTTTTTAATGATTTCGGAGTCCCGAAAAATAAATTGTCGAAAACTTGACATAGTTCCCCTTGGGTCATACAAGGCCCCCGGGTCAGTTACTAGGGGTTGATTTGATCATAAGACGTTACTTGGAAGTAAAAAATGTCGGTTTGACCGTAGTTCGAAAATCCTCCGTAAAGGGAACAAAAGAAGATTTTAGAGGCTGAAATCGGACGTACGGTGTCCCAAGGTTACCCTTATTACTTGTTAGAAAGAAAGGTTGAAAAGAGACGGCCCCCAATATGGCCTTCTGGGAGCCGAAAATGAAGGCTATATAATACACATTTTTTTAGGGATTTCGAGGTCCCAAAATTAAATTGCCGGAAACTTAGTGCCCCTTGTGTCATACAAGGCCCCCGGTTCAGTTACTAGGGGATGAATTGATCATAACACAGTATTAGGGAGTAAAAAATGCCAGTTTGATCGTATTTTGAAATTCCTCTGTAAAGGGAACAAAGGAAGTTTTTAGAGGCTGGGATCGGACGTACGATGTCCTAGGGTTACCATTATTAGTTGGTAAAAAGAAAGGGTGAAAAAGAGACGAATCCCAATACGGCCTTCTCGAAGCTGAAAACGAAGGCTATAATATACGTTTTTTTAGTGAGTTCGGGGTCCCCAAATAACGAATTGTCAAAAACATAAAACAATGCACCTTTGGTAATACTTGTCCCCAGAACAGTTACTAAGGGTTGATTTGATCATAAGGCGATACTAGGGAGTAAAAAAATTCGGTTTGACTGTAGTTGAAAATCCTACGTAAAGGGAACAAAGACAGTTTTAAAAGGCTGAAATTGGACGTACGGTGTCCCAGGGTTACCTTTATTACTTGGTAGAAAGAAAGGGTGAAAAAGAGACAGCCCCAATACGGCCTTTTAAGAGCCGAAAACGAAGGCTATAATACACGTTTTCTAGGGAATTCGGGGTCCCAAAAAGCGAATTGCCGAAAACATGAAATAATGTGTCTTTGGTCATACTTGACCCCTAGAACAGTTACTAGGGGTTGATTTGATCATAAGGTGGTACTAGGGGAGTAAAAAATTTCGGTTTGACAGTAGTTGAAAATCCTCCATAAAGGGAACAAAGGAAGTTTTTAGAGGCTGAAATCGGAGGTATGGTGTCCCAGGCTTACCCTTATTAGTTGGTAGAAAGAAAGGGTAAAAAAGAGACAGTCCTTTTAAGAGCCGAAAACGAAGGCTATAAATACACGTTTTTTTAGGGATTACGGGGTCACAAAAAACAAATTGCCAAAAACTTGGCATAAATCCCCTTGCGTCATACAAGGCCCCGAGTCAGTTACTTGGGGTTGATTTGATCATAGCATGGTACTAGGGAGTAAAAAAATGTCGGTTTGACCGTAGTTTAAAAATCATCCGTAAAGAAAACAAAGGAAGTTTTTAGAGGCTGAAATCGGACTTACGGTGTCCAAGGGTTACCATTATTAGTTGGTAGAAAGAAAGGGCGAAAAAGAGATGACCCCCAATACAACCGTTTGGGAGTCGAAAACGAAGGCTATAGTACATGTTTTTTTCGGGATTTCGGGGTCCCAGAAAATAAATTGTCGAAAAATTGAAATAATCCTCCTTAGGTCATACTTGACCACCAGAATATTTACTAGGGGTTGATTTTATCATAAGGCGGTACTAGGGGAGTAAAAAATGTCGGTTTGACCGTAGTTCGAAAATCCTCCGTAAAGGGCACAAAGGAAGTTTTTAAAGGTTGTTGATATCGAACGTACAGTGTCCCATGGTTAACATTATTACTTGGTAGAAATAAAGGGTGAAAAATAAATGTCCCCAACAATACGGTCTTCTGGGAGCCGAAAACGAAGGCTATAATAGACGTTTTTTTGGGAATTTCTGGGTCCCGAAAAACAAATTGCCGAAAACTTGACATAGTGCCCCTTGCGTCATACAAGGTCCCCAGATCAATTACTAGGGGATGATTTGATCATAACACTGTACTAAAGAGTAAAAAATGTTGGTTTGATCGTAGTTTGAAAATCCTCCATAAAATGAATAAAGGAAGTTTTTAGAGGCTGGAATCGGACCTACGATGTCCTAGGGTTACCATTATTAGTTGGTAAAAAGAAAGGGTGAAAAAGAGACGACCCCCAATACGGCCTTCTACGAGAGTCGAGATCAAAACGAAGGCTATAATACACGTTTTTTTACGGAGTTCAGGGTCCCAAAATACGAATTGCCTTAAACATGAAATAATGCTCCTTTGTTCATACTTGAACCCTAGAACAGTTACTAAGGGCTGATTTGATCATAAGTCGGTACTAAGGGAATAAAAAATGTCGGTTTGACCGTAGTTCGAAAATCCTCCGTAAAGGGAATAAAGGAAGTTTTTAAAGGCTGAAATCGGACGTACGGTGTCCCAAGGTTACCATTATTAGTTGGTAGAAAGAAAAGGTGAAAAAGAGACGACCACGCAATACAACCTTCTAGGAGCCGAAAAAGAAGGCTATAGTACACGTTTTTTTTAGGGATTTCGGGGTCCCAAAAACCAAATTGCTGAAAAATTGAAATAATCCTCCTCGGGTCATACTTGACCGACAGATTAGTTACTAGGGGTTGATTTTATCATAAGGCGGTACTAAGGGAGTAAAAACTGCCAGTTTGACCGTAGTTCGAAAATCCTCTGTAAAGGGAATAAAGGAAGTTTTTAGCGGCGGAAATAGGACGTATGGTGTTTCAGGGTTAACCTTATTACTTGGTAGAAAGAAAAGGTGAAAAAGAGATGGCCCCAAATACGGTATTCTGGGAGCCGAAAACAAAGGCTATAATACACGTTTTTTTAGGGATTTCGGGGTTCCGAAAAACAAATTGCAGAAAACTTGACATAGTTCCCCTTGGGTCATACAAGGCCCCCGAGCCAGTGACTAGGGGTTGATTTGATTATAAGACGGTACTAGGGGAGTAAAAAATGTCGGTTTGACCGTAGTTGAAAGTCCACCGTAAAGGGATCAAAGGAAGTTTTTAGAGGCTGAAATCGGACGTATGGTGTCCCACGGTTACCCTTATTACTTGGTAGAAAGGGTAAAAAAGAGACAGCCCCAATACAGCCTTTTAAGAGCTGAAAACGAAGGCTATAAATGCACGTTTTTTTAGGGATTTTGGGGTCCCAAAAAACAAATTGCCAAAAAATTGATATAATCCTCCTTGGACCTTGGGTCATACTTGACCCCAGAACAGTTACTAGGAGTTGAGTTTATCATAAGGCGGTATTAGGGAGTTTAAAATGTTAGTTTGACTGCAGTTCGAAAATCCCCTGTAAAGGGAACAAAGGAAGTTGTTAGAGGGTGAAATCGGACGTACGATATCCGAGGATTAACCTTATTACTTGGTAGAACGAAAGGGTGAAAAAGAGATGGCCCCCAATACGATCTTCTGGGAGCCGAAAACAAAGGCTATAATACACGTTTTTTAGGGATTTCGGGGTCCCGAAAAACAAATTGCCGAAAACTTGACATTGTTCCCCTTGGGTCATACAAGTTCCCCAGGTCAGTTACTAGGGGTTGATTTGATCATAAGGACGTACTAGGGGAGTAAAAAATTGTCAGTTTAACCTCCTCCGTAAAGGGAACAAAGGAAGTTTTTAGAGGTTGAAATTGGACGTACGGTATCCCAAGGTTATCATCATTAGTTGGTAGAAAGAAAGGGTGAAAAAGAGACGACCCTCAATACGGCCTTTCAGGAGCCGCAAACGAAGGCTATACTACACTTTTTTAGGGATTTCGGGGTCCCAAAAAACAAATTGGCGAAAAATTGAAATAATCCTCCTTGGGTCATAATTGACCCCCAGAACAGTTACTAGGGGTTGATTTGATCATAAGGTGGTACTAGGGAAGTAAAAAGTGTCAGTTTGACCTTAGTTTGAAAATCCTCCGTGAAGGGAACAAAGGAAGTTTTTAGAGGCTGAAATCGGACGTACGGTGTCCCAGGGTTACCCTTATTACTTGATAGAAAGAAAGGGTGAAAAAGAGACGGCCTCCAATACAACATTCTGGGAGCCGAAAACGAAGGCTATAATACACATTTTTTAGGGATTTCGGGGTCCCGAAAAATAAATTGCCGAGAAATTAACATAAGACGCCTTGGGTCATACAAACCCCCCGGGTCAGTCAGGGGTTGCTTTGATCATAAGACGGTACTAGGGAGTGAAAAATGTCAGTTTGACCGTAGTTCGATAATCCGCCGTAAAGGAAACAAAGGAAGTTCTTAGAGGCTGAAATCGGATGTACGGTGTCCCTGGGTTACCATTATTAGTTGGTAGAAAGAATGGGTGAAAAAGAGACGGCCGTCAATGCAACCTTCTTGGAGCCGAAAACGAAGGCATAGCACACGTATTTTAGGGATTTTGGGGTCCCAAAAATCAAATTGTCGAAAACTTGAAATAATGCCCCTTCGTTCATACTTGACCCCCAGAACAGTTACCAGGGCTTGATTTGATCATAAGACGGTACTAGGGGAGTAAAAAATGTCGGTTTGACCGTAGTTCGAAAATCCTCCGTAAAAAGGGAACAAAGGAAATTTTTAGAGGCTAAAATCGAACGTATGGTGTTCAGGGGTACCCTTATTACTGGGTAGATAGACAGGAGAAAAAGAGACAGCCCCCCAATACGGCTTTCTGGAGCCGAAAACGAAGGCTATAATACACATTTTATTAGAATTGTGAAGTATAAATTTTATTTATTATGTTGCAAAATATTTATTTACTTAATTTTATGAAATTATTATTATTAATATTACTATGCATTTTGAATTCTAGTTGAGTAGTATTTGTTCCAAATTAGAAAATCAAGTGCGTTGCCTAATTCTTCTCCCCAACCTTCCTTGTCGGGTTATTTAGAACCCAAACCCTCACTTATCTTCTCAAACCCAAAACCCCAACCCGTGAAAAACCCGAAACCCCAAATCCATCACCCCTGTTTCACCCGGTGGTTTCTCTCTCCCTTCTCCTATGTTTCGTTGATGCTATTGTCGTTCTTGGTGTTGATGCCAATTGACTTCTACTAAATTTCCGGTAATCTACGGGTACTTTTCTTCCTTCCTCCCTCTTTCTTTTGCCTTTGATTTTTTTGCTGATATCTTAGTTTTTGTAAGTTTCGCGATTTAGGATTAACTTTATTATAATTTCATAGCTTGTTGATAAATATTTGAGTTAGAATTCAGAATTTATTTATCTATGTTTATGTTTTTCACTGATAAGTAAGTTAAAAGAAAAAAATAGATTTTGGGAGCTCAGTTGAAACCATTGAAGTCTATTGGATAGACTACTGATTTCACCCTTTGTCGCAGCAGAAGGATTATTGACGAAAATGGCATCATGGGTAGCTCAAATGTGTGTTCCTACGAACTATAGTTGTAGTTCATACTCATGGAAGCAAGTTTCAGGAGCTAAGATTATGTCTTTCAGCCGAAAGATGAAGCCGAACCCGTCTAAAGCATCCTTTGGACTAGCAAAGTCATTGATGTTGTCATTGGAGAAGAAAAATAATATTTGTATGAATTTCATGAGGATTGATGATGGTAGAATTGGCCCCTTTGGTGTACTAAGTGAGAAGGTACTTAGGTTTAATGTTTCGTTGATGGGTTCGAAGAATGCAGATTGGCAGAGGTCGTTTGTGGTTACTTGCACAGCCAATGGAGAGATTAGTGCAGGTATAGTTTGTTTTTCTATGCTCTACTTTTGTAAATTGAGTTGTTTGATTAGCATTTTCGGTATTTGTACTTACATTTTGGCATATGTTTGCGAATGTGTTTGATGATGCTGTTGCTCGTAGAATGGGATTGAGTTTGTTTGATTGGGTTGTGAATGGTCTATGGATTAACATTAGGTTAGATTGTGGAGATTTTTGCATGGTTTCATTTTTGATGTAAGAGAACAAAGAAATGTTGACAAAAATTTTGGAAATCAAATTGTTTGTGGGGGGAATTTGGTTACTTAATGTGTATTGCTTCTTTGTAATATTAGAGAAAAAACATGTTAACACAATACAGTGAAATCAAGTGTTTGATTCCGTTTATTAGTAAAGAAATATTGGTATGATCGTAAAGGAAGTTTTTCTGTTGATGAAGTTCAACTTTTGGTGTTTCATGACATTTTGCCTTCTGTTGACATATTTGTTGTCATTTGAAAGAAGAAGAAGGTTGATGGAAAATAGATTTGTTCTATGGTTTATTTCAGTGTCATTAGTTATACTTAGTTTATTAATTATTGTATCATTTTATGACTTTTCTTATTTTGGAAAGTATAGAATAGAGGTGCACCACGTTTTTGGTGATGACAAGTCTAGTAACTATTGTTACTTTGCATAATGTTTCCTCTGATCTGATCTTATGTCATTGTAGAGGATAAGGTGAATGTGCTGGTAATTGGTGGAGGTGGAAGAGAGCATGCACTTTGCTATGCCTTGCAACAATCACCATCATGTGATGCGCTTTTTTGTGCACCTGGAAATGTTGGGATATCAAATTCAGGGGATGCAATGTGTTTGCCAGACCTTGACTCTTCTGACAGCTCGGCTGTCATATCTTTCTGCCAAAAACAGGCTATTGGATTGGTTGTAGTAGGACCAGAGGCTCCCCTTGTTTCCGGTCTTGCGAATGACCTTGTGAAAGCTGGTATCCCAACTTTTGGTCCTTCATCTGAGGCTGCTGCTCTAGAGGGTTCCAAGGATTTCATGAAGAGCTTGTGTTACAAGTACGGCATTCCCACTGCCAAGGTTGATCATTAATTTTCTTGCAGATTCAGCTTGATATTCTTTGACCTTTGAGGTCTGATCTGGGTAGAGACCTATTGATACATAACTCTATTTTTAGTCTTGCTTAATCAATGTACAGTGAAATCCTATGTTGCTCAGACTCGGGTACCCATGTCCGACACGGGTACGTGTCCAAGTGTCCGACTCGGCTATTTTTTGGAATTTTTTCTATTTTTTAGCCCAAAACAAAGTGTCCAAGTGTCCCACCCATGTCCAAGTGTCGAGGATCCGACACGGGTACTTGAGGTGAAATGAAGAGTCCGAGCAGCATAGGTGAAATCTAAACATGAAATTTCGATAAATGAGTCTAACACAGTTTCTTTCAGGCAATAACAACATTTCATAGTGATTTCAATCTCTATGAATGGCATAGATTAGGTATCAGATGTTAGAAATAGAATTGCAAGTCTGAAGAGTTTATTTATAGAAGTATAGTATACATCAACAACATTGTTCTGTTAGGTGTTAGCGCTATGAACTGAGTTACTATCAATATTTATTTATACTTTTCAGGGGTTGTCTATTTGTATTTTTCTTAGTAATGTCTCTTTGGATGGTATACTGCAGTATCAAACATTTACCGATCCAATTGCTGCCAAACAATATATCAAAGAGCAAGGAGCACCTATTGTGATCAAGGCTGACGGATTAGCTGCTGGAAAAGGAGTTATTGTTGCTATGTCACTGGATGAGGCTTATGGAGCTGTTGATTCGATGCTTGTAAGCGGAATTTTTGGTTCTGCTGGTAGTCGTGTCATTGTTGAGGAATTTCTGGAAGGAGAAGAAGCATCCTTCTTTGCACTAGTGGATGGCGAAAATGCTATACCGCTAGAATCAGCTCAAGACCATAAACGTGTTGGGGATGGTGATACCGGGCCCAACACAGGTGGAATGGGTGCATACTCGCCTGCTCCAGTGTTGACAGAAGAACTGCAGTCTTTGGTGATGAATTCTATAGTTCTTCCCACTGTCAAAGGAATGGCAGCGGAAGGTTGCAAGTTTGTGGGTGTCTTGTATGCTGGGCTTATGATTGAAAAGAAATCTGGACTTCCTAAACTTATTGAGTATAATGTCCGGTTCGGAGACCCTGAATGTCAGGTGGGTATACAATTTCAATCCTTTCTTCTGATATGAATTATACTATGCATTAACATGAATAACATCTATGCTAGATAATGGTATATGTATACTTGAAAATGATCTCCTTGATGATAATGATATAAACTTCAACATGATTGTATCTCATGACTTCAAATTGAGCAATGCACTACATTAGATTCCTATTGAGTTTTATTTGCTTAGAAAGCGTTGGGATGTGTAGTTTGCTGTTTAAATGGCTAATTTCTTGCAAACATTTTTCTAGGTATAATGCCGAGAAGTAGCTTTCATACTATTACTCGAACTAGAAAATCGCCCATCTTACATGTCTTTGAGTTGTAAATAGTAGCCTGTTTTTAAATTTGTGACTTCAATACAGGTTTTGATGATGCGTTTAGAGTCAGATTTGGCACGAGTACTTCTTGCCGCTTGTAGAGGTGAGCTAACAGGAGTATCATTAAAATGGTCTCCTGGTTCGGCTATGGTAGTAGTCATGGCGAGTAATGGATACCCTGGTAGCTACAAGAAGGGAACTGTCATACGTAATGTACAAGAAGCAGAAGAAGACGATCCTTTTGTCAAAGTATTTCATGCAGGAACTGCTTCAGACTCTGAAGGGAATTTGGTTGCTGTTGGTGGTAGGGTTCTTGGGATTACAGCCAAGGGGAATGACCTTCAAGAGGCAAGGGATAGAGCATATCAAGCTACCGAGAAAGTCAATTGGCCCGAAGGGTTTTATCGGCGTGATATTGGTTGGAGAGCCCTCCCCCAATCGCAATGTTCATCGAGAGGTTAACGTTTTTCCTTTTAGTTAGAGATTTTCGATAAATCATAAGTTTAACCCCCTAATTTGGTGGGAAACATATAGAGTTCAGAATTGTTGCTTAAAATCTCCAATTTTGATTTTTGAGAATTGTCACTTCTCATAATGTATCACAGTGGAGAGGAAAGTCTCCAATGTTGTATCTTAGATATTGCAAGATACTAATCGATCTAACAATTCTTAAATTTTAATGGGCTCATACTGGTTTTATAGTCTCATCTTCATTTTATGAATTATTTCACTGCTACGGGATACAAATTCTTTCTATTTGATGTTGTTTGAGCTGATACCTTATCTTTGCAGATGCAAAAGTTTGTATTTGGTTAAGATCACCATAAATGTGTAGCAAACTTTCTCACAATCTTTGCAAAATTTTGATGATATATAATAGTAGCACAAAAAAAAATTATGCGCTTTCTTCATGGACAATAATTATCAAAGCAGCTGAAAAAAGGTTTATAATGAAATTAACATTTTCATCCATTGAAGGAAGAGAAGGAATACAAACGTTCTATCCAACAACACACTCAAACAAAAAAGTAATGAAACACATAATAGGGGTTGTGGTTACTACTCGCAACATGGATCAAAGGAATGGGGTCACTACACACGACATATATCAAAGAAATGGGCTAGAGAAACACTAAGACCAAGTGACTGCATCGATTCCCTGCAGATCGGAAGAATGGCACCAAAAAATATTCTTCAATTCTTACATCTTCTTGGCGTCAGCTAAGAGGTCAGCTTCAGCAGCCTTCAGCAACTTCAAGGTTCTATAACCATGGTCCGTACCGAATATCCTGCACCAAATGGGTGGCTCAACATAAGTTGAAAACATTATCAAAAGGCAAAGATCAAGTTACTGTTAAGTAAAAAGGGATAAAGTTTCACATTGGGGACTGAAGTTCGTTGCATAATCTAATTTGTTAAGACAGGTCAACCTCACATATTAAACATGGGACTAATTCAGCCAATCCTTGCACTTAAACAGATATTTGTAATATAACCATGCGATTTCGTTCTTTTAGATGAGGAGAAATTGAACTGAAACTGAAACTGAAGTGGGAGAAACTGAACTGCAGAGAGTAACTGAACTGAAACTAAAATGAACTGAATAAATCCAAAAGAATAGGGCCACCAAGTATGAAAGTCAAATTCTACACAAGCTACCAGAAACTAATCAGTTGCGAAACGATACCATCAACAGCTTGAATATTAATATCACTATAAAAAGTGCCATAAAGTTGGGAAATGCAATTGCAGTTATTTTTTATGTTCCCGTATATCTTAGTAGAGCATAGCATAAACCTACCTGAGAAAGCAAAACTGAGCTTATTTGGATGAACTAAATAACTCCAATGGCAGAGAACAGCAAACCATGCAAAATTGCAAATAGCACCCAGTTATGTTCGGAAGAACACTAGAGGATGGGAAGTCTCAAGAAGCATAGCAAAAGAAAGGAGCAGAACCATAATCCTACTCACTATAGATTAACGCCTGAAATCCTCCAATTCTTTTAAGAAGAGATCTGAAGCATCCTTAATCGATAGGCCAAAACAATTGCCTTCAAATTCTCAGATGTAGTCATGTAGATCACATCAAATGACATCTCATTGTATCCTCCAAGTACCTTCATTTTTCCTGGATGGTTGATAATATCCTTGCCTCCCTATTTCTAGAGAGAAGACCAATGACCAAGCGGGATCATTCATCACTTAATATCATAATCCAAATTCCAAAAAGTGCATATATCTTATTCTCCCTCCTGGATCATTGTCAATATTTGCTTGATAATGTAAGTTTTTAGTTACCCTTGTGCTCTGAAGTGAACAGGACATAAACCAATTGGTCTTCCCATATTTCACTCAGAACATTCAAATTTTTTTCAAAAGGTGAACACTTAGCATAATAATATCTTCTTAGTCTCATAAAAAGGTCGGAAAACTGTCTAATCAAACTCTCATCTTGGTGAGAAAAACCATGTACATAACTCATGCAAAAAATATTTAATAATATGATCCAAATTATAGTTCCAACTGGAAAGAATGAGGAAACTAGAAGACATATCTGCTTACCGGTCCATGTACATAAATGTTGATGAGTAGTTCCCAGACTTTGTGTACAGCAACCGATGATGATAGTCATGAAAATCAGAACTGCACAAGAAAATGAATCCATATGAGTTATGACATGCTACAGATAACAACTGTGTTTGAGAAGACTTAGCATCAGTAAGTAAATTCATAGGCTCACCCTCCATATAACGGGATGAAGTTTGATGGGCTCCAAGGAAAGTGATAACCACAGTGTGCCTCAACGGTCTCAAGAACTCTAAGGACCATCCACAACCAGAGAGTAAACAAATGAGGACCTGTGATAGCAGGTCCGACAATAGTTGCAAAGCCAAGGAATAGTATCTCAGCTGGATGAGCATATTCAGAAGTCAGTCCAAATGGCGTAGCATACCTGCATATCAGAATATGACGCTCAACAATCCAAACAAGAAGGCATAAATCTCAGATGATAAAGAAGCACTTAAGTCACTGAGTCTGAGACTCACTCATGGTGGACACTGTGAACGTGCTGGTATAGCCACTTCGTATGCAGTATCCTGTGTCCCCAGTAAAACACGAAATCTTCAAGGATGAAGTAAAATACTATCTGAGGCACCACTTCTTTCCTGCAAAATTATAGGGAAGGTCACTCTAAAAGATTTGTATGGCATGGGCCTATAGATGCCTTGTCCAAACACACACTATAAATGAAAACAAGCATGGCTTAATTTAAGGCACTATGATACTAGCAGCCTATTTGGTAGACGGCAATAAATGGTGGTTATGGACTTATGGTAATCTTTGTCCATCCTCATTACTTCATTTCTTAATAAATTTCTATCACCTTCTGTTACCAATTTAGAGGTGGTAATAAGTGATAATAGACATTTGTGAAGAAAAACACATGTTAGGGGTGAGGTTTCACTATCATAGGCATCGACATGTGACATTCTTTACAGACTTACATGCAAATTCACTAATATTACCACCAATTGTTACAGACTACCAAACGAGCCGTAGGTAGCATAATATCAAAAGAAACAAGCTACAGTACATAAAGAACCTGAAGATACCAGGATGGCAGGGGTAGGCTACTTCGCATCCCCATAGCTCTAAAGACAGGATAAGATAAGAGCATCACTGGCAGATTGACACAAAAATGGTACAGCAATAGGCGTGTTATACATTTCTCCTGAGCCTCAGGAGGGTTGTTTTTCGCCTGCAATCGACCACAATTAGAATATGAGCAACTATCCATAATACTTAAATTTGCAAATGAGCAAGCAACCAAATGCTACATTAGGTAAGTCAATTATAAATGTGGGAGAAAAGCCTGTGGTTTTTTATCTATCTTTTCCATATTTTGTTTAATAATTGAAATAAAACAGCAT
This sequence comes from Beta vulgaris subsp. vulgaris, assembly GCF_026745355.1. Taxonomy (NCBI): domain Eukaryota; kingdom Viridiplantae; phylum Streptophyta; class Magnoliopsida; order Caryophyllales; family Amaranthaceae; genus Beta; species Beta vulgaris. The sequence continues at coordinate 57,490,477 of NC_079208.1, read as the reverse complement.
TCAAGTTAGCACATAAAAGAAGAGAGTATTCAAGTAGTGCAACTTGAAGAACACAACACCATCTTCCCATAACCCATCTTTATTCTGTAGTACCTAGAATCGCAGAGAAGATAAGCGAATACAAAAGTACATAATTATGAATAACATGAATGTCTAAGCATGCTCATAAATTCCCTGAACATGACAAAGTTTCAATCTAAAGAGAAAAGAGCTCATGGATAAGTAGAAACTGCACTTGTAACAATAACTGGAACAGAAATTTCTTGTTAATTAAAAGTTTTTGACGTAAAGCAGTGCATCCAATATAAACGAAGCTTCTTGGAACCTGAATCTTGTATTTGCTAAGGTATCCTCCCCTCTCAAGGAATATAAAAGGGAGTCCTGATAAGAAGAAGACACTCTCATGAAGGATGAAACTTCCAACACAAGCCAATTGGAAGTCGCTGAAATGAGTGACCAGATACTGCAATATCAGAAGGGAAAGTTAGAAAAATTAATAAATAAGGGAAAAAAGGTACTAATATAACAACACTGGAGAGCAAAGATAGATGAAGTATGATAAAACATCTAACTCATGAAAATAGGAAGTAGCAAATTGGAGAGTGAGAAGAGATTAGACTACATTCATTTTAATTGGATAACTTAAAGACAAAGGTTGTTGCAAAGATAGAAACTTTTGAAGTTGACTCCTCCAGCAGATAAAATTATTAAAAAGAAAAGACACCAATATCAAAGATCTCATGATGAAGAGTAACATAAAAAAACAAAGAATCACTTGAAACCGTTGTTTTCCCTATCTAAGCAACCTCACTATCAAAAACTATTCCCTCTATCCAACAATGACCATTCTATTGGACTCATTAAAATTTAAGATGCGCAATCAATTAGAGAGATCAAAACAAGAGTCATTAATATAGTGAAAATAGTGAAACATAATTTGATGTATATGCATTCAGTAACCAAAAAAGACGATAAAATAGGACAAACTGAGAAAGAAACTAGGACAATCATTGGAGGATAGATGGGGTAGTATCTTTTTCCTCCCTAATAAATTGTGTTGACAATTTTACATCAATTAGAACCTGCACAATGCAAACCACTGAGTCCACCTTATGGAGTTCTAAGCAACAGAGGATAGCACAAGCAGTCGAAGGCAAGTCCAAGAACACTGGAAGATTGGGATGCATCCAGGTTAAAGCAGCTCATGCTTAGCAAGTTTAAAGGACTTCAAGAGTGTTTCCGCAGATAGTGAGGTCAGGAGATGTTGATCCAGTCCTTACCAAGACTCATGATCTAGATATGAATGATTTTTTTTTGGACTTCTTGCTGTACTCTCGAGAGCCTAAAGTTTCTCCTTGTCTAAGTTGCACCTGCCATATTTCAGTTAATAACAATAGTACTTGAGTATGGTGCTATTTTCTGGGTAGATTCTGGTATGTTGAGCACATCTCCTACCAATTCATATCTTTTATAAGAAGGCTAGACAATGCTTTCCTCTCACTGGTCCGTCCGGATGTGCATCATCCATATCTAGGTTATTCTATTGTCTTTGATTTTAGTAAGATATAGTTGGTGTTAGTTTGAACTTTGAACTGCTTTGTCGTCGGAGTTTGCTTGTCGAGCACTTTGTTTTCATTCACTATCAATGGTTATGGCGGTGGGAGAAGATTATTTGTGCTTTAATAAAGTTGGTCGGTGCTCTAGTCAATTTGAGTTTTATCCTCTGCTTTAATCCTCATTTCGGTTTTGTTAAGTAAGCTACCCTTGCTAGCTTGCGTGTTCTCTTTGTTGTGTGTTTGGAGGGTCCTACTACTTTGTGATCTAAGTTTGTTCATATGCTCGTGGATGGAGAACTTTCTACTGGCATTAAGATTGTGCAGAATTTTATGGGGGTAATGGTGTTCATGGGGTTTGGGGCAGTTCTGTTGAAGGGGAAGTATCTGAAGGTGGAAAAAAACCTCTCCCTTGAGAGTTGGGAAGAGCGTCACCAAGTAGGTACTTTGTCTTTCCAATTATGCATCTGTCGAGTCATGAGTGGTCTGATTCTTTGTAAGAATAACTTCAGGATCTCTGATGACAGAAGAATTAGGAGGCAATCCAGTAATTCAGGGTCCATGCTGCTCAATCTATAACATTAGGGGAAATGAGTGTCAGAATTTTCTTCTTACGATTTGGTTTGATTCGATTTTAGTAGTCGGACTTTAAGAGGAGTATTAATGACAATTGATTCTCCCTCTAGTTTCCTCTTGTTCTTTGTTTTATGGTAATGGCAAGTCATGATTCTTCACCCTGTTAAAAAGCATTTAGGGAGGCTCACAATGTAAGTCAGGGTAAGTTCTAACCTCCACCAATGCTTAAAATCCCCAAACAAGTGATAGTAGTTGTAACCAAAGAGCATGCTGTTGAGTCACAAAGGAAAGCATATCTTCTCAAAGGGAAGAAGCAAAAATCTCAGGATGTCAACCATCAACATATAGCACAGACCTTAGAGTTTCCTATTTGCAAACCCGGGAATTCCAAATTGAAGTATGGCTAGTTATATTAGAAGAATGTTCTTATTCTCGACATCTTCCATCACAAGTCCTTCATAACCTCGCTAGAAGTATCAGTCATCAATGGTTTCACTTACTCTATGATATCGTCTCCCATTTTTTTCCGAATATTTTTCTTGGAGTAGCACTGTAGAGCAAAAGGTAACTCCTAGATGTATACTGTGCTTCGGTTCTGGAGATTGTTTATCCAAGAAAAGCTCCAAGCTCGTGTTGTAGAGCTCATGGTGGATCTAATACATACAACAACACAAAGTATCCCAAATCTCATGCTCGTGTTTACTCAGTTGTTATAACTTTTAAGTGTAGTTGGTATGGAAAAGCTACTAAAGCTCATATTAGTGGCTTAATGTTATTTAATTATGTTATGAACACTAATTTAGCCTAGCCTATATTGCAAAACAGAGAAAGAGAGATTTACCATCTGTGTATCAGACTTTTTACATTTACAAAATTATTGCCACTATGATGTCACCAAAGCTAGCTAAATAAACCATAATAAAAAGAAGGAAAAATTGACAATAGAGGTTTGAACTTTGGGTGATAATTTTTAAAAGGTCTGAACTATTGATTAACCTATGTAGGTCCCAACTTTAGGGGGTCTTAACTTTTAGCGGGCCTCGACGACTTAAAACTGAAGATTTCACCTAGTTCCTACATCCCTCCCTCAATTAACCCTTCTGATGTGACTCAAGTTTTACAAGTGATGACCTATTAAGCCAGTTTTAAGTCACTGAGGCCCGCTAAAAGTTAAGACCCCCTAAAGTTGGGACCTACACAGGTTAATCAATAGTTCAGACCTTTTAAAAATTATCACCCAAAGTTTAGACCTCTATTGTCAATTTTTCCTAAAAAGAAAAGGACTAAAACTGTACTTGGCATATAGAGCCTGATATAAGATTATTCATTGCAAAAAGAAACTATCCACTACGGAGAGGAGAGACCAGTGACATCCCAATAGCATTCCTTGCTATGTTTCTCACCTTTTTTCAATACGCTTACTTAACTTCCTTCGGCCACCTTTCAAGCATATCCAATCCCTAAATGTTCCCTCTAAGGTTGAATGATAAGGATACTCCATTTTTCTAATCAACCTTCACTTAAATCACTTATCCTCAAACAAGATTTAACATAACAACAAAGGCTTTTGTAGCTTGATTAATCTATATTCAATAGGTTAATCGCCATTCGCCACGTTTTCGATAGGAGATATACTTTTCAACACAAATCTCAGTATTACTCCTGCATTACAAATTTAGAATGCCTGCATTGGAGGATGGTGATATATGACTAGTTGTAGTAATTTGTGTAGTCTTGATTCAACTCCGATGATTTATACACCAAAATAATCCTCAGAAAACTGACTTTTCTTTCAAGAAAGAGATCATGCATGTAATACAACAAACTTCCAAAGACAAATGATAAAATCTGAAGCAAAACCGATCAGATTACTAACTTTTCATCCGATTAATGTTAAAAGCATTTGAATGAACATCAAACTACTTGCCAGTTGCCACTCCAATTAAAACGCAATGCAACAAATATTTGACCTAATCTAAATTCAACAATGCGTAAAACTGGAGAAGATTCAGATTAATCATATAAAATTGAACAAAAAACGAATTAAAGCTTGAAAACATCGAAAAATGTCGTAGAATAAGATATTGATAGAGAGAGAAAGAGCGATGACCTGCCATCCAGATTCAATGAGCGACGCCATAGACGAAGAAATCCGATCTTCAGAGGAGAGAGAAAGAAGAGAGAGAGAGAAGGAAGAAAGAGTTTTTAGTGTCTGAATTTATGAGCGTAGAAGAATGAAAGAAAAGGGGAGACACAAATGTCAAGTGGGAGAGGGAATCTCTGAGGATTATTGGCGTCTCCTGCCCAAATATTTTTGCCTTTTTTAATTGATTTCAACTTTTTCATGAATGATTTTTCTACCCACTTCGAGCTGGAGAAAACTAAATGAGAAAATGATTTTTGTACTAAGGTGAATAGGTGATGAATGATGATGATGTTATGATGAAGAGGTCTTCAAAGAAATGATAACTATTTGTCGTAAATTAGTTTGAACATTCTTGTTTTTAGCATGGTCATATTATTATCATAAAACTTGGCTAATATAAGGAACTGTTCCAGTTCTCCCCAGCTTATTATCAGTCGAGTTCAGTTCAATTCAGCTCTGGACATACTTTTACTCTTATTGTCTTACATATTACTATTCATTTCAGTTCAACTCGGTTCAGGTCAGTTCAGTTATTTTATGTCGAATAGAACAGGCCCTTTGTTTTTAAAAAAACTATCTAATTTTCTCTCTCATTCGGTAAAAATTATCTCACCAATTCCTATCACACCTGCTTTTTCATAAAATAACATTTGATAAGCACAATAAAACTTATTACCTTAAACATCATGCATGTCTCAACAATTGTTCATAATATTTCTAGGATTTGAAAATTTTTATCATAACTTTTAAGTGGTTGTCTTATGAAATGCTCTTATTAGGGTGCATTCATCTCATCTAATTTTAATTATATTGGTCTTATTTAATTTGATTGTACATGATTAATCATGATTTTATCTTATGTTTATAACTGATTAGATTTAGTTAGTTGTAGATATTATTCATTTAAAGGTGAAGTAATTAAGGCGCAATTAGCACCATTTGTTGGATGATAAAAAGATGAAAAGTAGAAGTTTCTCGGATTAAAAGTGTATCTGAAGTTGTTTGGTTAAAAAAATATAAAAAGTTTTTTATTTTACAAAAGAGGAAAACTTGCTTACCTAAATTCTAAAAGCAATTTACTTTCAATGAAAAGTTTTATTGATCACTTAAACCACTTATTTCATCACTATATGGAAATACATGGGAAAATACAATTTATAGGAAATACTATATTCTCATGTTCAACCAGACATAATAGAAAGGATTTTTCTTCTTTCATACAATAAAGCCACCTTATTGTAGATTATTATAAGCTCTTTTTTGGTTGCTAGTAGATTCTAGCTAGAAAGACTCAGCATAACCAATTTATTTTTAACGTATTATTTAAGCTAGGCTATCTATACTAATATATTAAAAGGCGTGCGTAAACCAGGAACGGTGCCACGTGGCGCTCTCCCTAGGGAGTTTTAGTTCATGTAATCCATGTACAATAAAAAATTAGAAATTGCATAGTATAGGTTTTGATCCCGTGACCTCAAGTTCATGTACTAAAGTTTTAACCACTGGACCAAGTTGTATTTAGTGATATCATATCAATGTACAATATTAATAAATGAAATTTTTCTTACCCGGGGCGTAGCCCGGGCCTAATAACTAGTTTAGATTACAAATCCGTACAAAGACTCTGTGGGTAGGAAGATTCCGTTTGTATATATGTGTGAGTATGTGACATGTGCCACCCCACTAGCCACACATCCATGTGTGGCATATGTGACATGTATACCTACTTGTAAGATTATGTTAAGATTTTTATTATTATTTACATATTTGTTTTAACTTTTCTAATGTTATTCAAATAGGTATAACATATCCAACTTCGTTGAAAATTGCCAATAAAGATAAATCGTTGCAAAAAAAGAACATTTAACTCAAAGACTTTAGTGATCAAATTAATTCCTCAAATCAACTCAAAGCTTTTGTTAATTTCATAGATTCTTCTATGTAATGACTCTGTACTTTAAGGAAAAATCAAGACACATATTTGTAAATGGATTAGTTCATGTTCATAGTAAACTGATCCTTAAAAAAATTTATTAATCTATGAGCCATTTGCTTATTCATTACAAAATCACACTCATAAATAGATCAAATCCACTAACGCAATAAAAACAACATTGATTTTGCACATATCAGTCTAAAATAAAACAAAAATTATTAAAAAAGACGGTTTAATTTAAATATAAAAGTAGACTTAGTCACTGAAAGAAATTAACCTAGTCATTATTGGACCAATTCTCTTTTTAATATTGGACTTGTATTACCTAATTTTAATTTAAAAGTAGGCGATCTCTTACAAAACAAATTCAAAATAAAATATCTTACTCCCTCCGTCCCAAAATATAGTTCCCATTTCTTTTTTTTTACGGTAATTTATGCAAGTAGAATATAAAAGAAATAGTAAAGATTTTTTGTTTATTTAAATAAATGTTGTATGGGAAAAGATGATTTTAGGAGAGAGAGTGGAGAATAATTGGTGAAAGAGCATTAATTGTAACATTTTGGTTGAATAAACAAAGGAAAAAACAAAATTCAAGAAGCAAATAAATGATGGGACACGATTTTTCTAGACAAATTACGAAAAAATGTAGAACTAAATATGAAAATGGAACTATATTTTGGGACATCTAAAATGAAAATGAGAACTATATTTTGGGACGGAGGGAGTAGAAAAATATTATTATTGACAAGCAAGTAGAGAGGTATTATAGTGCAAAACATCAGCAAGTAGGTGCATATGAATTTTGTTAACATCTACAAAACAAATGAGCCACTATATTTTGTTAATGACTTTTTCACGACTTTAGAGATGTGGACAAAAATACAACCACAATTATGAGTGGTTTTCCCCTAATTAAACTTTCATATCTAAGGAGCTGACTAGGCTATAACTCTTGAAAACGACTTGACCAATTTGGCTATCATTAGGGTGGGCTTATTGTCGTGGCATTATGAATAAAACTTCAAATAGAAACTAAGAAACTTATGTACTTAGATCACATGCACAACGATAATATAAGTCAATTTATTCATGTCTGCATTAACCATGATGTAGCAAGGGATTTTTATATTGGGCCTTGACCTCTACAGTCTTTAAGTGTCTTAAGGGCACATTAGGTCATCTACAAAAATAAATAAAGATAAGCTTTAATAATATTCAAGTTAATAAGTTTAGACTTTACAATTAAAGTAGTTGTATACAAAGTATTACTTTCATCATCTCAATTTATATATAAATTGGAGTATATTCATTATCCACCTGGGTATATCATGTTTAAGATTACCTAAGATTATTTTTTGCACATTTGTTCATTTTGAGCTCTAGTTACTATGTGATTATGTTTATTTGGAAGTTCAAATGAGCAAAAAAAATCCCTATATACTGTCTCTATTTTTTAATACTTGCAACGTTTTCTATTTTATAAAGTTGTTTATTACTTTTTTTGGGCCCCTACTGGGGACCCGTTGGTAAGAAAATAACCCTACTGGACCAACACCTCGCTCAGGTTAACCAGTCCAACTACACAAGTCAACGCTTGAGAGTGGGGGGAGATGTAAGGGAATCCCTACTCTCAAGCATAAGTAGATAGTGGGATTCGAACCTAAGGTGACTTCCCCACCACCTCCACCAAGTAAGCTTGGTATAAAGTTGTTTATTACTTGTAAGGTTGATATTATTGAAATATATTCACTCTTTCTCTCTCCTTGCACATGGGGGCTCTTTTTTTTAATTATCTCTAACCATCTCTCTCCTCTCCTTAGTCCTTGTGCATATTTTAACATTACTACTATTAAAAAACGGATGGAGTATCATTTTTTAATTGTCCCAATTTATTTGCCACACACTAATATTCTGACAAGTTTTTTCTCTTTGTTTTTCACTTTTGTTAAGACTCATGCCTTGGTGGTCGTTTGGTATACATGAGAATTTATTTTCATGGGAAGTTATTTCCCTTTTGCAATTCTTAGGAAATTGACTAATGTATTTGGGGCATGAATTGATGTGGGAATTTTGAATGACCAAGGGGGGTTAGGGGAATAAATTCCCACGTTTTGTAGGAATTTCAATTTTTCAGAAATTTCCATTGCCCTCCATTTTTCTTATATTCTGTCAACCAAGCAATTACCCAATTCAGAAAATCATGAAAATTTTTATTGCTTACATAATTTACTGTATACCAAATAACCACCAAAAATCTATTTTAACAAATGAGTTTAACTCATGGAGCATTTAAAATTCAACAATACCCATTCTCATACTATCCTTGGACCGTGATTGTAACTGCTCAATACTAGAACTCCATCTGTTCCCTATTATCTATCTTATTTGTTTTTTTTTTTTGCAGTCTTCATGTATATATTTAAGCAATATAATGGGGTTGTTTGACAATTGGCTGTTGGCAGTTGGTTTTTGGTTGTTTTAGTTGGCTTGTTTGACTAATTGGAAGCATTGATTGTATATATTGGCTTTTTGAGTTGGCTGTTCAAGCCAACTGTTCACAAAAGTGTTTGGTAAAATTAGTTGTGGCTCTTGACTGTTTATTAGAGAGTTTGTAAGCCAACAAGCCAAAAGTCAATCCAAAAAACTACTCCAGGCAGCTTTTTCTTTTTGGTTTAAAAGCCAACTTTTCAGCCAATCTAAAAAGCAATAATCCAACACTTTTTTAACTGTTTAAGCAAATTGAAAAGGCAAAAGTTAATGAAAAAGCTATTTACTAAATATTAGACCTGGACATGGGTCGGGCCTGTTCACAGGCTCGCCCCGCAGACTTGGGGAAATGGCAGGTCGGGATTGAAATTACAAACTTTTGTCCAAGGCCCGGCCCATGCCCAAGGCCCGGCCCGACCCATGCCCACGGCCCGCAGGCTGGGCTCGTGCCTCCTGCGGGCCTGGCCCGTGTTTTATGTTGTTTTTTTGTATTTTTGATAGTTTAGGCTAAAAACCAAAGAAAAAGAGGCCCACATGCGAGCTTAAAAGAAAATTTCTTGACCGTGACAGACCTGCGGCCCATGTAGCGGACAACAAGTCGAACCTTGAGCGAGCTCGTGCCGGCCCATTCCCACCTCTACTAAACATGGCCATTATCTTTAAGTATCATAAAAGATTACAAACATAATATTTTGAAACTACACATCATAGAAACGTCAAATAGGAATGGGGTAATAATCAAATCCTACTCTCGTTTAAGAAACCTATAACTGTATAGCAAGTACTATTTTGTTTTTGGTTGCGCATATTTTGAGTTTTGAGTCAGCAATTCACTTCAAAAGTAACGATCGTCCTGATCCACACTATCTTATTTCTGATATCACGTTAAAATCAGATAAGCAGCTCCATTCAATAAGTTTTCAACCCAAGATCAAAGCTCAAACTCAAGAGTATTAAAACAATTCCAATAACAACAGATATAATTTAAGTAGGATCTTAAAATAGCATAAATTTTATCTGCCTTCGCCAACCTATTGTATAACAAGAACATCAAAAAAAGATTTCATACATCAATCTCATCATTCTAGTTTGACCTTGGCGTCGCCCATTCAACCCTAAGGATGAGATTATCATAACCATAACCATTGAGCTTGTTAATCGCCCGCTCGGCGTCTTCTCTGTTAGCAAAATTGACAAACCCAAAACCTCTGCTCAACCCAGTCTTCTGGTCAATGGCAACATACACTCGGGTGATCTGACCAAATGTCCTGAAGAGCTCATGCAGATCAGCCTCCCTGGTATCCTCTGAGAGGTTGGTGACACGAACAGAGTTCTCTTCATTACGGCGCCTCATGTCAGTGACGGTTCTCTCTGCACCTGCCCTCAAACTTGGAGGTACATAAGCTCCCTTGGTGGCGGTGGTAGCAGCAGCAGGCCCATCTGTGGCAGGCTTATCAGAGAAGGTTTCAGGAGGTTGCGCAAGATCCTTGTAGGGACACCTCGAAGTCCAGTGGTCACCTTTCTTACCACAGGTCCTACAAAGCATGAGGGTAGCACCTGCTTTGCCGAATGGGTTGTCACCTGAAGATTTTTTATCCTCTTCTTTGGTCCCTGTAAAAAAAAAATTATATGTTAAAAAGAATGCAAACAGAGGATTAAATTAATTGCAGAAGAGAAGATAAGTTCCTGCCATATATATGACTCGCTGCAGACAAAAAAAAATATGACAAGACTATCGAATCGAATTCGGATCTAAGCTCACTCTAAACATATAAAGTAGATTCGGAATTACGAGTTAAATGTGAGGTGATTTGAGTAATCCAAGTGCTAACACAAAATCAAGAGACTCGGATGAGATGATAATATCACAAAAGCATAATTGAAGCAAACTCTAAACACCAGGAAAGCATGCGTGGCGGGGAAATTAAGAAACATACACAAACAAGCGATTGTGTACAAAGTATTTAATATTAAATATGCAACTGAAAAGCTCCTAAACAGAAAAGAGGAATCGTATAATATCACAAACGCATAATTGAAGCAAATTCTAAACACCAGGAAAGCATGCGTGGCGGGGATATTAAGAAACATACACAAACAAGCGATTGCGTACAAAGTATTTAATAGTAAATATGCAACTGAAAAGCTCCTCAACAGAAAAGAGGAATCGTATAAGTTCTCCAACCACAAACATGTGTTGTATTTTAGTTGATTTTGACTTATCTGAATCCATTATAATTCAATTGAATGTATTTGAACTTCACTTATTTATCTACAAAAAATTCAATAGAGGAAAGACACCTCAAGTGCAGAGATCACCACTAAACTCCCAAGCAACCAAGGGCGCAGAACTCTATCTAATGAGCTGTTTTATTGTGCCAAAACTTATAACAAGTTTAAAGTAAGAGCACTCCACCAAGAACTGATAACAGTCGGTAAAGGCATCGTTTTCTCTGCAATTTGGACAGAGGATATGAATGGGAGGACAGTAAAAGTAAAATCGGTGCATATCATTAAGACAGTAACTGAACTAAATCATTAACATAGACAGGATCTGATGAATAATTCTTACTTTGATGACAAAAACTGGTCCCAGAAATATAATTTGTCCAGCAAATACCTACCATCTAAACTGAAATCTGAAATTCTACTCTTCGAATCAAGTTAAGACAAAAACCTGACTCAATAACCCTCTGACAAAGGAAGCGGAGAGAAGAGAACGGACTACTAACAGTTACTACATCCTAATGTCTACAGACTTGATCAAACACTTAATATAGATTATGTCTAATGGCATTGAGAAACCGAATATGCTATAACTTCCAATCCTCTTGGGTATCTATATCCCAGCATTCTTCTCCTTCCTGCAAACAAATGACCACAGAATTCTAGAATCCCAAACACTTCAGCTGCATGAATTATTCCCATTCAATCTTCAAACACTCACATAACCAACCATCATTACTCTTTCACTTCTAAATAAAATTCTCAAGCTAAACTATGTTGACAATTTCACTCTCCAATAAATCACCACATAAATGTCACCACAAGTAACCCCTTCTGTACTCTACTGGAGGGCTAATGATAGAGACAATTATTGGACCGAGTCTCCCAAAGGAAGAAGGTCTCGTCAAAAAGTCATAAAAAGCCTAGCATAGGAGGCAACAAAAGCATATAGAGCTAGCAATACTTTAGAGGAATGGTCACAAAGATTAAACAACGACTCGAAGGAGTCTACCAAAGGAAGAGGGTCTCAAACCAAAGGTTGCGTCCTTTAAATTAATTGAAAATCGCGTATTAAGAAAATCATATTTGCAATTCATAACCACTTAATCCCTTTTTTTAAAAAAAAATCCTAATTTACTTGCAGTCTTGCACTATCATTAGTTCTATCTATATAGCAAATAGAAACCTAGGCAGCATCAGTTTAATGATACACACAGTATTATGTGCGAGTAATTTTAGCAATTCAGCAGGGAGAAATAATAGGTGCAAGCATGTCAAGTAAAGCGTAAATTACGAGCTGAAACACTTCACTCTTCTAGTTGTAATCCCGGTAATCTTACACACATTTAAAAAACAATTTCATAACTAAAAAATTTGCAACATATTCATATTCATAACCTAAACCTTCTCTTCCACAAAAACAAATCCTTTCAATCACACTCATCAACGAAACTCCGAGAACATCCTCTCACAAATTACCGAAATCATCAAAACCTTCATAATTAACACTCTTCACCATCTAATAGACAGAAAGTTGTCAGACATCAATTTTGAACATGTAAAATTACTTCAATGATCACTTATATCAGATCGAAACTCAAAAAGCCTTTAAAACATGAACAGTAAACAATTTACCAGCTCAAAAACAAAGAAAATTACAAAACCAATTCCATCATTAATCAGATTTGATCAGCAAAGGTTACCATTTGTATTAGGATTTACCATTTCTATTAGGATAAATCAGTTTATCACAAAGAATCAGTTATCATAACAAAATAAAGCAGCAGTAAGAAAATCATCAAACATTATAAACAAATAAATAAGAAATTCAGTTCAATCCAGTAAACCATATTAACTTAAAATTTAAAATCAACAAAACAATCATATCAGCAATAAAAACGAAAGCAAAAACATCGAACAACCAAATCAAGACGATAGAAAAGTCGAAAGCAAACCAGGAGCAGAAGGACGCTCGAGGCAGATTAAAACACGAAAATTAAACAATTTACCAGCTCAATAACAAAGAAAACAACAAAACCAAAACTGTTCTCTTCGAGTTATATATCAATTCCATCATTAATCAGATAAGATCAGCAAATATTACCTTTTTCCATTAGCAGCAATCAATTTTTATAAGCAAATAAACCAGTAGTGAGCAAATCATTAAACAGCAAAAACAAACATATAAGAAATTCAGTTCAATCCAGTTAAACATATCAAATCAAAAACACTCATATCAACAATAACAACAAAAGAAAAAACATCGAACAATGAAATCAAGGACGAAGGACGCGCTCGAGGCAGGTTATTGTTAAAACACAAAAATTAAACGATTTACCAGCTCAAAAACATAGAAAATAAAAAAATCAAAACTGTTCTCTTCAAGTTTATATATCAATTCCATCATAAATCAGATAAGATCAGCAAATATTACCTATTTCCATTAGCAGAAATCAAAAAGTCAGTTTTAAACATTAAAAAAAACAAATAAGAAATCCAATTCAATCCACTTAAACATATCAAATCAAAAATCAAAAACAATCATATCAACAATAACAACGAAAGCAAAAACATCAAACAACAAAATCAAGAACGAAGGACGCTCAAAAACAAAAATTAAACAATTTACCAGCTCAAAAACAAAGAAAATAACAAAATCAAAACAGTTCTCTTCAAGTTATATATCAATTCCATCATTAATCAGATAAGATCAGCAAATATTACCTATTTCCATTAGCAGAAATCAAAAAATCCAGTTTTAAACATTAAAAACAAACAAACAAGAAATTCAGTTCAATCCAGTTAAAAATATCAAATCAAAAACAATCATATCAACAATAACAACGAAATCAAAAGCATCAAACAACGTAATCAAGGACGAAGGACGCTCTAGGCAGATCAAAACACAAAAATTAAACAATTTACCAGCTCAAAAACAAAGAAAATAACAGAATCAAAACTGTTTTATATATCAATTCCATCATTAATCAGATGAGATCATCAAATATTACCTATTTCCATTAGCAGAAATCAAAATTTTCAGTTTTAAACATTAAAAACAAACAAATAAGAAATTCAGTTCAATCCAGTTAAACATATCAAATCAAAAATCAAAAACAATCATATCAACAACAACAACAAAAAAACGAGAGAGAAAACATGGAAACAACGAAATCAAACAAGAGATAGAAAGCGAAAACGAACCAGGAGCAGTAGGACGCTCAAGGCAGATTTCTTCAGTAGAAACAACAGTAAGACGAGCACCGACATCTTCATTAACAGCATCACCAAACTTAGACCAAGACCTGCGTTCAATGGCTTTCTTGCTAAGATGAGCTTTTGCGAGTTTTCGAACCCTAGTTGTTGTTGTAATTTTGACCTTATTTCCATCGTCTTTGAATTTGTACTCAATTACTTTTTTGATGCCATTTTCATCTGGACCAATTACTTGCTTTGGTGGTAGCAAGAAATCCAAATCTTCACCTTCATCTTCGTCGAGTTCTCCCCATCGAAGCTTACCAGCAGGTTGTTGTTGGATCGTCATATTGGCTAGGGTTTTGGAGCAGCAGTAGTGTTTTTTTTTTTGTGTAAGGATCGAATTAATGTCAAGCAATATTATATAGTACCATATAGTATTTCCGAATCCTGGTTAGACTTTAGCTAATCCCAGCCATCCATTTATCTCTATTATATAAGCCAAGGGAGGAGGTGTGGTGTCCTCTTTTGAAGTGACTAAAATACCCTTAATAATATAATTAATGGAATGAAAAAAATTACAAAAGCAAATCATTTAAAAATCTCATTCCAACTTGCCATCTAAAACAAGTTTAAAATGGTATATGCATCAAATACTTCAATCAAAAATTAAATGGACAAAATATTTATACCTTATAAAAAAAGATGGCATACATAACGTGCACATGAAAAGTCTGAACATTCACTACCTTTCATACTCTTTAATCAAGTTAAATTAACTCATTATTTTTGTTCTTTCTGTTCATTATTCATTCACAAAAAATTAATGTTAACAATCACTCACAACCTTTTTATTTTTTTACATTAGCAAATTAATATATCTAAATTCATCTAACTATTGAATTTTTCACATTTAAGTTTAATCATAAATAAAGTACGAATGGAGTATCTAATAGAATAACAAATTTTGAAATTAACGCACGCATCGCGTGCATATGAAGGCTAGTATTTATAATACTTCATCCATTCTGTTATAATATAACTAGTTGCATATTCACGCGATGCGTGCATCGACAATATTATGTAGTTAATAGTTATATATAAATGGATACTTTTTTTATCTAATCTAAAATTATTTTAATAATGATGTAAATTATTGAGGTTCTTTTGTACTTCCTCCGTTTCTTTTTACTCGCTACACTTTCCATTATGGGAAGTTTCATATTACTTGCTACACTTGTTTTTTGGGCAATAAACTCTCTCTATCTCTCTCCTCCCACATGGGTCCCTTTTCTTTTTACTCTCTACCTCTCTCTTCTCCAAAAATTGCCTAGGAGTCCGTGAAATGAGAAGTGTAGCGAGTAAAAAGAAACGGAGGAAGTAGATGTTATTATCTTTTTAAATTAAAGGTGAATAATTTTTAAATGTTCAAGACCGTCACCGTAAAATTTGGTCGATGATTTAATAGTTTTCTTTTCAGCGACTTTAGTATAGTTCTTTAACAATTATAGATGTTAATAAACCATATTGTTTGAACTTTGTAAATATGAAATATTATTTTATCACGATATGTTGCTAACTATTTTTGGTTGAAGATTCTAATTGATTTCGTGAATTGATTGTGTCAATCTAGTTTGTCAAGTTATAATGGTATTGCATATTCCATTCGTATGGCAAGTTTTATTGATTCTCATTTTTCAATTTTTTATAAAAAAAAAATATTATTTTAAATTATTAAAGGGCATTTTAGTCACTTCAAAAGGGAACACCACACTGTCCACACCTTCTCCCTTGGCTTATATAATAGAGATAAGGGATGGTCGAGAGAGAATCTGGATCCTGGTAGACTTAACTTACTCGGTTAATCTCAGTTAGGTGGTGAAAGACTGAAAGTTATTAGAGAAAAATCGAAATTTAATTCAATGTAAATCGAATTATTAATTCAAATTGTACTCAAAATATGTTCAAATTGGATTTGAATTGATTTTTTAGAAAAAAGAAATGAATATTCAAGTTGGATTGGATTGAGGGTGATTGGATATAAAAATTCAAAATAGTCGAATAGTAAATAGATGTTATATTGTATATTTATGACGGATTTAACTGACCTTTTTATATTAAAAAAAAAAATCAAACGGTTTGACAACACTTTCCTTCCCCTAAAAGTTAAAGCTCTAACTTGTTGTGCAGTTGAACATGTTGTTATGCACTTATGCTGTTGTTGATTATAAGTTTATAATGAACTATTAGTTGTTTTTCTTTTTTTTTTAAATAGAAATTTCATTACTTACAGGCCAAACGACATCTACAATAGATATTAAAGAAAATTAAGATACAATGAAACAAAGTTAAATCAAATCCGTCTTCGGAAAAACTATACTGAACCATATCGAGCGATACAACACACCCCCTTTGTATTTGCTGAAACAAACAGCTATTGAGGAAGTCTATCATTATGAGTTCTGACATAGTTTGGGAAGAACATTCTTGATCGAGCCATGTTTACCGCATCCGAGATTTCAATACCTTCATGTTGAGTCTCGAACTTCAACCAATGGGAACAATTTATCATACTTAAAAACAAAAAAAAATCTTACTCACAACTCCCATGGGGGAGAAGGAGATCTCCATAATATAGACTAAAAAAATCTCATAAAGAGATACTAATTTATTTAACACAACTAAAAACTGAAAATAAAAGGGGGAGAGGGGCTTACCATGGATGAAAACATCCATGGCAGCTCTTAACTGATGAAGAAGGGGTAATGGAGGCTATAGTTTAGATAGAAGAGAGAGAGAGAGGGGGGAGGGGGCGGCATTTTTCATGAATTATTAGTTGTTATTAGTCCAGTAATGAATTTATATGGGATTATATGAATATTACTTTTATTATATGACACTTTATTTTGATGCACGCGCCAAATTATTTTATTTTAAAAATTGAGGTTTAAAATTTTGGATAATTCGGATCAGATCCAATCTATTATTTAAAAAATCGAATTTGATTGATTTGGACTCAAAATCTAATTGGTTTGGATTTGAATTGGAAAATTAAAATCCAAATTTTGCTCTGGTCGAATTGAATTAGGGCTAAATCGAAACTATACACCTGAATTTCATCCCTAATCCCAGATCCAGCCATCCATTTACATTTATCCTTCAAATGTTCATATCTATTTAAACAAAAGAGAAAAAAAAGGTTTTTATGTGAGGTGCCGCTGTATTTTTTGACATTCGAAAATGTATCTCATATGTTTTTTTCTTCTATGTAGTAATCCTTCATTTTTTTTTTGTGTGTTATAAAAAAAAATCTAAATTAGATATCTTATTTTATAGGGACAAAAAATAATTGTCCGACAAAAAACAATTGTCTGAGCCCGGGTTCGAACCGGGGACCTCTAGTGTGTGAGACTAGCGTGATAACCGACTACACCACCCAGACACTTTTGATCAATTCTTTGAAACAACTAATTTAACTACGAAGGAAACTACGGAACCAAAAATTAGAAACTACTACATCAAACCTTCAGTTTTCACCTTCATCGGTGACACCTACCGGCCATTTTTTCTCTCTCTAAAAACACCATGAGTGCGCAGCAACGCCATGCATCTCTCGCTCTACGAACGGTAAAAAAAAAGTTTACTTTTTTTCTTCTCATGATTATAGAATTTCACATTTTATTGCTTCTTTTACATTTATGAATCAAATCAATGAAGAATAAAGTTTGATTTTTTCTCTATTTTTTGTGTTGGGTTTTGAATTGTATTGTAGTTGGATGAAATTCGGCAAAAAAGAGCTGCAGAAAAGCTGAAAAAAGCTTCTTCTGGATCAGATCTTAGCACTTCTTCTAACCCACCTGGTAATTTTTGCTGTTCTTTTGATGAAATTTTATAATTTTCTTAAAAATGGGTGTTACATTATTATTAAATGCTGTTAATTAGATTGCATAATTGAGGTTGTTTTCTTTTTTGTCAATTTTTTGCTGCAGATAATGGTGGGATGAGAAAATCTGAGAGCAATTCCAGAATTTCTGAGGTATGTGATCTAAAAATTGAAGTTGAGGTTAAGACACTGAAAATAAATTGTTTTATGAACATTCTGTTATATTAATTATCATTTTAAAATTAGGCACAAGTTGAAAGTACACCAATTGCTTGTAGAATATGTTATTTTTTCTGAAGATGCTGAACCCTAAAGGTTTAATCTTTCTATGGCAACAATGTCAAACAATTATGCATTTGGTTATCATAAGTTCATGATCTTGTTGCCTGAATATTAGTTTTCAGATATTTGCTTTTATAGTTTTTCTTAATAAGTGATTATTAATCAATTAATGGTCAAATGGTCAGAATCAGCTGTCATGAAATGAACTGTCTAATTGCCAAATGCCAATGTGTCGTATAGAGCAATATTGGTAGTTTATTAGTAGTTTAATAGCATTTTCTAGGAATTCCTCAGAAGCGGTTTTAAATGCCGATGCTGATTGCTACTTGTGAATATGTTGTACAGAATGACATTGGTAGCTTAGTCGCACAACTAAACGATCTGCAGAAGAGGAATGCCGAATTTGAAGATGAGAACAAGAGACTGAGTTCCAAGGTTCTTATTTGAATTTATTGTTATCTTGTTCATGTCTTAACTCTTAATCCCTTCTTCTTGAATACTCATTATTTCCATGTTTTCTTTGGCTTCTTGTAATGCAGCTTCAAGCAAAGGAAGTGGACTGTGAGACGCTGCAAAGTCGTCTAAATGATTTGGTAGAGATATTTAGACGTGTTGCCACACTGTTGCTTTTGTTGGCTATTTTTGGATTAAAATGGCTTTTATGTGGAAATAAGATAAAGATCTATGTGTATGGCTGTAATCGTATTGATTTTTCGTTGAAATGCAGGAGCAAAATGCAGTACCATCTTTGAGGAAAGCGCTCAGGGATGTTGCAATGGAGAAGGATGCAGCAGTTGTAGCACGGGTATGGACTTTAGAAGGAATAAGCTTCATGATATCCTGATGCTATTTAAGCTGTGGTACAGTACCCTTTTAGGCTTTTTACCTATGGAATCTGGTATTTTAGTGTAGGAGGATCTCTCAGCACAGATTCGGACACTGAAAAAGCGTTTAAAGGAGGCCGAAGAAGAACAATACCGAGTATGTTGAGTGTTTATATGTTGATTAAGTATAAAAGATTTGCTATCCTTTTTCTAATTGTCGTATTTTTATAAGGCTGAAGAAGATGCAGCTTCTCTAAGAGCAGAACTCAATTTGGTTCAGCAACAAGCATTGAATGATTCTGCTGGTGGCAGGGCTGCTATGGGAAGCTCACCAGATCACTTTTCATTGGAAAAGGAGTTAGCTAACCTGAAATCTGAATTAGAAGTGAGTGCTTGCTAATTTGGCAGGATGAGTTAAGAATTTGTTGTCATTCTATATCTTTGGAGATTTACATGTTGAGTCTTATTGCAGAGAGAGTCAAAATTGAGGCATCAAGAGCAACAAAGGTTAGTAGAAGAGCAAATCCGAGTTTCTACACTTGTGTCTGAAAAGCAGGATTTGGAATTGATGCTCATAGATCTGAAAAAACAAACATCAGGTAATTTTTGTAAACTTGAGCATTTTTTTTTTCTATTATAAAGTTTTTCATTTTACATGTCGTATATTATGGTTGAAGTCATTTGGTAAAAGCTTATGGAAATTCTCTAGTATGATTGAAAAGCTCATATATAGGAAATAGTTTGAACACATTGTTTAGTTAAGTACTTAAGTGCCACAAGGCCATCTTATATTGTCAAGGAGGTGTTGATAGGATTATGGGTGTGATGATTTATTGCCATATTTTAACAAATTTATAGATGTTAGGAGCTGATTTCTAAAATTGTGGAGGAGAGGAAAATCATGACCTTGGAGTTGGGGGGAGGGGGGGACTAGCTGAAGGAAATAAATGCTGGGGATTTTTAATGGCAATGCTGAATGTTTCCGTGCCTTGAAGGCTTTTAGATAGGAGCTTAAGATTACCTGTAGTCTGTTAATGGTCTTTTCTTAATCATTACTGATATCACTTAGTGGACTTGTCTCCTACTTCGCCTCATAGTTCTGTTTGAATTTGTTGCAGAAGATGTTGGCGCGAAAACGTCATTGGAGGCATTTACTTTGGTCAGTCAGACTCTCTGTCATATTGATCTTGAATTACATTTTGCCTTGTATTGGTTTGTTTTAAGGAATCTATGGTTTTTGACCTTCCTGTACCTTATACTTTACTTTTCCTGTTGAGCTATTGGGTTCAAGGCTTAGAATTCTTTTAAGGCAGAATTATCTTTGCGTTTGGAATGCAAAAACTAGTAAGATGTAGCAATTTGTTTCTGATTTTGGTTAATGAATCCAATTGCCTAATAGTTTGATTTGGATTAGACACACGGGACTCAATAATGTCGCCTACGTACTATAATCTAACTCATCTCTGTCTTGGAAAGCTTGTTGTCTTGCTTTTTTTAGACATGTGGCGCGGATTATATCCTTGTTTTACTATGCCAGCGTCTCAGCGACCTGGGATGCTGCATCTTGTGCTGAATTAAAAATCTCTCTGTTGAGTTCCTTCATTTCTGTTGCTAAAAGTCAACATAGAATTTATTTTTCTCGTTCTCTGCCTCTATAAAGCGCCTTCTAATTGAGTGTGACATTGCCTTTTGTTTCTTTTTACATGGTTTGGTATACTTGGAAATTATTTATCTTGTATTTTTGGAACCTTATTATAGCAAGACAAGGAAAAGCTGGAGGGTCAGTTGCATGATATGGCAGTTATGGTTGAGAGGTTAGAAGGTGGGAGGCAGAAGCTTCTGCTAGAGGTGACTTCTCTTGCTTCAATAATTATTTCATCTAAAGAAAAACATTTCTTCTTCGTAAATGCAATATTGGTTCCTTCTCCTTCGCTCAAATTAGACTGTTTTGGCAGATTGATTCACAATCTTCAGAGATAGAAAAACTCTTTGAGGAAAATTCAAATCTGTCATCTGCTTATCACGAGGCTGTGGGGATGGCATCACACTGGGAGACTCAGGTGATTTACGTGATATCTATACTTATGATTTAGACTGCAATTTTGCTCCCATTCTTCCCTTTTTACCTTTTTTTTAAAAAAAATATATATTGTTGGATATCCCCTTGTGATGTTACCAGTATTACCTAATTCATGGTATGAAAAATGAACACAAAAATGCAATTACCTACCTGATCTTGTTGAATTAGCCCAAAAATATTTCACTTAGGATCGAAGGTACCTTAATCTAAGGGTATTAGATGCATTATGCTGTTAACTTCGTTGCTGGGCTAAATCTGACAATCTAGTTAACAATTTGGGCCCTTGATGGAGTAATAGACATATGCTGACTTGCCCGAGAACTTTTCTTCTTTCGGCATTTGTAGAACTCTTGCGCTACTATATATTATTGTTGTATAAACAGCGAAACAGGACATATGCCTGATATTGTTATTATTCAGGTCAAAGAATGTCTCAAGCAAAATGAAGAGCTCCGTGGAATGCTAGACAAGTTGAGAACCGAACAGATCAATAATATGTCACCAAATGGGGGGAAGATGATTGACGACTCATCCACAACTGAGTATGGGAAACGTGATACTGGATCAGCTGATTACACAGATGAGTTTTTGAACCTCAAGGTTGGTATATGGCATGAAATACAGTCTTTCTTTTTGTTTCTAAGTGCTGGAATGCATGTTTCTTTTTTGGATTTCATTTATTGTCCAGGCGTTCTTCTCAGCTTCCTTGTTTAGTAATTACTAGTTAATGCCCGAGCAATGCTCGATTTTTGTATTTATGAAAATCTGATATTCTGATACACTTGTTAGAACTTAGAAGTTGATCATTAATTAATAATGTTCTGTTAGCAGTTGGACTCTGCTTATATCTCCACTGATTTATTAAGTCTCAATGTGTTTAGGAGGGAAACCAGTTTTCGTGGCTTCCGCTTTACATAGATAGACGACTTTCATGAACCACAAACTTAATGAAAGGGAATCGTTATTTGAATTTGATTTGTCGTCATCTGAACTTATTGGCCCATAACTTCCTTAATCTTTGAAATTTGATCTGTACCTGCAATTAGGGTCAACTACTCAAGGAACAAAGCAGGGCAGAGGGTTTAGCTGCAGAAGTCAATCAGCTTTCTTTGCAACTGCAACAAACAATACGAGCATATAACGGTCTTGCACGCGTGTAAGTTTACTTCTCTTTTTTAAAGTGCACTTTCAAGTGAGGATTGATCTATAATTACAAAATCTAACAAATGTGAGGTGATTTGGTTAAAACATTTCAGCTACAAACCAGTATTGCGAAATATTGAGAGCGATCTAACGAAGATAAAGCATGACGGAGCACTCCTTGTGAAGTGATACAGCAAAATGCGTCCTCCATATGTTGTATTTCCTGTTGCAGTGAAAATGTACAATTGACAACAAAAATAGAATTGAGATATTGATGTACTTGGAGAGTTTCTTATGTTTTACATCATGTTTTTAACGTGTTCTTTCCTGGAACTACATTGTTGTGTATTTGTGGTATAGTATTACAGAAAGAAACAATGGAATTGGTAGATTTCTCTTTAATTCTGGTGTTGCAGTATTTAGTTATTTACGAAAATTCTATAGTAAGGCTCTGTTTAGTTGGATAGAAAGCCTTTCTAATGAAAGTTGATTTTCCGTAAAAGACATTTTCAAGCGAAGAATGATACTTCCTTTGTGATTTATTTGTGAGATATAAAATATTTTTTTGTTGCATTTAAAAAAAAACGGAGAAAGTATTAGATTTACTTCTTGCGAGAAAAGTTGAAGAGAAAAGAGGAAAATGAAAATGTAGAGAGAGCAAGGATGGCCAGAAGGAAAAGAAATAGGGAGGTAAGGATTGAAGAAAAAAACGCAACGTTTCTCTCTATAAAGGAAAAATTATTTGCACCATCAAAGCAAATTATTTTCCATTCTTTACAAACCATGCAAAGAATAATGGGCAAACTACTTTTTTTTGAAAATATTTTCCTCTCGACCAAAATAGAACACTGAAGTGTTGTGAACTATTATTGTTAACCACTAAAAAAAAAAAAAGCAAATATGAAGCATTATCGAATTTTAAAATTTAACCATTCAATCAAATATTTTAGGAGTGATGCCACGTGACACTCTCTTTAAGGCCATAATATAGGATTTGACTTATGACTTCAAATTTATATACGAAAGTCTTATCACTATAATAAGTGTTATTTAGTGTTGTTTTTTTAAAAGTATAATATTAATAAATGAAAATTATAATCACCGGTGTATAACTCGAACCTTAAAACTAGTTTATTATTAAATAGTTGTACGATTGAGAATTGAGGATAGTATATTGGAAATCGCGGGTTTATATTTTACCTTTGTGGTGATTACTAATTTACTGGTGGTTGTCAACCTGACCTCTTAAAGCTCTAATTCGTGAAAACAATAGCACCATCTGTTAAACTACAGAGAAAGCAAGCACAATGTCCTGTAAAGAAGAACTCCATTTTCATGGAACTGCAAAGAAACAGGAAATAAATCTATAGTTTGTTTAATTTTGTGTGGTTTCTGTACAACATATAAAATTTCTCTTGCTCCAACTGAGAAGTCTTTATGTTGTTAAGGTATAAATAAATCAGCACAATTCGACATGAGACTACCAGTAATCTTCGCAAGAACAAACTCCATCACGAAAATGGTGAATGCGATTAACATCCCGAACCATAATCTCCCTGCCAGTAAATTTGGTGATAAACTTGGTCATAGTATGACAATCTTCACATAATCTTAAGTTCTTAGTGATCCTTATGGTTTCGCCCTTGCTTGTATTTATGAGTCCGAACCCAACTGCAAGTTTTTCGCTGTGTCCTAAGAGGATCCGTTCCTTCTCCTTCTCATCAAGATCATAGAGAACAAGTTTAGTCTGTGGGAAAAACCCCTGTAGCTTCATCTCCCCAGAAAGCTCAACCAAGAGAGCATGAATTTGCTCGATTTGAGGGTTAAGCTCATCGACTGACATGAACGAGTAGATTTTCCTTCTCACTTCAATCCAACTCCGTCCAGACACCTTCTGTAATCCCTGAGCTTCTAAAAGCTGCTTCACTCTCTTCACCTCATCCCACAATCTAGCTTCTGCATAAATATCAGCCAACAAAACATAATTTCCAGCATTGGTAGGTTCAAGCTTAAACAGCTGAGTGCTTGCTCTCTCTGCAAGCTCAACATTGCAATGAATCTTACATGAGCCAAGGAGAGAACCCCAAACTTTTGGTCCAGGCTCAATCTTCATGCCTTGTATGACTTTGGCAGCTTCATATAATCGATTGGCACGCCCTAGTAGATCCACTAGGGATGCATAGTGCTCTACACTGGGAGAAATCCCATGTTGCTCAACCATTGAATCAAACAACCTTTTCCCTACATCAGCAAGTCCTGCATGGCTACAAGCTCCTAATACACTCACAAAAGAGATGGCTGTGGGTTTAATCCCTCTATTTAACATTTCCTGGAAAATACGAACAGCCTTCATACCAAAACCATGAATCCCATAACTAGAAATCAACGTATTCCACGAAACAACATCCCTCTTATCCATCTGGTCAAAAATCTTCTGAGCCAACTCAAGTTTCCCACATCTAGCATACAAAGCTATAAGGGCACTAGTAACTGGCAATATCGTATCGAGATTTCTTCTTAATATATAACAGTGCATTAGCTTGCCTTGTTCCAAAGCTGCAAGAACAGTACAAGCTTGAACCACATTAACCATAGTTACCGAATTAGGCGAAAATTCACTAATCTCATGCACCATCTCATGAAAAAGATTCAATGCCTCAAAAGGCCTCTCATTTTTAGCATAACAAGCAATCATAGCACTCCATGAAACCACATTCTTTCCCGGCATCCCATCGAAAACATAGCTCGCATACAACACATTCCCAAACTTAGCATACATATCCAACAAAGTTGTCATAATATGCACATGGGTTTCATACCCATGACGCAAAATCCGGCCATGAATTTCCTTCCCTTTCTTCAACAACAAAGTCATTGATTCAGTAACCACACAAGCCTTAAGTGCATAAGTATGAGTAAACCTATCACAGGGCACCCCTATCCTATTCATCTCCCTATAAAGACCCAATGCCTCAATCCCATATCCAGCCAATGTAAGAGCACGCAAAATGGCATTCCAAACAAAAATAGTTCTCCTAGGAATTTTATCGAACACTTGGCGTGCATAATCAACGCACTCCAATTCTGAATACATATCAATCAATTTAGTAGCCAAGAAAGGATCTTGATCAAACCCATTATTAAGAAGGTTTCGATGAACATAAAAAGCGTCGGGAAATGACTTTTGGATTGAACATGAGAGGATTAATTGCTCGTAAGTTTGTTGGGTAGGGTTTGGTTCTGAAGAAAGAAGTTGCAGAGCTTGTTTGAGATCGCCTTTCTTGCATAATGACTGAATCAAAGGGTTTTTATTGGTAATTTCAATGGATGTTTTGGTTGAAGATTGTAGATTAGTGATTAAATTTCTGGGTTGTTGAGCATTAATGGAGGAAGAAGGTCTGTGTTTGACGGGTAAAAATGAGATTGATGGTTGGATAATTTGGGGGGAGAGAGAGTGAAGTACCCACATCACATTGAGGGTTTTTGTGTGTTGAATCTATTTGATTTCTTCTACTTCACAAAATTCTGATTTTAAGGGTTTAAGAAACTCAATTTTTTTATGGTGTAAAATCTTGCCGGAATTACCAGATAAACGGTTGTTTCAAAGGGGGTCAAACAACAAGGGATACGGCTTTTGATATCTTTAGCTTCACACCCCGTAAAAAGTGAGAGAGGGGGGAGTAGGGGACTCGATTGGTTAGAGCTTTTCTCCGATTTCAGTAGATCTTAGGATCGATTCAGAGAAGGGACTCAATTGATTAGAGCTTTTCTCCAATTTCAGTAGATCTTAGAATAGATTCTTATCATTTAATTTTGCGGCTTTCTAAATATAAAAAAAAAACTTGTAAAATTTGAGGATAAAAACGACACACTACTCAATCCTAGTCTGGATACATACGAGTGGATTTGTAGCATAGAAATTCATTAAAGAAGATGTCATATACCTAGAGTTCTTCATCATACACTCAGGTGTAAAATGTGTATGATATATCCAAAACTAATTTTTGTTCATTTGAAACTCTCCTTTTTTTTTTATTGCATTTAGCTCATTTGGATGATTTCAAATGAGTGATGAGCACGGGTGTATGTTAAATTTTTTTTTTATATACCTCTAGTTTGTTTGTAATTAGAGATTTTGTAATCTTGTTAGAAGAGAGAAAACTACTAATACATGGGACAAAATACACTTATAAAGAAGGAAAAAATAGACATAAAGGAGTATTAATTTATTTGTTTTATATTGAGGTGTTCACTTTGACTATAATACTAATCAATGAACGATTTTGACCAGTAATATCTTTAATGGGAGAACTAGTTACTAAAAAAGAACCTAATACTTCTTGGTCGTTAATTTAAATGAACAAGATTTGAATTCTTCCATGTTTCAACAGTAACATACTAACCGTACATGCACGCGATGCGTGCGTCGACAATCTTATGTACAAATAGGCATATATTTTTGTAATTTAAAATTACTTTGGTAGTGATTTAAAATATTGAGGTTTTTTTTGTAGATGTTATTATCTTTTTGAACTAAAGGTGACTGATTTTTGACTATTAGAAAGTTTTGGTCGAGATTTAATAAGGGCCTGTTCACTTCGGCATAAAACAGCTGAACTGAACTGAACTGAACTGATCTGAACTGAACTGAACTGATCTGAATTGAACTGAACTGATCTGAACTGAACTGATCTGAACTGAACTGAACTGAACTGAACTAAACTGAACTGAACTGAACTGAATTGAAATGAACTGAACTGAAATGAATAGTGATATGTGAGAGTAAAAGTATTGTCAAGAGCTGAACTGAACTGAACTGAACTGAACTGGTCTGAACTGAACTGAATGATCTGAACTGAACTGAACTGGTCTGAACTTAACTGAACTGAACTGAACTGGACTGAACTGAAAATAAGCTGGGGAGAACAGGCCCTAATTCGTTGTCAGCGGTTTTAGTATAGTTCTTTCACGATTGTAAATGTTAATAAACCATATTGTTTGAACTTTGTAAATACGGAATATTATGTTGTCAGGATATATCACTAACTTTTTTTTAATCGAAGATTCTAATTAATTTCGTGAAGACCTCATGGGCCAATGGGGAGCGCTCTACCCACTTGAGCTAACTCCTATCCTTGCTTTATGCCAAGTTGCATTGATTCTTATTTTAAAATTTATTATAAAAAAAACACTGTTTTAATTTATTAGATGGTATTCTAGTCATTTCAAATGAGGACACCATACCTCCTCCCTTAACTTATATAATAGAGATTGTTACATGGAAAAATAAGTATTTCCACAACTTTACCACTTCGTCAATCTTGTTCCACTTAATCCCCTTTTATGACCACTTATCTATATGATTAAGGAACGAAAAATGTTTCTCTTTTTGCATCAATCGAATTTTCATCTTCTAAAGAAGTCACCTTTTTTCCAATAATATCTTTTATCATTTAATCCAATAATCGAACAAATGTGATAGATAATGCTAACCCTCGTATATAAAATATTAGAACGGAAAAATCCATTCGGAAATGAAAGCCGCCTTTAAGGCATGTTATCCCCAACTTATTTTCAGTTCAATTCATTTCAATTGCAATCAATTCAGTTCAATTCGAATAAGTTCAATGCAGTTCCTAATTTATTTATTACCATTACTATTAACTATACTTTAATTTAATTCAGTTCAATTGCAATCAATTAAGTTCAGTTGCAATCAATTCAATTCAATTGTTTTATGCCAAACAGAACTAGTTCTTAGTAATAGAGTCAAAATCCGATAATAGCGTAAACTTTTTTTTTTTTGTTACTAAGCCAAAAAAATCAATTTTTCCCCATCTTATCTAGGGCAATGCTAGTGTGAAACTGTGAATTGTGATTCTTTAACAAAAAATCTTTTAACAAAGAGAGAAGGGTAGAAAAACAAATAACACGTCAAACAAAAAAATAATAAAAAAGATACCCTCAAAACAAATCAAATAAAAAGATCCGCATGAAAATAAAAATCTTTAACCCTAAACTCTTTTTATTTAAATAGTTAGACGAATTATCAGAATTCAGACACAATTTAAGATTTTTTCATTACCACATAACATACTCAAAACAAACTCACAAAAAAAAAACTCAATAGTTTCAACAATGGCGGAATTACACAAAAAAATTACCAAAGGAAAACAAAAGATAACAATGGAGCCAATTAAAAACAAGAATAAAAGGCAAGTAACGTTCTCAAAACGACGCGGAGGATTACACAAAAAGGCCACTGAACTGCGTTTCATGTGTGGTGCTCAAGTTGCACTTATAACTTTTTCTCCTGGTGGAAAGTTATATACTTTTGGTCATCCTAATGCTGATGTAATTATTCATCATTATATGAATACTATTAATTCTTCAAATTCTGAAGAAATTAATAATTATGACGTCAAAAAGTTTGGTACTTTATCTCATGATCAACACTGTTATCAAGAAGTTCAAAGTGATGTAGAGAGAAAAGAGACAAAGATGTTGGCGAATCCGGGGTTTCCACGTGGAACTAATTATTATTATAATAATAATAATAATGATGATGAAAATTGTGGGTTTTGGTGGGATCAATCTATTGATGATTTTGGATTAGTTGGTCTTGAGAAGTTTAAGGTTGCATTAGAGAGTTTAAGAAGTGAAGTTGTTTCGAAAATCGATACGATTAATCATCGTACTTCGATGGTTAGGAGAGACGACCCTCAAAAGTTCGATTTTGGTTCTGTAATGATGGATGGAAGGAGTCATGTTGCTCAAGATTTTGAAGATTTTGGTTGGAATTATGGCATGAGATCAGATGATGGATTAAGTGATGATACTTTGCTACACATGCTTTTGAATGATGATTAGGCAATTTAATTAATCCTCGTATTAGTATGTAGTTATGTCATAAAAGTTAGGAGCTTTTAATTAAGATGATTGGAAGTACTTATATTGGTATAATCAATGATGATTTATGAGAAGGGGGAGTCTAAAACTTTTGGATGGAGCAATTTTGTAAGCTATAACTTGCCAAATTATGTGATTGTACTTTTTGCTGATTTAATGAATAATAGTAAATTTTCACTTTTGTGCACTCAAATATTGGATGGCTTTGTATGTGTCAACTCTTTTGTATTTTTTTTTTATTAGTTTCTTAGTGTATATTTCATGCTCATATAATTTGTGTAGCACTAATAGTTAAATTGTGCGGATGGGAGAACGAGATATCTTCTTCATCGATAAATTCAAATCTTATGTCCTAGATTTTGTGTTTCACTTGTGTGTTATTTAGTTATATTGGTTGATTAGAAAGTGTTTTTAAAATTTAATTATAAATTGGTGGGATATAGCAATAATAAACCAATAAGAAATAAGTGGCACGTAAGAAGTATTTCTTAAATCAACTTTGAGAAGGCATGAAGGGGAAAAATAGAGGGTATATTCTTTTTTTTTTTTAGGGAAAATAAGGGTTTTTTTTTTGTTTCCTAAATTCATTAGTTTATGTGTCACAATAAAGATTGAAAATGAAGAAAATCCTAATATTTAGCATCTGTGTCTATTATACTTTAATTTGTTAATATTCTTGCTTAAGAATCTAGTGTGTATTAATTGTATTAAACTGGAGCTAGCTCTACACAATTGCAATTAATTACTATCACTAAATTATTTTTTTTTTTATCATGATTACTGAATTAATGAAGCTCTGTTCACATTTCACCTGATTTGCGAAGTATATTAGGGCTTACGTAGTTTGTCTTCCTTGACTGCAAGGAAGATGATCAAGGTGTGATTGTAATACCTTAGAACTTTTTTTTGCTACAAACTAGGGTATGTTCTTAAAAACTCTTGTTGGGATACTCACCCACCAAAGTCAGGTGTGCGATCCGGGTCAGACTCGGATGTAGTCGGAGCAAAGCTCCGGTGAACCGGGTGGGCAACCAAAAAAAAAACAAACTAGGGTATGTTCTACCCATCTTATTTTCAATTTAATTAGTTCAGTTCAATTCAGTTCAGGACAATACGTTTACTCTCACATATCTATTCATTTCAATTCAGTTCAAATTTATGCCGAATAGAACAAGCCCTTAGACTGATCCCTCTTTTCTATTTCACTTGTTTCTTGCATATATTACTTACAATGCTTTAGCATATGACGGAAGATATGTTTACTCAAACTTAGTCATTGGTGTCATTGATACACAACACAAGTCTATACTGTTTTATTAAGAGATCTATGTTTATTCGTCCACACATGAAAATGTATTGTGTCTACAGTCTATACTCAATATCCTTGTGCGGAGTATTGACGATCCCGAAACAACACAAATAAGGTAATATGAAGAGTTTGAGTAGCGTAATACTCCCTCCGTCCCAAATTAGTTGCTACATTTGTTTTTTCACAGTTTACGAGATGCAACTTCAAACACCAATATCTTGAGTTACATATATGAAAAAAATATATATTTGAAAAATACGAATTGGGACGAATCAAACAAGATCCAGCATGACTATGTTTTTTCTTATGTATATGGAGCAAAAGATAGTCAAAGTTATGACGTGAATAGTGCCTACGATCAAAATGTAGCAACTAATTTGGGACGGAAGGAGTAAGGTGTAAGTAAATTTGGGCTAGTTCTATAATTAGGAGGTTATGTACTTATGGCCAACAGCTGCTGTTATATGTAGTACCTCACTACTTCTGTAGTAGCGTTATGAAGTTAGCTACCAGCCTACAGAAGTGTATGGTGCAATTCTGTTTTCTGAACACCTCTCCTTGCTAAAAGGGATTTGATCCCCTTTGTTCGTCCGTTCAATTTTTGAAAGGAAATTTAATGGAGACTTCGACATGAGCTGGTAAAATTGTGACATTTTTTTCACCATTACAACGTCTACTACACTATTGTTTACACATCTTTCAATCATTTTGCAGAGAATATTGAAGGATACAAGAAAACAGTCTCTATTCGACTTTGTTTGAGCATGTCTAATACAAACTTCTTGGGGGTGATAATAACAACTACAGATCAGTAACAAACAAGGATTTATATCAAACTAAAAAGTCCTGGTTCATATAAGGTCTTAGGACTTAGGACATGTTCTCTTCGGCATAAAACAACTGAACTGAAGTGAAATGAATAGTGATATGTGAGAGTAAAAGTATTGTCAAGAGCTGAACCAAATTGAACTGATCTGAACTGAATTGAACTGAACTGAATTAAACTAAACTGAAAATAAGATGGGGAAAACAAGCCCGTAGGAGTAGTATATCTTAATTCAAGACCAACGATCCACCGAGAAGTTCAAGTGTTTCAAGTAGAAAGATATCTTTCAATCATTTTGCAGAGAATATTGAAGGATACAAGAAAACAGTCTCTATTCGACTTTGTTTGAGCATGTCTAATACAAACTTCTTGGGGGTGATAATAACAACTACAGATCAGTAACAAACAAGGA
The DNA here is from genome assembly GCF_026745355.1 of Beta vulgaris subsp. vulgaris. Lineage (NCBI taxonomy): Eukaryota > Viridiplantae > Streptophyta > Magnoliopsida > Caryophyllales > Amaranthaceae > Beta > Beta vulgaris. The sequence goes on along the minus strand of NC_079208.1, from coordinate 57,458,687 downwards.
TTTATATCAAACTAAAAAGTTCTGGTTCATATAAGGTCTTAGGACTTAGGACATGTTCTTTTCGGCATAAAACAACTGAACTGAAGTGAAATGAATAGTGATATGTGAGAGTAAAAGTATTGTCAAGAGCTGAACCAAATTGAACTGATCTGAACTGAATTGAACTGAACTGAATTAAAAACTGAAAATAAGATGGGGAAAACAAGCCCGTAGGAGTAGTATATCTTAATTCAAGACCAACGATCCACCGAGAAGTTCAAGTGTTTCAAGTAGAAAGATCTTCCAACCTACAGGTTTCTAAAACACATTCAATCATTCATTGTAGTAAGTAGTAATTGATGCCTACTAAGGGGTTATTTGGTTCAAGGTATGGAATAGAAAGGAGGGGTGAAAACAAATAGAGAAGAGAAATAGTAACAAAAATAGTTAGCTTTATTAGGTGTTTGGTTCAAACCATGGAATGAAAATGGAATGATAACCATTACCATCAAATAATGTATTTTGTTACTTGAGGCGGAGGGAAGGGTAACAAATTGGGGAAGTCCATTACCAAGTAATGGTAACGAATTGATGAGGGGTTGAACCAAACAAAAAGAAAGAGAATTGGTAATTGATTCCGTTTCTTGGAGCCCAAAAATCACGAACAAGATGTGTTGTAAAAATAGATACCGATAGACAGACTCCAACCTAGACAAACTACAAGAGAAACAGAGAATAAACGCATCTCAATTATGTTCAGTATTCCTGGATATACAACTCCGTGGATCCAAGTTCCTGAAACAAAAAATTTCTACACAATTGCATCTGGCTGTTTTAATATTAAAGCTTCTGCGTTTTGAAGAGGATGAGACTTCATAGATGGAGCTCTTTCTATACTGCTGTGCCAGGGTCACTTATCACGCCCAGGAAATCATCTTTTATCGTACCAATGCAGAACTGCAAAAACGGCAGAATAAGAATGGTAAGTGAGAAGTGTAAGGAAAAATGAAAAACGTCCAGATTTCAGAGCAACAATATCCGTCATGCATCTAGCTCAAATGCTGGAATCAAAATTAGGTGATGAAACTGATCTAGCTAGTTTCTCAGCAGAAAACCTAACCATGAGCATTAAGATGATTCATATTTCCAATAGTGAAATTATTCGCTACATCGAACTACCTTGAAGGCTGATCACATACCAAAGTTCTGTTACTAAAAGTCTAAACCAAAAATGACATATTTTGAACAATGTTATAGCTATAGCCTCACTTTCAATGATATCATCTATTCCCTCCATCCCAAGTTGATCACAGTAGTTTGACTTTGTACTATTCAAATACACCACTTTGATATTTTGACCTTAAAAGTTAAACGTAATACATAAAAACAATGTTAGTATATATGAATTGTTGGATTTTTCTCAAAGTATATGAATGGTCAAAGTTGCGATTAAATTACACTGCAACCTTTGATCGTCAACTTTACATTACCAATTCAAGTCACTTGATACCAGGCCATGCTATTCAATGATATTGTAGAAATGAAACTTCTTACATCTTTCACATGTTTAATAAAAAAGAGAACATGAATATCACCTCAATAGCTACTGCCAAGAACTGGCATCAAGACATTTGTTTATAGAGATCATGGTGTCCCACATCAGAGCAAACATTTGACTCAGACTCCTGCATCCTAGCCCATGAAACTAGAAAGCTCCGCATCACACTATTATAAAAAAATACACGAATGATAACTTCTTACTCAATACCTTTTCTATCTATCTCAGAGTATTTCTATCCTGATTGCTCTATTTGTGACATGAATAGTCAACCTACCACATTATATGAAAACAGAGAGGATCTCTTAAACTGGGTGAATACTTAAGAGTTCGGGTATTCAAGTATGGTCTTTGTAACATGTGAACGTAGAATGGTCCCTAAACATACAAATGCATACTAGGATGAAAAGCTGAGCTCAAAGATCAACAAGAGACTGAATCACCAAAAAGAAGCCATTTTCTTAACAGTAAGAAGTAGAACATACAATTTCTGTAGCATCAACTCGAGTTCCAATAATTTTCAGCCGCACTTCACTGTCCTTCTGAATCTTAACCTGCCAAAAACACCCAAAAAGCAGACACATAGGATCAACTTACACACAGTGAAGACACTAATTTATTAGTAAAAACAATGATCAAAAACATCTTGGGAACTCAAGAGAACATACTGAACCATCTGAAGTAGTATAATTTGGTGTATCTGCAGATTGGAACTCCATATCATCCGGAATCAACTAAAATGCAAAGAGACATTCAAATCATAAGAATCTAAAACCAATCAAGAATTCACCTTATGACTTATTGAAGATCAAACTATACAAATCAAAATACTATGACCAAAAACTGAAGCTATTACAATCAAGTGCATTCACTATACATCCAGGTGCACCCATTTGTATCTCTATCACTTATGCTTATTCAGCTAATTTGGAGTCCCCAAATGAACAATGAGCAAGGATATAGCCTTGGTTGTACCATAATCGCCGATTTCAGGAGCATAATAGAAGTTGTAATCAAGCAAATCAGCATAAACTTTCCAAAACAACAAAACTACATTACGAGAAAGGCAAAAACTCACATGATTAGACACAAAAACTTGAACAGGACCAGCTTCAGCAAAGAAACCCATCTGAAAAAATTCAACAACAATCACAAAAAAATGCTTCCATAACTAAAAATTAATCAATTGACAAAGGAAATTAAAAGAGTATAATTACCTTATTAACCATGGTAACAACAGCTTCAAGAATCTCACCTTTAAAAGGCCTAAAAACAACACATTTGTATTTCACAGGAAAAGTAACAAACCCAGTTCCATCTCTAATTAACCCTTTGCCAACATGCTCAATTCCCATAATTGCCACCACAAATCCATGACGCCCACTAAAGAAAATCAAAAATTGATAACAACCCAGAAAACCCAATTCGATTAATTAAACATTTTAAAGCAATTTGATAGAAATTAGTTAAATTCCAAAAAAACAAAATTAGGGATTTGGATAGAGAAAAACCTGCAAGTACCCTCAACATCTTTCATGAGCTTGGAGATGAGTTTATCACGAAGACGAGAACCAAAGTGACGAGGATGAAGTTGCATATTTCTTTCAAGTATTATGTGGAAAAACATGTTTGCTGATTTTTCCGAGGAGAGAGAGAGAGAGATTTTGCAGCGGGAGAAAAAAATGAAGAGTGGTAATTCTGGTAAATGGTTTAATTAATATGGGTTTTGGCTCCTTGAAGCTTTAATTTGTTGGGCTCTTTAACTTAGCGCAAAAGTCCCACTTTCTTTACACTGTAATAAATTAGAGCTGATCAAAATCGACCTGGTCGGGTCGAGCATAATTTTCATGCCCGACCCGAGTAATTTTTTGAGATAGATATTGTATAATTTAAAGATAGTTTTTAGGTTAAATATGTGTTGGGTATTTCCTTAGCATGTTATGTATGTCTTATCCGTCAATGTATTGGTGTTTCCTATAGGCTAGTAGTCTTATAGGGGTTAGCCCTTGGACTGACTTAGTGTTCTAATAATAAAAAAATGAGTTGGTCTGATTTTGACCCGAAAAGTCCGTTATATTTGGATCAAAATTGTATACTTCCTCCGTTCCATAATAAGTATTTTGGGTACAAAAAGCGGCCTGAAGTTTGGCCCGGCCCCGACATGTGGGATGAATTCTTTAGTTTTTGTCCCGAAGTAAGCTCCGCATCCAATATATATTTTGATAAATTAACTTTATATATTATAACTTAAAAACTTCACAGTTACCTCAAAATCTCAACAAAATTAGTTTGTTAATATCTTTTTGGCGAAGGTTACTAAAGATTTTCTGTTAAAAGAAGGTAAGTTTATCTTTTAATAGAACATTTTATTTCCAAATTATTTAACAAATGATTTTGACGGGAAATTTTTGAATGAGAGCATACATGTGTTCTCTTTGATTTTGTTTTAGCATAATACTAATAGATTATAGAGACAATTTATTTATGTTCGTGAGAACAATTGATATTTTTGGGATTCTCCTAAAGAAAGGAGAGTGTTTTTAGGAGGTAATCGTGTTATTTTCTCCTGAAAAACTCATAAGAATGTGACTGTAATATGCACTGTTTACATATCATAATGATTAATTAGGAGGTTTGTATTTTTGAACTCATGAAGAAACACTGGATACTCCTTTATACAATCTTCTAGTACAACCTGTCGATGAAGTGAATCAGAAACTATATATTGTCAATAATGCAATTTTCCCATAGTGGTTTCCCATATATAATAACTATCTTTAACGACCTATTCTTGAGTCAATATACTTCTGTTACTATTAGTGTTCATTGACTACTCCATATGTTAGTACTACATCTACATATATTATCCATTAATCCTTACTCTTTGTTAAATGAGAAGAACACCCAATCCCCAAGTAACTTGTCGCCTTACATTGTGTTATTCTTTTTTTCATAGACATGTATCTACTGAACCAGAACTTTACGCGTATAAACCTAATCTCGCTCTGCAAGCCAAGCCCTCGACAGTAGACGAGAAAGGATTATAGAGCTCATGATCCTCAAAACATACAGTTGATAGGAATTGAACCTGTAAAACCGAACACTACTTGGTAAACTGTTTAGTGTTTCGATAATGAAACAGAGATTTATAAAGCAGTGGCTTCTCAGTTTTTAAGGGGAATAGAGCTGTGAAACCATGGCAAAGAGATTGGTTCCAGCTGCAAATATACTTATTTACAAACAGCACACAAACAGATCTAGCTGTTAAACGAGGACGGAGAAAATGAAGTTGAACATGCAAACTGAAACCTCCAAATAAAGACCAGGCAACACGAGCACAGAACACAGCCAGCAGAGAGCAGGATCGGTGCAGTGGTACAAACATAGATTGGTGTCAACAATGTACAGAGTGAATGGCCATTTACAAGACCAAAGTGTATATACACCAAAAGCACCATGCTTTCTAATGAGAATTTCTTTTCCCCAAAAAATAGGAGTAAAATACAAAAATTTAAGGAAAAAAGAGAAGAAAATAGATATATGGACTACTATGATTGCCCACTAATCTGTCCATTGCCTGGAAACTCCATGTTCATGTTCAATCAACATTACTTTCGAAGTACTGTAAACATTCTTGTCTTCAAAGATTTTAGCAGGATGACACCAGCTCTCTCACCCTTTAAGAAAGCGGCTGTGTGGCCTAAACTCAATTAGTCTTTCCAAACAAAAACTGCAAGAAGAGGAGGTATCTGCAAAATGAATGAACACAATGCTAATTAGCTACTTAAACTGAATTCATTGGCTGGCTATCTCCAAAGCAAATCCATAGCAAAATTATTTCCTGAACAGATTTTTACAGTAATAAAAGTGAATTAAGTTAAAAATTCTTACCTACCAAAAAGGTTCTGAGTTTCACTATTGCCTCAGTTTATGTACACCAAACGAGCCGTCAAGGTTCTAAATTTGCACATGTTACCACTTATACCTAAAATGATCCAAAGCGAATATCCATGGTTTTTACTCTATGCATAAATACTTCTCATTTGTATATTAAAGAAGTGTCGTGAAGGTATAAGGCTATAATTTAAGTGCACTTACAACTATATGCAACTGGAAAGTACTTTGATAGGTCACATCCATCCAACTAACGATGTATAGAGTCAAACTTCATTGCACGTCACCAACCAACTCACACCGAGGAATAGGAAAATCACATAAACAAGTAAAAGGTGAACTGCAGACCAATTTGTTCTTGTGTCTGTTCTAGAATTCCAAATACTCTGATTAATGTTCAAAACCATAAGCAAGGCTGTATCAAGAAATTCAATGTCCAGTAACAAGATGATCTTAATTTGTCAACAGAGGGTGATCTAGGTTCAAAATCCGAGGGTTTATGTCAACAGTTGAAAGAGATAGCTTACCCATAGTTCTTAATTACAAAGTTCCATCATGAGGCTAATATATTAGTATTTTGGCTTGGTTTGGCATGCCAAGACCAGCTTCATCATTCTGTCATCATCCTGGAAAATCTTATCATCGTTGTTACGCACCTATGCCAGCCTAGACTTCCATTAGAGTGAGCACTACCACATTAGCAAAACGCCGTCATTCCTATGCTATCAGCCTATCACAATCTTTTCATTCTACACCCCGCCCCAAAAAAATGTATATAAACCACATTTCCAGCAGAATTCCAACTATGTCTCCAACTGCCTTTTAAATCATCCAAAACACGAGTATCAATAAAATCAGGTCTACCAACCACCGGACCGGTTCTTAAATTATTGCACGCACTCAAATAATAATCCATCATAAAACTTCGTTTAATACAGGCTGCAGATGAAAGTTTCATCTTCCGACTTCTATAAGTAAGATAACTAAAAAAGATCTTACAAGAGAAAAGCAATCGACTTCATTATGGAAGGTGAATAGGTAATATTAGCAAACAAAGTTGTAGAACTTCTACTTTCAGTGATGTGAACATGGATGAATACAAACAGATGATATGTGGGAGCCAGGAGGAGGCACGGGTAAGTAAAGAAACAGTGAAATCGGGTAACTGTTGCCTGCAACGGTTTAGGAGTGCAAGGAAAAATCTCACTATACAGTCTATAGTTATAATAACTAAGTAAATGGAGCCTTAGTTCCAATTTCAGTCACAATTTTTATGGACAAGATGAATAAAATAATGCACTCTTAAAAAGTGTAACCTATACACCATAAACTTCAGTGGTTTCTGTGTGAAAAGAAGTGTGGCAAAAGCACAGAAGTATGATATCATTGATCATGATGTATGTCTTCATGAAAGGAAGCTTCACAAAGATTTGATAATAACTATTAACAGATAAAGGGAACAAAAGTTAACAGAAAGCAGGTGCCTTTTTTGTAAGTAGGAGCAGTGATAGCTTTTCTAGCTTTTCATCATGGAGGTTTATGGATTGGCAAGATTACAATCTGCAGAGTCAAAAAGTGCATAGAGGTGCATTATGTAGCAAGGAAAATTTGTGGCTGATGAGCTTCCACATCATAATGCATTTCTTGTAAATGTTAACAGCTGGCCTTTGGCTAAGCAGTGTGTACAATTCAAGGAGAAGGAAGAGTGAGTTGATTTTAGATGGATGGAGGTGCAATGAACACAATGAGTTGGTTTATTAAAAGAAAGGCCAACAGTGATTTAGGGACTAAATGCTGTACACCACAGCCATGTGCCTAAAAGAGAAGGAACTAAGAAGCCGTTAGTAAAGCAGAAAACGAAATCGCACAATTGGTTGTAAGATAGTTATTTGTAAATACAGGACAAAGAAGATACTTCAATGTTGGGGAAGCTGTACAGCAATAGGGTGAATAGACCCCAGCCAAAACAAAGCAATGAAAAGGGGGGGGGGGGGGTGAGACAGTATATAGCCTAAAACATCAAACTTTGCCTCTACTCTTAACATCACAGATAATATAATTTAAATTAGAAGACCGCCAACCTGAGCAAAGAATGATGACTTCATCGAAACTTTGATCAAATAAATCTTCTTCTGTCTGAAGGCTTCAAGATTTGAAACGAACACATCAAGCTCTCATCAACACTCATCATTGCACCAGCATTATCGAATTCCCCACAATAATTGGGAGCAGAGAAAATTGTAACGAGCTGTCTATCAGCAAAAAATTCATATCCATCCTCCACAACCTAGAGAAAATCATTGAGATAAGCTGAAAGAATTTAAAGAGGCAACACAAATATGACGAAATGATTTAAACATAAATAACCTGATGCGCACGACAAATGAGATCCATGTCATTCTTCATTAAAAATTCGGCAACTTTATCAGCACCAAAGGTGTAAGAGACTCCCCGATCATTCATTCCCCAACCTTTAACCTCTCTAGAAGGGTCTGACCACAATAAATCACATAGTAAACCAGATTCTGGAACATCAGTTGGCCGGGTTATACTCTTTATTTGATCCACGTTGGTCAAATCAGGAGAGAGACCACCATGCATGCACAATATTTTGTCATCTATAACAGCAGCCACAGGAAGACAATTAAAACAATCAGTAAATGTCTTCCAAAGCCTCACATTAAAACGGCGTTTGCATTCATCATAAAATCCGTAAATCCTGTTAATGGAGGCGCATTCATGGTTCCCTCGTAAAAGGAAGAAATTCTCCGGATATTTAATTTTGTAGGAAAGCAAAAGACAAATTGTTTCTAAACTCTGCTTGCCCCGGTCTACATAATCCCCTAGAAACAGGTAATTAGCTTCAGGAGGAAAACCGCCATATTCAAAAAGTCTCAAGAGGTCACCATATTGCCCATGGATATCACCTGCAATTAAACGAGCAAATCAGATTGTAAAACACAGAGTATGGACCCTTTAATCTTAATAGAGAGATAATCAATTGACTAAAATACTCTTCTCATTGTTTGCAATAAGTGCTAGCCAGGAGAAAAGCAGGCAAAAAAAATTGAAATAGGCTTGTAAACCGAGGTCTGAACTCTCCTGCTTCAACAAGAAAATTTTCCACTTCAAATTACCATTCCAAACTATTTCAAGATCAAGCTCTTGCAAATCTCATTATAATGACCCGCTTCAACATTGAAATACCACCATAAACATCTTCATGTCAAGGCTCAAGCTCTTAAGGCTCTATTACTCACCTAAAAACCCCTGTATGTCAACCAGAAGATAGATACTACAGCAGCGCAACCGGCAATTCATTTCTACCCATCTTATGATGAACTACCAAGGTAATCAATAGCTTATCTATGCTTGTCAAACTACTGAACTACCCACCAACAAAAATGAATGATTCCGGTTTCGCTTTCCCTCAAACACAAAGTGTAAGATTAATGCCACAATCACATAGTCACAAACTATAATCTTAACATGATCATATTTCATCTGAGTACCCACACTCCCAAAAGCAACAAACAAACAAACAAACAAACAAACAGAAAAGCAACTCATCATCTTAGTCAAATAATAATATAAGCTCCCACAACTCCCACCAATCATAACTCTCATAAAATACATTTACAATCAGCACAAAATAAATTTAAAAAAAAAAAAAAACAATCTTCAAGCTCACACCTTTCATTCAATCATTCCACATTTCCCATCCCACCGTGCAACTATTCCTCATATTAATCCAAATAAAAACCATTGACACCCCCCCCCCACACACACACACACAAAAACATCCATCAAAAACACAATTTCATACATAACATTTTACACACATATACTCCCCCCAAAAAAAAAACACCCACCTAAGAAAAACCAATTTTACAAATTGGGCAAACTACAAAAAAGGGTAAAAATCAAAATTTCAAGATAAAAATAATATAAAATTTACCACAGATCTTAATTGGTGCTTCAAGCTCCAAAAGATTAGGTTGTTGCAAGAAAATTTCTTTCGCAGCTGTGCAAAGTTGGCGGATCTCTGACTCAGAAAGTTGAACCTGTCTTGCAGCTCCAGCTCTAGCGTTTCGAAAATCCAATAACCTGTTTATTATATCATCTAATACAGCAGGTTCCATCGATCTTTCTCTCTCCTACCTTTTTTTTTTCTCGTTTTCGAAACGTTTCAACAAAAACCCAACAAAATTTATCCCTAAAAATCAAAACTTTAGGTTACCCAGAAAGAGAAATTGGGAGAAAAAAGAGGGAAATAATATGAATTTTATGTAATTTGCTGAAGTTGTTAGCAATGTGAACTTTTTTGATAAAAAAAATTGATTATTTTGAAATTTGATTTTTTTCTCTTTTGGGTGGGATGGTGGGGTTTGATTTGGGTGTTTGTTAATTGAAAATATAATTAGGGAAAGTAGTTATTGAGAAAACATTAGAGTAATTGAAGTGGGGGTTGAATATTTTTTTTTCTCTCTCTAAAATTTCTCCTTTTTCTTTCTCTCTCTTGTTGCAGAGGAAATAGAGGGGAAGACGAAGAAAGGGTGGTTTTGGCTGTAATGTAATGCTAAGATCTCATTCGTTGGGTGGATTATTCAATTATTTTTGCTTTTGGGGTCAATTTCTACCCTTTCTATTGGCATCTATTCCCAAAAACGCCATTTTCTTTTTTTGGTAGTTGAATGTAGGAGTTGGCCAGTTGGGTATGGGTCACAAGCCTATAGGTGTGAAATCAGTTGATCGGTTCAGTATTAGGTCGAATCAAGATTTGAGTTCTGTTTTATTTCTATTAAATTGATTCAGTTTAATTTTTTCGGTTACAAGTTTAATCTGATTCAGTTAATTTAATTTTCAGATCAGTTTACAATTGTCTTTTGGTATGATGGAGTTTCGATTTAAATGGTTGACTATTTACCTATTATTATCATTTAAACAATTATTTTTTGTCTGGATTTGGTTAATTTCAGTTTCGCATGAAAATTGCATCATCTGGTGAAAAAACGATATCGATTATGACACATGCGTCCTTATTTATTTCAGGTCGTGTTTCACACAACTGTTTAGTCGTACCAACTAATTTGAGGTCAATTGGACTTGTTATTTTTTTGGCTAAACTTTTCGGAATCGATGATGATATCAAGAGACGTGTCGATTGAACTGAAAATGTTGTTAATGGTTTAGATGAATATATCAATGTAAGTCGATAAGCTAATTCAAGATAACTATACACTATTTAAGTTAATTGTATTAAAGCTCAATTGATTTTGAAACTAAAAACACCTAATTAGACTGAAACAAGTTGTTATTCGATGCGGCTGATAAATGTATCAATGTAAATCGATAAGCTAATTCAAGATAACAATTAGCTAACTGAGTTAATAGTCTTTAAGCTAAATTCATTTTTGGAACTGAAAACACATAATTCAATTGAAACACGTTGTTATTGAATGATCTGAATGAATACTTCAATGGCTTGTGATTAGCTAGTATAAAGTAATAATATTGCATTTAAGTTAATAAGTCTTTAAGCTAAATTAAGTTCAATTGGGTAATAAGGTATAACAAGGGGGGGAAAAAAATAGTACCTCAATTGCGCAAATTAGATCCTACACCGAGGTGTAGGATAATGAACATCCTACACCTTGCCCATGTAGCTGACTTTTAGCAGTATTTTTGAAAGTGGGTCAGCTCTCTATCTCTCTCATCACGTGAAACAAATTTTTTTAAGGTACAAATGCATATGGTTTGGTGTACACTAATATACGAGTGTACATTTGGGGATTATCAGTGATCAAAACAACGACCATCAGTGTACATTGTGATTTTATTGAATTTCGGTATGAGACTATAATTGTACATATTGAATTTCATTAGTGAACAAACATCAAACACACCAGTGTACAAAGATCGAAAATTACTCACTTGACATATTTCGGTATGGGACTGTAATTGTACATATTGAATTTCATTAGTGAACAAACATCAACACACCCAGTGTACAAAGATTGCAAATTACTCACTTGACATCAGTTTCATGAATTGGGTTACTTTCAGCTGGGGGTTGTCATTGTACATTTTGATTTTATTAATGAACAACCACGAAGCCAAGAATGTACAAGGAGGTTGAGTGTGGAAAAGAGAGAAGTGGTGAACTTTGGTATGAGACTGTAATTGTACATATTGAATGTCATTAGTGAACAAACATCAACACATCCAGTGTACAAAGATTGCAAATTACTCACTTGACATCAGCTTCAGGAATTGGGTTACTTTCAGCTGAGGGCTGTCATTGTACATTTTGATTTTGTTGATGAACAACCACGAAGCCAAGAATGTACAAAGAGGTTGAGTGTGGAAAAGAGAGAAGTGGTGAACAATATATGGGGGGAAATGATGGCGGTTGACATCAAATCAGTTATTAAATGGGGAACAGTAACTGTCAAATCAGTTACTTTTTGTATTTTCGACATGTACACTGGATGTAATGGAAATGTACATTACCTATCAAATCAATTACTTTTTTGCATGTTGAATGGTGCGTTTCATTCTTCTTGCCTTGCGTTTTGGAGCTGTTGTAGGATGATCATCCTACACCTTGGTCCAGGATCTACTAATTGCCTCAATTGCAGTAGACTAGTAGAGTCGTAGAGGTGAATACTATGATAGTATGATCCAATTGACACCTTTATTAGCATGTCATGACAAACAAATTTCTATAACAATTGAAATGGACAACAAATAGCGATAGGGAAAATTAATTTGTTCTTTTCACCTTATTTACAGTCATTACAAGAATAAAGAAATTCAGATATGTTTAGATAAGTATTACAAGGTCATTTTCATCTTCTAACTATTTTAGGAAAAATAATTTTTTTATATTTGTGTTTAGTACATTTCTTTAATGTACTTCTCCCTTTCCGAATTAAATGCAACAATTCTATTTTTTTCACTATTAATAGTTTAAGGTTTGTGACTTGTACATAATAAAAAAAATATAGTAAAGTGGGATCTTGTTAGATTTGTCTTGTGACGTACTTTCATAAAATGTAATTTTTATAATTTTACTTATATATAATTATAGATATTTCTGATTAAAATAATGTCTCGACCTACATAAAACTGAATTTATTGCATTTAATCCTCAAAATGGTAGTTAATCGGTACTGTGCTTTTCAAGTTTGCTCTATGTTATCATGGTATATATGTTGAATGCAACATCTTCTATAAGACAGGCTTTTTTTATTGAGTTTGACTCTTAGGTAGAATGTTTTCACTTTGTTGTTACTTATGATTGTACATTCTAATCAAGCCAAGCATGAACAGAACTGATTCAAACGAGTTGGACTCAGACTGCATTGTTTGTTTATTGAATGTACTTTTTTATTTATAAATTATTTTTAAAAACATGTATACTTCATTAGTCAACGCTCAAGGGATTCATATGATACGAAAGTCAACCTCTTAAAATTTGTTGAACTTCAAAGTGTGTTTAATATTCAATTTTACCTTGACTTATTCAAATTCATCTGAATATATTTCAACTTTTTCAGTGATCGACGATCAATACAACTATGTCATTAGTTGCCGATGATTTCTAGAGCCAATGTCGCGATAATGGTAAAGAGTAGGGGATGAAAGAAAAATAAACGAGGGAAGAGAGAACTTGTAGAGTTTTTATATTTTGAAGGCAACGGTTTTGTTTGGCATTATTAGTTGAAACTCATAAGTTAACTGCAACGGATAACATAAAGATGAAATTGATAAGTTGTGCTAAAATTGATAAGGTAATTGATTAGTTTAACTGTTTTGCAAAATTAGTTGATTAAGTTGATAAATTATTTTAGCAAAATTACTTGTTGTCAAAATTTTGGAAGGATTTTTCAAAATTTCAGTCACCTGATTTTGAAAAGGTAATTTTTTTTAACTTATCATTTAAATCATTTTAGCCACCTAATTTTTTTTTTGTGAAAGTATTGGGTCAGACCGTCTGACCCAATACTTTCCGTCGGACGGGTTGAGCAAGCGCCAGGAAGAAGACAAAGAAGATGCAAGGACTTCACCATCAACAGCAGCAACTCACAGCTCTTCTCTCCGTTGCTCTCGCCAAAGATGACTCTTCATCTTCTTCTTCAATCACCACTTCTTCATCCTTCACTCACACTGTCGCCACATCATCATCTTCCTCAACGAGTCAAGAATCGGACGAGTCGAATCGTCTTTCTGGCTATCACCGAATGAAATTGGTATGTTTTTTTTGCAATTTTTGAAAGGAGGAGAGAGAGAGAATGAGTAATCAGAATAATGCTTTCCTTCATGTGATATGATTTTTCTTTCATTTGGTCTTCTGTGTTCTTTCAGTTGGTGTGTAAATTCTTTCAGCTTGTGTTGTTTTTCTTTTATTTGGTCTTCTATGTTCTTTCAGTTGGTGTGTAAATTCTTTCAGCTTGTGTTGTTTTTCTTTCGTTTGGTCTTCTGTGTTGTTTCAGTTGGTGTGTAAATTCTTTCAGCTTGTGTTGTTTTTCTTTCATTTGGTCTTCTGAATAAAAATTGAAACCAACTTAAAAAAAATTGAAACCAACTGAAAAAAATTGAAACCAACTTAAAGTCGTCCGACCAAATATTATGGTCGGACGTGTCTAACCCAATACCTTCTCAATTTTTTTTAGGTGCTTTCCGAACACTACTAATCATTTTAACACCTAAAATATGTTAGCACTTTATCATTTAAGGTAGCTGAAATGCTTCCCCGAACATAGCCAACTAGTTCTTGTTCCGGGCCAAGTATGCCTCGAATTATTATCGATGTGCATTTGAAATCTTCAAAAATAGAAATATGTATGCTATATGACTTTTTTCCCCTAAAGACCAACCTAAACATTGTAGTGTGTAGTTGATTATTGCAGTAGCATATCAAATGAGAGGTCATGAGTTTGAGTATTGAAAGACTCATTTTTATTGTTTAATGTCTCATTTGATTTCATGGAGGAGGGAAGAATTCTTGAAGTGAATTGTTTTTATATATGAAAAAAAAGAGTAAGGTGAGAAATTAGAATAGAAGGATTTACAAGCGTGAAAGCTGGAAGTTTGAATGGTTTTAAAGTTATATAAAATTACCCAATTTTCCAGGAAAATAAATTAACATAGAAAAAATTGCAACTAATTATCCACTTTCATTCATGTTCCATGTTCATTTGAAAAGCATGAATTTCTCCTGTCAAAAGAAATAGAAAAGCATGAATTTTCTAACTTCTTAATTTCTATGCATCAACTATCCAACATTTCTCGATATATGATATATCCTTATTCCTCAAAATAGTATCTTAATCCTGCAACAAGAATAGCCTCATTCAATCAAATTGATGTTACTATTATCTCAATTATCCAGGTCAGAATTTTAATATGCTTCTTTAATCCCATTGATGATTCTTCAAATGAATTCATTGTTTTCTAGAGCAAAAAAATTCATTTTGGTAGATATCTTTAGTTAATTGTGTGAAAGTTTATGGTGTCGTCATAAATATAGGGACATTTTTGTGTATGATTATATCATTATATGTAAATTACTAATATAATTAGATAAAATGTTGAAATTTTAAATGTAAAAAATTCTCAAGGCAACATTCCGCTTGTTTGGAAGCTATCTATAGTCATTTGAAAAACTCCAAATGAGCAAACGAACAATAAAACAGCTTCATATGTATATAATATAATTCGCACTTGGAATTCTTCTTGATTACAAAGAAATAGGCGTACCAATTATTTGATATGCTTAATGCTTCCATGTTAGTATTATGATCTGTGACAATTAAGTCAAAAATCAGTAATACTCAATTAGCAATTAGATTCGTTTGAAATAATACAACCATTTCTTTGATTTCAGGGGTAATGCACTTATCTTTTCCAGCATAACCTGCTGAAAATAGTTTATGATGGACAAAAACATCCATTCCACGGAACAGGATCAGCATCGACTCGAAAATGCGATGAAAAGTCCTTCAGAAGGAGATACATCCTGCAGACTTGTATGTACATTTTCTCAGCAAGACGATAATGCAGAATCCGAAGGAAGAACAAGCTCAACTCGAAAGCTCAAGGGGCTAATCATTTTCTACTCACTTGCCATGGTAGTAGAGATTATTGGAGGCATTAAATCAAACAGCCTTGCTGTTTTAACGGATGCAGCACATATGTTCAGCGACATGGCTGGTTTCGCCATTTCTCTCTTTGCTGTATGGGCTTCTGGCTGGAAAGCTACATCGAATCAGTCATTTGGGTTTTACCGCCTCGAAGTTTTAGCAGCTCTGTTATCGGTACAACTTATCTGGTTAATCTCAGGGATCTTAACATATGAAGCAATAGATAGAATTCTTCATGACAGAGAGAAAATCAATGGGAAAGTCATGTTCTTGGTTGCTGCATTAGGGTTCTTAGTTAATTTAACCATGGTTGTATGGCTCGGTCACAATCATGAAAATCACCACCATTCACATCATGATCATAAACCCAAAGTTTCCGAAGAGACAATAAACTTAGTTTCTGAATCTCATGAAAAAGAAAACAAAATGAATATAAATCTTCAAGGAGCATACCTGCATGTGGTGACGGATTTGATTCAGTCCATCGGAGTGATGATTGCCGGGGCAATCATATGGGTAAAGCCGAACTGGGTGGTTATAGATCTTGTGTGTACATCGGCTTTTTCTCTCCTCGTTCTGATTAGTACGCTGTCCATGCTCGAGAACGTTTTGGGTATACTGATGGAGAGGGTACCAAGGGAAATTGATATTATCGGTCTGGAAAAAGGTCTCAATTGTCTAAAGGATGTTTCTGAGGTTCATGATCTGCATGTCTGGTCTCTCACTGTTGGGAAAATTGCCATGTCTTGCCATGTATTAGTGGAACCTGGAGTTGATTCTAAGAGAATTCTCCATGATGTTCGGCAATATTGCGAAAAATATCGAATTTATCATGTAACTGTGCAAGTGGAGCAGAAATGATGGCAAGAAAAAATGTACAAAAAGGAAACTGAATAAAACTGTAATGAAGAACTATTACATGTTAAAAGGAAACTCAAAAGAATTCAACAAGATATGGTGTCTATTGTTAAGAGTTCACTATAATTGAAAGGTTCTAGTCAAACATCCTTCAAAAATAAGTGACATATTGACATCAATTCTTGGGGTAGGTCACTACCAGTTAGTTCCAATCCAAGTGAACAGAAAAGGAACTAATCAACAAATGAATGGGGAAGCCTTCTGAGCTAATAATAACAATAACTCTAGGGTATTTCACTTTCACAAGCTCGTCAATCGTCATCACAACTCAATGATCGAAAGGTATTCTACATTGTCTCATCCCCCAGAAATTATAAAGGTGAAAAAATAAGGGAAAATTTTTGGTAAAATAAAACAGAAGAGAAAGAGAGAGCCTGATGCTTGCTAGCTATCCTCTTGCACGCTTTGATTATACCTTCAAGTAGAACAGCACGATCTCCTCTGATTGGCTGATGCATCGGCGACATTGATGGTTGTACCTTGACCGGGAAGGTTGCTAGAAGCTTCTTGGGCTGCTAAAGCTTTCTTGCTTATTATATGGTAAATCTCTGTTAATATCGTTTGGAAAGCCTTCTCGATGTTGACTGCTTCTAATGCTGATGTCTCAAGAAACGAGAGGCCCTCCTTTTCAGCCAAGGCCTGTCCATCTTCTTCTGAGACGGCTCTCAGATGCTTTAGATCGGACTTGTTTCCAGCCATCATAATGACAATATTAGAATCTGCGTGGTCTCGCAGTTCACGAAGCCACCTCTGGACATTATCAAATGTTTGTCTCTTAGTTATATCGTAGACAAGAAGAGCACCAACAGCACCTCTGTAGTAAGCACTGGTGATAGCCCGATAACGCTCCTGACCAGCAGTATCCCATATCTGCGCCTTCACAGTCTTTCCTTCTACCTGTTGAAGAACATAAGAGGTTTCTTATTGGTAACAGTAAGTATAAAAAACTTGATTATGCCATTGAGTACGTTGGGGCTCAAAGTGCAAGCCACTATTATTTTTGGTGTTGCATACATTATTACAGATTTACAGTCACAGAAGACTTAGAAGGTGAAGTAATATATCTTGGGCAGTACGGACTAATGTAATCCCCCCCCCCACACACACACACACACTCAACTCTTACAGCACCCTACAAATTTCAATGTAGAATCATAATTTATTACCAAGCTCAAGCAACCCAATCCAATTCCGTTATGTCAGCAATGATCTAACACACCAATAATTGCATTCATCAATTGCAGAAGAGGTGACTTATTATTCTCAGGCAGTATGGACCAATGTAACCCCCCCCCCCCAACAAACAATATAAAAACAATGAGCAATTTATCACCAAGCTCAAGGCTCAGGTAACCCAATCATTTCCATGAAGTCATCAATGATCTAACATACCAAGGGATTTCATTCGGATGAATTTCCTACCTTAATGTGATTACCAAGATCATATATTATTACAAAAAAATATAAGCTCACAGCTTATTCTTCAAATGGAAGTTGGATCTCACTCATCTTCGGACAAATGAAATGTGAAGTCAAGGACAGCACTACACAAATCAAGCATATTGTAAACCCTTCGGCATCTAATGAGTTCCATCAACGAGAATCCGAACAACATCAAAACTGAAATTTAATGTCAAAGAGGAAACGGAACGAAAAGAACCACGAAATATGGAAATAGATCCAAAAGGATGATGGTTCCAACTTCAAACTCATCCAATCCTCGACCTCGCTCTATAAAAAATGAAGGATGACAATGAAGCCAAAATTAAAGGCAAACTGCTGGTACTTAGATTATAGATCAAATTTTCTTTCACAATCTCAAAATAGCCAAAAAATTCATACTACAACATACACTAATTTGAGAATGATTCACCTCAATAATGATATTCTAATTACATCAGATGTTCATCAAACTAGTAGACCTCAGCTTATCATCAATGACTACATGAGATCAAACAAGCATTAAACAAAGCAATAGTATTACACATCACATAATCCAACGCAAATCAACTCATCATTTCAATAATCTAAAACCGCCAAAAAAAACACAAATTCAAAATCATGATAAAGAATAAAATTAATTCAAAATTACATCAAACTCAAAGACAAATTTGACAGAGATATATCAACCTGAAGAGTACGAGTTGCAAACTCAACACCAATGGTGGATTTAGATTCCAAGCAAAATTCATTCCTCGTAAACCTCGAAAGTATGTTAGATTTACCAACACCTGAATCACCGATCAATACGATCTTGAAGAGGTAATCATATTCGTGATCTACTCTATTCGCCATTTCTCCGAAATCTTTAATACGTCAGAAACCCTAATTTAAGATCCAAACTCAATGAAATCAGAAAAAATGGCAGAATATAAACTAAAATAGATCGATCTTCGAACAAGTTAAGCAATCAAAAATTAGAAATCAAGAGAAAATTGCAGTGAAAAATTGAAGTTCTTTTTTTACCTAATTTGATTTGATGAGAAGATGTTGCTACGAAGGAGTGTTGTTGAAGAAGTATAGTGTTGGAAATTGAAGCAAAAAAAAAAAAAAAAAAATGAGGAGAGAGAAAGAGAGAAGTTTTGGTGAAAGAGAAAGTGGTGTGAAAGAAAAAACACTGAAACGGAGAAAACGATGAAGAAATGAACCTCTATTTGAAACGGTCTGCTTTGGTGTCTATTGGAGAATTTGATTTTTATTTTTTCTAGAAAAGAGGGTAATATTGTTTATTTGAATTTATATTTCCCCCTTTCCCCAAATAAAATTTAAAATTATCATGGTCAATTTTAGCTTTTGGTTCCCAAATTCTATAATACTACTAGGTTATATAGTGAATTTAAAATAATGTTTATTTTAAAATTGACAACAAAAAAATATAAACTACTTTTAAAAAAATTTATATTTCTTTTTATTTCAAAAGAAATGAAAATTGTGAGCAAGTTTTTCAAAATGATCCTGACTTATTTTTTTCATATGGTTATATTTACTTGGAGGAGACCAAGATAAACTTTCTCCTAGCGTAATTTCAAAAAAAAAAAAGATGTATATAATGATGTAAATGCTAAATAGTCTGCTTTTATGAAGGATTTAGAAGCAAATTGGCAACAACTGCATGCAAGTGCATTGTGCTCCTACAATATGATCAATGGTCATGTTGGCCTGTCGAGGATGATTGAATCTAGGCCCGTCAAAGCGTACATGAATGATGAATTGAAATGATTCCCGGACTCAAAACTAATATTAAGGCATGTTTGAGTCAAATAAAAGTTAAGGTCGATATAATTGTTTAAATAATAATAAGCCGACTGACAATTAATTTGACATATGAACTAAACGAAACATGATCTCAAATCTGAACGACGCATTTGTCACCTTTATAATATCAACCTTTTCGCCACATCATATTGAAGAATATGAGTATTTGACACAGTTATAATAAGAATCCAACTATGTAGCTTATTTGTTCTCTATAAAACACCCATTGACAAATCAAAATTACGTGTCTACACTAATTTTTAAAATTAGATCTCTATCCTACCCTTGCAAATTGAGTTAGTAAAAACATATGTAATTTTTTTAGGGAACATTAATCATGTAATAATTTCAAGTAGTATGTAAATAACAAGCTTGACATTTACATTTTTGGTTACAATAAGGTGAGCAGATAATTGATACACTGGCATTGAGATGTCATTTAACAGAAGGCAGACTGGCAAGACGGCAAAGAAGAGAGAGATGATTGAATAAAAGCGACGAAGGAATCATCAGAGGATGTTTGTTTAGTTCCTTCCACGCCTCTATATTCCATGCATTATTCCATGATTGATTACTTAATAGTTTACTTTATTTTACTTCCATAAAATAATACTCGACTTCATTGATTTTATATTACATTGGTTTTCACAGTTAAACAACATAGATGCTTTATCATCCTGTAATGTTACTGCTAAATGAATCTTATATTATAAGATTATAATAAAGTTTTTTTGAATTGTCGCTGTCGGAGTAACGTTTCACAACAGCTACTCACAATCTACTTCAACTGCTACACATTATTATAACCACTATCTTACTAAAGACTCATAATTTTAAGTAGCATTGTAAGCTTGTCAAACCGCTAACCGCTACCTCAAACGCTAGTGCCAAAGAGGCATCTCTGTTTTTTTTTTTTTTTTCTTGGGACTTGTTTGACAAAACTAGCGGTTTTAGTAGGTGTTAGCTGTTGCATTAGTGGTAGATGTTGGGGTAGCTGATAGTTGTCTACTAGTAGCTGTTAAAGATTAGCGTTTAAAGTAATTGTTTAATTAGGAGTATTTGGCAAAAACTGTTGTTGAGATTGTGAAGTACAATAAATGACATTCATTATATAGTGTTTATTCGATAACCGCTACTTATAAATCTCAAACGTTGTTTGTATTAATGTTCTACAACCGCTACTCATAATTTACTCTAACCGCTACCCGCTAAAACAACCACCGCCTCGCCAAACACTCATAATTTTCTGAAGTAACATTTTGACCTTGTCTAACCGCTATCCGTTACCTAAAACATTATTGCCAAATAGGACCTGCTACATTTTCCTTAAAAGGTTTTTTTTTTTTTTTACTTGCTACATTGTTTCAAATATCCTTATTATGAGACTTGACCCACCAAAAAGTAATATTATTATATTTGATTCTCTCTTTTTCTACCAAAAAGTAATACTATTATATTTATTTTTCTCTTTTTCGACCAAAAGTATTACCTTCTCAGCTTTTCCTACTTCATTTGATGTTAAAGATATGCAAAAAAATAAAAAGAACATCTCCTAAAAACTAGTGAAAACAATAATATAGCAAATAAAAAACAACAGAGGAGGCATATGTTAATAAAATCCTATGATTGTGGATGTAAATAAGCTATATATGTGATTATAAAACCAACCATCACCACCCATGACCATGACAGCGTGGGAATAACATGAACCAGAGGTCTGTTGAATGTGACAAAGAAGATTTTTTGTTTGTTTGTTCTTTCTGTTCATGATAAGTTAGGGTTCTGCCAACTTTGATTACAATAATTTGTTATTATTATTTCAATCAGTTGTGTTTGTTATTTTTTGCATATTATACGTTTGGAATCTAATTCTACGTACCATGAAACTTTAATCAATTTGGCTTTGGGAACTTAATTAATTTGTTTACTTTGCCAACATATAATTGCTTTATGGTATTCTCTTTTACCTTTTCCCTATATGATGATATACCTTGTTAATGGGTTTTGTGTTTTAATAATATAGTAACCAATAGAGATTTTAATTTTATATTAACATTTTAATATATAAAATAGCTTTTGAATAGAAGTATATAATGAATTTGATTTTAATTATTGTATGTATACATAGTAGAGGTTATATTGATTCAATTTACCAAGTTGGGTTTAGCTTAACTTTATAAACCATACGAAATCGACACCAACCTTAAACTAAAGTGGTCCTCAATATTGAGCAAGTTAATTTGTATTTTTAGAAGGTCAACTGAAAATATAAGTGTTAATTAAATTTGGGTAAACTTATGCTAGGTTAACAATTAAGGAGGATAAATATGTTTTAACAATAGACAATAGATAGCTCATTCAAGTATGGAGCAAGGCCATCTAGTTGTTAAAATTAGGTCAATTTAAATCATTATTGGCTCTGTATAGGCCAATTTCGGTAGGATCAAATATAGATAATTGTATAAATAAGTGGGACATATTTTTTTTTTTCCCTAAACAAACATACCGGTTCACATATAGTGCATAAAAGAACAATTTGAACACCTTATCCATGGTCTAAAAAGTGATAATTGGTAGTACCAATAATGCATTTATATTTTGGATATCTTATTTCTCAAATAAGCCATACATATTTCCAACTCTATAAAAGGTCAACAATTTTTCTTATTCAATGCGTCATGTATTTTGTTGGGTTAATGAAATTTCAAATTGTAAACAACCCCCTTTTGGAAATCATTAATAAGCGCTATTAGAAATTTCAATCTAACAAACCATTTTTTTAAAAATCGACTTATTTGTCATTTGCCATAATAAGTAGGGGTGTTCATTTTAGATACCCGGTCCTATCCGAAAATTTAGGGTCAGGAAAAATGTGATTAACACTCGATCAGAAAAAAACAGATATCTGAAATTCCAGATCAAGTCGGATATCTGAAAACTAAAAAATGGATTTTTTGCAAAAGAAAAAATTCATAGAATAAGTTTTGGATGGGTCATCAAATATTTCAGATATCCGACCTTTAAACCATATATTTTCTTATATTTCAAGATCGGATATCCGAAAAAATCCCACATTTCGAATATTTTCGGTTATCCGAAATTGAAAATTTATGATCAGAATCCAATTCAGATTTTTTTGGATAACCGATCTGTAAAATCTGAAGATTGAAAAGAACGGATCGGATTTTCGGCTCTGATCAATCGAATCACGGATCAGATGTTTATGAACACCCATAATAATAAGTACCTATAGAGATATTGAGATTTGCACATACCAACAACCAGTATGGATAACACCAACACAATTATTTGAAATATCACAAAAGTACCACTCCCATACCTCCGAACGAGCTACGCAAAGTCATAAATTCATATATAAGTTGTAAATGCACATTAACCGGATTTGTCGGGTTGATAAGAACACTCACCACCCGAGCCAACTCCAATGTGTCGATACTTAACCTTTCCAAGGACCAAGGTTACGCATAAATCTACCGAATGAACAATGGGCCTTCATCACAGGCTTGAATAGCAGGCCACTTTAAAAGTTAAAACACAATGGAAATTAATTCCAGGACCACCAGTATTAACAGAAACTCCCACTTTCTGAAGAATCATCGTCTTCTTCAATCTGCTGAGGAGATAGAGAGAGAAAAAGCGTTGATCATTTGTTGCGAAGATGAAGAAAGATGAGACGGTGAAATTAATCAGCGCTGAAGGTTTCGAATTCATCATCGATAAAAAGGCAGCCATGGTTTCTCAGACTCTTCGCAACATGCTTACTTCTCCAGGTTCATCTACAATAATCATAGTCGAAATTAGGGTTTACTTTTATGCGTTGTGATTGCAATCTTTTCAATTCAGCGAATTTCGCTGAAATTTATGTAATTCTGTGTCGAACAACAATTATGTATGATGTTGATTTTTGATTGATTTGTGGTTTTCCGGAATTTGCAGGGGGTTTCGCTGAAACGGAGCACGGTGAAGTGACTTTTCCTGAGATTAGTACTACTATTCTCGAGAAAATTTGCCAGTATTTCTATTGGTCTCTTCAGTATGCCAGGTTATTCATCTTTCTTTATTTGCTTTTGAAATTGATGTATGATTTTGTAGAATTGGATTAGCTATGATGTGTTTTTTCGTCGATCCAAGTGATTGTTTGTGGTTGAAGATTTCTATTTTAGAGCGAGCTCACTAGAGAAACTTATTGTTCAATTAAGTAGGCGTATTGAGAAGAAGAAGAGTGGGTTGTTTTGGGGGGATGAACTATATGTGAAACTTTTCTTGTTCATAATGCTTCAACTGTTATAAGATTAGGTGTGGGGATGTGTCGATGTGATGATCGATCTCTTGGCTTTTGGTGTGCTATAGTAGTTTTTAAGCACGTTGAAGTTCGTGGCAGCAGGATGTAAGATGGCTTGTAAGAATTGTGGATTTGTGGGCCTATAAAGTGTTTGATGTAGGATGTTCGATTGGTGAGTTGCTATTTTAGAAGTGTTGATTACCTCTTCTAACTTCGATAGAAGCATGTAAATGGTTGGGAGTGAGTGGTTTCTGGACAGATTTGAGGTTCTATTGTCATAATTTGACATAATGGGGTGTATTTGGTTGGTCTCATGTTTATTCTTATGGAATATGGTTAGTAAAAATAAGGTAGTAGACTTTGTTTAGTGATATGTAGTATTTGTCTGGTTGACACTTGACACGGTCTCTTTCACTAAGCGTGCATAGTACTGTAATATCTAGTCTTGGACTAGTTGTGACATTAATTGGTGTTGTAAATGGCGATATGTCTTAGCCTGTATATGTTGAGCCAAAAGCTTTGATGATGTAAACTGTGAACGATTGTGGTTCTTGCGCACAACTTGTATGATGGCATTGTTTTTGATAGCAATCATGGATGCAAAATATAAGAACAGAGGGATTTTTTGAGGGACACAGTTGATTATAGAGGATGTAGTGAGCTAAATCAAAGTGTTATACACTTCTCACAGAGGAGATAGGATCATTATAATATTTGTTTTTGTAGATGTGCTTTTGTATAATGATGAATGTCTTATTTTTAAAATTAGTCTTAGAGGCAGTATCAGTGCAACTCTACAATTTCTTGCAGTTGTACTGTGATGTAGCATATAACTGATTTGATTTGTGAACTTACTTCTTCATTTTGTCCTTTCTGTCCCCATAAGAGTGGTTGCGTTTGAACATTGATGCAATATTGTTTGCCCATTTTGTGCCTTATGGTACAATGCAATATTATTGATCACTTCAAAGTATCAATGCAATTTAATGAATCCCAAAGTTGGTGCATGGACCCTAAATATTATGAATTCTAAAGGGGAGGAGTATTTTCAAGAACTTGATTACTTTGATTGAAAGGGGATTCAAGCTAAGGTGATCTCGTTGCATTAACTGGGGAGTTTAGCTTGATTGGACGCTTTGTTAATTAGGATTTTTTAGTCCAAACTTGCAATTGTGCTTATTCAGAATTCATGCTATTTGAGTTCTCTCTCTCTCTCTCTCTCTCTCTCTCTGACTCTCTCTATAAAAGTTATCACTTTTGTTGTGGCTTTGTATATTCTTCTGTACTTACATGTAAATGCATTCATTGTAGTGGGAAAAATACCGAATTCCACATTGAACCTGAACTTACTCTGGAGCTGATGATGGCTGCTAATTATCTCCATACATAGGAAGAATTTGCATCTCTTTCTCATGTTGGCATTCTCTACCAACTATGGTAATCTTCTCGAGTTTAATTGGCTCATGCCTAATTTAGTTGTATACTATTGTATATAGGAAATCACAGGTTAAACACAATGTTTCGACTTTCGCCTCATTTGGTAGACTTCAACTGATGCTCAACACCCACTTGATTAATTCCATTTTCTTTCTCTTCTTTTCAGGAATGCTCAAGAACACCACTCGAGAATTATAGAAGTTCATGGTTTTACTGTTTATCTTCATGTATTGGCTATTAATTATGGTCCCTCGGAAAGCACAGGGACCTTTGTGTAGGAATAGGACTAATTGTTAAGGCTTTACGGAAAAGATCATCTTGGATACTAAAACTGAAGTATATACCGTCGTGATTTAGATTAATAGAACTTTGTATGTTCAACACTTTGGAAACTATTGAACACTTTGTCTGACACTGGCCATAACAGCAGAACTATACTTGACTTCGCTTTGGTCCATGCAATATTTATTCCTTACTAAGTGCTTTTGAATCGCTTTGATCCTGGACTCCTCGAGACTCGAGTACAAGCGAGCTAACTCCCCGCTATAGCAAGTGAAGATCATGAGTATCATGCTCAATTTCTCGAGCGTGGCATTAGTATCATGTAAATCCACTAATCCAGTAATTATCATGGTTAAACCTTTTAAAGAATTATCTTCAACGAAATAATATGTGATCAAAGATTTGTGCACCTGTTTCAGGGAGAGGATTCCCAACTTATAAATTACCATCTTCTTTCTTTAATGACTTAGTAGTCGAGCAACCCCTTTTTTTATGTTGTCAAAAAAAAAAAAAAACCCCTTTTTTTTAACATTATATATTTATATTGATCAATATATGCAAGTTTCTCGCTTCATGTGGGAGACTAGATCTAGTAATTGGGGTATGTGGGTGAAGGATTTTGCATGCGATGATTTAGCTATTGCACTTCTTTACCTATAATATGTCACCCATAAACACTAATTGGGACGTTGGTTATGGTCTAAAAGATACTACATGTTGGAGGCTCGTAAATGCTCACGTACGTGGGGATGAATGTGCTTGCTAAAAAATCGTGACCTTTTGGAGAGGGGTGCAAATCTTATCATACAACGTGCTTGATCAAAGAAAAGTACACATGACTTGTGCAGTTGCATTTCGAAGTGTTCTTACACTCGTATTTAGAGCGTATACATGACATAGAATAGGTATATGTCTAAAACTAATTTGATACACTTCAGGAATTGAAGTTGGCTTAAGTGGTGAGCTTTTTTATTTTTCCTAAAAAGATATGTTGTTCAAAATTCCTATCCCAAACATTTGCTTGGGATTTAAGGGGGGGAGGGAGGTTGGGGGGTGTCTGGCATGTAATGGCCTTTGGCTGGGGGGCTTGTGCAAGGGCAATCCATAAGATTTCTTGTAACCAATTTTTTTTTTTGAAAAAAAATTGATGCACTTCGGTACAACTTTGTACACATCTCGAATACCCAAAATGCAAAAATTAAATTCAATATCAAATCTAAAAGATTATGGTGTTTGATAATTTGATAAAGGGGAATACCAATTATAAAATTTGGTATTGGATACAAATGCGTGTATTATTGTGGAAAATTCTTGTCACCTGATAATCTTTCGATGAAATTCATCTACATTCTTAGTGGATTGCTTTCTAGTCACCTTAAGGACTAAAAATCATTTTATGATTTAGCAAGTCTTGTGTAAGACAGTCTTTGGATTTTTGTGATACACTTACGATAAGTGTTGCTGCTTGAAATGGGAAACTGAATTGCTTTTGAATTTGCATGATAACTTGAGTCTTGGAATTATCTTTGAATGAAATTTCGGCTTTTTGTGAAATGAGTGTACATTTCTGAACATTTTTTTTAATGTAAGATGAAGTCCCTTGCAAGGAAGGGGGAAATTGGGGATCCCTCCTTGCAAGGGGCGAGACTCCATCCCTTGACCTTTGGGATCGGAAGTGATGCCAATACCATGCTCGGTGGATGTAATTGATGAAGATGCTAGTTTGGACATTTCTATTAAATTATTATTTATTATTACCTCATTTCATATCACAGAAGGGTCACCATATATCTTAAAAAGGTCACTTATTAAGTTAAATAAGCCACTTTTTCTTAAAAAATGACACTTTTATATTTCTAAGGAGTCACTTCACTTCTACAATAAGTGACCTTTTCTGGACAAACAAATTACCGTATCTTATCATAAATTATTGTAATACACTCCCATATGAGACTTTACAATCAATTTGTTTTATTGATTTTCAAAGATTACTTCTTTTCTCAAACAAAAAGAAAAATCCCTATGTAATCAAATTGAAATAATGTGGTTACTTTTTTTTTTTTTTGACGGGAAATAATGTGGTTACTTGAAAGTTAAAAAAAAAAAAGTTGATAAAATGTGGTAGTATTTGCTAATCAATTATAGTTGTGAACTCACAATCTCCATCATTTAGCGCGTGAGTATATTATAAAACAAAATCCAGAAAACTTAACTCTTTAATCCCGCGTGTTAAGTCTACTCAAATTCCATCATTCATAGCCTCTGATTCCTCAGCGCGCAACACACACACATACAGAGACTTCACTTCACCACAGACCACAACACAGCTAGAGAGAGAAACTGCTAATGAGAGAGGAAAGAGAAACAAAGTTATGAATAGTAGTGTTCCATTTCCAGCAATTTTGTTATTTAAACCCTAAATTTCATTCTTAGGATTCCTTCTTTTCTTTCATTTTTCCAAATTACGGTTGTTTTTTTTAACATTTCGCCGGAATTTAGGTTTTTTTTTGCTGTTTATTGGCTTTTGATTTTCTCAATTTAGGTCGGAATTTTTACCTAGGGTTTGATTTTTGTTAGTTGAATTGCTCGGAATTTCGGAATTTTCAGGTAATTTTTGTTCATTTTTGTGTGCAATTGTTGATTTTTAGCTTTAATTTGTTGTATCTTGAATTTTTTTTAATTTTTTTAATATTTTTTTTGCGTATGAAGGATGCCTGAGAAATTGAGTAGGATGTCAGATAAAGATAAGAGCAGAATTGCTGAAAAAAGTAAGTTCAATTTCTCACTCTTGTGAATTGTGATTGTTTTGGTTGTGGCTGTTATGGAATTTGTTGCCAATTGTAGGTTAATTTATGTACTCTTATGTTTAATTTTATGTTTTGGTTTGTTTCAGTGTCTGAATTTATATTGTTAATGGGGTATAATGCTGATTTTCAAGTTGTGATTGCGAAGGAACTTAGTCGTCAAATATGGATGACTTCAGAAAATTTAGGTAGAAAACAATGTAGAGAGCTTTTGTATCTTTTGTACATGGCTGATAGTGCGACCTTATTGTCGTTTACGGTTTCTTTGGGAAGGTTGATATGGAGTAATCATTTGAGGGCCAAAAGGAGGTCTTTAAAAAGGAAACTTTTGGAGAAGGTAAAACAACGGGAGCAGGTTAGAGAGAAGAGGAAGGTGCAAGGAAGGGTGAGATTAGTGGTAATGGCAAGCAGAGGAGGGAAACTTGGGGCAATCAAACAGTGGAAAGTGAACCCGGGGTTTTTATTGGCGAAAATAGGGTTTCATGTGAGGCCAAGAATTGTGTATAGTACTATGAGGCATAAGGTTGTAAAGCGCAATGTAGAGGTTGGTAGTCGTGTATATAGGCTTGCTCTTGCTATGGGTTTTCTGTCGTTCCGGAATGTTTGTGTCACGTCCGAGTGGGAGTTTTGGGCTGTCTGCCTTGTTCAGCAAGTCTTTGGCTTTTGGAGGAGTATAGCAATTGGAGGAGGGCTGAGTGGTTATCTTACAAGTGTTGCTGATAAATTTGGGTTGGATGTTGTACCGTGTGAGCTTTTGGAGCGCCTCCAGAGCTGTTTCCGATGCTCTTCAACTACTCGCTATCCAGGTAATTGTCTCAGTGTTCTTTTTTTCTTTATATAATTTGTCTTAAATATATGTGGATGTGACTCTTAATGTGCTATTGAATCCTTTATCACTATTTTTTTTTGAGTAATGGTTTGAGTATTTTCATATTGTAAGGGCTGTGTAATGTTATGGGGTGCAGCTATTGTCCACCAAATAATATATTCATTAGTTGTACGTCTGGTGGACGAGTTCAGAGATGAGGTAAATGCTAAATTGGAGCAATGGAGGTAAACATTAGAATCTAGAGGGTTTTAGGCTAAGTCAGAGTAAATTGAGTACATGGAGTGCATATATAGTAACAGGAGGGAGTCAAATTGAAATAATATAGTATCATTGGATGGTAAGGAGTTGTTAATGAGTGAGTGTTTTAACTATTTTGGATATATGTTTCTGAGGAATGAAGATATTGACCAAAATGTGACTATAGCATACCTCTTAGGTAAAAAGTAAAATTTTATAGGACAATTTGTTAGGGAAATTTAGAAAGGGCTGTATTAGGAAGATGGGGGGAAGGAGAAATTCATATGTTGAGATAGATTTTGTCGAATCATTTTAAGAGATGACATGTGAGACAAAAACAACATGATATCGAGGATAAGATGGAGAAAACCGGTTACACTGGTTTGTACTTTGTACATGTGAGACAGCCTTGCTGTTTATGCCCTTTATCCTCTTGTTCATTCAATTTGTGGCCTTTACATATTTCACATAATGGGATTATTGTGTGCTTCTTGGCCGTTCCCTTTTCAATTTTGATATACGGAACTGACTTCAAACTATCCAGCTGAGCACCTTAATTCCCAATTCTTTAGTATGAAAGTTGAAAAGGGGGTCTTTGGTTTCTTACGTATTAACTAGCAGGATGACTCTTATTTGTACAATATGCTTAGGAACTTACTAATGTGTAACTATTATTAAGATTGTTTGCAGTGAATCTTGAATAATGTTACATGACATTGTTGGCATTGGCATTGTAATTCTTGACTTATCAGCTAATGTGTCTACGCTATAAGTGTAGAATATCCAGTAACTAGAATGAAATTTTCTATAAAAGCAGTTACAGAAGCAAAAACATTGTCTAATTGTATGAATTACAGTGGATAAGCTTTAGTGGGTAAAAGCAGTTACAGAAGCAAAAACATTGTCTAATTGTACGAATCACAGTGGATAAGCTTTAGTGGGTAACTCATATCCGGAACTGAAATGTAAAAGGCTGTAAATCCTAGGATGAGACCTGTGGTTCATAAATTCAAGTCTAATTTGTTTGTATTCGGAAATTCCGTTCTTATACCCATCTCAAGTTTTTCTGAGATTTCACCGCCATTTCCCATGATTGATGAGGCATCAAAAAGTGAACCCTCCAAGGTTTTTCCCAGCTTAGTGTTGAGCAAGATTTGGCACCAATATCTTGTGTTCCTTTATAGTTGGCATATATTGTGGATTTACCACTTCCTTGAGTCAAAATGGGTATGTAGACAATGGAATCAGCAGAGTGCTAATATGTATAGCTTACAAGTTTTTTAAACATAAATGAGTTGATAGTTTAGTTATGATGGCATCATTTCTGTTTTATATACTTCTCCTTTTTTGCCTTCATTTGGTATTTTGGTCTTGCTGTCACAGTACACTAGTACTACCTCTGTCCTGTAATCAAGTTGACATCTAATTTTTGCACAGAAATTAAGGACTAAGGAGTTTGAAAGTGTACAAAAAAGGTGCTAGGTGCTTTGTAGATCCCAACTTCAGAGATAAAGTAAAGAAAGTATATATTGGTTTTGTTACTTTGTTTTGAGTGTGCTATGAAAAGGTTTGATTTATCTATAGGTTATTTGAACCATGACCAGTACTAACTTTCCTTCTAGCCACCTGCTCCTTGTCCTCCCAGTCTTGTGAACAAGTGGAAGAAATGAACTATTATCTAATCGTAATGTCAGTAAATTCCCTATACACTTGCTGTCTTGCCGCCTTTTCTCTAGATATATGATTATACGTTCGTGGCAGCCAAATTTATGCATTATGAAGACTATAGAGAAGGCATTCTTCTATTCACGTTGACCTTTGACTTTATTGGTGTGGAAGTATGACCAGAAATTATTGTTTCACCTCTATTGAGAAAAACCATCCACCACATACCACAAACTGCTTGTGAATACTCTTTGATATTGAATCTGAAGTGTCATGTGCAGATTCTTTTTGCTGCTCTATCTGGTCAACTATTCCTGTCACTGATACCTTCCTGCTCAGTGCTTTATATAGAGCTAGTGTAGGGGCTTGCTCTTGTGTCATCTCTTTCATAATGGCTCGCTGATTAATCATGATAAAATAGGTTCTATTTCTGAGTACTTAGCTTTAGCACTTTTGCCTTGTCCTGTTATTTGTTTGCATTGCAATGCATGATAATCTATTGCACTCACTTGATATGTAATTTACTAGCTCAATCTAACTCAGAATAAATAATTAAAATTCTACCCCTCTTTTGTGCTGGTAGTGTGTTATCGTTAATTAGTTGGTTTCTTGTATGACTATATGCTCTTCTCAACATGAATGGGCATGTTCCGATTTGGCGATTTTCCCTTAGTCTTTTACTCTTTTTGGACAGCGGAAAAAGGATTTTGTTATCATTCTTGCTGGCTGTTGGAAATGACTGATAATATGGTATTGTTGACTTATGAATGGTGCCACTGGTATTATTAAATGTAGTTATCATGTAGCTCAATTATGAAATGATACTGGGCAATAATATCTGAAACAGGCCATGCCTTCCCTACTCTGCCTTTTCTTCCTTTAATGGGGATGATTCTATTTTAATTGCAGGCTATGGAAGAGATTAACCCATGGGCTGGAGATATGAGCATGTGAAGGGACTTCAACTGGGATGCAATGGTCATGTTTGTGTCTGATTTGATTGAATTAACCGAAGAAGGAAGAGTTCTTTATGGTGCGGAAGTTTATGGCATAACTAATGTAGGTACTGGAGAGACGCTGTGATTTGTTGATTAGGATTAATTGATGTAAATATGATACACAGGAATGAAGTACATGAGATGGAAGAGCGTAGATGTGAATTTGTAAACGTAAAGATATCATTCAGTCTGATTTGATACATACTGTGTGGAATGCAAAATCTTGTATCAAAGCATTTTATGTGTTCATCTGGATTGGATAACATTCGTTTGATAGGTGCAGTGCGACCTTTCGACGGAAAGTCTGGAAACTGCGCACTGATGTTCTGAATCTTCTGGTGGTCATTTCAGTGTCTGCTTTCGTTGGTAGAGAGTTCGTCCCTTGTTTTACAATATAGTTGAAAACTCTATAGGATTTTTAAAATGATAGGTGATAATATGATTCTTAAGGCCTGTTCTCTTCGGCATAAAACAACTGAACTGATCTGAATTGAACTGAAATGAATAGTAATATGTGGGAGTAAAAGTATTGTCAAGAGCTGAACTGATCTGAACTGAACTGAATTGAACTGAATTGAAAAAAAGCTGGGGAGAATAGGCCTTTAATACAGGATCACTAAATGACATAAAGATAATAGTGAATTGTGCTTGTTTTCAACAGGTTTCCACATCTTATACTTCCTCCGTTTCTTTTTACTCGCTACGCTTCCCAGTATGGGAAGTTTCACATTACTTGCTACACTTCTTTTTTGGGCAATAAACTCTCTCTATCTCTTTCCTCCCACATGGGTCCCTTTTCTTTTTACTCTCTACCTCTCTCTTCTCCAAAAATTGCCTAGAAGTCCGTGAAATGAGAAGTGTAGCGAGTAAAAAGAAACGGAGGAAGTATGTAGGTCATAAGTCATAAACTAACTTTCATTTGTCTCCAACTTCCAATTAAATTGTTGTTATAGGACCACTTCAGTACTTCACTACCTCTTCCATACTACAATTGTATCTGTCCTTGCAAAGGTTAAATTAGTTTAACTTTCTTCAATTTCTCTAAATATCAAATTAACTTTGCATTTATTTTACATCAAACTTACTCCTCCTGAAAGTTTATAAAATTAAAAAGGTGATGATGATGGTCACAAAGGACAATTAGGTCTTATAAGATTTACAATGGTAATGTCGATGAAATCAATAGATATGGATTGCAATTAAAGGATTTAAGTTAAATTTAGCCAAAAAGAAAAATGGCATTGTTTGGTGGGCAACCAAATAATTAGCTAATTGACTAGTTTATTAGAGAAGATTCATTTAAAGGATTGTCTCCAAATGATTTTTCTCGCCTTTTAAAAAAGTTTTGCATTTTATTACCAAAATGACGTACTATTTACTCATATTGCCAACTTATTGAAAAGGTAATTCCTTAGAAATTAAAAAATTGATTATATTTCAGTCAAAATAAATTACAAAAGAGAATTAGGTAAGTAGTTTTTTTTTTTCCTGAAACCCAACCCAATTGCAAATATTGTCATTATTTACCTGTTTTTAGCTAAGGTTTGTCGGCGGTTCACGTTGCTAAAGCTCATGGCTTAATGGATGTCATTATCGAGTCGGACACTCAAATTGTTACTACTAGATTGTCTAAGGAAGTCTTGTTTTTTTTTTTTTCCAGATTTAAATTCAGTTTTAGGTGATGTTTTATCCAGCTGTGTTGATTTTCATTCTACTAGATTTCTTCATGTTAAAAGGGATGGGAATGTTGTGACCTATAAGCCATAATCTTGCTAGAGTTGTGCCATTTGGTGTTGCATAATGTTGGGAGAGTCATTGTTTTAGCTTTTTAGGAAAGTTTCCCCCTATAGGCTATATATTTATGGACACGTTGTCTCTTGATTAATGCACATCTCTTTTTTTCCCTAAAAAAAAGAAAAGCTAAGGTTTGTACAACAACAACAACAAAAATACCGTGTTCTCCTTAAAACTTTAACTTACCAAATAAGTTTTAAGTTCAATAAGTTTAGATCAATTCTAATAAGATTTGAATAAGTCTAACATAATAAATCTAATAAATTAAGCTCAGATAAGTTTAGTTTTTATTTTTTTGGAAAAATTACTTTCAACGGTTCCAACAATTAGCGATTTATTTTAAACGATACCAACTATCGTTTATTCAAAAGCAGTACCAACTATCGGGCCTATTTGCAATAAATAATATATTTGCAATAATTTGTCTGATTATGAACCAATTGAGTGTGACACGTGTCACCGTATACCATTTATTGCAATTATGCCCGATAGTTGATATTGTTTTTGAATAAACGATAGTTGACCGTCTAAAATAAATTGCTAATACTAGTAGTTGGTATCGTTGAAAGTTTTTTATTTTTTTTCAGGTGAAAATAAGGCACCCTAAGGGCCTGTTCTCTTCGGCATAAAATAGCTGGACTGAACTGAACTGAATTGAACTGATCTGAACTGAACTAATATGAACTGAACTGAACTGAATTGAACTGAACTGAATTGAACTGAACTGAAATGAATAATGATATGTGAGAGTAAAAGTATTGTCAAGAGCTGAACTGAACTGAACTGATCTGAACTGAGCTGAACTGAGCTGAACTGATCTAAACTGAACTGATCTGAAGTGATCTGAACTAAATTGAACTAAACTGAACTGAATTGAACTGAAAATAAGTTGGGGAGAACAGACCCTAAACCGTTGCTTTCCCTCTCCAAATCCCACATACTCCAATTTCTTGTTTCGAATTTACCAAATCAAACGTTACATCATTCTCCCTTTCACCTTCGAATTTCGGCATCAAAGGTAAGAATTTCCAAAATTTGGCGCTAAATTATCAACAAAGTACTTACCGAATTTTCTTAGTAATTTCTTGTTTTGTTTTTTTACTTGTTCTACAAATTCTCACTCTTGTTTTCTCATTTCTGAACTCTGTTTTCATCCCTATGACAGTAATTTCCTTTTTTTTTTCCACCTAACTTAGGTTAACACTGTATCTCTCACTTACTCTACATAATGCGTGCGTTTCTTTCTTCTATGGCGTTAATTTCGAC
Organism: Beta vulgaris subsp. vulgaris; assembly: GCF_026745355.1. NCBI lineage: Eukaryota > Viridiplantae > Streptophyta > Magnoliopsida > Caryophyllales > Amaranthaceae > Beta > Beta vulgaris. Next base: position 57,423,320 of record NC_079208.1, on the reverse strand, counting down.
AATTCCTTTAATTTAGGTATGAATTTTAGTTTTTCATTAATTTATTTTTATGTTCTTGTCATTTTAATTAGTCGTTAATTAGAAATTTGCAGATGTTATTGATTTGCTTACTTTCGTTTTATTTAGTTTTAGATTGTCTCAGCTGGAAATTTAATTACTAGATTTTAGTAATTTTTTTTTTAATTTTATGTTTTGATTTAATTTTGTTTTATGTTCGTTGTTAATTTGATAGTTTTGTGACTTGTTTGATCGTTTTAGGTTCATGGTTTAACATTTGGGATTGATTATCTGCATCAATAACGTAAAATTGAAAACCCTAATTTGCAAAGAAGTTCAATTTGGCCAAAATTATCCTACAGTTAATCAATATAGCAGCTGAAATAAGCAGGTAATTATTGAATTATTGAATAGTAGGACCAAACCTGAAGGCGAATCGAACAAAACAATTGAGAAACTAGAACACAACATTATAGAAGACTTTCACACTACTTATTTGCAAAATGATAAGGGTTTGTAATGAATTGTAGATGGATTAGCAGGTCAAGCCGAGTTTGAGCTTTATATTACATAGTCCCTCCGTTTCTTCTTAGTTTACTCACTTCATCCTTGGGGGAGAACCAAGGAGAAAGTACAAAAATATGAGAGAAAAACTGAAAAGGTGGAGAGAAAAACTGAAAAGTGAGAAATTAAAAAGTGGGTTAAAATATTAAAAAGTGGATGACATAGATGGAAAAAGAGGAGAAAGTAGATGAGACATGTTACAACTTACAAGAATAGAAAAGGCAACAATGTGTAAATTAAAATGAAATAAACCAAAAAGGACTGTGTGTAGATTAAAAAGAAACGGAGGAAGTAATTGGGACAATTTCATGTTGACAAGATTAAGCTCAATGAGGTTTTAGTCCTTAACTACTCTGCTTGAACTTTGTTTAATGCTAACATATCTATTTATTAGGAGTATACTGTCATTGAACCTTTTTGTTAGTCATCACTAGAACTATAGTATGATCTTCTTACCGGTAATGAAAATAAAACTGTACTAGCTTATCGTTCGTTTTGGTTATCATCAGAATTAGAATGTGATTTTCATAAAAGGTAATGAAAATTAACATTGTAATACAGAACTAGCTTATCGTATCTTTTTGGTTATCATCAGAACTAGAATGTGATTTTCATAATGGTAACGGATATAAACCTGTACTAGCTTATCATAGTCCACAATAAGGCTAATCGATGAAAGCTCTTGAGGCCTTCACACAAATGAAGGTCTATTTTGCTTCTTCAAATATTGATAAATGAAATTGTTTGCAAAAAGATTACTATAACCCTCCTGTTCTTGCTTGGACAAGTTAGCTGTTTTGGGTCGAAATATTTACCTTTATCATTTTGACAGCAGGGGCCAAACATTGTGGAGCTGCTAAGTGAAGTTGAGTTTGGAGGCATACCCCATAGGATTTGATCTTTGGAATTGGTGAATAAGCTGTCTTGAACAGGATTAGGACTGAACTGTGGACCCTAAAGTGAACGGAGCTAAGATAATGGATCGCAGAGATCACCCGTCCTGCCAAGGTTTCTTTTTAAATCCCATATCTTCTCTAGTCAAAGTCAGCAATTTTCTCTTGGCAAAGCTTTCAATATTAAAACTTAGTTCTACAATCCCTTCGAACTGGCAGGGCAGATAGCTCGTATTCTGGTAGATTTTCTGGAAGTGGCTATCACTTCCGTTGTTTTCCACAAAGGTGTTTACCCTTCTGGTATGCTGAGTCTCTCTTCTATATGTTAGTATTTTCTTGCTTCCCTGGTTTTTGAAGATATGAATGACCGAACTGGAACTGGGATTTGCTTCTGCTGTCCAGAATTGAATATTATCGTGCAGAGGGTCATGCTTTCCAACAATCAGCCATATCCTTCTGTTTCTCTGAAATGTTTGTCATGCGCATATAAAAACTGTAATGGTGCTTAGAAAAATTGTTTGTTTAATATTATCTTTTCGTGTTTGTGTTGACTGATATAGGAGCATTTGAAAGACGAAGGTACATGAATTTAGTGGTTCATAAAGCAAAGCACCCTGAACTCCAAGAATACATACATTCTTCTGTTAATGGACTCCTTCCTTTCCTAGAAAAGGTTGTTAACAGTTTTTATGTATTTTGTTTGCCTTTGTATTCATTTTGAAGACTAGTTATGCTTGGTCAAAAATTTGGAGGGAGGAGGATACCAAGATCACAATATCTGTTACTATGCTCCTCTAGTCCTCTGTTTCTTTTATGATCGATACTGAGAATCGAGCATCATACTAAGCCTTTTCTTTTGCAATGTGAAGTAGGGTTTAATCGAAAGAGTAGCAGTTGTATTCTTTGATTATGAGAGTACTCCATTGGAAAGATATAATTTCAAGCTTCAAGTAAACCAGTCTTATGGTAAAGAAGTGGTAGAAGATGATCTCAGATTCTCTCTTCGATCATTTCTTGTCAAGCTCTCTTTGTCAAAGGACCTTTCTGGGGTTCTTCCAAGGGGTATGATGACCTTGCTGTTTGACTGTCATCTAGTTGCTTTTGTACTCCTTATGCTGAGAAGTTTGCATATTTTTCTTTCAATATTTTTTCTGCATGGGCGTATAATATATCTTTAAGCTTTCCTGGATGCAGATTGCAGGTGGGAAATAACTGCTTTTTTCCGTGCTGAAGCTCAGATTAGTACAAACAATGCTGTAAAGCTATGGATCCCATCAGACGCAAAGCAATGGCAGCAAGCTCCACTGATAACTCCTTTAAAGTCCATGAGTTCTGAACCTCTAGGTTTACAGTTGTATATGGAGCATCCTACATTGCCTGAGCAAAAAGGTTGATTTTGTAGTAATTTCTAGCTTATACCGAGGTACATGATCTGTCCTCTCCCAACATATCTTAGACCCGGCTCAAGTCAAGGTCAAATCTTATGTGACTAATTCTGGTCATGATCTTCAGAAAGTTACCTCCAGTTTCTGGTATGCTGGTTTGTTACTGCTGTTAAAGAGCACATTGCTTATAATTACTTGTACGGATGTGGCGAATTATCAATAACCCTAAGCTAAACTGATGTTATCAAAAGTGAAACAAGATTAGATTATACTTAGAAAGCTTCAATTAGCGTAAGAGGGCTCGTAGCTGGATGAATTCGTGGAGGAGCTATTTTCAACCACTTCTTATGTTGCTTCAATAAGTTTAGGGTTAAAACTACGGCTGGAGTAATAAGCTGAACGAATCCAACAACTTGAAAGGAATCTAACCCGAAATGAGCGGGTTTAGGGTTGGGATCTTGAATATCAAATAAATTATTTGATCCTTTCATTAAAGCCTGTTTTGGTCCATGTTGGTGTGGCTGTAAGTATTTATACTTATATATTTGTGTAAATCAGAATGAGTTTGGTGGTTATTGAATGAAGATGTTTTTTCTCATTATAGTTTACACATGTCCCATTTTCGTTGATTTTGTTTGGATTTCCATGTCACTTGAAAATCCAACATGGTACCTTTCTCATCCATAAACATCAAATCTTTTAGATAAGATGATAAGCCCACGTAACACCAGAAACTCACCCTTATGCCTTTTTCCCTTTACCATTCCCTAACTAATCTCCTTCTCTTCTCCCTCTCTCTCCTCCTTTCCTAAACTATGGCAGCTTCCACTTTGATCACCCCAACCTCCAAGCTCAAACCACTTTCCCCAACCCCAATCAGGTCCAAACTCATTACCACCGCAGCTTCCACCAACTCCTCTGTCGCTCCCTCAGCGTCTGCCTCCGCCCTCACCCGTCGACACCTTACCATTACCGCGGTCACTGCTGCCATTCTCTCCCCTATTCTTTTGCCCGCTGCCCACGCCTCCTCCGAAGATGAATACGTGAAGGAGACGAAGGAGGTTATAACCAAGGTTCGGACTACAATCACAAAGGATAAGAATGATCCTGATGTGGCTGATGCTGTAGCAGAACTTAGAACTACTTCTAACTCCTGGGTGGCTAAATATAGGAGAGAGAAATCTCTTCTTGGACGGCCGTCTTTCCGGGATATGTACTCTGCCCTCAATGCTGTGTCTGGTCATTACATCAGTTTTGGGCCTACTTCTCCCATCCCTGCTAAGAGAAGAACTAGGATCTTGGAGGAGATGGACAGTGCAGAAAAGGCTTTACTTAGAGGAAGATGAGCTTCTTTTTCTTTTTTTAACCCACCTCCCTTTCTTTTTGTATTTATAATTACCATATATTTGTATGTACCGGAATTCTGCTTTTGAAGGTGAGATATATGGATTCTTGCAATTGACCAATGTGGGTTTGCATTATTTTAACTGTTGCATTCACCACTGAATTCATAGCTTCTTCAATCTAATGAACATTATAATCGCTAATTATGTTTGCAGTCAGCTGTCGTTTGATCGGTTTTTCGTTACAAACGTGATTATGACTAATTTTAAGTTCGTTGTACAATTTTATCATCTGGGAGGAGAATTTACTTAAGACTGTTTCGTTTTCTCACAAACAAAACAAATTTATACCGTTTCTCACTAAGTGCTTAGACTATTTACATGCCGGAGTGGTTAAGATTAGTTCTGCAGCTAGAGCCTGGTCTGTAATCTCTCAGCTAACTTAGCTTCTTCTGCTCCTTACTTCAAGGGGGAGAAATCGCTTCCTCTGTTCCTCGAACTAACGGATGTCATAGATTGCGTATCTGTTCATCTGTTGTATGTCGATTATTTTTCGGCCTAATGTTAGGCCTTGTGGAGTTCTAAGTAGATGATCTTCCATCAATTGCTGTATTTCTCAAGTTAACATTTTCACTTCAGCTATACTATGCTGCAAATTGCTTAAAGCGTCAGATTCATGACTAATAAGCATACTCAACGCGGAAGTCTCGGGATGTTTCCTAATAGGAAGAGTGTTTATGCACCCAATGGAGATTAACCAGTAGAGATACTAAAAACCAGGCAATGGCCCTTGGGTCTAATGGTATTACAAATACAACCCACATTCTGTAGGCGGAGGGAGGGGGGTTCGTAGATTCCACATGATACTCGGGTTTAACAGTGTGGAGGTAGGATCCATCTGCCCAAAATGACATATGCATACTTATGAATAATACACGTGTCCTTTATGAGTAGGGGTGTAGATGAGACGAGACAGCTCGCGAGCTACTCGAGATCGACTTGGTCAAAACTCGACTCGATTGATAGAACTCGAGTTTGACTCGAGATGTTGACGAGTCGAGTTGAGCAACTTAATACTCGACTTGAAAACTCCCGAGAAGTTGGAATATCCAATTATCTATACAAAATACTGAAATTTGGCATATTTTCTACCTTAGGGTTGCTTTTAGCACGAGACACTTGCAAAATACTCGAATTCTACTCGGTCAAAACTCGACTCGGTCAAAGCTTGGTCAAAACTTGATCAAAGCTTGAGTAAGCTCAACTCGCTCGACTAAAAGTGCTAACGAGTCAAGTCGAGCTAGCTCAAACTCGAGCTCAGCTCACATCATTTACACCTTTATTTTTGACTCTATATAAACAGGTGGTTCATCTTACACCCGAGTGTAATTTTAAACCTTATACTCTCCTTCATTGTTTACTTTGGACACAGATTAAAAATATTGTACTCTATAGTTTGGAAGAGCATCAATTTTTATGTTTTTGTTCATTGTTTTTGAGAGCAAATGAGATCATGAACTTTATTGCAAGTTCTCTGCCATTAGTGAAAAACTAGTAAAGACACCAAAATAAAAGTATTAGTAGTAGTAGTAGAAAATTCCTTGTCTATTTGTATTTTGTCCCCTCCTATAACTGATTCATGACATGTGTTGGCGGGAAAGACAAATTTCTAGAATGTCATCCATTTTCATACCCCTTCTAGAAAATGAGAAAATCTATTTTGATTCTAAACTTATTAATGGCTGCTTTCAAGTATTTTGAAATTCACAGTACACATGGAAAATTTATTGTATAATATGCCAATGTTATTAAATTGACAAGATTAGGGTTACAAGATAAACAATGAGACTACTCGTGTTGTATACTTGTATCGACAATTAGATACCTAACAGTTAGCTATTTCATATCGCTCTTGGTTAAAGTTGGCAATTACTTTCACATGTACAATGGAGCTGCTCCATTTGGAAATAAACCATGTCAGAATATGTACAAATATCTACTTGTTAAATGATGAATCTACTCAATTAGAAATAAATCAAGCCAATATGTGTACTAAAATTTGATACAATGTGCAAAAAAAAGCTATAGCAATCAAGGCCATTATTTGTTGCCTTTATTGTATTGTCAAACACCAAAAGTTGATTTCTTTTAACATTTCTTTTAACATTTCTTTGAGCTATAAATATGAAGATCACTCTTATCTTCAAATTAATATAATTCACAAATCACAATGGCCAAATTCATAAATTCTCCACTTATCTTATGTATCTTTGTACTCAGTCTTTATACTGTAGGAACATTGTCTCTGAATATCAATGATGATAGAAAGGCAAGTTATATCATTTGTTTCCCCAGCTAAATTAGACTAACCCTGTTTTATTAGTTGCAATTCCTTGACTATTACACTATTCATAACTTCACTCAATTTTTTTCACTATACTTATACATAGAACGAATTTCAATATGTATGATGTGATACTTAGATCAACTGGTAAGGGAGTTGTTCTAGCTTAACCAGAGGTTTCGGGTTTGAGCCCTGGGAACGCGGCAGTGTGTGTTGGGAGAGCTTTATCCCCAATTGGGGCATGACCCGGCTCGAATCCGGATTAGTCGGATCCAAAATTGATTTCGAAAACCGGATGTGAAATTTCACCAAAATTAAAAAAATGTGTTGGATTTATTGTACAAAATACCAACTTTGTGTAATTTCACTAATAGATAATGAAATTATCGATAGTTAAAATTATGCATTGATAAGCGTGAAAGTCAAAGTTTTTTTTTTTTTTTTTTTTTTTGACATCCAAAAGGTCAAAGTTTTACGACCAAAATAAAATGTGGAGGAAGTATGTGATATGGATTACAAACAAAAACTGATTTTCATTTTTTTCATGTCGTAGGTTTATATTGTATATATGGGTTCTACATCTGATGAATACTCTCTTACAACTGAATACCAACTTGGTTTTCTTCAACAAGTTTTAGAGGGCAGGTGAGTGACTTTGTTTATGTCATATACTACTTTAGTTTCATTGCAAATGCAGTATTAGCCTTAATTTTATAATGACAGCACTAATCATTCATGTTATTTCGAACTCTGCATTTCAAAGTATGGCAAAAGAGTCCTTGGTAAGAAGTTACAGTCGGAGTTTCAATGGTTTCGCAGCGAAGCTGACTGAGAAAGAGGCAGAAAATCTCAAGAGTAAGTATTCGAAATTTATACAGTTCGTATGATCCTAGTCACTTCAACTTATAAATCAATATCAGTTAGTTCTAATCAATAGAATTCAGTTTTTAATGAGTAAACTTCGTGGAAAGATAAACAGAAGAACTAAGTTTTAATCAGTAAAAATCTAAATACATTGTTTTAGTTTGTAAAATGATTTCATTTCGTTTAAAAAATCGTTGAAGTAAATAGGGTCTCATTCTCATCAATGATTTGTATATGATCCATTAAGAGAGTGATTCTTTGTTTTATGGGGCAGGTATGAAAGGAGTGGTTTCTGTGTTTGCTAGTAGAACACTCGAACTTCAAACGACAAGGTCTTGGGATTTCATGGGATTTCCTGAGACTGTGAAGCCTGTAAACAAGAGTGCTGAGAGTAACTTGATAGTTGGTGTTATTGACAGTGGAGTTTGGCCTGAATCACCTAGCTTTAACGATGATGGCTTCGGCCCTCCTCCTAAGAAATGGAAAGGTGTTTGTAAGGGTGGTAAAAATTTCACTTGCAACAAGTAAATATCTCCAACTCTCACTTTCAGTTCTATATCTACAATCTTAGCTTGATGCACACATTTAAGACGTTCTTTCAACTTTCAAAAATCAGCTGTAGTGCACAAGGCCAAAGCATGACTAGTAATTTAACAAAAATCAGTTTTATCAAGCACTTATGATGACCTTCTATCAATTCCATGATGTTCAATTTTACACTTTGCAGCAAGATTATTGGAGCGAGGACTGTCTTTGAATCGGCAAGGGATACTCTTGGCCACGGCACTCACACTGCCTCTACAGCTGCTGGGAGAATTGTGGATCATGCAAGCTTTTATGGGGTGGCTGAAGGAAGTGCTAGAGGGGCAGTTCCATCGGCCAGGATCGCTGCATATAAAGTTTGTGGTGGATCTTCTTGCCAGGAATCAGATGTTCTTGCTGGTTTTGATGAAGCTATTGCTGATGGTGTTGATTTGATTACAATTTCCATTGGGGGATCAGCTGCAGTTGATATGTATGCTGATAGTATTGCGATAGGTGCGTTTCATGCAATGCAGAAAGGAATTTTAACTGTGCAGGCCGCTGGAAACTCAGGCGATTCAAGTGGTACTGTAGGAAGTGTTGCACCCTGGCTTTTAAGTGTTGCAGCAAGCACTATAGACCGTCGAATTGTTGATAAAGCTGTCCTTGGAAATGGAAGGACGTTAATAGTAAGTGTTCTAATGCATAGAGGAAAAAGTATAAAGAAAAATATTACTTGAGAAAGTATATGAAATTGTGACAAATAAATTGGAAAACAAAGAGTAGATAACTTGTTTTAAATCTTGCGCATAACCTTAATCTCAGCAAGGAGGGAACGGAGGAAGTATATGAACATGGAGGGAGTAGTAGATAATATTTCACGCACTACTTCAATCAATATAAGCATACATTTTCAGACATTAACATGTGTTTCTTCAAATCTAATGGCTGACTCAAAATAAATGTAGGGTAATTCTATCAACTCCTTCGCGATGAAGGGAGGCATGAGACCTTTGGTATATGGGACACAGGCGTCTTCGCAGTGTTCTGAGGCAGATGCAAAGTAATCTTCCTTCCTTTCTTCAACTCTTTTTTTTCCCGTTTTTGAATCTTTTGTTGGACTACATCTACATTGTTGTCTTAATTAGCATAGTTTGTCTTAAAGTGTGGTTATTCTTCTTTGGTGCAGGTTATGTCTTTCGGGCTGTCTAGATAAAAAGTTAGTGAAAGGAAAGATTGTAGTTTGTGACAGTAATGATCAATCTGGAATCCGTGAAGGTTTTAATGCTAATGCTTCCGGGGTATTAGCACGTTCTTCTATCACAGATGTGTCTATGATTTTACCAACTTCTGCAATTGAGTTGAAAAACGAGGAATATGAAGCATTGTTATCCTACCTTAATTCCACAAAGTATGAGTTCTCACCTTTTGTTTGAGATAGTTACATTTACTATCCAAAGATTTATTGTGTTCTGTGTGCAAATTTTTACATCAGACTTTCTGTTAGTTATACGAAAAACATTAATAGCTAAGCTGAAAACTTAAAAAAATTAACATGTGCCAAAAAATAGGTTATTTTTTGAGTATTTTGCTTCATTTTTGATATTTATTTGTGTAACTACTATCTGATCGAACCCAATACTTAAGTTTATTAGAGATCGGTAATCTATAGATACGCTAGGTAGACTAATCCTTCGTGTTTTTGTTAGCGTTATTTGCTTTGTTATTTCATTCACATTCATTCTTTATTGGCAGAGTTCCTAAGGCAAACATCCTAAAGAGTGAATCTTCTAATGACACTTCTGCTCCTGTTGTTGCTTCATTTTCTTCTCGAGGGCCTAATCTTATTGCATCAGACATCCTCAAGGTAAGCTAATGTCAGAACTCGGCCTTTGTTGTTGCTCTGCAATCAACTTCTGTCCGGGCCTAATTATATCAGAACTGTTGTTGTACTATTGCAGCCTGATATCGCGGCACCAGGAGTAGAAATTCTGGCCGCGTTTTCACCTGTGGGTGCTTTGTCTGAATCTGTTGATGATCCAAGATCAGTTAACTATAGCATCTTATCTGGGACATCTATGTCTTGCCCTCATGTTGCTGGTGCAGCTGCTTATTTGAAATCTCTTCATCCTGATTGGTCTCTTTCAGCTATCAAATCTGCTTTGATGACTACAGGTAACTGTTTTTTTAGTACATTAAGGCTCTGTCTGGTCGAAAGGACAACAGTTTCCGCAAAGAATGAGGAATTCAGGTGAAAAAAACGAAACTCGAGTCATTTCCATAATTGTATTACACATATATAGTCATGAACTAAAAGCAGGTAGTTATTGAAAATCTTCTGGTTTTATTTGGACTTATTTCTCTTTGAATAATTCTTTTAAATTGAAAAGAAGATTAAGGCTATTCACCTAACCTTCTTCTAAGGAACATATAGGTACTTTGACATTCTTCCCCTTCCTAACAAAAATAAATGATAGAGCTTGTATGGCTCGGAATGTCAATATATATCTTTGTCATACGAAGAACGATTAGGTAAATAGCCTTTTTCTGAAACGAACAGAGTTTGCGTGCGTGTTCATTGATATTAAATCACATAATTATGTTCTTTCTCATGCTTGCAGCACGTCCTATGACCCCTTCTAAGAATCCAGATGCCGAATTTGCCTATGGATCAGGCCATCTGAATCCCTTGGAAGCTGCAAATCCTGGACTTGTTTATGAAACAGCTGAAGATGATTATATGACATTTCTCTGCAAACTAGGTTACAACAAAGAGCAGATTACTCTAATTTCGGGTAATAGAAGTTTCTCTTGCCCGAAAAAAACGAGTAACAAGAGCTTATCAGCAAAGGATGTTAACTATCCTTCCATGGCTTCCTTAGTTGATTCTGAAAAATCTTTCAATGTCATGTTCTTTAGAACAGTCACTAATGTTGGAGTTGCTAACTCCAATTACACAGCAAAAATCGAATCTGAAAAGAATATTAAGGTCACAGTTAATCCTGAATTTCTTTCATTTACATCATTGAAAGAAAAGAAGTCCTTCAATGTGAGTGTTGTTGGCAAGGGATTATCAATTGCCTCCCATGTTTCTGCATCATTGGTTTGGTCTGATGGAATTCATAATGTTAGGAGTCCTCTTGTTGTATACACTAATTCAACAACTTAATCTTAGATTACATGTTGGATATTTCATGTAATGTATGTTTAGCCACATCTCAAATGAATAGTGATACAAGTTTACATTAGAATTTAGATGAGTTTGTTTTTATAATATGTCGAATTAAAAGAACAGATATACTCGATTTGATATTAGTTTTCATGTTATTTCAGTCCGTAATAGTTAAGGATTTGACATGATTTTACCACATATCTTTTATAGTAACAATCTATGTTGCTCGGACTCTTCATTTCACCTTAAGTATTCGTGTTGGATCCTCGACACTCGGACATGGATGGGACACTGGGACACTTCATTTTGGGACAAAAAATGAAAAAAGTTCCAAAAAATAACCAAGTCAGACACTTGGACATGTACCCGTGTCGGACATGGGTGTCCGAGTTCGAGCAACTTAGATAACCATTGTCTCCTTTTCATTGTCTCCTTTCGACGACTATTACTTGGGTAAGTAAAATGTTTACGCAATAATGATGTATCCTTAACGAACAATAGTTGATTAATGAATCATGTACGTAAAGAAAAAAAGGCAAGAGGTTTTATTTTTCGGTGAAGTACCAAGTATCAACCATTATATGTCACCCAACAAAAACATATTTCCTCTGTCTCTTTTTACTTGAAACATTTTGACTTTCACGCTTGTCAATGCATAATTTCAACCATCAATAAGTTTAATTACCGATAAATAAAAATTATAAAAAGTATATATTCGAAAAATATACATTCATACGAATCCAACAACATCGCACATGATCTCAAAAAAAAAAAAAACATCGCACATGAATATATTTTTCCTTAACTATAAATCACCAAACATAAATTAAGTAGAATTGGTAAATAGTGTAAAAGTCAAACCGTTACAAGTAAAAAGAAACGGAGGAAGTATATAGCAACAAGATGATCAATGAGGGAAACTCGGGTCATTAGAACCCGTGTTACCCGACCCGAAAACCAAATACCCAAGAGCATGACCAACAATTACAACAATAAAAACACCAACATTAAAAGACATAACAGCCAACATGAGAATATAGGCAAGCCCCATACGTAGGGCGTGTACGAGGGTCCGTAGGACGCATGACAAGCTGCCCTTGTCGCCCGTCTTTACGAGGCGAGACCCCGCGAGCCACTCGACAAGGAGGGCGAGGAGGAAGACGAGAACGAGAGCGAGGATGTACATACCGGTTCGAGTCCCCGGCCACCCGGAGAAGAGAATCTCGCCGTTCTTCCCCCAGTAAAATGTCATGTGCATCATCATCATGTTATGGTTTTGCATGCTCATGTTGGTGTGTCCCATGGATGGGGATGATGGGGGTGGACTCATCATCATGTCATGCTCATGCCCATGATCCATAGGTAGTGTAGGTATGGTGTTGTGCACTAAGGTGTAGGAAAAACAGATTTAGGAAGTGTAGCAATTTCAATTTACATACATGTACATCAGTACATATCCTCAAAAAATAAAAAATTTATACATGTACATACATTGAAAGTACAAAGTGTGAGATTCTTTTGGGGGAATGATGAATTATACATTTATTGAGGAAAGAAATACAGATGATTGTAAACTAATTTTAAATCTGAATAGAGTAATTGTATAATTACTTATTCAACGATTTGACTTTGTAATAGTTGTTATTGCTTATTATGATAGTGTCCTTACCAAAGTCAAATTCTAAAAGGCATGATTCATGCCCGAATTAGAAAAAAGTAACATACTGTATAGAGTAATGCATTAGATCATAGTGGACTTTTATTGGCTAATACAATTAATTGTAAACAGTCTAAAGTCTGAGATGACAATGGGTAGGATCTGGACAGGGTCCTCTAGGATCCAGATCCGTTTTTTAGGTAAGGATCCAGATCCTACCCAGATCCATTGTTAATGTCATCCGAAGCTATAAAACGACTATCTGAATCATCTCGAAATTCACAATCAACCATTATTAATGTAATTTTTTTTTTGGCAAAGTGAGTTAATCCAGTACTTCTTAAATTTAGTGTCAATAATACGTCAATCTAAAATAAAAATATCAATATTTGCAAAAACCACTATATACAATTTTGTTTTGTTTTTTTTTTTCTTTCGCTCCTTTTCTTCAAAATTCCATCAAAGTCATTATTCTGCAGAAGAAATGTCATAGATATTTTGTGGTACCAAAAGTAGATAGAAAATTGCGGGTGTTCTAGCGGTATCCCCGGAATTCATGGGGAGTTATCAGCCGGGATTGTTGGGAGTTATATCATTTTCTTTTCTTTGTTAATTAATTTCCTTTTTTTCAAATTTGCGTTTTATATTCAAGGTTACGCGTTTTGAAGTAGGATCACGTAGAGCGAGGAAGGTGGTCTCTAGTCCACCATCTATGCTCTGGGTTCGAATCCTGTCGCCCACGAATTTTGTAATCTTCTTCTACCGTTTCAGAGTTATTGGGCTTCAAGGCCCACTTTCATTAAAAAAATTGCAACTTTAGATTTTGATCCAGCCCATAACAATTTTACAGGGTATGGGAAAACAAGTTTGGGACCACCAAAATCAATCATTTGCAGATAATACTAAAAAAATCCTTGAATTAGTAACGTATAACACAGTTGCCCACTTGCTACATACAAAATTACAATAATGAAGCAATTGAACCAACGATTATATGCTTTTCAGTGGCCAACTTGTTATAAGCACAATTTTTTTCCAAGTTAAGATGACTATGCCTTGTGCAAATACGGAAGAAATTAGGGATCTCACTTTAAAAAGAGCAAAAATCGAACCTTTATTACAAGAATGGAAGAATGTTTTCTAATCAACTAGACCAACTTTGATTATTTGTTGTAAGCACAATTGAGTATAAATACTACTATTTTTTTCGTTTTGTTTTAAATCAAATGTTTGCTTTTTCACGCAACCTAACGCGCTTTTTTAATTATTAATAACTTTAGTTGTGCACACGTAAAAATTTAAAAAAAGTTATAATTTGATAATATGCATCGAGACGAATTTAACAAGATCACACTTGACTATATTTTTCTTTATATAATGACGACAAATTTGAGTCAAAATTGATCAATAAATAATATTATTTCATCCAATGTTTCATTAAAAACATAACAGAAGAGGTATTAAGATTTCCTTGTATATATAAATATCTTCCTTTAGTTGCCTTTTATAGATATGTTTAAACATTATCTTCACCTTACATGAAGAATAAGTTCAATGAGTGTGATATATTATTAGAGATGACATACAAAACGTGAGACGGATTTGTATCAAGTCAATTTCGTTTAAATAGTACTTGGTTTAATTGGTAAGAGTCTTGATGTCACATTACTCACATATCCCATTAAATAAGATAAAAGATAAAAGGAATGATAAAATTAATATGAACATTCAATGATATGCAAAATAAAAAGAATAAAAAAGTATTAATTGTTAATATTGCGAAAATGACTATTAATTATGGTAAATAATATGGGATTCACATAGACATAATATTCTAAGTATATTATGTTGGAGAACTTTTTAGAAGATAATAATTAATATACTAAACATGATAGGGGGTCATTCATGACAATGACCTGACCCCCTCGTAGAGGGATCATTTATGATAAATGATCCCCTTATATGGGGGTCATCCGTGGTAAATGACCCACTTCATAGGAGAATTATATAGGATAAATGACCCCTCTCATAGGGGAATCATGTAGGACAAATGATCCCTTAAGGGTCTGTTCTCCCCAGCTTATTTTCATTTCAGCTCAGTTCAGCTTGGTTCAGTTCAGCTTTATTCTTTTATAACTATTTTGTTAAATATAATTATTATGTTGGTCTAATTAATTTTACTAATTACTCTTATTATTATTATTATTTATTTTTATATATTATTAAGTATTATTATTATTATTGTTTCTATATATTATTTTGTTTATTATAGCTTACTCAGTATTATTGCTATTATTATTAGGAGGAACATGATTTAGGTCAAAAACACAAATAAACCCACGTTTTTTAGCCCATAAACCAATCAAATCGCGTCAAAGCGGTTTATGATGCAATTTTGTGCGGTCTGATCCAATCATTATTTTTATTACTAATTATTATATTATCAAATCTAATTATTAAAATAGTAATATTAAATTACTTCTTAGATATTATTGTTATTATATAATCATCCAGTATTAATATATCAATACGAATATTATAAAATAATAATTATTAATTATCATTATTATCATTAATTATTATCATTAATTTATGATTATTAATATTATTTATTTATAACTATCATTTAAAAATATCCAAAATACTATTATTATTATTCATTATTATTACTTATCATTATAATTATATTTAATATTCATATTATTATTGTTTAAATATTATTTATATATTTATTACATTCAATTTAATTTAATTCAGTTCAATTCAGTTCAATTCAGTTCAGCTCAGTTCAGCTGTTTTATGTCGAAGAGAACAGGCCCCAATTCGAAAAAGTTAAAAAAAATGACCTCTTACTATACTTTGAATAGTCTGACAATAAATTTGAAATTACACAATTAAATACTCACTGAACTGTTGTACTTTTATTATTTTATTGTAATCCCGAAAAGAAAAAAAGATGTCTGCCTAATATTGTAATACGTTATGATATGTTGGTGATCATATGTATTACTTTTATACTATAATGGGTAGTTAGGTACATCAGATAGATAAGAAGTTATAAAAGCATCTCATGTTTTTTTTTAACTATAAAAAAGATAAAATTAACCATGATTAAAATCTATGAAATATTAGGTGTTGTATTTAGCCTTTTTCGTGTTGTATTTAGCCTTTTTTCGTGCTGTATTTAATACACCCCAAACTTTTGGTAGTTTATCATCATAATAATTCCCTCATAATCGAGCCTCATATAATCTTGCAAAATTAAGTAAAATTTACTATATTCTTAGGGTATGTTCTCCCCAACTTATTTTCAGTTCAATTCAATTCAGTTCAGTTCAGATCAGTTCAATTCAGTTCAGATCAGTTCAGTTCAGATTAGTTCAGTTCAATTCAGTTCAGCTCTTGGCAATACTTTTACTCTCACATATCACTATTCATTTCAGTTCAGTTCAATTCAGTTCAGCTCAATTCAGTTCAGTTCAGCGGTTTTATGCCGAAGAGAACAGGCCCTTAGCATATACTTCCTCCATTTCGTTTTAAATGTGTAACAAATAAATATTTTATATCTCACAAATAATACCCAATTGTTGCATTTAAAATGAAAAGGAGAAAGTAGTTGAATTCGTATTTTATTTTGCACATATTAGTGAAATTAATAATACTTTAAGCCAATTTTTAATATATAGTTCAGTTTGTATTTTATTTCTCACATATTAGTGAAATCAATAATATCTTTAGCCAATTTTCCAAGATAAAATTATGGTACAAAGATAGTGGCGTAGAGGGAAGGAAGGAATAGACGAATTTGTAAAGATATTCGTTACTTTTTTTTTATTTTTATGAACTTTATCGTGTTATTTCGTACTATTATTGAAAGTGGTGTTAGTTCTCTTGATCACATATGAAAGTGATCTTAGTTCGTTACTGTTCATCTTTAACTTGGTAATTGTTTAAAGGCTTTATTTCATTCAGAATCCATTAGGGAACATAAAGTTTGACCTATCTTTGATGAAAGAAAAATTAGCATATCCTCAATCCCAAAATCCAAGGATGATGAGAATATCTTCTTACATTCTGTAAATCTTATTTATTCTCTTCTTCTTTCCCACGTGGGCGGGCTAAAATTGGTTAAACATCATTTCTTTTTAATTATTGAATTTTGTAAATGTTAACTGTAATTACAGGTGTTCTTGTAAAAGACCGTCTACACGGCTCAAGTTCAATATTAAAAGGAGAGCGAACCTGCCACCTTTTTTTTAATATAATGACTAATTTAATATAATTAGGGATCAAGTTAATCTATTTCGTGACCAATTTAATCTATTCATGACTCACATTTTTTATATATTCAGTGACTAGTTTAATCCGTTCGGTAAAACTATCGAGTTATTTTTTTTTTGAAATTATTTGTTGTAATTCGATAATCAAGAGAAAAAGGAAGGAGAAGAGAAGGGATGACTAGGATAGTGTTGGGTTAGAGTGAAACGGAATGAGCTTGTTAGAAAATTTCGTTCTTGAATTCGTCTAATTTTATGTTAAAATTAGACCGCCTATTCTAATAATTTGTGATGTAATTATAAAGCTCGGATGATAATGAGGCATTTCTTAATACTTTTGAATAAAAACAATCTTGTTCGCCAAATTTTTTTTTCTTTTCTTAATTTACCGAAATGTCTTTTTTTAATAGGGTTTCATAAATTACGACACCATACTTTAAAAAAATTAATTAAGAAATAACTTGTTAATATATATATATATATATATATATAATATATATAATATATATAATATATATATATATATATATATATATATCAACCTTATTCTATATTCACTAACAAATGTACAAGAAAGAAAATGATTGTCAAGTGTGATTTTTATAAACTTATTTAATTCGTCTTAATGTACATTATCATAATATCAACTTTTTATATTTTTTACTTGTATTTAAATATATTAAGAAATAAATTAAAGTGGTGCATGTGATAGAGTGTAAGAAGAAAGTGTTGTGTATATGTGTCTAGAAACAAAGAACATAGTAGTTTTAGATAGATTAAAGTATAGGAAAAGGAACTTATAACATATATTTACTTTAGACCGAGATGCACCTAAATAATTCTATTTACATGCAATATGGTAAATTCATCTACTGAATGTAGCATGTACATTTTTAAGTTACTGAATTCATCTTCAAAGTCCTAAGATATTATACCTTTGCATTTGGTGATATAGTATATCCATATATTTCTAAGCAATATTATGTTTTCTAAATATCCATAATATATAGAAAAGCAAAACAATGTTTAGAGAGATATAGTATAAGATATGAAGTGATCCCCAAGATTAGGAAGAATCTAGATGGCCAAGATTGGCATCCCACCATTAACAAACTGTAAAAAAGAAGATACCTTGCTTCCTAAGTACTATGAAGAATGGACCTACTAAAATATGATTAAATTTGAAAGATACCATCCAAAGATTAAATCTAACTGGAGAATATTTTTAGTTTGGGACCAAAAATGTTGACTATACCCTCCAATATAATTTTATATCCTGAGCAAAATAATAAAGAAAGGTTGTAATCCACCCAAAAACAAGGATATAACAAAACTATATACTTTTGAGTTTGTCTGGTAAGAGATCGTCTATTTTTAAATTAAAATTAGGCAATGATAAGTCAAATATTAAAAAGAGAATAAGCCTACTAATAATTAATTTGATTTCTTTCAGTGACTAATATAATCCATTTAATAATAAAAATAGACCGTATCTTTTAATAATTTTTATATACTTTTATATGATTTTATATGTCTCTATTCAAGCAAGAAAGGGTCAATTTTCTTTTTGGTAAGAATTAGCTAAAAGCTTCGTTTACATTCTTCAACAAAATTGGGAATCTTACTTATAGTAGTAGCTTAGCTTCCTTATGATATATGAGTTGTTGATTTTGATTCTTTTTTGATCCCTTGTTTTCTTTTTTTACTAACAATCTTATCAAATATCAATTTATCCCTGTTTTGCTCCATTAAAATTGACCTCTTTCTTCTCTTTGTGGCCCATTTTTTATGCCAAGCAGAAATTCAAAGGGAATAGTCTAAAATTTGGTCCTTTTAAGATGATAAAGTGAAGGGTTGCCTAAATAGGAAAGTGACCGGGTCAACGAAGAAACATTAAACTTTTTCAAATATTATTAAAAGAGACGGTCTGATTTTAGTATAAAAGTAGATCTGTAACTAAATGAACTAAACTAGTCACCGAAAGAAATTAACCTAGTCACTGTTGGGCTAATTCTCTTTTTAATATCGGGTTTACCATTGCCTAATTTTAATTTTGAAGTATACGGTCTCTTACAAGACAAACTCAAACTTTTTTTCCAGTTATGCTTAGGTTATGTTTAGGTTATGTTTAGCCCAAGGCTGGTAATTAGAAGAGCATTCATACAATGATGAATAATTTTCCTAGACATACCAAATTTGAAATTTTCCAACTATCAAAACTATTACAAAGAGTTCACTCCTGGTACACCCGGGTATACCATGATGAGCATGGTACACCCAGGGGTATTTTTGTAATAAATTAGAATTTCATGTGCTCATTTGACACCAAATTTGCTCATATAGGCATTTTGCTCATTTGCTCATTTTGTAATAAAAGTGTTTGCTCATTTTCTTAAACGAGTAGAAATGTTTGCTCATTTGTTCATTTTGCTCATTTGCTCATTCGTTCATTTTGTTCATTTGGAGAAAATAGTCTTGGGTGTACCATGAGCATGGTACACCCAGGTGTAATATAAATATTCTCCTATTACAAAATATCAGACTATTATATATAACTATGCACAATCATCTATATTATCACCCATCCACCATTTTTTTGATAAAGGGAAGAAAACCTTAGGGGAGGCCTCTAATCCGGAGGCCAGCCTAAAATATCCTTACGTATGAGGAGAGAAAAATCCAAACCATAAGGAGGGAAGCAATAACAAAGGGAGGAAACAGAGTGACCCCGATGAGCCATGAAATCCGCCGCACGATTAGCCTCCCTGAAGCAATGATTCACCGACACCGAGTTGAACTTCAGGAGCTCCTTACCTACATCACAAATACTATTATCAATTTCCCAAGGAATATGCCAAATATTCTTAACAACATTGATAACTGTTAGATTATCTCCTTCAATAATAACATTAGGAAGGTTCAAAGAATGGGCTCCCCTCACAGCTTCAAGCATCCCCCAAGCTTCAGCTTGCAGAATAGAGGTACTACACCCCAAAGCATTGGAGTCTGCCATAATGACTTCCCTCTCGTGGTCTCGAATCACACAACCCAGAGAGGCGCTACCATTACTTAATTTAGATCCATCAAAGTTAATTTTGACCACATCGCTTGGAGGCGGAGCCCAGCAAATACCCGGACCCCTACTGATACCACACTTTGCCCCCCTGAAACCTCCATATCTTTGGGACGAGGCCAATTGGAAAAAAACTCGAAAATGGCAAAACTAGCTCTCCTCGAGGACACATTCTCCTCATTAAAGATAATCTTGTTACGAAAAAACCAAATAAACCACCAGGACGTGGCAAACATCGCAATCTCTTTCAGAGAGAGGAGAGCCTTTGAGAAAACAAAGAGTATCTTTAAAACGAGCTAGACGCAGAAATATTAGCCAAAGAAGGTAAACAAGGCCACCCCCTAGAGGCTTGAAGATGAAGGAACACATCGATTGTGAAAGGACACAAGAAAAATAGATGAGTAGAAGTTTCACAGTGATTAGTACATAAGACACACTGTTGAGGAAGGAAAACATGGCTTTTTTCTAACCTCTCTTTCGTAGGGACGCCGTCATTACAAACTTTCCATAAGAAATTTTTAATCTTAGGGGCAACATCCACATCCCAAATCCACCGGAAATTGACAATCTCCGGCGGAGAAGGGAGCAACCCCTAAGCTAACAGGGCACCTGACTTAACTGAGTAGACACCATCAGCCGAAAGGCCCCAGAAAATTTATCCAGCTGCTCTGAAATCGGAATAAACGGGGAGCATAAACATACAAAAGTGTTATTTAGTCTTAATTGGAATCTACTTTTCCTTATTAATTTCGATATATTAAGTCGTATCTTTGAATATGGTTGCTTTTAAAGTTTTGTTTGTACCTTTAAAGAAACAATTTACCATATCTATCCAGATTGTCACGCTAGCTAATCTTCTCAATTCAATTGGAAAAAAATATATATAACTCTTCCTATATTTTTTAGATCCACATTTGACCTTATTATGCAATTCATATGGCTTTAGGAGGAAAGGATGAGGAGCTAGCTCATGTGGTAGAGCACTCCTCTCTGATCCTTGAGGTGAGGGGTTCGATCCTTACCCCCAGCATTATGTTGGGGTATTTCCTTAGCATGCTTTGCATGCTTTACCAACCAATTTGCTGGTAGTTCCTACAAGGCTAGTAGCCTTGGTAGGGGTTAGCCCTTGGGCTGACTTAATTTCCCAATCAAAAAAAAAAAATGGCTTTAGGAAGTTCGATCCTTACCACCAGCATTATGTTGGGATATTTCCTTAGCATGCTTTGCATGCTTTACCAGCTAATATGCTGGTAGTTCCTACAAGGCTAGTAGCCTTGGTAGGGGTTAGCCCTTGGGCTGACTTAATTTCCCAATAAAAAAAAATATGGCTTTAGGAGGTTCGATCCTTACCCCCAGCATTATGTTGGGGTATTTCCTTAGCATGCTTTGCATGCTTTACCAGCCAATGTGTTGGTAGTTCCTACAAGGCTAGTAGCCTTGGTAGGGGTTAGCTCTTGGGCTGACTTAATTTCCCAATCAAAAAAAAAAAAAAGGCTTTAGGAGGATTAAATTATCCAGTAATTGAATGACCATATTCTTATCTATCTCCATTATATAAGCTGAGAGAGCAGTTATGGTGTTCCCCAATGAAATGTCTTTTTTATCATAAGCTAAATATATATACTTAATTGAATATTCAGACAATTATATCCTTTTCTAATTTAAAGATGGGTCAAAATTTTCAATAGTAAACTAAATAAGCATTAACAAAGTAACTTGACATAATGAGAAAAATGGTTACTCAATAAATAAAAATTACAAATATAATCTGACTACAAAACTTTACATCTAAATATTTATCTCAATTTCTAAGAACTTTATAGATTATAGTAGTTTGTATAACAATAATTATAAATCACACTTCTATAGTTATATTTTGATGAAATTTATTAAGAACATATCCAAATGATTGACGCACGCATTGCGTGCATAAAAACAAACTAGTAATGGAATATGGCATCAAGATATAACAGGGATGATCATGATAGAAAAAGTAGCGGAAATTCCATGAGAAAAAGGCAAGAAATGGAAACAAAACCATATCTTTTCCATTGTAGCTCTCACAAATCACATTTTAAAAGAATAATCTTGGATACGTTCCCTGTATGGAAACCAAATGCTTATTTTATAATTCCTTAGTCAACAAAATGTAATCCCCTTTGTTTATTATGGTCTAAATGATGCTTTAACCATAATATCTTTTATTAAATATATATTCCCTCCATCTCTTTTCTTTTATCTTTGATAGATCATCTTTAAAAATTCGTCGCTTTATTAACTTGTTGCTCATTTTCCCATTTTAATTCGCCAACCAATCTGCTGCTCTATAATCTTCAGGATATAAGTGTACGAAATCCAATTGTACCAAAAGCTCACTTTAGTAATAGTTGTGTGAATGCATTCAACTCCATTAGCCGTTTCAAATTTGTAAAATTTGGGATGTAGACTTGATTATCAACTTGGACCATTAGCTTCTTAAATCAGGATTCGTCTTTTAAAGTCTTAATGCATTATATCTTCCCAAGTTGATTGTGAAGGTACTGTAAACTCCTAATCTTCTATGGTCACTTTGACTCACAAGTTATAAATTCCTCTTCCAGGGCTCCACCTAGGCTACATGATATGAAATCTTCTTTTGTCCGCCGCACCTTCCTGATTCAGAGTGAACCACTCCAAGGGTGGTGCTTTCCATCACATACACGAAGTCGGTGAAAGATGTCTTTATTTTATTTTATAACAAGCAAGGTATCCACCGACGATAGTAGTGACTAATCCCCTTGCCTCGGGTGCTCCACTTAAGGGTAAATGACTGGTTAAGAATCTCTTTCCATTTTCAAATGTTGAGGATCAGACCTCGACCATGTAGTTAAGGGACAAAAGTGAATAACCACTATGCCAAGACCACTTGGTTAAAAGATGTCTTATGTTGATCACTTAAATAGTAGTAACTTCATTCTACAATAGATATACCATTTTTCATTTTGGCATATTTTTAAAAAAAAAGAGGAGCAGACTTAATTTATATTAATCAAGTCACCCGAACTTGGGCTAGAGTTCCCAATGGGATCCGACATAGTCTCCATACATTTTGACAGTATTTATCAACCATGCAATTTCTCTCTCACCATTATGTAAGAAAAACATATTCAAGTGACATGTTATTAAATTCGTCTTAATGCAAGGATTTCATATATCAACTTTTTATAATATGTATTTATACGCAATTAGAGATATTAATGTACAAACAAACGTATTGGCGTAAGTGAAAAAACAAATGGTGCATGTATTGTGAAACGAAGGTAGTAACAAACAATAAAAAAAGGAAATACAAAGAGAGGAGAGCTTAAAGAAATTCTAGGAGTTAATGCAATACCTCTAATCAAACAAACCTGAACTTATAAACCTTATTCGGCAATCTGCCTCTTCTCCCCTTTTTTCTCTTCTCTAAACTTTTCTGCAAAACCCTAATTTTTAATCTAGGGGTTACCTTTCACCATTCTAGGCGATGGTAAGCTCTTTTGTTCCTTTTAATTTGTTATTGGCTTTGTGATATTATTTCTAATGAATTTCAGTCTCACTTTAATGGAGAGTTTTATTACCCATATATTGGGTTATATCTCTCTCCATGGGACACTTTAATTTGTGGACATTATTTTTGGTTTTTTTGTGCAATTCAAGAAGTCGATTTGTTGATCGAAATTTGTGTGGGGTTGCAACAGATGTCAGTACTCTGTTAGATCTCCTCAACGATCATGGTTTTGTCATATTAAAGTTGTATTTATTTTATTTTGATATGTAGTGTTAGTTTGAGTTGTATTGTAGATGTCGTATGATTTTGATCAATAAACTAATTTTATTTCCAAGAAAAAAAACCCCCTCAAATTTCGATTACATTAAAATATTCGACCCAATCCGAATAAGTGAGATAATGTTGGAGATTTACGACCAATTTATGGAAGTGCATTGATACGATTAACTTGTTACTTCGATTAAGGAAAAACAATTGTTTCTTTTTTGAAAAAAGAGATTAAGCAAGTGAGTTAGGTTACAACATTTAAACTTGAAAATGACCTACTTTGACTCAATCAACTACTTATATAGAAATTTCCCGAATAATTATCTAGTAGACAATGTAAATTCGGCCAAAAGATTGTATACTCTAAGCCATAGTCATATTTTTTTTATAAAATCCAAACAAGCATATATTTGTAGTGAATTTGTTCATTTTGGCTTGAGCCGCACCCGCCACGAAAGAGTACAAATGCACTTTGCATGACCGAGAAGGTTCCTTTGTAACTAGCTATATACCATGTTAAGTTTATTAATATTGAAAATGGGCTTAGGCAATCCAATAAGGAGGTGGAGAGTTCGGTCTGCTTATAATGATTAACTCCTTTAGCTTAAAAACAACCTAAGCTCTGATACCGTATTAAACGGGCCTGGGCCGCACCCGCCACGAAAAAGTGCAAATTCACTTTACAAGACCAAGAAGGTTCCACCATAAAATTATATGGCAATAAGAGGAGTAGCCCCTTAGCCCCCTTTGTCTTATAAAATTAAGTCATCTCTCTTCTTATATCAATGTGGAATACTCACATATGTTGTACACTATACATCATATACTTCAACATTATACAAGTAAATCGTTTAATAAATCAATCGAATTAAGGTTGAGTTTCCCAACCTAATTAGTAAAAAGATCAAATTCAGATTGAGATATCTTCAAACCATTTATCATCGACCCAAACACGAATCCAATCTGCTATTCGCGGACCCGCCCTCCCTTTGTCCTTTGATGACAAGGAAGGGCACCACACCATACAATAACAAATTACTCCATGGCGCGGACTCTCACCCTATCTCTCTCTTCCCCCTTCCAAAGTCCTTATAAATTGGCAGTGCGCCACGATTATGATTCATAATCAGCTCTTTCCTTTCCTCTTTGCCCCCTTCACTCATCCTTTTTAAGTCATAACAAACACAAATATTACTTGTGGTGTCTCTTTCTCTCTTCTCTTTGCTTTTTTGGCTTCTTTTACACTTGATTTTGCTTCAATTGGCTGCTTCTTAGTTACCCACTTTAAAAGTTTAGTACTACTTAGTGCTTTTTTTTTTTTGTGCAATTGTGGGTTAGTTTTGTTGGTTTCTTTTCTATTACTACCAAAAATTACACAAAAAAAATGGACAACAAGAAGCCACAAGTTGGTTCATCTTCTTCTCTCACTTCTCAGCTTTTTGGGTCTCCAGAATCATCATCATCCAATGATGTTTTAGCTTCCATTTTCCCACCTAAGGTATAATTAACCCCTTATTTTTTTTCTCTATGTTTTTCTTCATAATTAATAAGAAAAAAAGCTAAATGCAGCCTAAGGCGGCATATAAGAAGCTAAAAAATGGAAAAAACAAGCATTAATTGATTATTTATTACATAGATTAATGCAAACTTTTGTCATAAATTTACAACTAAATTTCATTTTAAGCAATGTATTTATGTCTTATATGAAGTACTAAGGACTGCGTATAGCATAACCTAATTAATAATACTAAATGCTGCATGCTTTTTATTATTATTATAGTAGTAAAATTCAAAAAAAAAATCCACCCTATTTTCCCCTGTTTTTGGTTTCTGCTTATAAATTAATTTAATAAAGTTGGGATTTTGGTAGTACCCTTAATAACCTAATATTGCTAAATTTGTTTCTTTTAAATCATTATTATTTATGAAAGATCGTATTAAAGATTTTAAGTTTTGCCTTAATAATAAGCATTCTTGAAATTTTCTTAAACAAAAAATAGTTCTTATTTATTTTGTTTTGGGATAATAATTTACAGGGTACAGGAAGAAATTCAAATGAGCCTTCTGGAAATCAGCCATGGAATACTAAACAAGGTATTTCAAGCTTCAATATTGAATCCATTATTCATAATTTTATTACAAATGTTTTTATTATCATAATTATTTATTAAAAAAATATTGGGGAAATTTTGGATTTATTATTACAAAATAGTTCTTCCTAAGAATATCCTACCACTTTGCCACTAGATAACCACTAACATTATAAAGTTTTGTCACTTTTAGAGTTGCACATGAAAAGTTTAGTACTAGTTACGTATAACAAGTTACAAAAATTGTGTCGATATATTCCTTATAATCCAAAACAAGATAAGCTTTTGAGCTCTGTTATCTTCTACCTTTTTCTTAAGCTTGATATTTATAGGTTTATCAAATTTATTAATATTAATATAGTGGAGTTTGGTGGTAAAATTCTTATCAAGAGATTAAAGTTGTTCATGTATCCCCTTTTAGTTTGACTGATCTATGTTAAATTCCAATAGTAACTACTAAACTCTTTTTCTGAATAAGTGCAACGTAAGGTTTAATTTTTATGTTTATCAATACATAATTTTGACTATTAATATCTCTAGTTATGTATTTGTAAAAGTTATAAATAGTTGATATTATGTAAATATTGATTGAAATAAATCAAACTGCATTTTGTGTGATCATTTTTGTTTTTATATATTAGTAAAAAAAAATACGATCAAATAAAATGTGTGAATAAAGCAAAAGTTAAACTGACACACTAAAAAAGAAATAGAAGAAGTATCTTATTTATATCTAGAAATAGTAGTACAAAAATAGTAGGATGTTTGAAAAAAAAAATGTTATTTTTTTAAAAAATATGACAATAATGATTTTTTTATAGGATTTTCTAATAGTATACTAGTAGTACTAAAGTTAGATCATGGAATGAAACTAGATGTTAGCTGTGATCGTTTTTGTAAAATCTTTACCACTAGGCGAAGTTTTACTTGATATAGTCTATCCTTAACGATGAGGATTTGTGATGAGGTGACTACTAATTACGTACGGACTGAGTATGTATGGATGATACTATTGGAATTGAATAATCTATCCTCTTAAGTTTACGTACATTAATTAATAAGTCTATAACGTATAAGTTATATTGTTGTGTTCTTCCAGATGACACATACAAACATGGTGATGCAACGTATGGTAGCTTGAGCTCCTCTCTATACTATGGTGGTCGAGAATCGTACGCAAAATCGCCTACTAATCAGACCTCTACTTCATATCCTAAAGTAAGTCTCCATACCAAAGAATATATCTTCTTACCATAACTAGGATTTGAGTAATAATCATTTCAGTGTCTATTATATTCGAAAATATCAACTTTTTGGAATTTTTCCGTTACATTATTACAAACGTTTAATGTTCAAATCCTCGAATTTTTTTGAAAAGAAGCAACCAATTAGTAATAGGAGGAGTAGGTCATTAAGTCCCCAATTCATTTGGGCTGCGAAAAACTGAACTGAAATGAGTTGAATATAAGAGAGTGTGCGAATTGAACTGCGAGGAACTAATAATAAGTCCAGAAGAACAGGGCTTAAGTTTATATGTCATCCATCCTATCTCTTTTTTCAATGTGGGAAAAGCTAACACCTTTAACAGCTTATGTTACAAGCATTTCAATTACTACACCTTATAGTATGACTACTCTTTCTAATTTTTGGTTTGCTTATTAATGTATTAGTTCAAGAAAGATGGTGGAGAAGATGATCCAAGTGGTGCTTCAAGGGGAAACTGGTGGCAAGGTATGTCTTCTATTAATGCATGTTAACTGACCAAATCTTTATTTACATATTTGGAACTTCAGAAAAATTAAACCTTTAAGAGTTTTATAACATTGCATTTTTCTTTACAGGATCACTTTATTATTAGGATCTATGCGCTGGCCGTCTAACACCGTGTGAATATTATGGCTCATGAGGTATGAAAAACGTGTATAAATTATGCTTTCTTGACCTTATGATATAAACATCTATAATCAGGGGCGAAGTCAGGCTTGGTTGTCGAGGGGGTCAATTGACAGAGAATTCTAAACATGATTGTTGAGGGAGGTCAATCTCTATTATATAAGACAACACATGAGGGACACAAAAAAATAGAAAAAGGAAAAATAATATAAAGGATAACTAACTGTTTCATTTGAATAAAAAAAAGGGAGGGAAAGTAAGACATTTAATTTTTTTTTTTGACAGAAGACATTTAAATTGAAAACATCAGTTTTTTGAGAAAATAAAATGTAAAGATAGTTATTCTACCTAATTAATTTTATTTTTTACTTCATTTGTTATCACTCGTTATCGCACGCATTGCGTGCATGTAAGACTAGTTTACCTATAAAACAAGATATAACCATTGATTATCATTGATTTTCTTCAAAGCTATGTTCGGGCTGCAAGGTTCATGGTCCTCTTAGGTCCCAACATAGCTTTGCCCCTGTCTATAATATTGAATTAGTGCTAGTCTCTGCTAGGTTTATAACCATAATATGCTAAAAACGAATTAGAAGTTGAAGGTGTTTCTAATGAAGTTCAATATTATCTCTCTTTTGCAGGAAAACTGCTTAATTATAAAGTTATTATCATATACTATAGCAAGGTTCTGGTCTTTCAGCATATATTATAAATGGAGAATAAGCAAATTTGCAATCCATGGATAACAAAAAACTTTGCAAGGGGATTGATTTTACGGGTTCGAAGAACTTCTGAACCGCAAAGTTTTCTGCATTAGTATATTTGTCTAGGATTTAATCTATGGTCTTAATGGAAAAATTACGATGTTGGGAAATGATGCTTGTTTTAATGTATCTATTGAGATTTACAACATAGTTATGAACCTCTTTTTCTTAAGGAAAAGGGCACTTGTATATTTAGTGAGTGGTAACATGTTTTATATATATGTAATTTGTACTATCTAACATAATCTACGTATTCATGTGATCTCTTTTTCTCTACAAATAACTCTCACAAAATTAAGAGGCCCGAAATAAATCCTAAATCGTACTTAGCAACTCGATTATGTTCTAAACTGAAATTGACGTGATTGGACTAAAAACGATTGATTAATTGTCATCTAGATATAAATATATAATTAAAACCCGTATTATTTGGATTTAATGCATGAATAAGAAATCGAATCCAATCTCTCATCAACATAGAATGAATTGATCAGAAGTGTTGGTTTGTCACTTATATCATCAAATGAGTCGTTAACAAGATTATGTAATTCTGTAAAAAGATCCTAAACTACCATTTGTGGTAGAGCTGATCAACTCCGCCCGGCCCGATTTTTGGGATGAGTCTGGACAGATTTTTTTGGCCCGCGGTCGGGCTCAGCCCGGCTTGATCCGATTTTTTTGCTTTGGACTGGGGTTTTGGCAAGCTGAAAATGACTTTTAAGTCTATTTTTGTTGCCCGGTCCAATTTTGGCCCGAAATAGCGGACTTTTGGCACAAAAAATTGGCCCGGCCCGATCAAGAAGCAGCCTAATAGATAAATCACCAAAAAAAATGTATCAGAAACTGAAATTTATCTAAATCGTGATCCATTCATTCAATTTGAATTAGATTTTTTAGGCGCTGCCCGACCCATAATTACCTCTGAATTGTGGTTAGATCCAAAAATAGCCATAGCATGTAAAATCAGCTCCAAGAAATCTATCTCACAAGTCACACCCAAGGGACCAATAACATTGAAGCATATTCTACTACATATGTGATATGTCCTTAGCTTTATTCTCAATTATTAGCTTCAACAGATAATGAGTACGTTATATCATTCACAATGTCTCCAGAAAGTTCCAACAAGCAAAAGACTTAACATTCCCCTCCAAGATTCCAAATTAGTGCTCCATGCAACCAAAAATGGGGAGGATGAAAATGACTTGAAACTTAATTTTGCACTTGTTTTGGAAGCAAAGCAATTAATGTATACGACTTCTAGTACGAGTATTGGTAAAGTCTTGTGGAAGTGGTTCCTGTGATCTGATATCGAATCTCGTTTACACTTGGAAATCCTGGCTCTCATGCTAAGGTTCAAGATGTAGAAGCATGCAACACAATACCAATATAAAGAACAAGAGCCAAAGGGACTAAGACAAGAAGAGGTACACAAGCAACCAATGTATAAAATTCGTGACAAGCCAATACACCCAACTTAATTTGTACCAAATTGACTAAAGCCAACATCAAAAATACACAACCAAACACTGAACCACAAGCACAAACCAATATCCCACCCCTTAGTGCTAGACTATTGACATGAACAACCATGGTATTAGCCGGACTCATTGCTCGATCACCCACATTGCCACCACTCGTCTTGATGGCTAGTTTAAGGGCTGATGCTATAAGACTAGATAACAAAAACGCACAAAAGGAGTATACATGGTAGACAATGAGGTCCTCCGCGATATAAGAGGGTGCTAAGCATGAAGATGACGCGTTTTTTGTGTTAACAAGAGTGTAACTTGGATTACTAGGATCTGAATTAACAATGCCTAAGAAGAGGGCTAAGGTGAACAACGAATTTACGTTCACTATGCCATCTAAGGCCATTATATGAATGGGTGTTGTATTGGTACTTGATTTGTTTGTCATGTCTTCTATTATTAGGAAGGTAGGTTTATGAAATTATGATTTATGAATGAAGATAGTTACTTTAATTTATACAAAAAAAATGGTCACGGATGTTTTTCATGGTTGGTGATGAATTAGGGAAGAGAAACTTCTAAGCAACTGCCTGATATGGCTTGTAAGAAAACATTTCCTTGGTTTTCAAAGGAAGTTCAAAAAGTGCAACAAAAAGAAAAAACGCCGTTGCCGGGGATCGAACCCGGGTCACCCGCGTGACAGGCGGGAATACTTACCACTATACTACAACGACTTGTTGATAAATAATTTAGACATCAAAAATTTATTCTTTATCGTAGGTTGCTGGCTTTTAAATACATGCATCATTTATTCTCAGGCACATAAAATTCACCAAAATACTTTTAATTAAACGTTTTGTAACCAATAACTAATATTTTATTATTATCTCTATTGTAAAAAAAGTGTCAAGTCGGTGAAAATATGCTTTTTAGGTTTTTGGAAACATCAAATGTGACAATTGATGAGTTGATGACCTTTAATCACTGACATATTTTTGGTGAATACTTTTTTCATTTTTTAATAAATTACCTATTGACTTTTGACCTTATTCACATATTATACTTTGACATTCTCCTATTTTTTATATGTAAGAAAAAATATAATCATTTGATATCTTTTTAAAGCTATCACATTTATAATTTCATGATAGAAAATTTTTATAATTTTCACTTATACATACATATTTACAATTAATGATCACACTTGTGGTGTAGCAAACGTACAAGGCTTTTGAGTACAACTGAAAATACGAGGTAGTATTTTTCAAATTATATGATATATAATGCATTTTTCAAAAGTTAGAATATATAGTGGTTTTTTTATATTAAAAAAAACGGTTTTTACACCAAATATCCCCGAGTTTACAGAAAATTTACAGGTTACCCTCTCACTTTTGAAAATACACAAGGTACCCCTTAGTTTCACGATAATATACCCAAATGCCTTAATGGCTAACGGCATTAATAACCTCCGTTAGTTATTGACCCTAATTTTCTATTTCAAACCTTAATTAACCCCCAACCTAAATCCTAAACCCTAACCCTAATCCTTCTACCATCCCAGCAGCCCCTCTCCCCTACCTAAGAAGGGGGGTGGGGCGCTACGGTGGTGGAAGGAAGGGTGTTGTGTTTCGAAATCGGGGTGAGGGTGAGGGTGAGGGAGGGGGCTGTAGGGTTGGTGGGAGGTTATGGAAAGGGTGGTTAGGTTTAAGGTTTAGGGTTATGGTTATGGATACGGGTTAGTATTATGGTTAGTGGTTAATTAGGGTTTAATGACTAACAGTGATTAACGGAGTTAATTGTCATTAGTTATTAATAGTATTTGGATGTATTATGAACCTCAGGATTATCCATGTATTTTAAAAACGTGAGGGTATTTCGTGAATTTTTTGAAAATTTATAGGTGGTAAAAAAAATCGTGAAAAAAAACTAAAGGTGGTGTATGGGAGTTTAGATCTAGTAGAGTTAGTAAATAACTCTACCACGTAGAGTTTAACAAATCATAGCCATTGATTTTAAAATCAGTGGTTTATATATTCTTTCCCAAAACTTCCCTCCTATTTTCCCCAAAAATCCTCCCCCTCCTAATCTCTTTCCATAAAATCTGAATCGTTGATTTTAAAATATAAGGTTAGGATTCAACTCCATTATGTAGAGTTTTCATCAAACTCCACCAAATCCGAACCCCGTGTATGGTGAATTTGTTTCCTTCAATCATCATTCAAGTAAAAATTAAATACCAAGTGGCTAACATTGCACGCACGCTAGCCGAACACTGTCTTTTCAATGCCTTTTTCTTCCAATTGAATTGGAAAGCATATATTAACCACTCTAATCAATTAATTAATCATATTATATGCTCCATCAAAACTTGAATATCGAACTGAATTCGTCAAAATGAAAATGATATCGATCCAACTAAGCTGCCTATTCATTTAGGACCGTAATTTCCATTATATGGACCACGCAATTGTATCATGTTCATGTATCTAAGCACACACGCCATATATAGAAAGCCTAAAAGTCAATATTTTTAACTTCCTTTTAGAAACATAAACCTAATGGCTAATGCATTTTC
Organism: Beta vulgaris subsp. vulgaris; assembly: GCF_026745355.1. Lineage (NCBI taxonomy): Eukaryota > Viridiplantae > Streptophyta > Magnoliopsida > Caryophyllales > Amaranthaceae > Beta > Beta vulgaris. The sequence goes on along the minus strand of NC_079208.1, from coordinate 57,390,633 downwards.
ATGATCGTGGCCACTCATTGGACATTGGGATAACTATGACACTGTTAGTGAGCACAATCATATTGAATTAATTTAAAATTAGTGCGCATTAATCACATTTTTTCTAGCACAATTATTAGACCTTCTCTAAAGTGATCAAGTTGTGTTTGAACATTTTGTTGCCACGGATTAATTTGCATATATAAATATAAGTATTGCTAAGTTTTATATTCGGCCTGTCACACACATAGTTAATTATGTAATTAGTTCATATATAAGTTTAATTATTGTAATTTGATGTCACTAATTTATATACTAGGGTTACTTATAATTATTGAAATCATTATAGCAGGGAATACTAATAAGTGTTAGGTTACTTATATCCCATATTCAGATTACTCATCTTAACGAATATTGACCAATATAATTGAAGGTGCTTATAACTTTTTGGGCTACATATAATTTGTTGGGGTATTTATTTACAATTACTAAGGTTACTTGTATAAATTTAAGGGTGTTACTTCTGTTCTAATATAGTGAATTTGTGTTTAATCCACGGTACTACAGAACTATTAATTATGCGACTAGTCGTATAGAAGACTTGCTGCAAAATCAAAGTTGTGGGACCAGACTCCTACTTACCTTAAATAAAGTTTCATCCTTTTATACATAGATGATGATGCTAGATTCCATCAATTAGGAGACTCTTAGCAATTGACTATAAAAGAAGAGTTATGAAACACATGTTAGAGAATTGTGCTTGCTAGGCTAGTGTTCCACCATTTGTTTGGAGCAAGTTAAAATGGGGGAAGAAGTGAAAGCTGTGAAGTTATTTGGTGTATGGTCAAGCCCTTATAGCCATAGAATACAACTAGCACTAAAAATGAAAGATATACCCTTTGAATATGTTGAAGAGGACTTGTCCAATAAGAGTTTTATGCTTCTTAACCACAACCCTGTCCACAAAATGATACCTGTTTTGGTCCACAATGAAAAACCAATAGTTGAATCCTTAATTATTCTCGAGTATATTGATGAAATCTGGAAAGATCGTCCTCTTTTACCACAAGATCCCTATGAAAGAGCCCAAGCTCGTTTTTGGGCTAGATTCATTGATGATAAGGTAATTAATTCTACTACGATCTTATTTTGTATCAATTAGATAGGAACTAGTATTGGGTTCGGGCTTGCCCCCGGGTTGGTATTGTGTTTTCGAACTTAATATTTTTTTCCGTTCTCACTGATATATATTAAGGACAACTCAACATTTAAAAGGTACAAATATAATAATGTGGATGCTTAAAGCATGATTAAAAGTTAGTTGAAATGGTAATTGTCTCTTGTATAATAGCAAGAGGTTATATATTCAAATCTTGTTGTAAGCTAATTTTAGCTTTGTTAATTGACATGACTTATCACTTATGTACACATTGGACAATTCTAGTGGAGTAACAGAGGTGTCACGTGACGTGTATACAATTTCACGCATGCCTTTTAATATATTTGTATAGATAGATATTAGGGGATTGGAATTTATGAAATCCCAATTTCAAAACCTTCTCCAATGCATGAAAAAAAGCACTACATAAGTAACATAATAAGATATATTATGCATGTCGGGTCTAGGTCATGCCTGGGATAAATTTTTAAATGAAAAAGCACGACATAGTCTAGATATTTGACCCTTTACATGGTATAAGTGTACAACCTATAGAACAATGGGATCGTGGGCCTTGTCATGTCTAGGCCTTAGTTTTGGCTCTAGCCGACCTAGCATGAGCGGCTAACATGCTGGTGCATGGGTTGTAGCCTAGCCGAGTATTTAACACGAGCACGACCTAACACAGTCAGTGCCATCATAAATTGTTTACCTTATGTTTTTCTTTCTTTTCACCTAAAACTCATTCCAGTTTTCATTTTATTTAAAAATATTAAACATAAGAGTATGAAAATCGAAAAGAAAGAAAAATAGTAGTTCCTATTTTTTGTATTTATAGTTTTCCAAAATTCAGTTATTTCAACTACATCGATCAAATGAAAAGTAATATGAATAAGTTTGATTCATTATACAAACCTGATATGACTTTAATTTTTAAGTCTTAAAGCACGAAATTAGTTATGGCAATGATATCGAATATTATGAGCTCTTTGGTGAAATTCCTTAAAAAGACTTAGCAATAAAGTGTCCAAGCAAGCCAATATCATATTTTTCATGTTTATTTGTAGTTATTACCAAGTGTGTGGAGGTATTTCCTTAGCAAAGATAATGAGGAAAGAATGAAGACCAAAGAAGAAGCTATCATGCTACTAAGAATTCTTGAAAGTCAACTAAACATGAAAAAGTTTTTTGGAGGAGATATTCTTGGATACGTGGACATAGTTGCAAATGTTGTCGCATTTTGGATTGAAAGGGTGCAAGAAGTTGTTGGTATAGAACTTCTCAACAAAGAAAAGTTCCCAATTTTATATAGATGGATTGAGAAGTACTATGATGATTCTATTACCAAGGGATGTCTACCACGAAAAGATAAGCATATGGTATATATTAAAGCTCGTTATGAAGTAGCACTTGTAAAACAAGGACAATTATGTAAGTCATCCTAGTATATGATTAATAGAGTTTGAGGTGTGTGAACAAGGTTTTCCTCCACCTCAAATCTTAGACATTTGCGAGATTTAAGTTCATTTCATCAAGTGTGAGATCTCTAGTTTGCTTTGATCGGATCAACTTTAATATATTAAATAGTTGTGCACGGAAGGAGTACTAATAGCAGATTAGCACTATGCTTCTTACTTTGTCGAATTTTAGATATTTTAAGATCGAGGTTTAACTTAAGTTTAATTTTGTGAACAAGATTTCTTCTTTCTGATGGTGGGAATAGCTAAATCTCTAGATGTTTGAAACATAAGTTTGTGGAGGTATTTAAGAAATTTTCCTTGAATAGTCTTATTGTATGCACGTCGTCAATCAACTAGATATATCAAACTGCATATAAACAAAGCAATCTTTCACGATTCCATCTGACAAAAAATCAAATATACAACAAGAAGCTAGAAAAGTTAACATCATGATCAGCAGTCATTGAACTCTTTCATCAGTTCATGCAACATTATTTATGGAAATTAAAATTAAGCAGAAGATCACATCCAATCCAAAAGAAATAGTAGTGATTATCAGGAGAACCATGTACAACAAAGTTGTTGGTACTTTCACTCTTCACTCTTCAGCATTCATTGCCACGGTCCTTTACAACTGTCACAGGGCAAGTTGCATGCTCTAGCACATAGCTCGTGACGCTCCCTAAAAGTACCCTGTTTTTTGTTACACATAATGACATAATTAGTATTGGTTTGAGACATTAATACAAAAGGCAATGATTTGAACATTATCCTCTTCATATTTGATAACAGTTTTCATGACTTCACCAATTAAGTTAGTTGGCATCTTGGCGAGATTATAACATTAGGTCACTTTGAGATATAGCGCTATATGGGAAAAAATGCATATCAAGTCGATAATAATGTGTAAGTATTCATTACGGTCTCACCTTCGGATAGCACTAAGACCTCTGCTTCCCATGATCATAGCATCCAATTCTAAGCTCCCAATTGCTTCACAAACCTTTTCCCTTGCATCTCCCCAGTAAATTTTCCAAAGCACAGTTACCTATCAACATATAGATTAGATTCCCATTTCACAATTGGATGTAATTTCTCATTGAAACCACCATTTCCATCGGTCGAAAATCAATTGGTCATATTACTAGTTTTTTGATCCATATGAGCCACGAAGGCAGTACAAAGAAGGGCAGGGGGATTTGAACCTGTGACCATCGTTCACAGCACCTTAATCTTAACCAATAGTAGTAGTACTATATGTTAGACTAAAAATTTAACAATCAATTTCAAAAGAAGGTAAACTCGCTCCATTCCAAATTAGTTGTCACCTGACTGTTATTTATGTGACAATGAAAATCGGAGCATGTTAATTAGTATAAACAACATTTGTAAAATCAAATATGGATAGATCTATAATTGTATATAAGACCTCGAGTTGTTTGGATATCAGTTCAAGCAATTCGAGGACGTCAGGCTCAGGTTGTACTCCATAGCCATGCATCACCTCCGGATCACAAAATTCAGCAAGTGGCACCAAAGCTGCCAAATCATAATATAAACAGAAAACGATCAATTTCATTACTTCTATCTTACACACATATTGTTTTAATTTCTTGCTTTTGTATAATCATAACTTATTATAAAGTTAGAATTTGTTCGTTATCGTTTTTTGTTTACCGTTTTCATTTTTATTGAAAACTAGAAACAAAGATATGGAAACTACAAAATATAGTTTCCAATATTATGTTTTCAGGTTAGGCTCGGCCAGCTGAAAAGGACCTTTTAGCCTAAATTTTGGTCCGACTCGATTTTGACATGAAAACGCGGACTTTGGGCACAAAAAGTGGCTTGCCCCGACGAATGGGCAAATTTTTTATGAGCCGTCCGGACCCGGCGTTCTATTTGATCACCTCTAATATCCATCTAGTAAGGGTAATATCCGCCAAACTGACCCCTTATTTTCTCACCAATAAGATCCAGTGATCCGCTCTAATGTCTGTATATAATTAGCATTAACATTTAGAGATAATGAGGATGGGAAATAAGAGAGACTTACGTGTACCAGATGTGGACCAAATAAGATTGCGAGATTCTAAACCTTGAGCATGCTTAACATGGATGATAAAAAGTGTATCTCCTTTCCTAAGTAGACCATCAATTGCCCATTTCAATGCTGCTTTACTTCCCTTTGAGAAATCCATTGCTAACCCAATTTTTCTTCCTTCCATAGCCATTTTTTGATCTGCAATTTTTACACAAAACTCAAATAATATAGTTCAAATTCACAATGGATAAACACCAACAATGAACAATATATAATAAGTTGATCTTAAGATATATGAAGGTGGTGTTGTTGACTTACCAAAAGTTGTTGCAGAAAGTGGCAAAATGGTAAGTGAATTGGGCAACTGCTTCTTATTATAAACCTGAATTATTCTTGTGATATGAATGGATTGATTACCTGTTGTTTTCTGTATATTATGCTAGTAGCTCTAAAGACAAGTAGCAAAAGCCAAGTCAATTGGCAATTATGTTTTCACAAGGTGACAATTTTGACAACAGTGACATTTGATATTTAGATGGCTTCAAAACGTGTTGGCTTATCCAAATATGCCCCACTTAGTGCATTGTTATAACATTATCAACATAGGAGCTTGTCCTTTAGGCAGGGATGCAGAATGTCATCTTACATTACTACTTTAAGGACGTGTTTAGCAATAACTTTAAGAATAACTTTTTAGTACGTTACAGAGTTAAAACGTCATAAATTTAAATAGTAGTGTTTGGTAAAATAGTCGTGGATAGTACCCCGACCCTTTCAAACACCCCTTGTTTGTTTGTTCCATTGATTGGTGGTTACTAATTAATTTTTGGAAAGGTGGGGATGGAGATATTTGATATAAGACAAAAATAGAGTAAATGTGCTTTCAAATAATTAATGGTTAGTCTTGAGACTTCTTCATCCGATTATACTTTTTATAAGTTAGTAAATACTTCTTCTGTGTGAAACTACTTGACACACCTTTTTGGGACATGCTTGTCAACGCATTACTTTAAGTCTTTAACTATTAATATCTCTAGTTATTTGCATGTAAAAGTTATAAAAAGTTGATATTATGAAAGCATATATTGAGAAGAATCAAACAAGATCCCACATGAGTACATGACTAAGTTTTTCCTTGAGTAAAAATCATAAAAATAGAATCAAAGGAGGATGTGTGAATAGTGCAAAATTCAAACCGTATCATCTATTTTAAAAAATATGTAGTATGATATAAATAGTTAATCTTGAAACTCTTTGACCAATTATATAAATTAGTCAACACAATATAAATAAGTCGATTGGTAACTCAAAATAGATATATCTTTATCAGCAAAACTTCAGCATATAGAGCATGAGAAACATAATTTAGCACAATATAAGGGTACAACATAACCTAAATTAATTCTTCAAATTTTCAATATAATAAAGGAATTATTGGATATCTAAACATCATAAGAACAATTGTACAATATTTATTTTTTTGTTGCAAAAGGAGAGATGACCCAATTTTATTACTAAAAAAACAAAACCGAATAAGGAAAGGGAGCTATGATAATTGTACAAGTCTAGGAATCCGCAAACTTTCAGCCCCAAACTTGAACATATAATGGTCATGTGGGCTTCGAAATACAGTTTAAGCGAATTGGGCTAGTACTGTTTTCCGGAACAAATACGTCTAATGGTACTTGTGTGGTAGCGCAATTAGCAAGATAACCATCAATTGAGTAGCACGTAATAGTCTAATAACTAGTATTTGGGTCCAGATGTTGCCTCGGGTTGGTATTGCGTTTTCAAATTTGATATGCATTTTTTTCCATTCTCACTAAAATATATTAAGGAAAACTCAACATTTAAAAGATACAAATATAATAATGTGGACACTTAAAGCATGATTAAAAGTTGGTTGGAATGGTAATTGTGTTATATTATAATAGCAAGGGGTCACGGGTTCAAATCTTGTTGCAGGCTAATTTTACTTTTGTTAATTGACATAGCTTAAATTATTCACTGAATACAAAAAGTGGTATGTTCTTTTCTTAATATTGAACTTGAATAGTTGCGTAAAATGAGGTTGAAGTGGTGGAGTAGTGGTATCGCTTCCCATTTGTTATCCCTGAGGTATAGGGATCAAACCTCATAGGACTCATCTGAGTAATTTCCCACGTACCCCCCCCCCCTCAAATGAGTCCTCTTCATCTTACCAAAAAAAAAATGCCTAGTTTTAAATTAAAACTAGTTATTAGGCTCAGGCTATGCCTCGGGTAAGAAAAAATTTCATTTATTAATATAATACTTTGTGACAATAACACTAAATACAATGTAGTCTAGTGGTTAGAACTTTAGTATATGTACTTGAGGTCTCGGGATCAAACCATATACTATGTAATTTGTTTATTTTTTTATTTTATATGTATTACATGAACTAAAACTCCCTAAGGAGAGTGCCACGTGGCACAGTTTCTTGTTTTCGCACGCCTTATAATATATTTGTATAGATGAGATGGTCTCTTATAAGACCGTTTCTTTCTGCACATAAGTCACAATTTTTTTTTATTTCCATCTCTTTGCTTTCTTTATTTTCACAGTCTCCATCAACATCTTACTTTTTTAGAATAGATGATGTGTGGTAGTATTAAATGGTAAAGCACTAAAGCTCTTATAATACACAAAAGTTTACATATTATAGATTTGTACATGAGATGATGTTACAATATACTTTCTCCGTTCTTTTTATATTACAATAATTACTATTTTCGGTAGTTTCGCATCTATTACAACAATTCTAATTTTAGTATAAAAATCAATTTTAATTGATAATATTGCCTTACTATCTTACTAAAACCATTATTAATTACTCACATTACCTTATAAAATTGCTTTTATTTTCTAAGGATGATTTCTCTCCTACTCTAGTAAATCAAAGAGTTACTATTATGCTAAATTACTCAGTTCCAAATCCTTAAAAATTGTGTCCAAACACATTGTTGTAATAGAAAAAGAATGGAGATATTATTAGTTCGGCTAAGTTTAATCGGATTGGGTCACCTTTAGTTTTTATTACTTATAACCTTCAATTTTGGCTGTTATTTGCGACATTTTTGGATTTCTCTGGGACTGGTCATATTTTCACCAGAAACATTCCTAGGATTGTCGACGTGACTTGTGATGTTGCCCGGGTGCTTGGCACCATTTGTGTTGCCTCAAAAAGCCTTTGAACACCCATGTCCCTAGGAGGCATCCCGTGGCCCAAAGTGGGTTTTTCCTCTCAAACCTTTGTTCTTCCTCAAGTAAGTTTTTCAAGTAATCCTCTTCAATAATTCTAGCTTCTAATCTAGTTTTGTTTTTGAAATTTATAGGAAGATCTTGCAATTATCAAAGGGAAGCAAAGAGGTAATGATTTTTCTGAAATTTTTGGGGTTTCTTCCATATTTGTTCTCTCTCTTCTCGCCCCTCTCTTTGTTGGCGAATTCCGGCCACCACGGTGGTGGTTCGCCGGCGAGCTCCGTCAGGAGAAGCGGCCACTGCCGGCCAGCAGTAGGTGACCGGCGACTGGGCACGAGCACAGCTGCCACCGTCGCGTCAGTGGTGGTGCGGGTGGTGCTTGTGGTGGCGCCGGTTGGGTTAGTTTTTGAGATTGTGGTTTTTGAACCACTTGTAAAAAAAAAAAAAGAAATTGTTATTATTATTTTAATAATTTACAGCAGTAATTTATTAAGTAAATTAGTAGTTTTTATGAAGTTTTAAGTATTAGTTTGTAATGGGTTTTGCCTACTAGTAAAGGTTTTCAAGTTATGACTTTAAAATAGTTTTTAAAGCCTTTTTAAGGAAAAATCAGCTTTATTATTTATTTAAGAATGCTGATTTTTATTTATTAGTAGCTTTGAATTGTTGTTGGAAGTACTAATTGATAGTACTTTATTGTTGGTAGGTTTCAAGAATAATTAAAGCCTTTGACTGTTGATTTTTGTGTAATCAAGGTACATACACTTTGACCTTGACTTTAGTAGTTTCAAAGGATATATATTTTTTATTGAGCATGAGGAGTAAGGAGAGGCTTATGCCTTGAAATTGTTTGAGTATTGAGAACTTAGAAAGGAGATTAGGAATGGAACTTTTGAGTTATTCCTATATTTGAAAAGCATGTGATTGATGATTATTGCTTTTGAGCATGATTAAAGTTATTAAGTTACTCTTGAAGTTATGGCTTGCCTATGAATATTTTATTGAGCATGGTCTCATTCGAGGTTATATAATTTATTGAGCATGGTCTCATTTGAGTTATATATTTTATTGAGCATGGTCTCATTAGAAGTTTATATATTATTGAGCAAGGCTCATGAGAAATTATATTTTGTTGAGCAAGGTCTCACAAGTTTCAAGTTATTGAGCAAGGTCTCACAAGTTAAAGTTATTGAGCAAGGACTCACAAGTAGTTGAATCATTGAGCAAGGACTCAATTGATTGGATCATGGATCCTTAAGAAAGTAAGAAAAAGGACTCATGGAGTCATTAAAGTAATAAGATGAGCAAGGTCTCAAAGAATTTAGAATTGAGTTAATTATGGTGTTTGTTGCATTCACTTGTTAAAGAAAGATAAGAAATTATTTTTTGCTAGATGTATTATTGTGATGTGTCTCACATAATGGGCTTTGGCAATAAAACTCTTGGGATGGATCCCCCATGAGTATTGAACATAAGGGGGAGTTAGTGTGAAACTATACTCCTGCATATAGCTTAGCATGACGATGTTAATGCTTTTATTTTATCAAGCAAGTTTATGGAATTCCAATTATCAAATCTTTGAGTGGACTAGGTTCACTCGTATTCTTTATCTCTGAGATGTTGAGTCTAGAGGCTCACTCTCACCCTCGTTCATTACTAACAAGCTTAAATTTCTCGAGTCAAGTTATTTAAAGTTCATGGAACTTTAGTAAGAGGTGTGGGATCTCTTACACAAGTAATAGTAGCCCGTATGACTCCAAGAGGAGGACGGTGTCCATTCATTGCCAAATAATAATAAAAGAAAGTATTTAGTAAGTTCAGTTATATGCTTGTCGCATGTAGAGTCATAAGAAGAGCAAGCCGAAGTGATTGAGGATTGCATGCATTATTATTCGCATTAGTTAGTTGTGTTATGTACTCAGCGTTGCTGATGTATGTGTTTCTTGTTTCTTTTGGTTGTTGTTTTTCCTCAACAACCCTGTGATGATCCATTTGGTGAGCAGAGTTTAGAGAAGAAGTTGCAGGTACAAGTTCTTGATGTGCATGGAAATCATAAGCATCCGGATGGGAGTTTTAGTACACGAGTACTTTCTTATTTAAGCTATCTTGAATTTTATATTTGACTTTACTTGACCAATGGGGTCAAGGTTTGACTTTTGAAGATGGGACTAGTATGGGATAGTCTCGGAGTTTGTAATTCATTTACATACTTTCTTATTTCCGTTGTATTAAAGTATTTTCAGTTTATTTTAAAAGACTTCCGCTGTATTATCTGATTAGCCTTACGTATTATCATGCGTGGCATAACAACTCCCGCAATTTCTCCTAGTTTATAAAAGGAGGAGTCGTGGGGGTGTTACAAAGTGGTTACCAGAGCTCCAAGGTTTATATTACCTTATTTTACAAAAGTTTTCGAACTTAAAAGTATTTCAAAGTCGAATTGCAAAAAGAGGAAGGGAATTGCATATGCATATGTACATTGCGTCGCATTAGTCACTAAGTCTTTATGTGTCTTAGAGCATATGTACATTGCGTCGCATTAGTCACTAAGTCTTTATGTGTCTTAGATTAGTAAGTGCTCTAAGTTCTAGTAGCACTTTTGATGTGTTTTATGTGACTAAGTGTTTGATTGCAACGTGATTGGCATTTTCTACTTGCATGGAGTCCAGTTTGGACTGAAAGGTGTAGTATGACTACAAAGTAGTGCTAGTTTTGCTCTAATCTACTACTCTAGTAAGAGAGTTAGTATAAAAGTTCCTTAGAAAGGAGATTGCGAATTAAATGTCAGCGTGGCATTTTCTTAGTATTTTGACCTATATTGAGGGTCAATAAGCGATTTTTGAGTCAAATTTTTTTTTTCTTTGGCAGATCAATGGCCGATAGAAACGCTAGAATTGATGCTCAGTTGAGGAATTTAGTCCGAGTGACTACGAATTTAGCTAGAAGAGGTCCTTTGAAGAAGAAGTCTGTTGATTGGTTTAAGAGGGTTAGTGATAGTAAACCGCCTTCTTATGATGGGAAGGGTGATCCGGTTAAGCTTGAGAACTGGGTTAGGGATTTCGAGAAGCTATTCGATGCTATCCAATGTCCAGATAATAGGAAAGTAGCTATAGCTGCATATTACCTCAAGGAGGAAGCTGACTTTTGGTGGTCGCAGCATAAAGAGACGTTAATGGCGAGGCCTGACTTTGATTGGAAGGCTTTCGGAGTAGCTATGAAGGAGAAATTTTATCCTAATTTCTTGAGGAGGCAAAAGGCCACTGAGCTCGTTTCCCAGGAAAGTCTCAAAGCGTGTATTATAACCTTTCAATTTTGGATGTTTTTGGGATATTTTTTGACTTCTCTAGGCCTGGTAATATTTTCTCACGAAACATTCCTAAAAGTGCCGACGTGACTTGTCACGTTTCTCGGATGCTTGGCAGAATTTGCATTGCCTCGAAAAGCCTCTAAACACCCCAATTTTTCATTTCTCGTTAAACCCAAAATTGCCTCGAAATGAACGTAAATGCATCAACATATTCGTTCCAAGCCACATGAATCCTTTATAATGACCTCACATGTCCGTAGGAGGCATCCCGTGGCGTTCGAAGCTAGGGCTCTGGGAAAGTCCGGAAGTGTGTAGAATAAGCTTCAATTTGGATTGTTTTTGGGACATTTTTGTGATTCTCCGGGTCTGGTCATATTTTCTCTCGAAACATTCATAAGAGTACCGACGTGACTTATATCATTGAGCGGGTGCTTGGCACAATTTGCATTGCCTCGAAAATCCTCTGAACACCCCCATTTGTTCATTTCTCGTGAAACCCATAATTGCCTCGAAATGAACGTAAAGACATCCACATAGTCGTTCCAAGCCACATGAATATTTTCCAATGACCTCCCATGTCCCTAGGAGGCATCCCGCGGCGTTCGGAGCTCGAACCCCGGGAATGTCCGAAAACCTGTATTATAACCTTCAATTTTGGTTGTTTTTGGGACATTTTTGGACTTCTCCGGGCCTAGCCATATTTTTTTTCCGAAACATTCCTAGAAAAGCCAAAGTGACTTGTAACGTTTTGCGGGTGCTTGGCACCATTAGTGTCGCATCGAAAAGCCTTTAAACATCCCATTTGATCATTTCTCCTGAAACCTAAAACTGTCTCGAAATGAACGTAAAGGCATTCACATATTCTTTCCAAGCCACATGACTCATTTCCAATTACCTCCCATTCCTCTAGGAGTTATCCTATGGCATTCCCAGCTCGGTCCCCGGAAAAGTCCGAAAGCATGTATTATAATCTTCAATTTTGGCTGTTTTTGGAACATTTTTTTTACTTCTCCAGGCCTAGCCATATTTTCTCCCGAAATGTTCCTTGTTAAGCCGAAGTGACTTGTAACGTTTCGCGGGTGCTTGGCACAATTTGCATTGCCTCAAAAAGCCTTTGAACACCACATTTGTTCATTTCTCGTGAAATCCAAAACTGCGTCGAAATGAACGTAAAGGCATCCACATATTTGTTCTAAGCCACATGACTCCTTTACAAAGACCTTTCATGTTCATAGGAGGCATCCCTTGGCATCCGTAGCTCGGCCTCGGGAAATTATGAAAGCGTGTATTATAATCTTTAATTTTGGTTGTTTTTGGGACATGTTTGGACTTCTCTGTGCCTGGTCATATTTTCGCCGGAAACGTTCCTAGGAAAGCTGACGTGACTTGTAACGTTGTGCGAGTGCTTGACACCATTTGTGTTGCATCGAAAAGCCTCCGAACACCCCATTGTTCATTTCTCGTGAAAGCCAAAATTGTCTCGAAATGAACATAAAGGCATCCACATATTCGTTCCAAGCCACATGACTCCTTTCCAATGACCTCACAAGTCCCTAGGAGGCATCCCGTGGCGTTCGGAGATCTGGTCCCGGGGAAGTCCGAAAAGCGTGTATTATAACCTTCAATATTGGTTGTTTTTGGGACATTTTTGGACTTCTTCGGGCATGGTCATATTTTTTTGAAACGTTCCTAAGAAAGTCGACGTGACTTGTAACGTTGCGTGAGTATTTAGCACCATTTGCATTACCTTGAAAAGCCTTTGAACACAACATTTGTTCATTTGTAATGAAATCCAATATTGCCTCAAACTAAATGTAAATGCATCCACATATTCGTTCCAAGCCATTTGACTCATTTCCAATGACATCCTATGTCCCTAGAAAGCACCCATGTGCCGTCCAGATCTTGGGCCACGAAATGTCTGAAAGCGTGTATTATAACCTTCAATTTTGGTTGTTTTTAGGACATTTTTGGACTTATTCGAGTCTGGTCATATTTTCTAATGAAACATTCATAGGAAAGCCGATGTGACTTGTAACATTGCGCGGGTGCTTTGCACATTTGTGTTGCCATGAAAAAGCCTTTGAACAATTAATTCCAGTTATTCATTTCTCGTGAAATCCAAAATTTAGGATTAAATAACTATTGTTGCATAGAGATATATTGTAGTTTTGTTTATTACCGACAAAAGATGTATATAATAGGGCATAGACTATAGAGTTAGCCAAGAGATTTTTAGTTGGGAAAATATCATTTTGTGATTGAAGATAATTGAGACAGGAAACTCGCTGGCCTCATAAAGAAATTTTGTCCTCTCGAGATTTGGAAATGGGAAATATGATCTTCATGAGAGTTTCCATGCTAAATAGATTTTTAGATTTTTTTAATAAATATTGATTTACACATCCTTACTTCCACTTCAGTAATTCTGTAAGTGAGGTTTTCTTTTTTCATAATGCAAAGCAATTGCCTCCGGGTTTATTTTTACCAAGAAGGTTGATTCTCTTATTGCTTCTTATTGTATTATGTCTTTTCCTATATGGTAATTTAAATTTTTGTTGTGGACACTTAAAGCATGATTAAAAGTTGATTGAGATGGTAATTTTGTCATGTTATAATAGCAATAGGTCACAGGTTCAAATCTTGTTGCAAGCTAATTTTACTTTTGTTAATCGACATGACTTATGTACACATTGGACAATTCTAGTGGATTAACAAAGGTGACATGTGGTGTGTATACATTGTCATGCACGTCTTCTAATATATTTGTATAGGTGTTAGCATCACCAGCAATATTAAATGTTTTGTGATCGAGTCTTACCCATTGTAAGAGGGATCACCAAATTGTCTCCCTACTTGCAAAGGAATTCAACTTAATTAAAAAAAAAAAGCAAGATACTAATAAATATGATATCCCTTCAAGTTGTGATGTTTTAAATTGATATTTTCCCAAATTAATAAATTTCAAATAACATTCATCCGTATTTAATTCATCCGTTCTGAAATAAGTGAAGTCATTCTCGCAAAAAATTCTCACATAAAATAAGAGAAGTGTTCCATTTATTTCAAAACGGATGAAGTATCTCGAATTTACTATCACTTCAATTGGTATACTCCCTCCCACTTCCTTAATCGCTGGCCAACTCTTGACCCACAATCTCCACTACAATTACAAATAGACAACAATTGTAGAATGGCGAAAGCTTCAAATAAGCAAAAATTACCCTTGGATCAGTGGATGTATGATGAAGCAACTCACTAGTGTCTGTTGTGTTACCAAATCGAAAGCTTAATAGCTATGGGTTTCTATCTATAATTCAAAACATTTAGATGTTTACGGCACAACCAAAACAAGTATTATAGAAAGAAAAATAATTCCTTCGTTTCTTTTTAGATGCTATACTTTTTTTAAAAATGTGTTTTTGTAATTAGAGGTATCACTTTCTTTTTTGAAGATAAATCCTATCCATCTCTCTCATATCACATGGGCCTTCATTATTTTTTTTCTATATTTCTCCTCTCCAAAAATTGCATAGGAGTGTGCAATTTCAAAAGTATAGCATCTAAAAAGAAACGAATTAATGAAGTATAACAATATACTACGATTATGATGTGTAAACATGAAAGCATGAGACTTGGGCCTGCAGACCAAGCATGACTGGTTTGTAGGCCTTGCGATGCCCGGGCCTTCCTTATAAATCCGACACGGATACAAGCATGAGTCTAATTGATCTAGTGTCATCTTAAATTCTCATACAACCATACAACCATATATGGGAGTTATTATACAAATACTTCATCTCATTTTTTTAGTTGCAATAATTTTTATTTATAGGCGTTTTTATTTAGATGTAACAATTTCTTTCTTGGTAAAAATTTTGGGAGAAATTTGACCATTTTATCCCACTTTACCTACCCCACATGCAAATAGTATAAATAATTGAGTTATACTTTACTCTATTTACTGTTTTCTTAATATCTGTGCAAAAAAACATTTTTTTACTAATAAAAAACAAAATTAGTAGTAATTAGTAATACTAACTTATAGCATTACATTTTATGAAAAGGGTCCTAAAAGTAAAAGACATAGTACATGCTTATTAGTATATCTTTTGAATTAAAAGAAAAGAGCATGAGTACAAATTCTACCCAAGAAAGTTGCTCATGAAATATGCCCCCTTTGCAACACATTTGTGTAAATGAAAAGGGTCCTAACTCCTAGCTAGAAGTTAAAGACATAGTACATGCTTAGGCTATGTTCAGTTCACCTTATTTTTGCTTATTTCAGATCTAATCAGATTAGATCAGATCAGAAAAAATAAGTTCAGATCAGATCTGTCAGTTTTTAAACTCATTTTTACTATAAAATATCTTTCATTACATATTAGTAAAAATTATAATAATTGAATATTAATAAAGTACTCATTGAGACGAATCAAACAAGACCCCACATGACTATGTTTTTTCTTTTATATTGAGATAAATCTAAAAGATAAGATCTTGTAATCAGATCAGTTCAGAAAAAATAAGTTCAGATCAGATCAGATCAGAAAAAATAAATTCAGATCAGATAAGTTCAGATCAGAAAATTTCAGGTGAACTAAACATAGCCTTAGTATATCTTTTGAACTAAAAGAAAAGGGCATAAGTGCAAATCTACCCAAGAAAGTTGCTCATAAAATATGCCATTTTGCAACGCATTTAATTGTGTGCAACCTCTTTTTGTTAAGGCCTTAAAGCATAGCAATATGCCAATATACTATACTACTTTCTCTTCTATATAGGCATATTGCATATATATGCATCATCTATCAGGAAAAGTTGTAAAGATAGAGCCTCACAAGGAACCACACGTATATAACTGACGTGGATCTCTCATCTATCTAATGTTAGTAGCAACTGCAGTAGCAAATTGCTTTCAATGTCATGCAGTTATCAGTCTCACATTCCAAAGAACATGCATCAAATTCATATGTTTTTGTCATCTTGCCATTCTATCAGATAACCACGACATACTATATTACAAAGTACAAACACCAAAAAAGTTGGATTCTTTTTTCTTTTTAGGCCTTATTTGGTTAACAAAATAAATCATGGGAAGTGCAAATTCCTAAGAAGTAGAAGTATATAAAGTTGTTTGGTTGGCAAAATCATGGGAATCTGCACTTCCTAGGAAGTTCTACTTCCTCCAAAATGAAGGAAGTTACTTACCTATGTCCCCCTAGGTAAGTACCTAGGTAAGTAGAGCTTCCCATATGAAGTTCTACTTCCCATTATCAGCCAAACACAATTTTACACTTCCTAAGAATTTCAAATACATGGAAAAAACAACTTCCTAGGAAGTATGACTCCCCACATACAACCAAACAAGGCCTTAGCGTTCCATTTATTTTTATCTTGTGTTGCCTGGTTGAGGAAATAATTACACACATCGCATTCTTTTTTGACAAAAGCTAACGGAATTATGATGGTATAAAAAATATATTATTCTATTTAATTATTTATATTTATATAAAATAATATAAGAATATATAATTCCAAAACAATGTATTTAAATGCTTTGCTGACTAAATAAAATATTGTTACTTTACCACTTAGGAGTAAATTAAACAAGTTTAACGCTCTTGCTGACTAAATAAAATATCATAAGAGGCTTAAGACTCGGAATGTAAAACCCTACTTAAGTAGTATTGTTACTTTCAAGTGTTGGCACTTTGTAACAACACATGATTCAATAATTTTGATTTTAAATAGCTACTCACCAAATTCAAAGACTATTAGTATTACTCATCTATGAACGAACAATTACGAGTAACCGAAAAGTCAATCAATTCAATATGGAACAGACTGTTAGAGATAGACATTAATGTTTAGTGAAATCCAACTCTGCACATAAATTTTAATTGTCGATCATTAGCCGATGCAAGAATCAATTAGCCAGCCATTGGATAAATATACTATAGTAGTTTATGTAGTAATTCAGCTAAAAATATATTTCCTTCATTGGGAATGAGTTTTATGCGTTAGCTTCTTGAGAGAAGTGTTTTACTTTCTTTTTTTTTTGGTCCTACTACGAGGAGTTTTTCACTACCTTCGACGAGTGAACTAATTTCCTGCGAAAGTTTGCACGGATACCTCAAAAAGACAGCATCCCTCTATCAACTGGAATTTTTTCCACACCCAAGACTCGAACTCGAGACCTTGATTAAGTAGTGGGTTACTTATATGATAACAGGAAGAAGTACGTTACTAATTAGTCATCCTATCCCTCTATCAGGGCCAAAATGAACATATTAGGAAAACAATCATAGGCCAAAATGAACATATTAGGAAAACAATCATTCAAGGTTTTAACTTTTAACAATGATAATCTCCCAAAACCAAAATAACAATACACCATTTACTCCACATTTTCAGCCTAAATACCCTTCAACCCCAAATTAATCATAGGACTCAACAACTCATGGGAGGAAGATCCGGGTCTTCAGAACCTTTACGACCCGACTCGAAAACCCGAGAACCAAAGATGAAGAACCCGATAGCATGACCCGCAACAGCAACCAAAAAAATACCACCATTAAAGGACATAACAGCAAGCATTACAAGATAAGCAAGCCCCATACGTAGAGCATGAAGAAGTGTTAGCATGAGACCTGAAACGACGTCGTTTCTTCTGGATTTAACTATGCGAGAACGAGATAACCATTCAACAAGAAAAGCCAAAACAAAGACAAATATTAGAGAGAGTATGTACATAGATATGTGGGTCCCAGGCCATCCATTGAAGAGAACTAATGCATCTTTACCCCAATAGAATGTCATGTGCATCATCATCTTCTTATGAGATGATGCACCACCCATGTTCATGGATGATGATGATGATGATGATGGGGGTGGTGTCATCATCATGCCACCCATGCCATGGCCATCCATACCATGATCCATATTAATATGATGGAATCAAAACAAGTGTTGGTGTGTTGTTGTTGTTGTTGTTGTTGTTTAGGGAGGAAGTAGGAAGTGGTGATATTAATTTTGTGGAGGGTAGATGTAATATAAGGTAGAGAAGGTTTTGTTTTGTACTGTTTTGATTTTGGTAGTACATGAAAGAAAGATATTTTTATAAATTTTTTAAGAATTTTTTGGGTTAAAAAATGTTATTTTGGGTAATTTTTAGAAATGGGAGTGTACTATACGTTTGACATGAAGGATAGTACAGTGATGAAATTTGTGGATGTGAATTTAATGCGTAATAAATGGTTTCATATTTTTGGAGTCTTTATATGATGTTTCATAGTTTCATGTATGTATCATGAATGTGAATAGGGGGGAATACATCTGTTGAAAACTTTCTATTTTTGTAAAGATTAACTTAAAAAGATGTTGTCATGCACTATATGTTTGTTGTTTCTTGCAAAAACAATATAAATAGAATGAAACATGCACAGATATGCATTTGTTGTTCTGTAAATTAGCGCATAGATGATAATAAGTATGTGTTAGGATGATGTTTGGAGAATGATACAGCTGCAAAGAAGTTACAAGTGGATAAATTAAACAATAACTAACCATTAATAATAACACTAATTGACGTGTAATTTTGTCTTATATTTTTGAACTAATATTAACATTTTTTAGAAATTATGTTTAACATTTGCTGTTATTATTTAGGATCTTAGACACTAATTAGAAAAATGGAAAATATGCCACTAATTAGGGTATAGTAGAGATTGTGTAATTCTACACCTAGTTTTTTTTCTATAGCCGTCCACTTTTTCTCCCTTTCCTTTGTCATGAATGATTTTATCCATGGTAAGCTTCTTTTCTTCTCTTATTTTCATTTTCAAGTTTATACTTTTGTTTATTTTGTTGAATAAGTAAGTCTTTGTTTATGAGAGTTTCTTGTGCCCTGCTATGGGAAGTATACTCTTCTCGTTTTAGAGGTCTCCTGCTCCTTTATGGGAGTTATGAGTCTAGTTTATTTATTTGTAAGCATGAAAAATTGTTCTCATTGGTTGAAATTCAAAACAATCAACATGAAGATATTGGAAACTCGAATGTGGTCAACATGGGTAGATTAAGAATATTTTTCTCCAAAATATGTCAAAATGATAAACGGTTCCATTAATAGTTGCTTGATACAACAAATACATATAAGGAAATTTTCGATCTGGTTCATTCTTTTTTTAGTATATTTTCCTCATTTGGAGAATTTTAAATAAAAGCAATGAACATAAAAAATAGTCTTTAGTGTACTATATTAACAATACACTCATATATACGATAAAATTTGTGATAAAATTATGCACCAAAAAGAGAAGAAAGAAAACACAAAACAATTTAACACTTTTATTTATTCCATATAGATTGACTATCTCACATACATAGAATAGAAAGTAAAGCAAGCATTTATGCATCCACCCCCTCTTCAAAGCATATAATAAATATAGTAATTAATACCATAAGTTGGTCATTTATTTAATTCATTAATTTATAATCATGACCAAAACTTATGGCTAATACATGATATGGCATAACTAGAATAGGAGATGGGTGGACTAGGAAAAGTTGACGTGTATAGGTCTAGTAGAGACTGGTACAATAGCCGTTACCAAAAGAACAAGTGTACGAACCACAGCAATATTCGCCAGAGACACAGCTAGCTCCTGGTGGTAAACACTTGACCCCATTTGTTATCATTTCATTGTTAGATTCTTCTTTTATTATCACTTCTTCCAGTATGACTTTCATCTCATCAGGCTTCAACTCCATATTTGCACAAGTTAGAACTATACCAAATCATAGAATAAACAGATTTCAGGACAACAAATCTCATGATTACTTGGAGAGTTTAACTTGTTTATATATATATAATTCCTCCGTTTTTATAAATAATGCAAAGTAATTAGACACTTGATAGTAAGATGGAAAGATAAGGGAAATCTCTATTTTCAAGTTTCGTGATTTGGAGGATTAGACCTTATGATTCTAAGGTTATAATGTGAATCCTGAACCAACTAGACCAAGCAAGCTTGGTGATACATGAAGTATATTTATGTTTTGTTAAAAAATCTCACTTAAAAGTCCTACAGACTATTATTTCCATCCAGCATAAACAATACTTCCTCCATTCTTTTTAAATTGCAAAATTTAGAATTTCATACTTGTCGAGATAAAATTTTGACCATTAATAATATCTTAAGTGTATATATATTTGTAAACTATATGCAAATGATATATTAACAAAATACATACACTAAAACGAATCAAAATAAGATCTCATATTATTATATTTTTAGTTATGTATAAATCATCGTAGAAGGTCAAATGGTGAACTGTGTATAATGGAAAAGTTAAAAGGTTGCAATTAAATAAGAATAATGGAGGAAGTAACATTTTTAGTTATATGTTACTTCATACTCCCTCCTTTCATTTTAATATATACACTTACACTTTTTACGTATGTCAATGCAAAACTTTGAGAACATATATCTTTAGTTTTATATTTGTAAAAATTGTAAAAAGTACATATTAATAAAATACTCCCTCCGTTTCCTAAAGATCTTCTCACTTACTGTTCCTACAGATACCAAGAAAAATCAAGTTGTGTGGGGCATGGTGTGAGTAAAGTAGGAGAGAGAAAGGGGTTAAGATAAATAAACAAATAAAAAGGGGTTAAAGTAGGAGAGAGAAATGGAGTAAAATTGAATTAATAATGTAATGGTGGACCATATGATAGTGACATGAGAGGGTAAATAGGAAAATTTATTTTGCCAAATAAGTAATAAAGCAAAAGAGGGAAGATCTTTTGGAAACACCCTTAAACGGAAAGAGGGAAGATCTTTAGGAAACGGGGGGAGTACATGTTATGACGAATCTAACAAAATCCCACATGACTATATTTCTATGTATAAATCACAAATGATGGTCGAAGTGAAATTTGTGAATAGTGTAAAATATCAAAGTGTGTAGATTAAAATGAAACACAGGGAATATTAATTAATACTAAAATATAATCAATATTAAAATGTACATGAAAATAGTCTAACAAGTTTCCAATGCTGCATATATATATATAAACTTCGACATCGAACAAACTATTGTTCCCATTAATAAGGGACAAGGGGCGACTGGGATGTAACATGTCAAAACTCAAGAGGAAGGTACGTGTAGGAGTAGAGTAGTATACAAAGGCTATATTTAGTTCATCTTATTTTTTCTGATGTGAACTTATTTGATCTGATTAGAGCATATTTTTTTGACTTGATCTGATCTGGTCTGGTGTGATCTGATTTGATATGAACTTATCTGATCTGATATGATCAGAACTTATCATTTATCAAACATATTATTACTAATATTATTATTACTTTATATTTTATTACTAGTATTACTATTGCTATCATTTTATTACTAGTATCACTATTAATAATAATAATAATAATAATAATAATAATAATAATAATAATAATAATAATAATAATAATAATAATAATAATAATAATAATAATAATAATAATAATAATAATAATAATAATAATAATAATATAAATAATATAATAATAGCATATCTAGTTATTTTTTGAAAAAGAACACATTAGTATATGAACATATAACTAAAAATAAAAGAATACATATTTTAGGTCAAAAACATATTGTTCATGGTAAAGAGAACATATTGTTCATATATAAGGTCCATTTATAATAAGAATTTAGGTAGTAATGAAAAGAACATAAAGAACATATACTGAAAGAGCATACAAAATCTATTTAAATAACACATTCTAAAAATAAAAGATAAATGTTACTTTTATATTGATGATGATATGTTTGAATTTAACTAACAACATGTTTTTATTACATCAATAAATTGTTCTTTTTTATTATAAATAAAATAACTAAATAAGCCTATAAATATATGTAATCATATGATCTTGAATTAAATTGTTAGATATTATTCTTATAGCGTTGTTTTATTCTATATAAACTATATTTTCAAAGATAAGTATAGAAATTCCTTAGCTTGTAGGGAAAATTTTGAAGGTGATACCAACATCATTAGGTTATCCAATACTACTCGTCTTTTATATAAATAACTAGTAACATATAATTTACATTATTTTGCCAAAATTGTTAAAAAAATAAACATCATATACTATTGTCGTGTTCATTACATGTACAATATCAAAAAGAACATCGCATATCAAAATTGTTAATTAGAACAAATATAAAAAAGAACATATACAAATGCTAAAAGAACATTCTTCTTCTTGAACACAAATAGCTCCAAATAGTGATATCAATGACATTTATAACAATAAGAATGACATTAATAACAATTACTTATTTTAATAATTAATAAGTACAACAACGACAATAATAATAATAATTCATTTGAACAATTCTACTAGTAAATAATAATATTAATAGTAATAGTAATCGTATAAAGTAATAATATTAATAATAGTAATTATTATTATAATTATTACAATAATAATAATAGCATTAGTAATACTGATAATCATCCTAATATTCATGATAATGATAATAATAACAATAATATTAATAAGTTTTTAGATATAAGCATGAGCTGAACTGATCTGATCTGAACTTAGTTTTTCTGATTTGATATGATTCGAATTTATTTTTACTAATTTGATATAAAATAAGTAAAAATAAAGTGAACTGAATATAGCATAATACAGTAAACGGTATACCTGTTGCACTCAGTAAGAGTGCTCCAAATATGGCCAGTTTGAGGTAGTTCAAAGCAACTCTTTCCATTTCAGCTCGTACTCAAATTTCAATGGCAAATGGAATATTATATATTTTTTGTTATAGCCGAAAATGGAATTTATATGATTGTGCATGAATATATGTGTAAAATTGTGGAGTATTTATAGTCCTTTCCACCTTGCAACTTCAACTACTACAGTAATTGACATGGTCCTTTGCACATTCATTAGTATCCGTCAGCTATTAATAGTATCCAAT
Source organism: Beta vulgaris subsp. vulgaris (assembly GCF_026745355.1). Classification (NCBI taxonomy): domain Eukaryota; kingdom Viridiplantae; phylum Streptophyta; class Magnoliopsida; order Caryophyllales; family Amaranthaceae; genus Beta; species Beta vulgaris. The sequence continues at coordinate 57,367,468 of NC_079208.1, read as the reverse complement.
AATATATATATATATATATAGGGGTAGGATCCGCTGAAAATAACTCTTAATCTGAAAACTGAAAACAAGGTAACTTTTAACCCTTTTAGAGTAACTTTTAACACTTTTAGGGTAACTTTTGTCAGTTTTAGGGTAACTTTATTATATTAAGGGTAGTTTTATATATTTCAAGAGTAACTTTATTTATTATAAGAGTAATTATTGTACACTTGTAGACTGTAGTAGTTGATGTAACGGAAGAAAAGAGCTAAAAGATCATTAGTAAATCAACTACTCAATAAAAAAAAAAAAAAGTCAAATTCAAATATAGCATAAAAATATTGTAGGCAATTAAAATAATGGAGCCACAAAAAATTTGAACACAAGACTTAGTACATTTTCTTTGGACAAAGCATAAGACTTAGTACATTCATGCTGAAAAAAGTAAAGATGAAAATTATATCAATCAATACACAAGCAATTATTACATTACATCTTTCAAAAAAAAATAAAAAATTTATTACATTACAAAGGAAAATACAATAAATTATTACATTACAAAGGAAAATACAATCAATTAACAAAATGAAATGATTTAGGAGTAATTAACACGAAATACTTTGTTGATAAAGCAATTCTAAAGAAGTCTATGTAACATTCTTTTATCATTCATCAATTTTAATTTTAAAAATCTTTAAAAAAGTATATATAAAATAAAAATAAAAGACGGGTTAACTGGTTAAGTGATACAGGCTTAACCAACAAAATTTAGCTAGCCAAAAAAACAAGTACGTCTAATGTTCAAATGAGACCTTTGTTTTTTTTTTTTTGATAGATAATATTAGATTTTATTGAATTCATAAAACAAGGATAGGGAAAACCTCTACTCAACCTAGGTATTCCTTCTCAGAAGGAGGAAACTTTCATAGTGAATAATCACACCCAGAGGAGAGGAGGCTTTCCATCCTTGAGCAGATTAGAACCATAATATGTTTGTTACATCTCAAGACCTTACAAAATGGAAACTAAATAGATCATCCGCAATTCCTCCACACGGGCAAGAATTTATTTTTTATGCGGCGGCCATAGCGTGCATAAATTGCTAGTATTGTATTAGAAAAAGTTGACATCATGTAGTACAAGTGTACACCAGTTATCAGTTATGTACATTTTGTATAATAATTATAAAAAAAAAAAATCCATCCTTCTCTTTTAATTATCTTCATTTGAACCTAAACTTCTAAATAATTGACCAGAATTATAAACCCCTCATCATACCTATAAAAAGGTGCTCCCTCAAGTTTTATTAGCTTACCCACTTCTTTTTCTATTTTTTAGAATAGTCCAGCCAATATTAAAGTCTTTTTCCATTGTCCCTCTTTGTCTCATAATATTAACTTCAACACAATATGTAATAAATTAATATTTTTTCTTTTCTATTATGATCTACGTAACTATTTCTCCTAATACTTTGTCTCTAGAAAAAGTGAATAAACAAATAAAATTAAAGGATGTAACTAGTAAAACAAAATATATCTGGTCCAGGGGCCTAGAGGACAGTGGTCCGATTTTCTCATGAAATTGGGCCAAGAAGCTCACACATTAACTACAAATTGATCAGAACCACAATCTGTAGCCTGTCGGTGCCGCTTATTTCATACCTAAAGCTCTTATGGACGGTGGTCCTTTTTGTGAAACTCAACATGTTTTGTTTTTTGTTTTTTTTGACACAAAACTCCACATGTTAGAATGCATTCATAATATACTAGCTACTTAATGACAACTAGGTGGTTGTCAGAATGATCAGGTAAGGAAATAGTCCAGCATAATGCTGGAAGTAAGGATCGAACCCTTGATTTCAAGGGCCAAGGGGAGCGCTCTACCCACTTGAGCTAACTCTTATCCTTTATATGTAGTTCCAGTTGATAATAATTAATAAGCATTATGAAAAATATTCAGATTAAAAAAAAATGCAATAGTTAGAGGAGGCAAACGGGTCATATTTGGGTCAACTTTTCAATCGGGTTAGATCTATGTACAACCCTAATTGGTACATGCATTTGGTCAACATCAAGTCGGGTTGATTTTGGTTGGGCTAATTCGAGTAAGGTCTGCTCTCTTTCCGTTACAAATAAATAAAACACATACTAACAAGTATAAAGTAATTCAACTAACTATTCTGTGGTCTCCATGTCAATAAATGAAACCTCATTTTATATTATGATCAAAGGTATATAAATAAAGTTATTCATGTAAATTAAATAAAATTAGAAAAAATTAAATCTTTTCATAATATAATTTATGTAATCTTGAATTATTAATTTTGAATGCTAATAATTAATTTCATAAATTACAAAAAAATAGTACATTTTGTACATGAAATATATCCAATATTAGGCTCATATTATATATAATGAAAAATTATAATTGTTGGAATAATATTATTTTTTTGAGGGGATGTTGGAATAATAATTATTATCATCTATTTTTTAAATTTTTTTATAAAAAGATCCATAAATTGTTGAGAGAAAAAAAAAACAACCCAACACTATTATTCTCCCCAGTCCATACTCTTCTCCGGTCCACAACTCACCTTCCTCCCTCCTTTTCATCTCCTACTGATTTTTTTCTCATACCAGCCCATTTGTCGCTGGCCCAACTCCACTCCCTCTACTGCTGGCCCAAATTCACCCAACTATCCTCTCATTTCTTCTCCTCCTACTGTTGGGCCCATCCCCCTCATTTCTCCCACTCAGTCCACACATTGGCCCACATCTCTCATCCTCCTCACCTATTCCTAATCTCTCTACTACACTTGCACTAAACCCACTGTTTCAAAAAGTATACATCAAGCTCTTGAAGAACCACATTGGATGAAAGCTATGGAAGAGGAACTTTCCTCTCTACATACTCTTGGCACTTGGGATCTTGTATCTCCTTGCTCGTAAGTCGTAATATTGAAAACTAATCATTTTAGGCATAAGAATCGTTTATAAATATTTTTCGGGCGAAGAGTTTTCAATGCTCCACAACTTCGTTGATATGATTCCGATTAAGGAATCTGATTAGCTTTTCTAGATCTTCACTCGACCAAGGTTCACTAAGGGTTTTAATTCTAATAATATGGTTTCACTCATCAAAGATTCGAATTAGGAAGGTTTTTAGATGATTTAATTTAGCTTCACTCACCAAACAATACACCTAACATTAATCTAAACTTCACTCGTTTAAATCAAGGATCTTGTGTTTAGGTTCATTCCTTCAGTTCACGACGGGATATGTATTCTAGAAGAGTAAACTGGGACAAATTTTTTAAAAAAACATTCAAATACAGGCTTTGCTTCTATAATAAATGATAGATGGATGACCAATCGATAATATATACTCGTTTTTATCTTTTACTATGGGCTAGATAGTGTGTGAAGGAAACCTAACGAACCAATGTTTATATGCAAACTCTTTGTTTTTGAGTAGTGTTGGTCCGTTGGAATTTGGACAAGGAGGAACTAATAGCTGTAACATTCATAAGATAAACAACTGGAAAGGTAATCAGAAATAGTTCTCTTAGGGGTCGGACATCCTGTCAAGGTAAACCCTTACCCAGTTGCTTGATTAGAAGCCCAGTTTAGAAGAGATCTATAACCCGGGCTCTGATACCATGTTACTTTTTAGATTATATGAAAATGGGCCTCGGTAACCCAATAAGGAGGAGGAGAGTTTATCCCACTTACAAGCTAGGAGGTTCCATCCTAAAACCAATTGGTGATAGGAGGAGTAACTCCTAATCTTATAAAGTGATTTATTCTCTCCTCTTTCTCCGATATGGGACACTAACAAGTGGGAATCCAATGGGTTTCAACAGCAACCATGCATAAAACTATGGGATTCTTGGAATGAGCCTTCAACAAGTAAGCCTTACAATATTTCGAGATATAATTGATAGAGTATTAAACTATGTCTGAAACTACAATCATTAGCTTCTTTTCAACAAGGCCCTTTCCTCACATTTAAATTTACTTATAACACTAAGATAAGTTAAGCTAGGGCTAATAAATTTAGATATATTAAATTAAGATGAATAAATTCAATAATTGAAATTTAAGTTGATTAAACGCGTCTCAAGTCGATCTCCATCTTCAATGAAGACCCAACTTGAGTTTTGTGGTTAAACTAACACCCACCATGATAAGCTCTTCGATTTAAGCCTTGATAGCCTAACTAGCACTAGAGAGAAGAGCCTACTCGAGATGGGGATGATCTGACCTAGAGAACATAAAAACGAACGTAAAATAATATTTTAAACTACAATTTTGATATGTACAATACTAAGGCCTAATAACAATAAGTATAAAAAGGGTGATGGACTATACCAAAATTAAATATTGTTTAATGTTAATAATAATATCTTTGCTTTTAGCTTTTAATTAGCAGTCTTTATGAGTACATATATCATTTCTTTAAACAAGAGTTTGAACGTGGCCCTAGACTAAAGTTTGGTCCAATTCAAATCAAATATGAAATATAATTATATTTTATATATAATTTTCAATTAAATTGTTTTTCTTTCTCACGATGGGATAATTTTTTTCCTTTAGGTTAAACTCGAGTTAAGAATTGGATTTAATTTTCATTCCTACAGGCTGCATGCCTGCATGTAGCCACTCTAACGTTCACACCAAAAGCATCTCATAACTTTAATGATTTTGTTCCACACTTTTGGACTTTGAACCTCGCAGGTCACCTTCATAGTCTCATATCTTTAAATCTCTAATTACTACATTAATGGGACTAATTAACAGTTTAGTATATTTGGACTAATTAACTCTTGCAAACCACACAATCAAACACTGTAACTTTTGCAGCTTTTATGGTGTTTTTTTTTTTTGCCCTATTTCCCCTTTTATCCTTCGTTATAAGATTTTGTTGCAGCAAAATTAAGTGAACATCCAGTTGCTATAAATGTTAACAACTGATAGTACTCGACTGTAGAAAGGAGTAGAAACCAAGGCATAAAAAAAACATCACATGACCGAACCATTTATACAGACAAAATTGCCCATTACTGATAAAATCGAATCTCATAATTATGGAGATCAAATAATTTAACATCATGGACCACTTCTTGAATTGAGGCTCCGAACTTCCGATCCCACCCTTTCTAATTTTTTAAGGTGGTAAATGGAGTTATTATATTAGCATTTGAATTGGCAATTTGATGTTCTATTCCACCATGCAACTTTACTTGAATGCAAGAAGTGATTATGGGCAAAGAGCTTTGACAAAAAAATATATATAGTTATTTTTTAGTCCTCTTAGTTTTCTCTTGAGAGGTGTGTCTAGGCGGCGATTCTAGGGTTACGAGTCCCATTTTGGGGGTTTTTCCAAGAATTTTCTTGGGATTCCCACGGTGAGACTAATGGATAGTGAGATTAATATACAAATTCAGTCGGCAAAAGTCCAGCAAAACTTTGATCCAGAAGCGAAAGAAGATGCCGAGGAAGTAGAATGGCAATATGATGATTCGGGTGAGGAGGAAGTGAAGGCATCTCTAAGGGTGATCGGGAAAGTCTGGACTTGCAGAAAAATAAATTCTATAGCCCTAATAGATACTTTAAAGCAAATTTGGCAGACGAAACATGGTATTGAAGCGCGGAGAATCGATGAAAATCTTTTCTCTTTTCAATTCTTTCACTGGAAGGATAAAATGCGAGTCTTGGAGGGCCAACCCTGGCACTTCGACAAACATGCGATTTGTCTTAGCGAGATTCAAGACGATGGAAAACCTTCTGAACTACAACTACACTCTCTCCCTATATGGTCACGTTTGTATAACCTGCCGTTTAAGGGACGTAGTTCGGTAGGAAACATAAAAACCCTAGCAGAAAAGATTGGAGTTTTTGTCAGGATGGATAGTTCGCAGGAGGTGGAAATTGACAGGTCGGTTAGGGTAAATGTGATAGTGGACATAAGGGAGCCATTAAAGGAGTTCGTGAAATTAAAAATACGGGGGGGAGAAAGTATCAAAATTCCGGTTAAATATGAGCGTCTTCCGCTCTTTTGCTATATATGTGGAAGGATTGGGCATGGAGATAGGGACTGTGAGGAGAATAATGGCGACAAGTCACCGGAAAAAAAATATAGTAGTAGTTTGAGAGCGTCGCCATGGAAGGTTGTTAAATCAATGCAAAAAGAAGGAACTGGAGAGGGGGTAGGGAGAGCAAAGCGACTCTTCTTTCCAAAACCAAAGGAGGAGGAGAAAGCTCTGGCCACCCAAAGGGTTGAGGAGGTTGGTGCGCAGCTTGAAGGAGTATTACTTTCGGAGGAAATGGATAAAGAAGATGATCAGGGGGGTTTACTGAAGGTGGGGGAAGGAGAAAAGGTGGCTGGTGATAGTAGTTCTGGGATAGGAAGAGATGAGGATGAGGGCATGCAGGAGCCTGGCGTAAATGAGGGACACAAAGTACGTGAGGGTGAAGACAGAAGTAGGAAAACCTGGGTAAGAATTAATCGCCCAAAAACGTCAATGGACGAAACACATGTGTTTACGGGTGGAGGAAAAAGGAAGATAATTAGCGAGATGTGTAATTTCCTGTATGATAAGGAGGATGACCAGTTTCAAGGGGGAAAAAGGGTACGATTGGAGCATGAAGGGTGTGAAGACGAATCTCAATATCCAGTTGAAAGAGTGGCGGGCCCCACCGATAGGGCCCTCGGTTATCAATGATTAAAATCCTTTGCTGGAATTGCCGAGGCCTGGGGAGCCCTCGTGCAATAAATGCTCTCAAGAGAATCCTTACTCTTGAAGCTCCTCAAATTGTGTTTCTTTCGGAAACAAAACTGAAAAGTTGGGAGATGAATTCAATAAAAGGCAAATTTCAAAGCAAGAATTTGGTGGCATTTAGTTGTGAAGGGGAGGGACGTAAAAGAAGTGGAGGACTTGCCTTTTTGTGGAGTGACAACTTAGATGCCACGATAGTATCAATGTCGCTGAATCATATTGATACTACTATTAACCCAGATGGGGAAGAACCTTGGAGGTTTACAGGTTTATATGGGCATCCAGAAGAGCATCACAAGCACAAGACAGGGGATCTGCTGAATAGTCTTCGAGGGGAGAGCGAGCTCCCTTGGGTATGCGGAGGTGATTTCAATTTAATGCTTTACTCCCATGAAAAGAAAGGAGGAAACGGGTTTAGTGTGGGGGAAGCTACCTTATTTCGGGAAGCTCTGGAGAGATGTGACTTTCATGATTTAGGGTTTTCTGGCTACGAATTCACGTGGAGTAATAATCAATGTGGTGAGAGTAATATCCAAGAGAGACTCGATCGGTTTTTAGCAAACCAAACATGGAAGGATAGGTATAATGGCTCATATGTGTCTCACCTTACAAAACGCAAATCGGACCATTTGCCCATCCTTCTTCACGTAAGCTCGGGCCCGATTGTCAAAGAAAAAAGGAAACCCAAGAAAATATTCCGTTTTGAGGAAATGTGGTTGAGGGAGCCCAGCTGTGAGGAGGTGGTTCGAGAATATTGGCAGCGAGGGAGAGGTATCAAAGGGTGTATCGGGGCCACGTCTACTGGTTTGGCTAGCTGGGGGAAAAAAATGTTTGGCGGAATGGCGAAGGAGCTGAGAGATTGTAAAACTCGAATGGATATTTTGATAAAGGAGGATCCGACAGAAGAGGTTCTCAAGGAGATGAGGGATGTTGATGCTCGGGTAGATGAAATAGAAGCCAGGGAGGAAATGTATTGGCGCCAAAGAAGCAGACAAGTTTGGCTGGAAGGGGGTGATAAAAACTCGAGTTTCTTTCATCACAAAGCAAAACAGCGGCAGCAGCGTAATGCAATCCCGAAAATAAAAAATGAAGCAGGGGTGGAATTTGTGAAAGAAGATGAGATTGCGGAGATTTTTGTGGAATTTTTTAAAGACCTCTTTACCTCAGGAGGTTTTGTGGATGTGAATCCAGTTGTGTCGAAAGTGAGAGTGAAACTAGAGCAAGGCATGATCGACACACTGGCAGCTCCTTTCACAGGGGAGGAAGTCAAGCACGCGCTTTTCCAAATGCACCCATCTCGCGCCCCGGGTCCCGATGGTATGTCGGCTGCTTTTTTCCAAAAATTCTGGAGTATCACTGGAAAAGAGGTAATTGAGACTGCGTTAAACTTTCTCAATCATAATGGGGAGGTAAATGATCTAAACCATACTCATATTGTGCTTATTCCAAAAAAGAAGCTTTGTGAGTCCCCAAAAGATTATCGCCCCATTAGTTTATGCAATGTGGTTTATAAAGTGATAGCAAAGGTTTTGGCTAATAGATTAAAAATGTTTCTTCCTCATCTAATTAGCGAAACCCAGAGCGGCTTTGTGCCAGGAAGGTTGATAACGGATAATATACTTGTGGCGCAGGAATGTTTTCATTATCTGAGGAAAAAGAAGAGGGGGGTAAGAGCTGATATGGCTTTAAAACTTGATATGAGTAAAGCCTATGATAGAGTAGAATGGGCTTTTCTGAGAAGTATGATGGAAAAAATGGCATTCCCGGAGAGATTTCTTAATCTTATTATGAAATGTGTCACCTCACCCTCCTTTGCAATCCTCTTGAATGGGCAACCCACTAGTAGTTTTAAGCCTTCTAGGGGTCTGAGACAAGGGGACCCTTTGTCGCCGTTCTTGTTTGTTTTGTGTGCAGAGGGTTTATCTGTGCTTTTGAAGGAAGCGGGAGAAAGTCGTGAAATTCGAGGTTTAAAGATTGGGAAGAAAGTGGATCCTATTTCTCACCTGTTATTCGCGGATGACAGCCTCCTCTTTGCGAGAGCCACGCCGGAAGAAGCGGATAATATCCTTAATATTCTAACTATCTATGAAGCAGCTTCCGGGCAAAAGCTGAACATGGAAAAATCCGAAGTATCTTTTAGCCGAAACATTACTCTTGAAAAGAAAAATTTGCTCATTGAGAGGTTAAATTTTAAGGCTGTTGAAGATCACGACCGATACTTAGGGCTTCCTACGTATGTGGGGCGCTCAAAAAAGGAAGTCTTCCATGTTATTCAGGACCGTGTGTGGAAGAAGTTGAAGGGGTGGAAAGAAAAATTCCTATCACAAGCCGGAAGGGAGGTGTTATTAAAAGCTGTTGCGCAGGCAATTCCTATGTATATGATGCAAGTTTTTAGAATGCCACAAAGTATAATAGCGGAAATTGAAAAAATGTGCAGAAACTTTTTCTGGGGACAAAAAGGAAATGAGAAAAAAATTCCCTGGGTCTCATGGGAAAATTTGTGTCGATCAAAGAAGGAAGGAGGCTTGGGTTTGCGTGATCTAAAATCTTTTAACTCGGCTCTCTTGGCAAAGCAGGGGTGGAGGATATTGAATGATGAGGCATCTTTGATGGCCCGCACTTTAAAGAATAAGTACTTCCCTAGCTCTTCTTTCCTTGAAGCAAATATCCCAAATCATGCCAGTTTCTCCTGGAGATCTATCCTGCAAGCTCGTAACATACTTCGACAGGGGGCAAGGAGATTAATAGGAGACGGGAGAACAACGAAAATCTGGGTGGACCCTTGGTTCCCTGCTTCTCATGGTAGCAAGGTGTTACAACCAAGGAATGAAGAAGCTTGCCAGCTGCAATATGTAGCAGAATTGATTCATAATGGGCGCTGGAAAGTTCAGGAAGTTAAACGACATTTTGGGGCATGGGAGGGGGACAAGATACAGGCCATGGTACTCCCACATTTTCCATGCTCGGATGTGTGGACTTGGTTTCGGACTCGGAGTGGCGAGTTTACGGTGAAGAGTGCATATTATATGGCTCTTAAGGAAGGAGAAAAAGAATATGCGGGCCCTTCAAATCAAAGTGTGGATGAAGGTTGGGTAAAGCTGTGGAAGGCAAAAGTTCCCCCAAAAATACGAAATTTCGCGTGGCGTGCTATGAACAAAGGCCTACCTGTGAATTCGAACCTCATTAAGCGACATGTCATAAGCGACCCCATATGTAAAAGATGTGGTGAAGAGGAGGAAGATGTGGAACATGCTCTGATTCATTGCAAAGAAGCGAGGCGGTTATGGTACCTCTCTCCTCTCAGGCTCAGTTTCAACAATAGCGATACTTTACCTTTTAAAGAGAGGGTGTGGGCGCAGATGAAAGTCATCAAAGATACGGGTTGGTGGGACTTGTTCTGGTCCTTATGCTGGACGATTTGGTTGGCTCGAAATGAATGGGTATTTAATGGTGTGAAGGGTGATGTGATGGCTCGAATGGAGAAAGCTGTGAGTGTTTTGGAGGAATATCGAAAGGCAAATGAGGTCACCCATTTTGGGAGGGAAAAGCAGGAAGTTTCTAAGAAGTGCTGGATGGTCCCGCGAGATGGAAGGATCAAGCTCAATGTTGACGCTGCTTTTGATGACGAGGTAAAGGTGGGGCTAGGTGCAATCCTAAGGGATGACAAAGGGGAAGTGCTAATGGCTATGAGTGATTCATGGCGAGGGAAATGCGATGTAGCTACAGGAGAGGCTATGGCGGCTCGCCGGGGAATCCAAATTGCGATGGAAGCAGGCTTTTCTAGCTTCATTCTCGAAACAGATAGTATGCTCTTGTTTGAATCGTTGAAGCGCAGGAAAAAAGAGAATTCAGAGATGGGATTAATTTTGCATGATATCTATGTGCTTTTACAAAATTGTAATGAGTTCTCTTTTAACTGGGTAAGTAGGAAAGGTAATATGGTAGCTCATTGTCTAGCGAAACGTAGCCTACATTTTGAGTCTTTATTAGTTTGGTTGGAGGAAGCTCCTGATGATGTAATGGAGCTGATTGCTCTTGATTTAGTTTCTGAATAAATGAATGGCTACCATTTTCCTGTCAAAAAAAAAATATATATAGTTTGTTTCGGACCGGGTCGAATCAAGCCCTGGATCGATATTTCCGCACCAAAACCCGATAGTTCGGGTTGTTCCTAGCCATTTTCGTGTCAAGCCAAAAGATAGCCTAGTTTTTATATTTATGTTGTCTGTGACCTAAATTCTTTTCCCAAAAAATCGAGGCAGGCCGAGAACAATCGTGGTCCGAAAATTCGTGTCCAAAACTGCTCATTTTCAGGTTGAGCTCATGTGGTTATCTAACTCGAAGTCATATACTTGCTTTATTTTAAAATAAATAAATCATTTATTATTTACACCGTTTCAAAATGTGATTATTACTTCATTTGTTATTTGCTTCTCTTTATTTCTTTCTTCATCACATGAGTCCCTCCCTTTCTTTCTTTTTATCTCTCTTCTCTCCTAAATGCCCGTATTAAACACCTATATATCATTTAAAATAGAACGGAGAAAAGAAGTATACACAAACCTAAAATCTCATACACTCTAGTAAATTTTCAAAGTAATTCAAACTCCTATCTTTTGTAAATATCATGGATTCGTAATGAATTATTCAAGGTAAGAAAATTAACAATCTGGATTGTTTTTTAATAATACTCCCTTTTTTTGTTTCTATTTGTTCTCCCATTTTCATTGCCCGTGTTTGTCAATACACTTATTTGACCTTAAATACCTTTCATTGCATATTCATAAAAATTATAATGATTGATTACTAATAAAGTGCTCATTGGGACGAATCAAACTATATCCACATGACTATATTTTTTTTTCTTACTATATATTAAGAAAATTTTAGAAGATTTTCTTTAATTGTGAATAGTGTCAAGATTTCAAATAGAATAAGCAAAAAGAAATATAGGAAGTATAATGTAAAAATTATTTTAAGAAATGACTTAAAGTTGAAATGAATCCCTTCCCCACCCCAACAGTCCCTGACGCGAGCCCAAGAGCCAACCCCCATCACAAGCCCAGAACTCCACCCTGTCGAACCCCCCCCCCCAATCCCGACTCCCGTCGCGAGCCCAGAACCTCATCCCGTCGAATTCTCACCTCTTCTACTTTTCCTCTTCTTAGATTTTCATCTCCCTCCACACAGTCTCCGGTTCAAATGAAGGTTGGAGCACTGAGATGCATGTCTTGGGCTCCAGTTCGATATGATGCAAGCTAGAAGAGGACGACAAGAATTAGACGAGGATGGGGGTTGTGGAGGGGGGATCGGATTCGAACAGGCCATCGAGGGAGGGGTGGGGTTTTCGGCTCGCGACGGGAGTTGGGGTTTTGGGCTCGCGACAGGGGCTGCAGGGGGTGGGGGAGGGGTTGTTGGGATGGGGGCTGCAGGGGTGGGGGTGGGGTGGGAGGGGGGTTAGGGTTAGTGTTAGTTAGGTTTTAGGGTTTAGTTAGGTTGATTAGTGTTTAATTAGGGGTTAATTACGCTTAAGACTAATGGCGGTTAATGTCGTTAGTCATTGAGGGTATTTGAGTGTATTTCCATAAAACTGAGGGGTTACCGTGTGAATTTTGGAAACATGAGAGGTAACTGGTGAATTTTTTGAAAATTCGGGAATACTTGGTGAAAAAACCGTTTAATATGCATGCAACTCTCCTTAGTCCTTCCCAAGTGTCCCATCCTCAAAAGTGGGCAAGAAGAAAATACATGGGAGAGGAACCTAAGCATTAAGTGCAACTCGAGAAAATATCGGCCTTTCATAGTGAGATATCATTACAAAATTTTTGGTACCAAAGCTAAGTCATAGTGGTACCAAAATATAGTACTTTGATACCAACTCTATTTTGGTACCAACTTTCAATTTGGTACCGAGGTTAGATTTTCATACTGTGACTTTATTTTGGTACCACTTTGATTTAGCTTTGGTACTAAAAATTTTTGTCTTTTTGTGTGAGATGTCATTTTGACATCTTACTAGAGACTGTGTAAGAGCAACTCCAATGGTGCATAAAAAGGACTTGCTAGCAATTTTGCAAAATACTTAGCTAGTTGCTTAACCATTGGAGCACAAAATGAGTTTTGCTTTGCTAAGCAAATTGGCTCTATAGAGCAAATTGGCTTAGCCAAAATATTGGTTTCCATACAACAAATAGTTTTTCAATAAGTGACAATTAATATATATAAAAAAGGAAAAGGTATTGTGGACCTACCTAAGCAACAAATTAGTTTAGCTAAGCCATTGTGAGAGTTTTGGCTTAAAGTTGAGTTAGGGTCTGTTCTTTTCGGCATAAAACAGCTGAACTGAACTGAACTGGACTGAACTGAACTGAATTGAATTGAAATGAATAGTGATATGTGAGAGTAAAAGTATTGTCAAGAGCTAAATTGATCTGAACTGATCTGATCTGATCTGAACTTATCTGAACTGAATTGAACTGAATTGAAAATAAGTTGGGGAGAACCGGCCCTTAAGCTAATTTCCATTTTGCTCTACCATTAAAGTTGCTATTATACTTCTCATGCAACTCCTACTACATTAATTTGAGTCAGATGAAAGATGTCGAAGCAATGATAAGAAATGGAGCAATTGTAATTCTGCAAATTGCAATTGTCGAGAAATAGAGGGGCAGCTACCTGCTCTACTCAAATACAGCCTTGCTACTTCATACAAAGAGTTTAGGCTTCCCTTTCCCTCTCAAAACTTGTCTTTGTCAAGTAATTAAAGAGCCATTTCACAGCTATAGTGAACTCTATACCGTTGACCTTACAAAGCGCTTTCTGTGCACCCAAAAAAAATTGGGTTATTCTACCCCTCCGTTCTATAATATACTTTCTCCGTTTCTTTTTACTTACAATGGTTTGACTTTCACACTATTTACCAACTCTACCTAGTTTATGTTTGGTGATTTATAGTTAAGGAAAAACATATTCATGTGGGATCTTATTAGATTCGTCTGAATGTATATTTTCCGAATATATACTTTTTTTAATTTTTATTTATCGGTAATTAAACTTATTGATGGTTGAAATTATGTATTGACAAGCGTAAAAGTCAAACTGTTGCAAGTAAAAAGAAATAGAGGAAGTATACCGTTTATTTTTTTATATACGATATTCAATACAAATTTTTAACCTCGATATCTTCAATTCCTTATCAATGAAAAATATAAAAAATCGAAGTTACAAAACTACAATTTGACGCGAATCAAACAAAATCTCACATGAGTATATTTTCTTGTATATATTAATGAAAATATTTGGTAAAAAATTTTAATATTCGACCCACTAAACATGAAACATGCACAATATTATGAGATATGGAGGGAGTAAATTTTTTTTTTTCTAAAGTGTCCTAAATGTTTCCTTTTATCCAAAATCACTTGTTGTATACTTCCATGATATTCTCATTATGAAGGACATTTTGTTCAATATTGTTAAATTGATTCTATAATAATTGGATCATTTGATGACATGTATGTGGGGGTAATGTCAAGATTTAAATTTTTTAAAAAAAACCTAATAATATAAACATAATTAGTTAAACAAAAAGTAATAAAAGTTAGAACAATAGGTAAAAGTTCAATGAAGAAAAAAAATATAAGGCCTGTTTTATTCACCTTATTTTCAGTCCTTATTAAAAAAAATATAAGTTTTGATAAGGGCTAATACATTTCAGATTATTCACAAATTACGTTCTAACAAGGTCTAAATAAAGTTCAAATAAATTTTGATAAGTTTAAATAAACAAAAATAAATTGAATCAACCAAATACGTTTATAATTAATGGCATTTAATCAATATACTAACATAAAACCAACTCTAATATTAAGGATATCTTGGCCTAAGGTTAAAATTGAGGTGTTATGAACAAGGTCACGGGCTCACGAGTTCGAATCTTCCTTCTCTTTTTTTGTACTTTGTACTGCCTTCGTAACTTATATGGTTAAAAAAATAAAACGAGCTTTAATTAGAAAGGTGATCATTAAACGAGCCCACATCATGCAAAAATCGTGTGTGCCTAGCAAAATCAAGTGGATGCACATGAAATGAGCAAAGTTCGGTCTGGTGGAATACAAGTCTATGACCAATTGTAATAATATCAAGATCATTCCCATCAAAAGAAGAAATATGATCATACTCATAGGTTACAGTGAAACTTAAACGCATCTATAATGAAGTGTGTAAACTTTTATTTGAGTGATATTTAATTGAGAAGGTATTGTGTCAGATCGTCCGACCATAATCTTTGGTCGGACGACTTTTAGTTGGTTTCAATTTTTTTTCAGTTGGTTTCAATTTTTTTTCAGTTGGATGTAAGTTACCTCTAAATAAAAGTAACTTACGTCTAAATGAAAGTAAGTTACCTTTATATGAAAGTAACTTACGTCTAAATGAAAGTAAGTTACCTCCAAATGAAAGTAACTTACCATATCAAGTATCTTCTGTCTCCACTTTCAAGAGCATTCTCTACCCAATCTTTAACTCGCTTAACTTCATTACCACATTCTTCTCCATTTCTACCCAATTTTCTCTCTCCAAAACATCATCAACAACAACAAAATCATCATTTTCCAGTATTTTCTCACTTAATTTCTCGGTCAATTCATCTGGAATCTCTTTCCTCTTTAGCCCCTAAACCTTGGTCAATTCATCTGGAATTTGATTGAAGATGAAGAAGAAGGAGCAGCGGCGGCGGAGGAAGAAGATGAAGAAGGAGCAGCGGCGCAGTTCTCGCGGCTTCGTCCGACGAAACATATTGGGTCAGACGGTCTGACCCAATAGATTCACTAATTAATTTCACCCTTTTTTCCACCAAATTGTTTGGTGTTTAGATACATTTTATTAATCATAGTGTTAAGGAAAACTTGTACTTGTAGGAATTTTTTTTTTTTTTTTAAAAAGGAGAGAAAACTAGGAGGTGTATACACAAGAGACACCCCCTAAAGCACCCCTAAGGATGGTTACAATAAGCTTCAAGTACATAAATAACAAAGAAAAAAAGAGCACTAAGGAACTCGAGTAAATGCTCCGCCGCGGCATCACGCCATCTCCCCAGGCTCAAATCGACGTCAAACCCTTCACAGAGGGCACCACCGAAAATGAATAAGCTTCAAGTACTTGTAGGATTTATAAGATCCTTCTTTTCCTACTAGAATATGTAAACTAATCTAAACTTTCTAAAATAATTCAAAAAGAATATTATTGGAGAATTAGTGATTTACTTCGTTCCTACCTAAACTCGTAAACATATATCCTAATCTTGTCAATTTTATAATAGACAAACACTTCTTATTCCATAAATAATGCTTCTTTACTCAATTAAATTTTTAATTAATGTTGACGTGTTTCTTAAATTACGTCGGGTTAAATTAATTACTCACTATAAATAAATCATTGAAAAAGAATATTAATATTGTTGTGTTAATTAGACTTCTTTTATTTTTAATTTCTATCTTTAATAGGTAATGAACATATATTATTTTTATGTAGTACTACTACATACTACAATTGCATCATAGTAGTATATGACAATTTATTATAATATACAAATCATTACTCAAAATTAAAAAGGACAAAATTTTAGAGGCCCATATTATCTATATTTGGTGGTTGGACTAAAATTATTAGTCTATGACAGCACACTTTATGACACTCTCATGCACGATTTATCAAGAAATTAAAGATTTGTTAGGAAAGGACTATGACACTTCCTGTATCATATAGTACAAGTTCAAACGTGATTGGGGAATAATTGTAAACGAATCTGTCTCACGCATTTGCATATTAAGTTATTAAAAGCTAAACTATAATATGATGAGCATAATAATCTCATAATTAGTATTGTTCGTGGAAGGGTATATCTTGTAAAGTGTAGCAAAAAAGCATATCAGCGTACCGTGCGTAAGCCATGAAGACCTTAAACATATCACGTACGATTGATATAATACTTAAACATCACAAAGTGGCTTCTCCATGCCTAAGTATTTCGAAGACTAAGCTAAGCTTGACCTAATTTGTTATGAGTAGTAAGGAAATAACTTTTTAACTTCAAAGTTGAGGATTCGATCCATATTATGAGCATTTTGGAAGAGGATTTCTACTTACCATCTTTCCATTTTCAAAGTGTCTGTTCGCGAATCGAAATTGAGTTAACCTATAAAAAGTTACGATATGACAAGATCATTCATCTTACCATCGAACATCTTACTATGAGGTGAGCCTAAAAAAAAGTATTTCGAAGGATACACATTGCCCTCATCTAAAACAAAAGAAGGAACAACCTGTACACTTTGCCCTAGCAAGTGGCCAATTCTTTTATATATTTTTAAATGATATGAGAACCTTGTTTTATAAATGTTTTTGCTATATTGGTGAATGTATTGATTGTTTCTTTGCGTTTGACATAGCACATGTATTCTATTATTTGTTCATATTACTTAGGTGTTCCTAGATATAGAATGTCATTAATTAACTCATTTGCTAAACGCCGCTCTAGATTTTCCTATTAACGCTCTGTATTTTAATACACAAATACATGAGTTGTATTTTAATACTTTCACTCTCCCACCCTCCCACTCTCCTTCACTCTATTGACCCTCCCTCACTTATCACTCTCTCTCTCCATCTCCAGTTCTCCGGCGACAAGAATTCCGGCGACAAGGCGGCAGAAACTTTGGCGGCGGCGGCGCATTTCCGGCCTCCGGCAAAACCTTCGCGAACATCCCGGCGTAGCGGTGGCAGACCTCCGATTTTTTCTAAATTTTTTGAATTTTTTTTAAGGAGGCGTCCACCATGGACGCCCCACCACCGGTAGAGGCGCCCATGGCAGGCGCTCCACCACATGGTGAGGCGCCTGCCATGGGCGCCTCCACCGGTGGGGCGTCCATGGTGGACGCCTCCTTTTTCTGAATTTTTTTAAATACAATATTAAGGGAGGCGTCCACCATGGACGCCCCACCACCGGTGGAGGCGCCCATGGCAGGCTCCTCACCATGTGGTGGAGCGCCTGCCATGGGCGCCTCCACAAGTGGTGGGGCGTCCATGGTGGACGCCCCCTAATTTTTTTTAAAAAAAATTCACTGTATAATTGAAAAAAAAAACTTCACATATGAATCCTTCACATGTGGTGGACGCCATTTTTCTCTTATGCATCCTCTTTCTTTTTCCAGATCAGGGTATGAATCTATATTTGTAGAATTCATTGTTGCTTTGTTTGAATCCCAAAATTAGGTTATTTTATTGATCTGGGTAGTTTGTAATTTGGTTTATGACATACTATCGAGTAATGGGTATTTTGAAAAACCGAAATTTGATTGATTTGATTATGTTATAGTATGATTTGAGTTGTTTTTACATTGTTTGATCTGTGTAGTACTATAGTTTATGAAGTGATTTATGATTGAGAATTGGGTATTTGATTAATTAGTCTGATTTAAGCTCATTTGCAAGAATTTGGATTTGGCAGGTTCCAAGTTTTCCTTTTATTGAAAAAAAAACAGAGAGAGGGGGTTGGGCGGTGGTGGTGCGGTGGTGGTGCCGCGGCGGTTGGGCGGTGGTGGTGCGGCGGTGGTTGGGGTGGTGAGTGGAAGAAGATGGGAGATAAAGTGGAGGAAGAAAGTGAGGAGAGAGAAAGAAATACAAGTATATAAATACGGTATAAAAATACCGTATTTAGGGCGTTATTAGGAAATTTTAGGACGTTGTTTAGCAAAGCCCTTAATTAAAGAATAACCTAAGTTTAAACATGACTTCGTACCCACATATAAGAAATTAACATTACTAATTTACTATAAGATATCTATTTTCTTAAATTATTCATTCTAATGTTTATCCTCAAAATCAAAACATCAAAGTTTGTAATTTATATGAATATGTAGTAAAAAAAAGTCTCATGATGATTACGTCTAAAAAACCAAACACTGATAATAATGGAGTTATGGATAAGAGGAGAAGCTTTTGATCTTGATAATTATATAAGAATAATGAACTTAATCATATAAAATTTTATTAACTTTATAAATTTAAATTTGTTATACTTCCTCTGTTCTGTTTTAAATGAAACATTGGATGAAATGACACTATTCATTGATCAATTTTGACTTCAATTTATCGCTATTATATAAAGAAAAACATTGTCAAGTGAGATCTTGTTAGATTCGTCTCGATGCATACTATCAAATTATAACTTTTTTATATTTTTTACGCGTACACAACTATAGATATTAATGACTAAAGAAGCGCGTTGGGTTGCGTGAAAAAACAAACGTTTCATTTAAAACGGAACGGAGGAAGTATGTTTTAATAATTATATAATAAATAATTGGTAAAGGTGTGCATTGATGAAGACTCCAATCCATCGATCTCATTTTTAATCTACACACTTTTCTTTATGTGGTTTGTTTCTTTTTAATTTACACAATGTTGTTTCTTCTATTTTTGGTAACATGTCTCATCCACTTTTTCCATTCATGCATGTCGTCATCTACTTTTTAATTTTTTTCTCTACCGTTTCAGTTTTTCTCTCATATTTTTATACTTCTCCTCGATTCATGTGAGTAAATTAAAAAAAAAAAGAAGGATATTATTAAAAATCAAACATCAAAATAAACTATCATAAAAGTGCTCAATATTGCCAATAAAGTTCCATTTGTCAATTATGCATAACACGTGGGCTTTGTAGCACATTGATCAATTTTTTGAAATATTGATTTGTGTCTAGTACAGTGTTGAAGCACTACATAACTAAACATAAGTATGTTTTTTCCACAGTTACAAGTATATTCATTCACACCCAATCACTCATATGCCAAAACAAAAAAGGATGTCTTAAGTTTTTACCTTTTGCCCTTTACTTAATTCAATCACTACTTTAAGGTTTTCCTTTAGTATAATGGGATCCAGCTTTTGAAAAGGGTCAAAGTGTATATCCTTATTAATATCTTTTGCTTTCATTTTATTCAAAAAGCATATGATTTCGTGTTAGATGATGCATGATCCTATATCCTGTCAAACGAAGAGGACGAAGAATCTCATTGTTTTTAGGGTTGTTATTTGTTAACGTCAAAACATGATCATGTGCATGATGCACCGGCCAATGTTTACAAAACAAATTACAACAAAGTTCATTGCAAGTTTTGCAACTCAATTAAGTTGGCTCTTTATCTTACAAGAAAGAAAACTACTCCTATATCACAATTTTTTGGGTCGCTTGCCATCAAAAAGTTGTAATATGTACAATATTGACAATTGAGTGTTTCATAGCATTTTTTCCGACTTCCTTGCTGATAGAGTATAAATCTATTCCTTGAGTCTCAATCATCAGCTTAAACTTTTGGTTGAATTGGTCCTTTGACATGGTATCAGAGCTAGCGTGACAAAAAAGTCATGGGTTCGAATCTCATCCACCCCTCCTTTCTCAGTGGAATATTTAGCGTCAGGTATGAGAGAGACCTGTGTTGCATCCACATTTCAAGCCCAAAAGACTCTTGCATGAGGGGGCGTGATAGAGTATAAATCTATTCCTGAGGTCTCAACCATCAGCTTAAGCTTTTGATTAGTCTTTTGACACTTGCGGTAGAAATTTAGTAAAACGAACCCTTATTGAGAAGGTTCATTGTTCGAGTTCATCTCCAATAATTATACTTCGTCTACAATTCAATGATTATATTTTTCATTGTCAGGATTACAAGCCCAATATGATGGTTTATTATGTTGTTTGAAAATTTATGGAATAAAGGAACCAAGGTAGGAACCTGGTCTGTTATTCTACAAAGGTTTATATGTTTCAGTTGTTGGTCCTTGAAGTGGTCCATGAGGTGGTCT
The DNA here is from genome assembly GCF_026745355.1 of Beta vulgaris subsp. vulgaris. Classification (NCBI taxonomy): domain Eukaryota; kingdom Viridiplantae; phylum Streptophyta; class Magnoliopsida; order Caryophyllales; family Amaranthaceae; genus Beta; species Beta vulgaris. Next base: position 57,346,848 of record NC_079208.1, on the reverse strand, counting down.
GCTAACATATGAAGCTTTGTTATATGACGGCAAATTTAGCTCCGCAAGTTTTCTGGCTTTGCAAAGTATTTTGTTTGTTTAGTTTGCTTTATTTAGGTTCCTAATATAATGGGGTTTGTATTTAGGTAACTAGATAGTTTTGGTATGTGATATCTTTTAAAATTATTATCTTGAAGGAAAGTATTATAATTCTAGTAGATTAGGTTTTTCTTGTATAGCCTATAAAATGGGGGTTTAGGCCTAATTAGAAGAAAACACATAAAATTATTCTTGAGTGCAAGGAACCATCAAGTGAGGGGGTTGTATTATTTTGGAGGAATTTAATAATACAATTTATTTTGAGGGGAGGAAATTAAAATTTCCTCATAAACACTTGTCTCTTGTTTATTGTTATTTTGCTATTTTTTATATTGTATTTGATTGTGTTTTTTGTAATCTTGGGCCGTGTTTATCACCAACATTAATGATAAATAAACAAGTGAAGTTTGTACTTACTAATTAAAGCATGCAAAAGTAGTTTTTCAAGATTAACATATAACGAAGTATATGTAAATGCTTATACGAGTACGACAGTGGAAACAATGAATAATACAAATACATCTAATTTTGCATATAGTATATGCTCAAGAAAATTGTGTTATATCTAACTTAAAAATATAATTCTGGATAATATAGGTTTATGTAGGTTTCGCTTTATTGATGTACAAATTACAACTATTGTAAGTTCAGGTTAAAGTGAAGAGAACACATTTCAAAGTACATAAATTTTGGAAATCTTGCAACTATCTACATACTACGTGTACTAAATAACGTATAAGTACATAAATTTTGGAAATCTTGCAACTATCTACATACTACGTGTACTAAATAACGTATAAGTCGGTGATTGAGAAAAAGTATTTAAGGAAATTTGACTCTCAATAATACTAAAGAAATGAATCACCATTAGAATAAAATGAGATGGCCACTGGTACGGGTTGGATGGGCTGATCTGATCCGTGGATCCTAGTGGATCGGGCTGAGGTTCATGGCCCAGGACCGGACCGTGAAATTTACGGTTTAGGTGGGCTGGTCCACGAGCTGAAAAATCTTGGCCCACACCGGTGTGTTATCGATTTTCACTGTTCGAAAAGCAGTTCTGGCGGTTCGTAGACCTAGCAGACCGACATGAGAATTTTTTTCAAAGTTATATAATCATTTACTTCATCCGTTTCTAAATAAGTGCAACACTTATTGTTTTCACGTTTGTCAATGTATTGTTTTAACTATTAATATCTTCAATTATCAATAAGTAAAAATTATAAAAAGTTGATATTAAAAAAATTTACATTCAGACGAATCTAACAATATCCCACATGACTATGTTTTTCCTAAAATGTAAATCACCAAAGCTAATTAAAATTTAAACTGTGAATAGTAAACACTATGCAAATATTGCACTTATTTAGAAACGGATGAAGTATTATTGTTACATAAAACCTTTAAAATTAATTAAAATATATATAATTATTAATATTAATGAATAATTTCATTATCTTTGAATTTTTGATTGAATTATAATATATGCAATTTGATTAAAATATATACAATTTGATGAATATATACACAATTTGGTTGAATAATTAATTGGGTTGGGGTGGACAGGTTTTGTGGATCGGACTAGGCGCGCGGTTTAGTAGTGGGCTTTCGTGGGCTGGGCTCAAAAAATCTAGCCCACGACCCATCCACCAATTTAAAAGTTTGAGTTAGGTTGGACCAGGCTTTTCGGGGACTCAACCCACATGGTCCAAGAGACGGGCTGGGCTGGATTGGCCTACACTGTTGCTCATCTCTAAAATAAAAAGAAAGTTTGTAATATTGAGATAACATACAAGTATGTTGGTATTTGGTCAAAATATTCTCTAAAATACCCTTTTCAAACACTGACTTATTATTTAATATATGTACGTATATAGTTTTTTTTTTTCCTTTTTCGAAAAATCCGTGAAAAGTAGGAAATCATAACATTATCTCCAAGGGTCTTTGCCTTTTTGGTATGTCTGTAATTAGTGCTATAGAGGCTTAAAAAGCAAATAATTAAGTATATACTACTCCCTCCGTCCCATAATATAGTGCTTGTTTCTATTTTACACGATCTTCAAGATGTAACTTTGACTTTTAATATCTTCAATTCCGTATTAATAAAAAATATAAAAATTTGATATTATGAAACTACATATCGAGACGAATCTAACAAGATCCCATATGAATATGTTTTTTTATATATACAAATGAGAATATTCGGTCAAAGATTTTAAAATTTGACCCACCAAAAATGAAATAGGCACTATATTTTGGGACGGAGGGAGTATATGGCATATACTGGCAACTTTTTTAAAACAAGATTATTAACAACTTATAACAAATCCATCATAAACTAAAGAAATAAGTCAACAGCTAAGAAAATAATTAATAAGGTTTTTTTGGCACGGAATGGTTGTCATTAATGAATAAAATCACAATCATTAGTCTAATTAAGCACACAATTTGCTAAGAATGGACAAAAACCAATAATAAGAGAAGGGAGAAAATGGGTAAAAAAAAAGTGACGAAGGATAAGACAAGCATAGACTCTATTCTATAGACTGTAAATCTAATCTTCCCACTCAGAGTTAAATCTTCGACATCACATCTGACCCTACCATTAACCATCCGTCCATCACCCACTTCCACTTGATTCGGAAATCACACCAATTTTGCAACACACTAGTTCGATTACTCTAAAGACTGTAGCACATTGTAGCTTAAAATGGAGATAACTTTATGATAAATAAACACTAAGAGATTAGGGTGAATCCTAAGCTTTCGTTGTGCCTATTGTGGAGTTACCATATATGGTCATAAGGTTCCATTGTGGAGTTAGTTCCTGTTTTTTTCGTTAAACTGAATAGAATTGAAACAAACTGAATTGAATTGAATTGAATTAAAGTAAAACGGTAATAGAAATGTAACTGAACTAAAATAGGTTAAACTAAACTTAACTGAAACTATACTGAATATTAGAATAGAGACTTAAAGGATAGTAATTCTTAATTGAGTGAATTTTTAATTGAGCGAGCTTTTAATTACTCATTAACAAGTATATAAGTTGACTGTCAAAAGGAGTGTTTTAGCTTTATTATTAGAATTGTAACATCATTAGAACATTATACTATCATGTGACATGTTGTGAATACATCGTCATGTTTCGTGGATCTTTGTAAAAATAATTGCAACTACTATCCACCATAACATCAAGAGTTTTCTTTATTTATACACTAAAACAACTATCCATATGACAATCTACGGGCTCACTATTTACACTTGTTGCTTGGTAATTTTTTGAAAAGCAAATAATATAAGAAGATCTAGAAAAAAACAAAAACAAATTAGGGAACAACTAATTAGCTATCTTGATTAACTTGAAGTCTAATTATATCTTTAGCCCACAAGAAAGAGGAAAAAACCCATTTAGATTTTCAATACTCTATTTCAAAATGATTAAACACAAATCTTTCCATTTTTTTTTTATGATCCAACATCACACCAAACAAGTCATAAATCCATAGCCAAATCAACAACATAATCCAAATTTAGGTCGTAACAAATCTAAACGATAATTCAAAGAAAACAAAAAATAATCAAAACAATTGGTTGGTTCATAACTTTGTAACAAAATATAAACTATGCAAAACTTGGACTATCAAATATCGTACAAACCAATAACAATTTGTCAAAGTAAATAGTTGAAATTCTATAATGTATTTGGCCATGTTTGACAATTAGCGTATAGCTAATAGTTATTAGCTAATTATATTATCTTATAGCTGATTGTACTAGATAGTTTGACGGGAACTCTGGATGATTGTACTAGTTGTTGGTATAAAATTGTTTGGTACCTCGCTGATAATTGACTACTTAATTATGTAAATTGACCAATAAGGACATTGATATAGTTTATTATTATGCTTTTATTGTTTATAAACATAATCTTCAAGAACTTTACGATATACTTCATCCGTTTCGTTTTAAATACAACAAATGATTATTTTATGTATCACAAATAATACCCCTTTGTTGCATTTAAAACGAAACGGAGAAAGTAAATGTAATTTACCCCACTCATTCCAAACCTTTAATGTAATTTTTTTTCTTTCAACTTTTTGAAAAAAGAGTTTTTAAACCAATCAACTATTTAACAAATACTCAAATCAGAGTATTGAATAGTCTTTTTTTTTTTTTTCGGGAGAGTATTGAATAGTCAAAATACTCTAACACAACTCTAATTTTCTAATATAAGTTCAAAACTCTAAATTTTCACCAAATAGTTCATTACTAAACAATAAACACAACCAATATATATACTTCCTCCGTTCTATTTTAAATGAAACATTGGATGAAATGACATTATTCATTGATCAATTTTGACTCCAATTTATCGCTATTATATAAAGAAAACATAGTCAAGTGGGATCTTGTTAGATTCGTCTCGATGCATACTATCAAATTATAACTTTTTTATATTTTTTACGCGTACACAACTATAGATAGTAATGACTAAAGAAGCGCGTTGGATTGCGTGAAAAAGCAAACGTTTCATTTAAAACGGAACGGAGGAAGTATATATTCTATATGGGAACTTTTGAGAACTTTGGCGTCCAGCTGTCCACCCTTCTTTACGGTCATACCCCCAACTAAAAACTAACTACTATATCTTTTCTATTTTTTGGTTTTTCTAAATAAAGGAAAAGAAGTACAGTGAATTGAAAAACTACAATTATAATTCTTAATACTCTCTTTTTAATTGCTTTTGCACATATCGTGTACATATAAAACTAATTCGTTTGAGTATAAAAAAAATACTCCCTCCGTCCCAAAATATAGTTCCCATTTCCTTTTTTTCATGGTAATTTATGCAAGTAGAATATAAGAGGGATAGTAAAGATTTTTTATTTATTTTAATAAATGTTGTGTGGGAAAAGATGATTTTAGGATAGAGAGTGGAGAATAATTGGTGAAAGAGCATTAATTACTCCATCTGTCCCATAATATAGTGCCTACTTCATTTTTGATGGGTCAAACTTTAAAATCTTTGACCGCATATTCTCATTTTGTATATATAAAAAAACATATTCATGTGGGATCTTGTTAGATTCATCTCAATGTATAGTTTCATAATATCAACTTTTTATATTTTTTATTAATACGGAATTGAAGATATTAAAGGTCAAAGTTATGTCTTGAAGACCGTGTAAAAAAGAAACAAGCACTATATTATGGGACAGAGGGAGTATAACATTTTGGTTGAATAAATAAAGGAAAAAACAAAATTCAAGAAGCAAATAAATGATGGGACACGATTTTTTTAGACAAATTATAGAAAAATATGGAACTAAATATGGAAATAGGCACTATATTTTGGGACTTCCAAAATAAAAATGGGAACTATATTTTGGGACGGATGGAGTAGTTCTTTATACGAGAGGGGTTAAAGAAGTTAGGGGAACATATATGAAACAAATGGCATAATTTGGGAGTTGGAATTTAACTAATTAATTAAGCCATCATCAAAACAATTTTTTAAAAAATGTGGGAAAGTCTTCAAATGGGCCCCATTACGCCAAACCTCGCGCCTTCTTTGATGCAACCTTTCCGCTTCTCTCTCTCCTCTCTACCGTCCGATATCTTTCTCTCTCCTCTTTTCATTTTACTGAAGTGAAAGAACAGAAGAAAAACCCCACAGTAAATATTCATTTAAAAAAACAAAAAAAAATAATACCAAAAACCGATTTTCTCAACTTCCTCAGATTCTTTCTCTTCTTCTCACTCTCTTCTCACATCTCACTTACCTCTTCTCTGCATTTTCTCTCTCCTCCATTGTCAGTACCACAAAGGTGTATTTTAGATCACAGAAATCCAAGCTTTTTCCGCCATTTTTCTCTCTCCTCTCTTCTTTCATTTGCTTCTTTTTTTAACACTTCGCCGACATCTTTATCTTTTGATTTTGCCAGCATTTCGATTACTTCACTCAGGTAAGCTATTTTCTTGACTTTTATTTTCTTTTTTTCGTTTTTTTTTTGTGGCTTGGAGTTCTTTATTTTGGAAAATGCTGCAATTTGTTCTAGTAGCAAAACTTCTATAATCACATTTGATTTTCCTTTTTTTTTTTCCTGTTTATTGTTGAACTGTTGATACTGAATTAATTATTTTTGGTTCGGAGTTTTATAATCTGGAAAATGCTGCAATTTCTAGTAGCAAAACTTTTAGAATCATATTTGATTTTCGTTTTCTTTTTTTCCTGTTTTCTCGCTGTTTATGGTTGAACTGTTGATGCTGATATCGCTGAATTAATTTTTATATTTTTGGTTCGGAGTTTTTTAGTCTGGAAATTGCTGCAATTTCTACTAGCAAATTCTTCTATAATCTCATTTGATTTTCCTTTTTTTTCTTCCTGTTATCTTGCTGTTTAATGTTGAACTCTTGACGCTGAATTAATTTTTATTTTTTGGTGTGGAGTTCTTTAATCTGAAAATGCTGCAATTTCTAGTAGCAAAACTTTGTGAATCACATTTGTTTTCCTTTTTATTTTCTTCGATTTTCTCGCTATTTATTGTTGAACTGTTGATGCTGAATTAATATTTTTTTTTTTGTGCGGAGTACTTTAATCTGAAAACGCTGCAATTTCCAGTTGCAAAACTTCGTGAATCACATTTGAATCTGTTTTCACTTTTCTCGCTGTTAATTGTTTAACTGTTGATGCTGAATTACTGTTAGGATATCCTAACAATTACATTATACTGGAAAAATTAGGCGTTATTTTTTGTTCCTGAAAAAATGGCAGGATATATGCGAGTTAGTAGTTCTTAGCTGCACTTTTCAGATTATCTTTTTCTTTTAGCCGTTCACCTTTATTTATTAATTTTATATTTATTAATGTGCTAGATAGGATTAATTTCTGGAATATGAATTAACTTTTTAGACTAAGCTATTAATTTCATATTAATTGCATACATAGACGCATTAAAATTGGAATCTACAGAACATGAAGCTTCTTTACCCTATGATTATGCAATAATTGCGCCAGTTAATATTGTAGGATATAGGATTGTAGCTTGTAGTAGGTTCTAAATTTCATAGAAGTATATAATTATCTTATATTATTATATATATTATATATATATATATATATATATATATATATATATATATATATATATATATAGTTGAAAATTGTTGTGGATTTTAGGTACTAGGGGGAGGTTAGGGGCGGAGAGATCTTTGTCATTTTGTACTAGTTGTAATCAACAATGGTACTGTTAAGTTTTCAAAATATAAAAGTTGCTTTCTATGATTACTATCAGTTAAAATGGACCACACGTTTTCTATGCTTCAGGGCCATCTTTGTTTTTGTCTTTGTATTTATATTGGTGGGGGATATGTTTACTTTCAGGTATGTTATTACCAAATCCACTTAACGTTTTGTTAATCTTTAGTAATATAATGATGATTTGGTCAATGATCTTAAAGATGTAATAAGTTTGGCATTTATAATGTTATATCATGGTGAGATTTCGGTTCTATGTGGTGCTGTACTGTTGTAGATGTATGAAGGGATTGATATGAGAAACAAGGAAAGTTTCGAGTAATTGTACTATCAAGTATTGGCTCCTGATTTGGAATTTAGAATAGTGTATTTCCACTCTTGCTGTTACACTAATCACGGGTGATTTTATGGCTTCGAGTGTTGGGAAAGGAGAGATGGTATATTTTGGTTTCAGTTGAGTGATGAAAGAAGGCTGGTGAGTATGTTGTTTAGGTAATGTTGACAAGTTGTTTTATAAAATTAAGCGCTGCCATAAGCTGCTTCAGCTTTTTAGCTGGATGTCTGTAGAGGCTTAGCTGATAGATGAACTATAATTGTGGTTTGGCTTAAAGTTTTACATGTGCTGAAAGCATCTTTATGCTGTGACTCTTGAAAAGGTGCTTACCACTTAATTCGCTTATTATAGCTGATTCCAAGTAATGACTAATGATTGTTTAGTGTTGGCTATACTCTTCTATATTGTACTAATATTTTTTTGTGTAATTCTAAATTACAGTCTTGAAATTACCATTTAATTAAACATAGATTGTTACTTCTACTCCTAAGTTTACTGATTTTGCTTTTGCAGGGCAGTTGGAAGCTGAGACTTGAGCTTCTTACAGATTTGAAAGCCTGTAGAAATGGGGACTGGTTATCTACTGAACATAGCTGATTGATACTTTTACATGTTAGATGCATTCTGACTCGTGCAGACATTTATGATCTATGGAAGCATTCAGTAACACTAGTCGTACTTCTAGGGATCAGAAATGCAAGATTTCTCCAGAGACCACCTTTGCTCCTCGTACTCGTCAAGGTACGAAGTTGCGAGATATCTTGATGTCTGATAAATCCAACTTGTCATATGCTGATTTCCATCATGAGATCACTAGAAATCCCGATGATGCCTTGCCTAAATATGTAGGTGTAGGTTGCCAACAAAGGCGGGTGTCAGATAGAAGGATCTGTAAAGAGGATGAGCTAGTCAGGTACATGTCACACTTACCAAGTTATTTAGAGAAAGGAAAGAATTTTCAGGAGAAAGGACTGAATGTTGGTGTTCTTGACTGGAGGCGTCTTGAGAACTGGCGGTATAGTCAAAAACAGATGCCTGTGAAGCAAAATGGGTGTTCTCCATCTAGTAGCACCACTTCTCTTTTTTCAACAGATGGCTCGTCAACCTATTCTAGCAAAGGCCAGAGCTGCTCCCCTGCTCATCAAAGACTGCATCGTTTCTCACTGCAATCTCCACCGGAAGCTTCCCCGAAGGAAGGTGATTTTCGAGATACTAAATCTAATTCTGGAAGACGTCACAGCTGCTCTCCAGCTCGTCAAGGAATGCACCCGCCAGTGCTTCAATCTCCTCCCCAGAAGTTGTCTGTAGGAAGAACTTCTCCAGATATTGAGGTTTTTGGTGGAAATTCCCACAAATTCCAAGATTCGCCTATTAGAATTAGCAACAATATGAGCAGGCAACAAAGAGTTTCTGGAGCAGTACAACCTTTTGAAAGGCAAGAGCCTGACTTGAAAACTGTCACTGAAATGGGAATACGACAAACCTTTGATAAGTATGAGGTGGGGGCACCCTGGAAAGGAAAATCCAAAATTCAAAATATGGAATCTGCCAAAGAAGCCATAAGATCACGAGAAACAATGTCCAATGCTACTAATCAAAATACTTCTGGAAGAGAAAATTCTGGGGTGGTTATGCCTAGAGACCTATCGGACAAACGATGCTCTAGTTTGACTGCCATGCCGAGTTTTATTGTGGATGGTCGATTGTCAGTAGAGCCATGTCAGAAAAGCATTTTAGGGAAAAACAATCGTGAGACTCGACTTCCTCCTAGAGATGATCACAGAAAGCACTTGGAACCATCTGAATCTTGTTCCCAGCATCCAGAAGGTGTCAAACGTTCATCCCAACAGTCAAATATATCACTTCATTCTACGAAGACAGCTCACAGTTCATCCAAGAACAGTGCACAGTGTGTGAAAAGCACCCCTCAAGCACCACATGTTCTATCATTTCCTGCTAGGATACTTAGCAGCCCATCCAGGACCAGGAGTGCTGAGGAGAGGAAGCCATCTGCTGGGTCTAGGATTGCAACTGTAGTCAAGCCTTTTGAGGAACTGGATGCGAGAAAAGGCTCAGAGTCTGTTCCAAAAGCAAGAAACCCATCGCCAATCCGCCGATTAAGTTCTGCAATGGGGAAGATGATAAAAAATGCCGGATCCCGAGATAATTCACCTGTTCGTAGGTCAAGTTCAAAAGAATATGGTGCCAAATCTGGGTCAGAGGGAGCTATAGCTTCTGTATTGATTGATAATTCTTGCAGTGATAAGGTGTCTACTAATAATACTAGAGGTAGGTCCAGCCCTTTAAGAAGGTTGCTTGATCCCCTTCTTAAGCCCAGAGCATCTAACAGCTCTGAGCCATCGAAGAAGAATTCATCTTCAACAGCTCATACGTTCCATTCGTGTAACGAGCCGTTAGATTTTTGTTTTGAAAATTCTGTGAAAATAAATTCAAGAGATGCCAGTGTTACAACAGGTACTAGTGATAGCAATCACCATTCAAAGAATGGCTTGTCATCACTTCAAGCGCTTCTGCAGGTATCTTTTAAGAATGGTCTACCTCTGTTTACTTTTGCCATTGACAATGAAAGCAACATTTTAGCTGCTACAGTGAGGAAGTCTAGTGTCACAGGAAAAGGTCATCATAGCTGGACTTACACATTTTTCACCATCCGTGAAGTTAAAAGGAGGAGTGGAATTTGGCTGAATCAAGGAGGGAAAGGTGATGGTCCTGGCTATGTTCCAAATGTTGTGGCACAAATGAAAGTCTCAGATTCCAAGCATGACAATGATGGTCATCATATCACCAGAGAATTTGATCTGTTTGCTGTGGATGTTGGTCATGGAGATCATTATGCCACTGACTTCCATCCAACTAATGAATTGGCAGCCATTATTGTCAAGCTTCCTGCTGGAAATGATAGTAAAGATGGCCATTCTAACTTTAACTGGTTGGATTTGTTACAAGATTCCAGGGAGAATTTGCAAGACATTAGATCTGCTGATTCTGGTGCTAATATACAGTATCAGCATTCACTCGTCAGTTTGAAGTTGAGCACAACAGTTATACTCCCAGGTGGCGTTCATACAGTACCTAGTAAAGGAGAAATATCAACGCTTGCTGAACGATGGAAATCTGGTGGATCATGTGATTGTGGTGGATGGGATTTGGGTTGTCAACTGAGAGTTCATACAAATAAAAAAGAACATGAAAGGAAAACGGGTTCTTCTGAAATGTTCCTGAACAAGAACAAGTTTCAAATTTTTTCTCAGGTAATCATTTTCCTACTCTTCTCTCTTATCTCTCTTGTAGTTTATATGTTATTGATGACTGTTTAGTGTGTTTATTGGCATGACCGTATGATACATTTTTGCTATCACAAATTTATGGTCTTTGGGAAACAGCCTGCAGCATTTACACTTTGTTTCAATGAAATAATAGAGGGGAAGGTAGAGGAAAAGGAAGAAGTTTCGTCGATGACTGAACTTGCATTTTTCTTCCAAATCTTTCCAACAGTGGAAGGATTTGGTTCATTAAGAGGGAAAGGAAATGAATCCTTCCAACTCTCTTCCGAAATTCCCCCATGTTATATCCAAAAAGGTAGAATGAATACCTCTAAAATCCCCCTATCCAAATACCCTCAAAAGGAAACAGATGATATTGTGTATCACCATTCACCAATTTCCCTGACCACAATAGTTGCATGAACTACATTGCTTTGTTTCTTTTTTATCTGGAAAACGTTATGATATGTATGCTCCCAACTTCAATCATTCAATAATTCCACCTTCGGATCAACTCATAATTGTTCCAAGTTTGAGGGGCATATTCTTATTATATTCCTTAGTGAAGATTGCTAGAATCAAATTCTAAGATAGTTACAAATACATCCCCACAAGTTAAGATTGTTATAAGTAAATCCAAAGATGAGATTTAACAAAGGCAGATGGTCAAAAGTTTGGATTAGTCATCTTAGTTCCTCCCCACCCCTCTTTTTCTTCCTGGATGAAGTAAACATAATAGCTTCTCTTATGATTTACTTTTTTCTGAGATGAAGTGGCTTAGCTTAAAACACTGTTTTTTACAGGGTAATCAGGATAACCACCCTGTACTGAGCTTGGCGCCATTCAAGGAAAGAATATACTCGGTGGAATTCAGTTCATCGCTTTCACTTCTACAAGCATTTGCTATTAGTATATCATCTATAGACTGCAGAAGACCACCAGAGCTCTCAGAACCCAGCAGTCTCTATGAGAAGATCACTAATGAAGCAGGCATTTTTGAGGTCCCTGTGCAAACAAAACCATCGAATCAAGGTGAAGCGCCTGCAAGATATGTCGCGTATCCACCTCATTCCCCTGTGGGAAGAGTCTAGGATTTCTTCTGTGGATCAAGCATGGGTAAATGCTCTTTTGCCACTCTTTCCCGTCCTTGGCAATTCTCAGCCCCTTCGAACTTCCTACATTAATCGGATCTTAATTTTTTCCTCCCTTTTTTACCCTTTATGGAGGTTCATAGGGCAGAAAATGGAGGGATCCCTTAAGATAGAGGGGGGGATCAATTCCTCTAATGGATAAAGGTAGCTAACTATTTTGTAATTAGTAATCCTTTTCATAAATAAAATTCTGTAAAATAGTAGTGTTGCTATATCTTCTTGTAAGTTGTAAGTGTGCATTTTAGGGTGGATAGTACTAATAGTAGTATTTACTGGAATCAAATAATGTAGTTGCTTTATTAAACTTTGTTGTTTTTGTCCAAGATTCCTTTAGACAAAGTCACATGAATTCTTTTTTCTTGAATATTAGTTATTTGACCAAAATTGTTGATTGATGCAAAATGATGCTTACATATTTTGCTGCCTGGCCTCTGCACCTGCTTTCTGGTACCAAGGCTAACAAGGGTTCCTGGCATGTCTTGACCTTTTATATCTTTTTTGCATCACAAATGATCTTTTTGCTCTTTTCTCTCTCTCATCATATGCAAGCTGATACTCGTTCTTTTGTGGAAAATGTCTATTTGCAATTTGTCGGATAAGCTACGCAAGTTGATACTCGGTCTTATATGAGATTGGTAAATTTGGCTCCGTTTTTTGGATTGAGAGAAACTGAATTGTAGAGAGTAATTGGATCGAAAATAAGTTCAAAAGTATATATTACGCTATGAAATATCTTAAATATCTTTGCTAAACAGTAATACAAGTATCATACAAACTTTGTTAGTTATGTTATTATTAGACAATTAGCCAAACTCTTTTCCTTTCTTTGACAATTTTTTTTGCGATGCAACAAATTAGGTCACCAGTTGATGGTGTGACTTGTGGTTGTGGGTTACCACTTACCGGTTAAAATAAATGAGCTCACTATAATATATAGCCTTACTGATAAGAAGTGAACTACTAAAGCTATGTGTTATACTTATTCCTAATGCATATGGAGAGGTTACTAATAATGAAAGTATACAATTCTTCATGATATTGCACCATCATTTGAGATATTACTCGTTACAAGAAAGACAAAGTTGCTCTTTCTAATCATGTCGAAATTTAATAATAACTCGTAATTTCTAAAAGAAAATATATCGATTAAAGAAAAAAAAAGTATTGTAGATTACTATTTCAAAAAGACTCATAGAACTGTAATTAATATTTGGTAATTTATAGCGTAACGCTTGTTATTTTAATAGATGGCAACCAAAAAAAAAAAAAAAAGTATCTCATGGTTTGGACCGTTCGGTTCGTAGACTGAAGATTTGAGCCAAACAAGCTTTTATTAGATGTGAAGTTGTGAACTGTGAAGTTGTGGCCAAAAATATTTTTTTAAAACAAATCGAACTGAAAATGCAGCAGAAGAAGACTTTGGCCCTTCCTGTTCCTGTTGGGTTCCTCTGCCACTGCCAATCTTCTTGTCACGTGACCACATCGAAGTTCCCCAGTTATTTATATCCAATTATATAGTATTTCCTCCGTTTCAATTTAGGCTCCGTTTGGTAGGGCGTAAAACATTTTCAGTGTAAAATGATTTTCATGGAAAACAATTTACAATGGAAAACACAATTCCAAAATTAGTTTTCCGTTGTTTGGTTCGATGTAAGAAAAATGATGAAATGAAAGGAAAATGAAAGGCAAAGTAAGGAGGTAGTGAGAGGAGTGTACAAGAGAGAGAAGGAAAATAGTTTTCCCTTCATTTTGAAAGGAAAATGGTTTTCCATTATTGGGAGAGTAATTTTACTCCAAGGGAAAATGGTTTTACACTCTTTTGCCAACCAAACAATGTAAAACTGAAAATAGAGGAAAACAGTTTTTCGGGAAAACGTTTTACGCCCTACCAAACGGAGCCTTAGTTGTGACACTTTCTATTTTAAGAAATTTCAATTTAGTTTCGACACTTTCACTCCAGGTAATAACTTCTCTCTATCATTCTCTCATCACATGGAACTCTCTTATTTTCTTTTTCTATCTCTCTCCTTTCTAAAAATCATTTAGAAGTCCGTGATTTTAAAAAATGTCACAACTAAATTAAAGCAAATGAAGTATTTGTCTGTACTAATTGAGGAGACAACCCATTTTCCTTTTTTCTTTTTTGGGCTGGTTTTAGGGGTCATATATGCTCTGCCCCATACTTCCAAGCACCAGCTTTAAAAGTCTATAAAACCCCTGCATTTTGACCTACAAAAATAAGCAAACTAGGAGTAAAATGTTGCATGAAAAGTTCATGCAAACGACGAAGTATATGTTGGGAATTGGGATTTATGGATGCAATTGTTTTTTAGTCAAGGATGCATTTTCTTTTTATTAATACTTCTCGCCATACTGTAAAATTTTCTAAGCTAAACTTGATCAATTCGATTTTATATTAAGATAAGTTGTTTTATAGTACTATGTTTCTAGTGAGATTTTCTTAGAGCCATTTTTTTTTTTAAGAAAATAAGATTTATAGGCTCTATCCAATATGTGAGATTTCAATTTAAATATGTTTTCTTTACACTCTATGATTTGAAAGATATTTACAATCAGAATAAGGATTGTCATTTTACATTCCTGCAGTAAAAAGCACTGATCGCTTAGCCTCCAGCCCTCCACTAGTAGCCCAAGTGAGTTGAAATAGATCAGTTTCAGTTACTTTTATTCTGAAACACTTATACAAATTAAATTACTTGATTGTCTTCCCTTTGCTTTTAACAAATAATTTATCATTCATTTAATCTTTTTTAATGCCTATACAAATCAAATTACTTAATTGTCTTTCCTTTGCTTTTAACAAATAATTTGTCGTTCGTTTGATTTTTTGATAATACTAGTACTTAATTTAACATGATTTAGCTCCATCTCGAAATTTGATTTCTCACTACTTGGTACTCATTACTCAACCCCAAAAGTAGAGCTCTTTTTAGAAAGAATTTAACACACATGGACTCATGGAGTAGTGGTAGAATACCTATCATTACTAGCTAAAAAAAGAAAATGTTAATTGTAAAGTTGTGATGTGCTATTATGTATACACGACGACAGAGAAGTAGAAGCAGAGTATTTTGCATTGAATAAAGAGGTGAGGCTTTTACCCTTTGAACAAGTGTTAATCCGACACCTTTATTTACCTCAAAAACAATGTGTCATATCGTGTTCGACACGATATTTTACTTGGATACTTCAATTTATGTAAAAAACTTGACTTTTTCTACAAAATAATTGAGACAGACACTTGAACACCCGTATCCGAGTAGACATTCAATCCGTATCTGAGTAACATAGCTTTGAAGTTTGAGATAATGAAATTTGTAATAGTCATGCTCATGCTTTACTTTTTTTGTTATTGTTGCGGGGATATATGAAGCTCTGACGGAGGCACGGAGCATCTATGGACTATATGATGGGATTTTACAGACATCTGCATTATTATGGCAAAAGAAGAAAGACTTTTTATTCTACCTTTTTATTATTGTTATTATTAATATTCATTAATTCTTACCTTTTGCCCTTTAATAAATGCTTGATTTAATGAGATTGTGACCTAAGGTGAGCTGGAAGAGTTTGATCATCAGAATTCAGAGGAGAGGAAGAAAATTTATTCACCATGTGTTCTAATTTTACTTATTTGATCTTATTAATGGAACTTTTAAATTTTTGTAACTTATTAAAATGCTGAAATAACAAAATATAAATACAAATCAACTAGAACCCAACCTGTTTTGATTCAACTTTATATTATTCAATTATTTTATACTGGTTTATGTAATTTACTTATGTTTTGTTATATTTCGTAAGCATAAATTATTAATAGAGACGGTCTAATTTTAATATAAAAGTAGACCTAGTCACCGAAAGAAATTAACCTAATTACTATTGTGCTAATTCTCTTTTTGATATCGGGCTTACCATTGTCTAATTTTAATTTAAAAATAGGCGGTCTCTTACAAGACAAACTCTTTACCTTCTTTGAGAGGACCATAGTATATTTTCTTTATTTAATAAACACTCTACAATACCTTTTCTTGAATAAACATCCTTAAATTTAGAGTTTTAACTCTTTTAAGCTCAAGTTTGAACTTAAAATACAAATGAGCCTGTTCTCAAACAAGCTCAAGCAAACCAAAAGCTTAAGAAGCCAAGCCAAGCCAGGTCAAACAAGAATTTTCGAAAGCTCATTCAAGCTAGTTTGAACAGATATCTATTCTTATGAAGCTTTATTTAAACAGCCTAAAATTCGACTCAACTTATTTATAACCCTAAATTGGAGACACAAAGGCAATACTAAAAATTAATGTAATGTAAACTCTTCCATATCACAAACACAATACTAGATTTTTATCAACTAAGGGTATGTTCTTTTCGCTATAAAACAACTGAATTGAATTGAACTAAATTGAATTGAACTGAACTGGATTGAACTGAACTGAACTGAAATGAATAGTGATATGTGAGAGTAAAAGTATTGTCCATAGCTGAACTGAACTGAATTGCTGAACTAAATAGAACTGAAAATAAGCTGGAGAGAACAGACCCTAAGTTAGTTGATACTTGCAAACGACTCTATATACTTTACTGGCCAAGTGCTCATATAGTAGATATTAATATAGACATATAGTGACCCAAGTAGCTAGCTAGGTAGCTAGATTGATTTTGGGTGATTTGGTGTTAAATGAACAACATCTATTCAAAGTTTCCAACAATGTAAGGTGTGTCATGTATGGATGAAGAGGGATGTTTTTGAAGTCCCCACATGCTTTTAAGGGGAGATAATCAAGGGAATTGAGAGGCTTTGATGTGTGGAGAAACATTAGGGTCCACTACATCATGTGATAGTGTGCGTTGTATAGGGTTTCACCATAAAAGAAATATATATGTGCTTTCATGGAGCTCACAAATGCACAAAATTGAACACCTTTCTTTGTGAAAAACTGAACAAAAAATTCAATTAATTTATTGGATAACGTTTTCACACTTTCTTGGCCAATTTGGTCAACTCTTCTTACGTTTTAAAGCTCAAC
Source organism: Beta vulgaris subsp. vulgaris (assembly GCF_026745355.1). Lineage (NCBI taxonomy): Eukaryota > Viridiplantae > Streptophyta > Magnoliopsida > Caryophyllales > Amaranthaceae > Beta > Beta vulgaris. Next base: position 57,329,689 of record NC_079208.1, on the reverse strand, counting down.
TCCTTTTTTCTCTCCTTTATTATGCTTCAATATTTGCATGTATTGGTGTCCATGAACTTGGATTATTAATAATGTTAGGTGTACGTATGAACCAGAAATCTAGATTCCGAGATGGGACCCACTATTTAGTACTTAAATCATACTTAGAATTCTTTTTAAACATACATAAGGGAAGTTCATTTAGTGCTAATTGATACTCTTAGTCATGTAGTATCGCCATTTAGGTTTTGTTTTTTTAGATTGTACTAATAAAAATTCAGTTCAATTAAAAAAAATTCATTACAATTCAGTTTAGTTAGTTTCCTTTCATAGTTTTCATATATTTCAGTTTAGATCAAATTCATTCAGACAAATTCATTTTAGTTCAGACTAATTCAGTTCAAAAGAATGGAGCCTTAGTACTCCAATCAATTTACTCAAACTTTTTTTTTGAGCACTTCTCTATATTAAAAGATCATAATTGGTAGTAACAAACCTTTTCTTCACACCTAGTGGTTTCTTTCTTTATTTCTTCTCTATTACATGATCAATTCAATTTACGATATTTTTATATCTCGTGTTGATGAAATCGGTCTTTTAAAAGCTAAACTTTGTACCTTTTAGGCCTTCATCATGTTACAACTAAAAATAAATAAGTAGTTAATAAAGTATATCAAATATACTTAGAGTGAATGATCAAAGGTTAAAAAATTGAGTCTTCCACTATTCTAGCATACTAATTACTAAAGCTCAATCTTGTTCTATAAATGACTCTAATAGCTTTCTAATTGGTATTTTTTTTGAAGGGAAGTTTTCTAATTGAAATTTGATCTATAGGAAATTCTAGATGAGACGGTTTCATGCTATAAAATGACAAATGACTTATATGATTTTGATTTTTGGCTTTTTATTGCTTAATATGGTCAAACAGTCAAATAATTCGTTTACACACTTCAATTAAATTGCACAATTACTATAACTCATTTGAATTAAGACTAATTTTTATAGGTTCTTATAATTCTTTTGGTTTCTTTGAGGGATAAAATCGAATCAAAAAAATTCATGTCAAATAAAACATTTACACACTTTAATTAAATTTCACAATTACCATGACTCATTTTAATTAAGACTTTTTATACTTCCAAATCTTACCTACATATTAATGAGGAATTAAGAAAATTAGATAATTAATATTAGGCTATAGTAAAAGAGGCCAAGTCTAACTCTCATTTCTTGTTTAATTTACTTAGGTCTGCTAACAGTTAAGACTCCTAAAGCAGGGACCTATGGACCTTTTAAAAATTATCAGCCAAAATTCAGACCCTTAGCTTATTATCAATTTAGCCAAAAGAATATGTAAGATTATATTATTCGAAAAGAAAGCAACCTTAAGAGGATATGACACACATGGGTAATTTGGCTATATATACTAATTGTAAGAAATGTTTTAAAATTTTCAATCTATACTAATATATTAGAAGGCGTGCATAAGCCAGAAACGGTGCCACGTGGCGCTCTCCCTAAGGAGTTTTAGTTCATGTAATCCATGTAGAATAAAAAAAATTAGAAATTGCATAGTATAGGTTTTGATCCCGTGACCTCAAGTTCATATACTAAAGTTTTAACCACTAGACCAAATTGTATTTAGTGTTATCATATCAAAATACAGTATTAATAAATGAAACTTTTTCGAACCCGAGGCATAGCCCGGACCTAATAACTAGTTAATATTATATAATGTGTACTTTTATTCTATGAATAAACACACACTATTCTTGCATTTTATTCCTTCTAATCATAGCAAATATCTATCTCTAGGTTTATTGTTTGTTTGCTTTCCACCATAGTAAGAAAATAATGCATGCAGATTGCAGCATCAAGGATTTACTATGAGGGGTAATGGATATAAGCATTAAATACATGTCTTAAAATGGAAACAATTTATGAATTTATGACAGAATTTCACATCATTTGAGGTAATTAATGCTTGATTCAAATTTTTATTTCTATTTTAAACTTCTTATACATAGCCCTAAGGGCTACATATATCATTTTCCTACTATGAAAGGATAAATGTAAAAACACTATTCAATAAGTAAACATTAATAACATTATTTAACATATAATCTTGTTACTTACACCAATAAAAGACATACAATCCTGTGATAAATTCCTTTAATAATACTATAACAAACAAACACATAAAATGATGATGCTCTTTAAATTAATTGATAAAAATCTTATTGAATGATATATACTCAAGATTTAAAATCGAATATCGTCAACTTCAATTATGTTCATTGCACCAAAAATTTGAATTAACAGTCGAAGGCCTAGAAATAACTTTATATTTTTTGTTGCGACGTTGACTCTAATACTATGCTAAAGGACCAACTCGATCAAAACCTTAAACTTGTTCGAGGTACCTAAGTAGTTTTATACTTTATCATTTGTGTTACCCTTTGAAACGACTAATGGAGTGAGTACTATTACAAAAGATTAGGCATACTTTCTCCAATTTCTCTACTCTCTCTCTCTCCTCTGTCTCAGTGTCTGATTTTCCATATTTTCCCCCTTTTCTCCTGTAAAACCCTTTCAAAGCACACTACACACAAAAAAAAAAAAAAAAAAAAAAAAAACTAGCAGAGAGAAAGAGAGAGAAGACTGTGAAAAGTGAGACTCAACCTTAAACTTTACTACACTGATCCAGGTCTCTCTTTCTCTCTCCTCCAAATCCAAACAAACCACAAAAAAAAATGGGAGTTCGTTGCTCAAAGCTTTCATTTTGCTGGTGGTCTCACTCACATGACAAGTTTCATGTTCCACATTCATCCGATCTTGGTAAAAAACTTCATACTAAAAAAAATTTCATGCTAAAAAATTTCATCTTTTTTACTCATTTTTATGTCTTCTTTTTTTGTTATAAGTTCATCATTCATTAAAAAGATATAAACTTGCTGTCTAATACTTGCTATATGTATGTTTTTTTTTGTGGGTTTTTTTTGGGTTTGTGTAGTAAATGGTGAAAATGATGAAAGTGAGTCACAAACGAGTTTTACTGAGTTCAAATTGGACGAGTTAAGAGCTGCAACTTCTGGGTTTTCATCAGATAACATTGTTTCTGAACATGGTGAAAAAGCTCCTAATGTTGTGTATCGTGGGAAAATCAATGATGGCCGTTGGATCGCAATCAAACGGTTCCATAGGTCTGCTTGGCCTGATTCCCGGCAATTTTTGGTATATTCTATTTTTGGAACTTTTGCTTTTTTTTTGGGTTGGTGATTTTAAGTGTAAATTTTTATTTTTTTGATTAATTAAGAGAATTTTTTTAATTAATTAGTGGGTTTTTTTGGGTTTTGAATGATAAAAATGTATTGATTGTAGGAGGAAGCTAGGACAGTGGGACAGCTGAGAAGTGAAAAAATGGCAAATTTAGTTGGGTGTTGTTGTGAAGGTGATGAGAGATTATTGGTTGCTGAGTTCATGCCTAATGAAACACTTTCTAAGCATCTTTTTCACTGTGAGTATCTAATATGATCATAACTTTCTTGTTTCTAATTTAGAATGTTGTGACCTTGACTTTGGAATTGGATTTTTTTTTCTTTTTGTGAAAAAAATGAGATTGGAAAATGGTGTATTGATAAAGAAGCTAAAAGTGGAAATGTTAAACGTTTTTGAAATGGAGGTGATGGGTAATGGGTTTTTTAGTGTAATTGTGTTTTGAGTTACCAACTTGAGATTACTTTCGGAAATATATTTAATGCTTATCTACAACCTTGATGACTCGTTTGGTAGGTGGTAATAAATGGAGGTGATAATGATGAACTTTAGTGTGATTTTGTGAGAAAAGTCTATGGTAATGAAATTCCATTAGTAATGTGTGTTTTTCTTCATAAATTTCCATTGTTACTCAATATTATCGTACAAAGTGGCAAAGTTTGGCGATGAAATCTTAAGAAGAGAATAGATGTTTAGGGGGGGGGGGGGAGGGAAGCATTACCATCGACCTTGACATATGACTTTGCTTACCATCATTTAACAATGCATACCAAACAAATCGTAACTCTAACGGCCCGTTTGGTAGTTGGTTATAAACGATGGTAATGAGAATGAATTTGTGTGTAAATTTGTGAAGAATATCATTATCCATTCCCATGGTAATGCTAATTTATCCTAAAGTGTCCACTTTCCTTCTTGAATTTTCATTCCCATCCAATACCACCTTGTAGGTAGTAATGAGTGGTAATGAAAATTGCTTCCCCTTGGAGACAAAAACACAAGTTTATGGGTGAGATTTCTTCCCCATGGAGAAAAAAAGCTTCCTCATGGAGATTTTAAGGGTACTTACCTAATAAAATTACAATTAAAATTCATTCCCATTACCGCAATTTATTAACGACTACCAAACGGGCCGTAAGGATATTAGATAACAAGACTTTACCATCAAAATTTGTATTTGTAAAAAGCATTGTGTTCACATTTTCAATACGTTAAATGAGATACATTTATGAAGTTAAAGTGCCTGAAAATGCAAGAGCTGATGCCTATTGTAGCATCTGAGAATGCTAATAATATATATGCCCTCATCAAAGGGGAGTGGGGTAGTCTGAGCATTGTTAGGGGAGCTCGTTTGCTATTTAACTCTATGTAGTTGACTCCAGTTAACAGGGGGAAACTAAGGTGTTATTTGATGGTGGTATTATGTTTGGCTTAAGTTTCAAATTGGTTCTTTCCTTCAGGGGAAAGTCAGCCTTTGAAATGGGCTATGAGGTTGAGGGTCGCATTGTGTCTAGCACAAGCCTTGGAATATTGTAGCAACAGAGGGAGATCATTGTACCACGACCTTAATGCTTATAGAATTCTATTTGACCAGGTATAATTCAACTAATCTTTTTTCCTTCTCTTGTTGTCGTGTTCTCTCCATATACTCTTCTTTATGACTCAGCTTTTGACAGGATGGTAACCCCAGGCTCTCATGCTTTGGCCTCATGAAAAACAGTCGAGATGGCAAAAGCTACAGTACAAACTTGGCTTTCACTCCTCCCGAGTACATGAGAACAGGTACATCCCTTCCCCCAAAAGATCCATTCTGTTGTAATTAACTATGCTTGATAAAGTACATGAGAAAATTCTCTCGTCCTGATCGTTGGCACTTACTGCAGGCAAACTTTCTCTAGGAAGCTAACACCCTTTTTCCTAATTGGCAGGTAGAATTTCACCAGAAAGTGTGATCTACAGTTTTGGAACCTTACTGCTTGACCTGCTCAGCGGGAAACATATACCGCCAAGCCATGTATATTTCTCTTTCTTGATAGCTAAATTCAGCATTCCATCATATTTAACCCTCTTCACGTTTCATTAACCCCTGTCCCCTAAGTGTTATTTCACGCCACCTAATCTTTAATCACCCTGTTATCATTGATCTTTGCTATCAACGAACACCTTAATCCGTCAATAATGTTAATCCTCTTATTGGAGGTTGGGCTCAGCTTGACAACATTAATTTTCACCCCACCACAAAAGAAAGAAGATCTTCTAATTGGTTAGGCACAACCAAAAGTTTATCTGGTATCCTGGGATATGATACAAATATTGAGAACTCTACATTCTGTTGCTTTCCCAGGCACTTGATCTCATACGAGGGAAGAACTTTTCAATGTTGATTGACTCTAATTTGGAGGGCCATTTTTCAAATGATGATGGAACTGAATTAGTACGGTTAGCATCACGTTGTTTGCAGTATGAACCTCGTGAGAGACCAAATGCTAGGTCTCTTGTGACAGCACTTACTCCACTTCAGAAAGAAACAGAGGTGCGCTTTAGGTTTATTCTTCTCTTAAAGAATTGTTATTTTCACTTCCTATTCGTTTGCTTTGCTTCGGGTAATATTATTAATTCATGTCAAGAGCAGATTATACTGATGATGAAATAATTGATTTAGTAAGCTTGCAAGATTAAGTTTTTAACAGTATATTGTCTTTAGGCAAAGGTATCCTTCCATAGAAAAAGCAGGATCCTTAATTCTATAGGTGTTTTTCCATGAAATTTGGCAGGTTGCTTCTCATGTTTTGATGGGTATTTCACATGGAGCTGCATCGCCAAAGGATTCACTGTCATTAACTCCTCTTGGCCACGCTTGTTCTAAACAGGATCTCACAGCCATACATGAAATATTAGAAGATACCGGATACAAGGATGACGAGGGGATCGCGAATGAGGTAGGCACCTTATTTATCCTTTTATCGATTTTCATCTATTCTGATGGGTGTTTGGGAGAAATAACAGGAGAAATATTTGTTACTTTTTTGCTGTTTTGCTCTAGTCTATGATGACTTGCTATCTGCCTAAAAAACCTGTCGGAACTCCTGAACAGGAGTTTATCAGTTGTTTTGTTAGTATCTGCCAGTGATAATCCTGGAAGAACAGGCATCAACCACTAGGCTATGGTTGGTGGGACCATCTAAAGCTTGCTGTAATCATATAGATCCTGATTTGCCGTTATTTCAGATTATCATGTGTCTCAGAAAATGAGTACAGCATAATCAACTTAGATAATAGAGCAATTTGGTTCCTGCATATCTCATAATTGCTGCAAAATTACCCTTATGATGTTGTCTGATTCGAGGAGACCGGGTCCTGCTTAGCTTATAATTGCTGCAAAATTACCATTATGTGTTGATTAAGTCCTTAACTTTACAATTGCTGCTATGGTCTATGTCAGCTTTGTTATCCAAATTTCCCAATGTATTATTATAATCTTGTAAACTACTCCTAAGTTACATGTTTTATAACTTATATATCTTCTAGACATGATTCTCCTCCTCATTCATAGCTTATGAGATTGCAAACTTTGTTTTTCAGCTTTCCTTCCAAGTGTGGACAAGTCAAATTCAAGAGACTCTCAACTGCAAGAAACATGGAGACACTGCTTTTAGAGCCAAAGATTTTGCTAATGCAATTAAGTGTTACACTCAGGTAATTGTTCTCCGGCCGGCGGCCACAGACTCCTCCTTGCTAAAATGTTGTGGCATATTGTTTGACGTTAGACGTATTTCATTTATTTGCATAATTTCTTTCCCATTGATTCCCCATTTCACCGATCACCAGTTCAAAATTTTTTTTCTAACTTATGCTATGTCAAACGAGTCGGCTTCTGATAAGTCAGTCAATCTAATCTTTCGGATATGAAGGGCATACTGTTCTAAGTAATAACCACTGTTACCTAATTTGCAGTATCAAATTGGCTACAAAATACAATTAGCTATCTACTTTTGTCAAATCAGCTAAAAAACATATCACTTGCATATACCAAAGGTCTGATGTTCATAATTTGTCTGCTATACTTGTAGTTTATTGAAGATGGAACAATGGTTTCACCAACCGTGTTTGCTCGACGTTGCTTGTCTTACTTGATGAGCAATATGCTACAAGAAGCACTAGCAGATGCTATGCAAGCTCAAGTAGTATCTCCGGAGTGGCCGACTGCATTTTATCTCCAAGCCGCTGCTCTCTTCAGCCTAGGGATGGACAATGATGCGCATGAGACGCTTAAAGATGGAACGTCATTGGAAGCTAAATGGAAGAAACACTAAATTTGTATAAATCTTTCTCATTTTTCTGGGTTTTAAAGGTTCCATATTATTGTATCTATTTGAAATTTCTGAGTGGTGAGCTTTATCTTCATAATTAGAATCATAAATTCATACAAAGGTTGTATTGACAGACAATTTTTACTTAAATCTCAAAGCAAGAGAAGTCTGATTTGCATTTCTAATGCTCCCACGCGTAGATAATAGGCCAAATTTCACTTCTAGGTCGTCTTAGAACACTTCTCACATCAATATTAATCTAAAAAAGTTACTCCAAATCAAAGCTATGTATAATGGTATGTGGTTCTCCAAATTAATTATTACCATCTTTTTTTAATTTTTACAAAATGATCATTAGATGGTTGCAAGAATAAAAGAAAGCTTTAGTAATTAAAATAGTATGTAGGCTTCATACTAACCCAAATGGTATCTCCTTTAAGAGATACTTTGCAAAGTGTCTTCATGGAGATACACCCAACTCTCAAGAGCCACATTGTTGGGTAAGAGGAGCTAATTGGAGAACCCCATTTACATGTACAATGGTACATGACTCTCCAACTAGCTCTCCACCCTCTTTCATCTATTCTCTTTTCGACCTACTTTCAAGAACTATATCTAAAAACACCCAACAACGATAAAGCTTTTTAAAGAGTTCTCCATTCAACTTTTCATTGTTTGATGATTCCCATATCAATAAATGAACCTTATTTCATGTTATGATCAAAGTTATATAAATAATGTTATCCAGGTAAATTAAATATAATTATAAAAAAATTATGTTTTTCATAATTTATGTAATGTGGATTTTTGTTTAAGAAAATATTAATTTTTGAATGCTAATATTTAATTTCATAAATAAATAAAATCGTAGATTTTGTGTATGATATATATCCAATACTAAGCTCATTTTACAAATAAAGGAAAATTATAATTGTTGGGAGAATAATAATTACCATCTTTTTTTATATAAAAAAAATCATTAAGTGAAGAAGAAAAGAAAGCTTAGTAATTGCAATACTATGTGGGCTCCGCATATTTCATATCTCCTTCAACCCAAATCAAATGGTATCTTCCAAAGAACCACTTTGTAAATTGCATCCATGAAAAGACACCCAAGACACACCCAAGAGCCCCATCGTTGGGTAAGATGTGATTCTCCATTTTCTCTCTCGAAGAGCTAGTTGGAAAGCCACCATTGTAGAGGCTCTCAGTCCGATTGTTATGAATCCCCAAATTTGGGATCATTTCAAAATAATCAAAATTAAACACTATGTTGGAAGATGGTGATAGTTGAGAATCTTGAGATTAACCATCACTTTTTCCTAAAGTTACATTTTGACATGGAAAAGTTTGAAAAGTAAAGGATAGCAACTCAAGTTCTTAAACTTCCCATATAATTTTGCCTATTATTCAAAGATGAACAACCACATGCTATAATTTCTTAGTTCATGCAATTAATCCCATATTTTAGAATTAAGACATTGACATTATTATTCTTGTTGGATATAGAATGGAAGGGAGTAGCATTCAACTTCACCATTGTCCATCCATACCCTAATTATGATTCCAATTCCAAACAATGAAATAAAAATGTTGAAGTTAAATCAGACTTAAACCCTGGAGATGAAATCAGATTATATTTTCCCTTCATTAATCAACTATAAACAATGAAATGAAAACATAGAAATCGAGTCAATCTTTAGCCTCCAGAAATCACACTTTTGCTGTTATTGCTTAATAAAGAACAAATTTCTTGAGCTGGAATCTAATAACAAAAAAACTCCAATTTAAGGAACAGAAGCTAATATTATGATCAAATGTGTCACTTGGCACATAAACATGAATGTTTCAGTTCAAAAGAAGCAAAATTTTAAAGGAACAGTAAGTATTGGTTTTCGGAACATAAACATCAGTACCGATCGTTTTCTTTTTTCACCAGGTTTGTCCAGGCAAAGGTAATGAGTTACTGCGAATGCGTGACCACCATTCACATGGAAGGGGGGTTTGTTCCGAGCAACTGACCCACAAGATTAGTAACCTGATAACATACATAATGGCTTTTATTAGCAGACAAAAAAAGTTACTGAAGCAAGTCAATAGCAGCATCAAAGGCTTTATATGCTACTCCCTCTTTAATATATGCAACAATTCGAAGATTTCCAAACCTTACATTGAAACAAATCTAAAAACTACATGATGATATAATATTCTTATATACAAGTATATGTCAAAAAAGTGGTCAAACTTTGTGAAGGTTGATTACAAAAGCCAGAGTGCTGTTGCATTCATTTGGAAATGGAGGAAGTGCAAAATCTTAAATTTCACAACAAATGAGTGCCTTGAACCATCCTGGTACCCTGGCAACTCAAAATAAGGATACAGGAAACTCTCTAATGCGAAGCAGATAGCTCTTTTTCGATTTGGTAGAATCATGCCTTACAACATGTCATTAATGGATGAACTTCAAGCCTCGTAAATCGTAATATATCTCCATAACATCAGATGAACAAACTAAAGATCCCCCCCCCCAATTCTTTCATGAAGAAGGAAGCACAAAAGCTATTACTCCCTTCGTCCCTTAATAGAGTGCCCATTTCTTTTTTGGACACTATTCAAAGGTAAAGAAAGCACTCAAAAAAAAAAATTCCAATATATAAGAAAAAACATAGTCATGTGGGGTCTTGTTTGATTCGTCTCATTACGTACATTAAGAAAATCTAACTTTTATAATTTTTACTAATATGAAATTAAAGATATTAACGATACAAAACGTGCATTGGCAAACGTGCATTGGAGAAATGGGCACTCTATTTAGGAACGGAGGGAGTAACTCTTAGCTTCATTAGATGGTGCATTGAGTGTAGCCCATCTATGCTAAACTGGCAAGTCCTTTTTACAAAAGAGTTAATCTCTATATGGACCAAAACACTATGAGCAACCTGTGATGATTTCATGTACTACATCAATATTAAGGGCATAACAAGTAAACCAAGCTTCAAAACACTAGCTATAGTTACTTATTTTTGCAGTTTGCACCATGAAGCTATGTTACTCATCAGGTACCCATGTCAAATCCTTGACACTCCGACATGGTTATGATACTTTGACACCTCAATTATGGCCAATCATGGAAAATGTTCGTAAAATAGCATGGATATTCGAGTCCGAGTAACACAGGCATGAAGAAGGGGGAAAATGAGTTCCAATGAAGCTCCAATGAAGTTTTATGTTGATTACCAACGCTGAATGCTATCATTATCTGATGGGTTAGGAAATTGAGTTCAAATGCATACAGAAGCAAGGGGGAAAATGTTATACTCTTGTATGTAGATAACTTAATATTCCTATAGCCTTCTAAATTTCCTAACTCAAACAACCAAACAAATTTACAACAGCTAAGACCTATTATATAGAAATTAGGAGTGTGTATAAGATTCTTATAAACATATAAAGTGGCAGAAGATCATAGAAGAAGTTGCTCATATTTTGAAACTTATGCAAGAGATATTACCTGCCAATACTTTGAAACACAGCGATCAATACAGCTATTTTCAGCCATGTTTAGCTCAGATTCTTTGTAGCTGAAAACATAGGAGAACATTAATATATGGTCTCTCAGGGTACTTACATGCAACCACTGAAGAAAATAAAACAAAATAGGTGCTTCAATAGTCAGTACCTTTTATCAGCACATTTGCGATAGCATGTCTGAGTAAGCCTGAAGCAAAGTTTAAGAACAAAGCAAGTCAGAAAGTCTTAATGAAGTGAAAACCCACCATTCATCTTTCCTTTTGCAAACCAATTAAATCACAGAACATGAAAATCGAAACGATGTCCATTTGCCTGCACTAGAGTAAGGTCCACATAAATATTAACAGAAGCAATAGACAATTCTGTGGCAGCATATTGCAGAAACATATTCTGAAAAAAAGAGAAGAGGAAAATATTGTCTAGCAACATTGATCAACATTGCACAATTAGAATTACCAACTTGTTAAACAACTCGACCCTGTATTCCATCTCCTTCTCAGCCATAAACATGATCTACACAACAGAAGAAATTTATTAAAACTAAGAAGTTCAGGGTCAATAAGTTGAAGAGAACGCACCCTAACCCTGCTCAACACACAAATTCAAAGTAGCCTTTACGTACTGATCAAGTTTGCAGAAACAATATAACTATTGACACTATATCAACCTCGAAGATATAATGGGCAAAAAAACCACATTCTGATTACTAAAAATGCTAATTTCATAATCCATATATTACGAATAGATCTTGCCGCATCAGCTACCTTATTAACATCTCTACTAGTAATAGACATAATTTTCTGCACGAAATGTAATAAGTGAAAACATCTATAAGTGTATGTATCTTATCTCTCCAATCTTTGTCCAATAACCCAATATTGTTACATTTATTATCTTCTTCCCATCAGATTAAAATCGACATATCGAATACAACTATAATACACAATGAGAATAACAAAAGAATAAGCTTAAAATCTTCGATTATATGCCCATTTCTGAATTACAGAACAAAATTAGGATAATCATGTGAATATCAATACAAACGCAGCAAACCAAAAGTACCTGTTCTTTTGCCATGTTAGGTGGTAAGCTATTGTTGGCCATTTTTAACCTGAAATAGTTCATCAAAATATTAAAGATCAGTACTTTCTCACTATTATACCTTGAAGATAATTCAAATCAATAATAACCCAAAAAAAATCTGACAAAAATCCTAATGTTTTCCAATCTGGATGTTAAAATCTGCCAAAATAAGCTATATATACTTTTTTCTCAAATTTCGAACAAAAATAAATACAATTAATAGAAAGAAAAAAAAAAAAACCATTACCCGAAAATCTACAATTGTAATTTTGGCTTCAAATTGATTTGGGGAAGAAGAGAAAGACGGAGCAAAAAAGCGAGGAAACCGAAGGGAAAAATTTGCAGTAAAGGGTTTAGGGTTTTTAACCATTACTATATTCTTTATTTCCTATTTTTATCTTCTTTTTTTAAGTAAAAGAACAAATGAAAATACATAATTGCCCTTTATATAAGACTGTATTTCCACTTTCAAATCCCTGAATCATATTCTTCATCCCTAAAAAAAAAAAATCACATCTTTCCTCAGCCCTAAACACATCTTTCCAGTCTCACTCGTTCATACCTTTACCGAGTAAAAAAAAAAAAAAGTAAGTTTTTTTGCATGAACACTAAGTTTGAAAAAAGTCTCTGCAAAATTTTCTCTTGAATTACGATTTTATGGTTAAAGTTTTTACCTTTGTTGTTTTTTGGGTAATTAAGAGAGAAATTAAGCCATTAAATTTTTGCAGAAAGAGGTGAAAAATGGAGCATGGGTCATATCAAAATCCAAGTTCATCAACATTCTCAATAACAGAGGAAGATCACACTCTTGCTAACTCTCTTAGATTGGTTCTCAATAAAGAGTTAGTCTTTCTTTGCTTTTTTTTTTTTATCAATTATTTGTGACATTTTTATGTGAATTTTTTTAAGAAGTGTTTCATTTATTTGAGTATTTTTTTAATTTTTGGTTGTTTTTGTTGGGTGTGCTTTTTGATGGAGCTGCAAAAATGTACTAATGCTGAATTAAAATTTTTTTTGTCAGAGGAGTATTTTGTGATTTTTTGCTGCTAATTTGTAATTAAGGACTAATATGAAGAAGTTGGAAAATATTGGCTAATGACTTGTTTTTTCTTACAAAGATTGTTTTTTCTTACAAAGATTGATGGAGGAGCAAGAAGAAAAGAGAGGGGGTGTTTGTTTATTTGTGCTGAGGATTTGTTTTTATTGAAAAAATGTGGTAAAGATTTTAGGTTTGGAGCAAGCTTGCATTGTTAAATGCTTTTTATGAAGTTTGTTTTCATGGAGAGCTTGTATAATTATTGATGTAATGATGTTTGGATGTTATGTTGCAGTCCAAGGGTATCGTTTTGTGGATATAGCATTCCACATCCTTCTGAAGCCCGGGTTAATATCCGAGTGCAAACAACAGGTACTTGTAGAATGATATGTGTTAGTATGCTTGTTGCTTGAAACTGTTTGTAATTCTTAGGTAAGGTATAATAATACTAGATAAGTGTATAGAATGATTTTTGTTAGTATGCTTGTTGCTTGAAACTATTGGCGATCCTTATATAAGATGCAATATTACTGGATGAGTCTATACTCTCTTGTATTTGGAAATTAATGAAATGCAGAAAGAGAGTTAAGATGATCATTATATCGAGAGTTAAGATGATCATTATATCGAGAGTTAACATGCTATAAGTTTACCTCCTTGAGTGTTGGAAAGGGATTGTTCATGCATAGGTATATATCAGGGATCAATTGAGTTAATTTTGTTACCTACAACTTTTATAGAGGTAGATTTGTCAAGTGTTTAACTGTAGATTCATTAAGATTTCAAAGCTCATTCAGAAATGCGATCGGCTAGAATGATTTGCTGTGCATTGGAGGGGTTGGATGACTTCTGGGGTGGTCAGAGTTGGGTGACTTCTGGGGTGACAAGAGATGGATGATTATTTTATCGGAAACCTGTAAGCCTAGTTGGGATGCCAATAGAGTCTACCACATTCCACAGGCACCTAAAGTTCAATGTTGTGGCCCATGCTATATCAGGTTGATTACTTTGAATCACCTTGACAGTAGACATGCCTAAAGTTTCAGGGCACTAGATAATGGGAACACTGGAAAACTTTGGGATAGTTGGAGTTAGACCCCAGGGCTCCAATCTAATGACTGAAGTTCATGACATATAGGTTATCCATTGGGATATCCTAGAAAGTATCCTTTGGGTCATTAGGTGGTCCATATATCCAGGTTTTGATGGTTGGTCGGGGATGGCAATCGCACCACCCAATATCGATTAAGCTATATAGACTTTATTGGCAATGACTTCAATTCGCAGTTTAGACCCTGATGTATTGTCCTTGCCTTCACTCACAACCTCAAACATTCTGAAGGTCTCCAGCTAGCCTCACAACCCAACGTGTCATGGCTTTGGAGGTCCTATGTTCTCACACGTAGCTCATGCCCCTGTTTGATACGGCCCTTGCAAGCTATAAGCTGGTTAAAGCTTATAGACTATTGTCCGTCAGTTCATGAAACTCAAAGTTCATAGTCTACTAGTGGAATTAAGATAAGGCTTTTTGCTTCACTTATCATCTTAGTTACTTTTCTTGTCTTTAGCCAAATTATGTAGCTTACAGCTCAGATTCTCAGCTGACTTCCGGAAAAAATCTCTTATTTGTTGCCTGTGTGTCTGCCTTATGCATGCTAAAATTGCTTGTGGGATTTGAGCCTAGAGGCTATGATTCATAGTCGAAGTTGAAGCTTTCTAGTGCTGCGAGGTTCCTTTCCCTTCTTGGTCATAATATCATTACTGGACTACGTGTATATGGTGAACCTCTCATTTATCATGGATGTGGTTTAGGATAATTTTCTTCTCTATCTCATACACCATCTTTTCAAGCGCAATTGTTGAACACCGCTGCTTTAATGCTGCTGTTTTTCTCCCTTAATGTCCGCTCTTTGATGTTTTTTCCCAGGTGATCCAGCTGGCGAGGTCCTAAAAGATGGTTGTCAGAATCTGATAAATATGTGTGAACATGTTAGAAAGACCTTTGATGATGCAGTTGACAAGTTTAAGAGCAGCAAAGCTAATGATTCTATGGATGTTAGTCCATGAGATACTGATTTTCGCTTGTTTTCTTTAGGACACTGTCCCAGATAGTTTTGATCCGTTAAGGTAGCTAAAGGAATGTAGTAGTACAGTAGTTATGTGTCTTTTTTCTTCTTTCCCTGAATTGTAGCTGATGATCGTTGAGATTTGTGTACACTTGTTTACTACATCAAATATGTTTTGACGGTAAATTTGCACTTGAGATTCACAAGTCTCTTAACTACTTGCAGATTAAAGCGCTTTGTTTTGCTTCAGATCACCACAATAATTGTGTTTTTTATTAACTTACTTTATCCGCAAAAATTGAGTTGGGATATAATATCACCGAGTTAGCTAGTAGCCTAGTAGAGGTGGAAACAAATTAGTTCGGGTTGGACAGAGTTGGGTAGTTCAGATCGGGTTTAATAGAAGTTAATACAATTCAAGGCTTGTTTGAGTGAGAAATTACAACCAGTGTTTAATCATATTGTTCTCACGAACTATTCAGACTAAAAATTCGGATTTGGATCCAATATCATGTTGGATAACTGGATTGGGATTATTATTGTTATTTTGTTAGATCTACTAGTTTATTGGATCATCGGTCTATTGCATGGGAAAGTAAAAAAAAAAATTCAGAGTTGGTGCAAATTATACATCCCTTTCAAACATGCCAAGGACTGATAACAGCTTTTGTGGACGAAAATGTCAACATGACAGTTTGCTGGTGGTGCCAAAAGAACAAAGAATCAGATGAAAAATGAAAAGAACTATCATCTCATGAAGAAATTTAAGTGATATCTGACAGGAAAAGCCATATATAACCAAAACTTATCAAACTGCTAGACATCATCTTATGTCAAGACCTCTATGTTTGTTTTCCTACATAAATTCTGTCTATGATGCGACAAACCAAACATTATCTGAAAATTTTGAGTCACAAACAAATGACACCTTCCTTAGTAAGAGAAATGACAAAACATGGAAGGCATTTTATAGAACTAAGTGATGTATGTAGACTCCATTAAGCTTCTTGAGCCTCAGGCTTCGGCTCAGACTCTAATTTGAGTGGGTTCCGAATGTATTTCCAACAGCGCTTGTTAACTCCGCTAATTTTCTTTGGAGCAGGAGCGGGAAGACCTGCAAGAAATACTCACAAATTAACCCGGATCACACTTTCTGAATCAGTTATTCAGTTTACACAAAGAAACCTGGTATGCACATATGATTCATCGAATACTCATCCCAAATCATATGACACTCGCAACTCCCAAATTTCGGTGCGAACACAATGTAGAAACAAAGATCATGAAAACTCAAAGAGAAGGGTGAAGAATCAAGCTGCAAATATCCTGACTTGTGAAGCTACCATGGAATCAACTTGACAAACATATTTGACATACTCACAACAATCCAACTTTAAATATAAAAGTTTCTTTAAAGAATCAGAAACATAAAAAGCATCAGTAAAATCAAATACATACAGTTTTACAAGGGAATATAAAGTCCCGGATTCCAGCACTTGCGTTGTGCAGCTTCCAACTTTCCGAACAGGAAAATTGTCGCTAATTATCAAAAAGGAGAGCAGGCAAAGAAGTACTTTTTCCTGTAGTTAACATACTACTGTAAGAAAGACTACTACTTACTAGTTAATCCTAGCCATTCAAAATCTAGGCTTTAATTAAATTAAAACAATCGTCTTCCAAACAGCCAGTCTCTATGTTGATGACTGACACAGTTGATGGTTTAGAATCTACTCCCAGGTTTAAGTTAAGAATTTACTTTACATGCTTCTGTAGTTTTACTATTAGGGAAGTGTTTGTCAAAGAACAGACTCTATAAGCTTTGCTTAGTCTCAAGACTAAATATTGGTATCGGCATTACCATGGAGCACAGAGGGGGATAAACCATGCATCAGCTCAAAGCCTGCAGTACTACAAGTTGTAAAGCTAGATGGTTTCCAACATAGATCGCAGGGGCCAATAGTCCCCAGCTCGTATGATATCCAAATGTAATCAATGATACAAATAATGAGTTTATTTAGTCCTAAAATCAGATGCTAAGTATTCTCTCTATTGAACGTCATTAGTCCTCCTTACAGATGCTTAATTTGATAAGATTCAACCAACTTCTGGGTCCTGATGAGAAAGAGAGATACTTTTCTTTTTATAAAAAAAAAAGGCTTCCCCGAGCACCACGTCTAGTGTGTTGTCTCACTAGAAAGCAAGATCTAAAAGAAACATCTAAAAGAATACATTTAATTCAATTCAAAGCTTGATTTCAGATAATTGAAGCTGAAACGATTTTCTAATTGAAAAGATAATCAAGCTTCATTGAGGAGTTATCAGAAACTCAATCTCACAACTCAGTGGATTCCATAACCTTCAGAATACTGGTGTGCTTTTCTGGCAGAATATCGTAAACTATAGAGCACTTCTTTAAGCATCATCACCTTGATTCCTAGTCAGAAGCCAGTTGAAACGGAGCTAAACACCAAATATTTTTGGGAAAGACAACTCTATTGCTAATAACAGGAGCCAAAAAAAATAAAAACCAAATATAATCCCAATTGTGAAATTTGGGTCAGGAGGTTAACTGCGCGATTGATGATTGCTAATTAGAGTTAATCCCAGTAGAGATCATTAAATCTTTCATCCCTAATACATCCTCTCATTAGACTATGATTAAAAAAAATGTGAATGATCTAAAGAAGAGGAAAAAAAAACCATCAACAATGATGGGAAAAAACCCTAGTTAAACCCTAGTAAAACTTCCAACCTTAAACCCAATAGCAAACTCATGATTCATTACACAATCTCATGACCCAATCATAATAAAACAATGCTCAAGGCTCTAGGCTGCGTAGCAGGAGCAACTTTTAATTTATTACGAGTCCAAACGATGGATTCAATAAGTTCTTGCCAATAACCACGCTCGCTAAATAAAAACATTACTTGTTCATCCAAATCAAAATCATAGCAAATTCAAAACTCCAAAAACAACATTTAAAACCCTAAATATCAGAGCCACTAAAATCAGCATACATTGCAAAACTAAATCAAACCAACTTAAATAAGAAGAAATTGGAAAACAAACCATCTTTGTAAGCAAGGCCCCAAGCTTTCCCATGTCTACCATCCTACAAAAATCAAAACCCAAAAACGTCAACATTCAAATCAACAAAACAACAATGCAATATCAACATAAAATGAGAATTGATTGCAAGGTGTTCGACGAAATGCCCCAATGAAAACTAACACTTGGAAAGAGAAAAAAAAATACCTTGTAGAGATTAATCTTGGTGATTTCATAAGTAACATTAGTCCAATGAGTTTTTGCCATGTGATAACCAAGACCCCAGTTGGGTAAAAACTGCGCTACTTCGAAGAGATTTTTTTTGTTTTTTTTGCGCTTTGCAATCGTCGATCCCGCGCTTGTTGTTGTAGTAGTAGTTGTAGCTGATGAAGTTGTGGAGCAATTGTATGATTGAAAAAGGTTTGATGGAAACCTCCATAGAAGGCTTATTGAAGCTTTCTCCATCGCCATTTTGCTTGCTAGAGCCATTTTCTGGTTTTTTTTCTCTCTCGTGCCTCGCTCACTCTATTTGCTACTGTGCTTTGCTAAAAGCAAAGGTGTATTTTGTTATGGTAGTTTTTTTTTTTAGAGGTAACATCTGATCTAGGGATCAAAAAGTCAAATGTTGTATTTAAAAAAACAGATAAAGTAGTACTTCCTCCGTCTAATTAGTACCTATTTTATTTTAGGTGGGTTTAACTTTAATATTTTTGATTAAATATTATCACTAGTATATACGAGAAATCATACTCATGTGGATTCGTTTCAATATATAGTCTCATAATATCAAAATTTTATATTTTTTATTGATCAGGAATTGAAGATATCGAAGGTTAAAAGTACGTCTTGGAGACCGTGTACAAAATAAACAAGCACTATAGTATGCAACGGCGAGAGTAGATAATATATGAGTTGAGTGAGCGACAACCTAGTGGTTAGAGCTTTCCTCTTGATTTCAAGAGGTTATGGGATCGATTCTCGTCCTTGACAAGTTGGGATCCCCTTTATTTCCCCAAGTTGTCAAAATTTCTCCTTAACTTATTAATATGAGTTATGCTCGATTTTTTAAATTAGTGAATGAAAAAAAGTTAGATCAGTTCACTATCCTCTACTTATAATTATTTTAAGAAGTTCGATATTAACATTGAAAATTTTGACAATATATAATCTCTATTAATTTCCTCTCCTGAATATTTTGTTTATGTCATAAGTAATACTCCGAGCATTGTTTTACATGAAAAAAAAATATAGAACATCTTATGTGACTAATTAAAGTTAACCATTAATTTACTCAAACAAATTAAATCTTCATAACCAGTTTATTTAGATCATGCTTCACATTATCTTATGTGACAAAAGTGGAACTTTAGAGGTCACATTACTAATTATCAAACACAATTAATTTATCATAGTTAACAAATGTGGAACTTTAAAAGTTACATTACTAATTATCAAACACAATTAATATTCATTAATTCTTCTGTTATTAAATATATGAAATGCTTCTCTCAAAAAGCTCATTTCATTTATTTCAGAACGAATAAATTATATATCTCTATAATAGAATGGGGAGCAAATGACGTCCACATGAAATGGTCCTCTACCATGATTCACTGAATAATTCATGTAATTAATAATAAAGAATAAATCAATCATATATAATTAGTCAAGTAATCCATTTGACATAATTGTCAATAAATACAAGTTTCAAAAAATATTCATTTAACATTGATCCAAATCATTGAATAACGAGGAAAATAGTTGTATGAAACTACAGTTCGAAAATTTTACTCCATACAGTATAAACACCATCATTTTACTTAAAATCTGAATTACAATTAATTTTTTTTATCATGATTCCCTATCACTATAACAAGTTCGTTCAATTTTGTGTAAATGGGGTATCTAACAACTATCATACAATTTCAAGTCGAAATACAATCGAAAAATTGGCAATTTATTGCTCCGTACATGTTGCCTTTAATCCCTCTAAACATTATCGTGTATGAAATCGTTGTTTTTTTTTAATTACAACCTAAAGATAATGATAAAGTATGTGTTGATCATGAACAAATAATTGACACATGTATCACGTGCATAACTCTTTATATAAAGGAAAGGAATGATATCATATACTATAACCCTATGAAAAAATATTAATTAACCTTTAAATTTAAAAACTAAAGCACAAAACTTCAAATGCTAATATATATTATCAAAACATATGAGAAAGTATTTTAGCCTTTCTTGTGTGACCCCCTATTTCAAGCCTTGACATAACTCCATGTAGTGTGTAGACATGGCAATGGGTCCCGAACACGTCCCAGACTAGCCAAGACCCAACATATTTATAAGGGTACATATCCAGATTTTGTCGGGTCATCATATGCCAGACCCAGACCTGGTACAGGCCCGACCCACAGACCCTAAACTCGGACTCTAAGGTTTTATAAGTTTTGATTTTCCGAACTCGTAATGTTGTGAGTACTTTAAGACTTGCAACTTTTTAAGATTTTATGAGTTAAATTTTAAAACTTTGATAAGATAATACATTACGACTTTACTCATGGATGTAGAACCTATATATTAGGGCCAAACAATCTACATAGATTCAAATATGTGATATAAACTAAAAACTAAGCAGGATTCTATTGAGACCTAATTAGGACCCGTGAATCCACAAGATCCAGTTGATCTGGGTCTAGGCAGGTATGAGTTTGTCAATTAAAGAGGGTTTGATCTTCTGAGTTAGGTCTTGGACCAAATCCATTACAATCTCTAGTCATATGTGATATGACACGTATTTTCGTAATATAATACTTCTCTCTTATGCAATATTTGTTATATTAAATTCAAAAACTAATTTTATTATAATAATCTTTGAGCCCACAATCTTGTTAAAAAATATAGATCTCCAACCAATAAACTAACATATCAATGATGCTTCATTTAATCTTACGAAAGTTTTGTAAAAGTAAAGAATAGCTTAAACATAAGATTAAACTAAACTTTGATGTTTTCTATACGTATATATACTCCCTCTGTTTTATTTTTTTATCGTTCTCACTTAGAATCTTGACACTATTCATACTTAGAGAGAATCTTCTCAATTTTTTTCAATTTATAAGAAAAAATATAGTCATGTGGGATCTTGTTTGATTCGTCTCAATTAGTACATTATTAATATTCAATCATTATAAATTTTACTAATATATGATGAAAGATATTTAAGTTCAAAAATGTGCATTGGAAGATGTGTAAATAGAAAGTGAGAAAGATAAAAGAAAACAGAGGGAGTACTCCTTTTATTGCTAATACAATTAGGGAAAGAAAAAAAAAATCAAGGCACCATCATGGTCCATGTGTTGCTTACATTTCTTTCAAAATGTAATTTCGTCGTTCTTTTTTAATTGTATAGTTTTTTTTATAATATCTTCTTTCTATTTCTGTGTTATTGCATGAGTTTTTTTTTTCTTTCTCTATCTCTCTTCTCATCACATCAATTTATTTAAAAATGTATCAAAGAGAATATATTTGCAATTATTATAAAAGGGATGAAATATATAATAAAAGATCTCATACTCTTAATTATAATTATGGTCAAATTTATAAGACTAGTTTATAGTTATATTTATTATCAGCCCAGTGGAAGCAAAGACATGGACAAAATCTTCAAGTTCGAATCAGCCTGGCTATGGGAAGAGAGTGCAAAAAGACAGTTCATGACAGCGAGCTGTATTCTGGAAAGAGTGAGTGTGAGAGGTGGGCCCAAACACCTTATATGCAACTCACTATGATGATGTTGGTGAAAATTGATTATCAGATGTTAACGTTGATGTTCAAGATACAAGTGGTGGTTTATATTTTAATTTTTATTATCTTTCATAATTTTCTCTCATCTGTTTTCAATGATTTATATATCTATTATTAGTATTTTAAACTTTTAGAAGATTTGTCAAGCCAAGTCTTTTTTTTTTTTTTTTTTTTTGAACAACCAAGGTATCCACCGCCGATAGCAGTGACTAATCCTCTCGTTCCGGGTGCTCCACTTAAGGGTAAAGGGTTGGCCAGGAATCTCTTTCCATTCCCAAAGGTTGAGCATCAAACCCCCCGACCAATTGGTTAAGAGACAAAGTGAGCAACCACTATGCCAAGACCACTTGGTTGTCAAGCCAAGTCTATGGAGAAGTTTTTTCTACAGCAACATATTCAAGACGAGTAGTAAGAGCTAAGAACTAAGGATTAGCTTTCCTATGTCAGCACATATTATTTATTTGATTGACAGAGAAATTCATGGAAAGTAGAACTTCATAGCAAGAGGATAAGGTGAAGTTATTTGATTGACAAAAATGTACGAAGTTATACCCAAGTCTCCCTAGTCCCGAAGTAGAACTTCTCGTGAGAAGTTATTCTTAATTTTTTTCCCATGAAAAGTTACGGCTTCCAAGTTCCTAGGAAATACTAATTACTACAGTCTACATGCAACAAAACAAGCCTCAACGTCAACAAACTCGCGATTACTAGCTTTTTTACATTATCTAATTGCAATTTTATACTTGACGCAGGATACAACATACAAGTAAAGTGAAATACCAAAATATACATACAATTAGGATGAGTAATTATCTAAGACAGCAAAAGCTTGGAGTTGGAATACCTCCGTTAGTTTTGAGAAAATTCAAGACTAGTAAGTACTTGGAAGTTATGCTGTTAGAGAACAATTGTTAGTTTTGAGAAACTTCAAGACTGTATATACACATAACACAATGTCACAATATCACAAAAATGCTGAGCACAAAAATGGTTTACAAAAAAAAGACGCGCCATGGCAACAAAAATTAGAACCTTGATATTACTGCAAATTCCACAATGTCACAAAATACACAGCTTTTGTAAATTCAGTCTCCTACAACTGGAAGTTGCGATTACAACCCATGCTGCTAAAATTTGTTTTTTTTTTTTCTGAACAACTTTGTCTTCTTAGTTACTACTTACTAGTAACTGCTTACTACTACGCAACTTCGATTTGTCATTCATATTGACCGTCTTCCTCCTCATCTTCATACTCTTCCTCTTCAGCTGTTGCATCCTGATACTGCTGATACTCGGCAACCAAATCATTCATGTTGCTCTCAGCCTCGGTGAACTCCATTTCATCCATCCCTTCCCCTGTATACCAATGCAAGAAAGCCTTCCTCCTAAACATGGCAGTGAACTGCTCACTCACCCTCCTAAACATCTCCTGGATTGATGTAGAATTACCAATAAATGTGGACGCCATCTTCAAACCAGTAGGTGGGATGTCACAAACAGTAGACTTCACATTGCTCGGGATCCATTCAACGAAGTAAGAAGAGTTCTTGTTCTGGATATTAAGCATCTGCTCATCTACCTCCTTTGTGCTCATCTTTCCTCTGAACATTGCAGAAGCTGTCAAGTAACGACCATGTCGAGGGTCTGCTGCACACATCATGTTCTTGGCATCCCACATTTGCTGGGTTAGCTCAGGAACTGTCAAGGCTCGGTATTGCTGGGAACCACGAGACGTTAGGGGAGCAAAACCAACCATGAAGAAATGAAGCCGGGGGAATGGAATTAAGTTGACTGCAAGCTTCCTAAGGTCAGAGTTCAGTTGACCTGGGAACCTCAGACAGCATGTTACTCCAGACATGGTGGCTGATATCAAGTGGTTCAAATCACCAACTGCAGAATCCAAAAAACCCAGATTACAACTCAAATTCAACCAAGTATAAAGACTCAAAAATGGTAAAGTAAACCACAGAGCTCGACAATGTTTTCGAAGTATCGAATTGTACAACTCAGAACCCACATCTAGAACAAGAACATAACATACATTCCACAGCTGAAAAAATGGGCGAAATTCTTGCAATTACAACAAGTTTGATGACAAACAATAGACTACTCCACATGGTGGCATAAGTAACCAACTCTAGAATCCCAATACCTCAGATTCGTATTCAAAACAACCAAAATTTAGCAAAAACACGATTCATTTCTTGCAATAATCCCAAACATAGAGCTCAAACAGTATCAAATAACCAAATCCAGAATTCAGGAACACCAAAACAACACATTCTACAACCAAAACAATAAAAATTCTTTGCAATTATACAAAACATGCAACAAGAAACAATAGAAAACCCAAAGATCAACACAACATAAACAACATTAAAAGCGGGTTGAGAACGCTTACAGCTAGGAGTAGTAAGCTTTAGAGTCCTGAAACAAATGTCATACAAAGCTTCATTATCAAGAACCATACACTCATCAGCATTCTCAACAAGCTGATGCACAGACAAAGTAGCATTGTAAGGCTCAACAACTGTATCAGAAACCTTCGGCGAAGGAAACACCGAGAAAGTCATCATCATTCGATCCGGATACTCCTCCCTTATCTTAGAAATCAACAAAGTTCCCATCCCAGATCCAGTCCCTCCTCCCAATGAATGACAAACCTGAAACCCTGCAAATTCAACATTTCCCACAATCAAAAATCAACACCCCAAAAACAACAAACAAACATTCACAAAACAATTATTCCTCTCATATTCTTCAAATTACACCATTCTTTTTCTGACCCTTTTCATCAACCAACTTTTTTTTTTTAGGGATAAAGAAAAAAAAGAGCACAATAAATTCTCTAATTTTCTTTAAATTACACCATTTCTTCTTCTTTTTTCACCCCAAACTTTGTTAAGCTATTTATTTCACATCATTATATTTAAAAAAAAGTATCAAGTGTAGTCTTGTTAGATTCACATCAATGCAAATATTTCATATAACAACTTTTTCCAAACTTTTTACTCATACGCAATTAAAGATATTAACATTCAAAGAACCATATCGACAAACATGAAAAATCATGGAATACCTTGAAGGCAGTCACAATTCTCAGCTTCTTTCCTAACAACATCAAGGACAGAATCAATCAACTCAGCACCTTCAGTATAATGACCTTTAGCCCAATTATTACCAGCACCAGATTGACCAAAGACAAAGTTATCGGGCCTAAAGATCTGACCAAATGGGCCGGATCTAATACTATCCATAGTACCAGGCTCCAGATCCATCAACACAGCCCGTGGAACAAACCGTCCACAACCCGCTTCATTATAATACACATTAATTCTCTCCAATTGAATGTCGGTGTCACCATGATATTTTCCAGTAGTATCAACTCCATGTTCAGCACATACAACTTCCCAAAACTTTGAACCTATTTGGTTCCCACACTGACCTCCTTGAATATGAAGGATTTCACGCATTTTTTGTTTCTTACTTTTTTCTTTGGGAATTTAGAGAGAGAGAAAGTGGAGTTTTTAGAGAGAGAGAGAAAGAAATGGAGTTTCAAAAATGGAGGAAGATAAAAGGAAGAGGAGAATTATATAGAGAGGAGAGAGAAAGAGTGGGGGAGTGTAGGAGGGAAAACGGCTACTTTTTAAGAGGAAGGTGAAAATTAGGGTTTGAATTTTGAAATTTTTTGAAGGGAGTTGTGAGGAAAAGAACTAACGGCTAAATTGAAATTTGAGGTTTTGGTGCAACGGTTAGGATTGTTTTTGGCTTTTTGAAGAAAATGAATATCGTAGCTGGATACAGCTGGTATGTGAGAGTATATCCTCGTAGCGCGTAACACGACAGCGTTTCTAATCCGCTGGGCGCTGGCAAAGACCTCTTACTTTTCTTTTCTTTTTTTATCCTCGTAGAGTGGGGGTCAGTATGTTTCTTTACTTTATACTACCCCTTCCGTTTTTTTAAATTGCTAAATTGTTATACTCCATCCGTTTCATTTTAATCTATTAGTATGTACTTATACTTTTCATGTATGTCAATGAAAAAACTTTGAGGGCATATATTTTTAATTTTGTATTTGTAAAAATTATAAAAAGTACATATTAATAAAATACATGTTACGTTGAATCTAACAAAATCCCACATGACTAAATTTTCATCCGCGTATAAATCACAAATTATTATCAAAGTGAAAGTTGTAAATAGTGTAAAATGTCAAAGTGTGTAGATTAAATGAAACGAAGGGAGTACATAATACACAACAATTTAAGCAATATCATTTTTATGTTTTCTGGATAGTATTTTTTAACTTATTTAATGAAACGAAGGAAGTATTATATAACCTTTCCTTATTTAGAGCACTTGTCCCACCATACCTTTTTAAAAAAAAATTAAGTACTCTTTTCTCACTATGCCTTCTTATTTTGTAGTATTAAATAAGTTAAAAAATTATACTACCCCTTCCGTTTTTCTAAATTGCTAAATTGTTATACTCTATCCGTTTCATTTTAATCTATGTACTTATAAATTTCACGTATGTCAATGCAAAACTTTGAGGACATATATTTTTAATTTTGTATTTGTAAAAATTATAAAAAGTACATATTAATAAAATACATGTTACGTTGAATCTAACAAAATCCCACATGACTATATTTTCATCCGCGTATAAATCACAAATTATTGTCAAAGTAAAAAGTTGTGAATAGTGTAAAAATGTCAAAGTGTGTAGGTTAAATGAAACGAAAAGAGTACATAATACACAACAATTTAAGCAATATCATTTTTATGTTTTCTGGATAGTATTTTTTAACTTATTTAATGAAAAATAATATTATATAACCTTTCCTTATTTAGAGCACTTGTCCCACCATACTTTTTTTTTTCAAAAAAAATTAAAGTACTCTTTTCTCACTCTGCCTTCTTATTTTGTAGAGTTTGTCTTGTAAGAGACCGCCTACTTTTATATTAAAATTAGGCAATGGATAAGTCCAATATTAAAAAGAGAATAAGCCCGATAGTTACTAGCTTAATTTCTTTCGGTGACTAGTTTAATTCATTTAGTAACTAGGTCTACTTTCATATTAAAATTAAACCGTCTCTTTTAATAATTTTTATATTTTGTAATATTAAATGAGTTAAAAAGTATCCTCCAAAAATCTTAAAAGTAACATTTTCTAAGATATGTGCAAAACTCAATGTAATAATAAAAAAAAACCAAATGGTATATAAAGAGATTAGCAATAAAAGGTCAACAACAGATAAACTCTATAAATTTATAATTATTATTACAAAACTTCTTAAAATTAAAAAAAAAACATATTAAAAGTTACTCCCTCTATATTTTTTTATCTTTCTCACTTAGAATCTTGACACTATTCACAATTAGAGAGAATCTTTTAGATTTTTCTCAATATATAAGAAAAAATATAGTCATGTGGGGTCTTGTTTGATTCATCTCAATGAGTACTTTATTAATATTCAATTATTATAATTTTTACTAATATGTAATGAAAGATATTTAACGTAGAATAAGTGCATTGGCAAACGTGCAAAGTCAAAGTAGGAAAGATAAAAAAATACAGAGGGTGTACTAGTCTAGTGAGTCAAAAGGCGTAATAAGAGAACCACATGTACAAAAATAAACAAGATGGGCTAATAATTTGCCAATAATAGAGTATCAGTCGAATATAAAAAGGATCAACAAGTCTAATTAGTGTCAAACTAGGTCATATCCAAGTGATCCATTATTTAACTCGATTTCGGTTGACTCAGACCATAATAATAAGATTCAATCAACAGTTTCATAATAGCTTTTGGAACGCATCAGATCAATTTCAGCTCAAGCATTATCAGAACTGGTGAAGTTTGAGAAGCATACTATAGAAGCTTTCTATTATACATGTGGAGCTTAACTAAGCAATAGCTATGGGAATCATTAACTTGCATTATATTTCAAATCAATTCATATAATTATATCAAGAATGAAATAATATACCATAGACCCCATTTTGAATTGAGAAAAATTGAACTGCAGAGATAAACTGAATTGAACTAAAAATAAGTTCAAAAGAACGGGACTTAGAGATAGAATACTGTGACTTTTCTCTAAACTGTCTAGATATCACTATATGTTATTTGGTTGGATATTCTTAAGAATATTAATCCGAAAAACTGAAGTAAGCAAAATTATGATATGTAGTCCAGTCATATAACAACCTTTCACATGCTAATGTTTTGAGCCAAAAAAACCTAATTTGTTAGGTGCACCATGCACCTGAGACCATATACTCTTTCATTTGTGTTATTGCTAACCTCAGCTATGCACTATGAGATTGTCCTATCTTTATAAAATAGATACAAATAATACATATCTCAGTGACATTTTTTGTTAATTTTGCGCAAATAACATTTTGAAACCCCTCCAAAAACTAAAGGGGAACATCCAAAACTCCAATTAGTTTTTTCCCAAAATTACATAAAATGCCACCAATATATGCACTATTTGCATTTTTTATATTAATCAGGATAACTCAAGTACACAAAATATTATACATTTATCCAACTATATATTAAGTGCCCTTGAGAGTAGTAATGATATCCATTTCAATAAAAAGATAGTATTGAGAGCGAACTTTTTTAACATATACTTCTGAGGTGCGTATTTACTTTTTATTTCTAAGGAAAGAAATGTCCTAACGTCCAACAAACCAACACAGTTTAACCAAGCCCAAGTAAACAAGCACGGCCACCCCCAAAAGCGGCTCAATAGGGCTTAATCGCACAACCTCATGGTTATGAAATACAAACTTACAACATTGGACCAAACAATATCAAGTATTCTTTATGTACAAGTAGACTCAACTACTCTCACATAAATGATAGGCTCTCGAGTACACCTAAAGGTTCTCTAAAAAGCAAAGTAATTCACATATAGTCTCAATATTCAACAGCAATCCCAGATCAGGTATTAAGAGTAAACCTTTTTTTTCTCCTTTCTTAGATTCTGATCACCTCATCAGTATCAAAGTATACCTAGTAAGTGCTCAAATTCACATTAATTCATACACCTACTAAATTATATGTACTCTCAAATAACGTGACAACAACTCGAAGTAAATAAACATTAGGATTAATCCATTTATTTGTCCTGAATTGCTGTCGCATTAAATGAGAGTACATTGTAAATTAGAAACTTTCAGAAAAAGTGACAACCGAAAAACAATACCAAGAGAATCCTTTCCTTCTCCTTTGTAGTGTTTGTCACATGTTATGAGAGCATGTGCTCTTGAGACATCTAGCAAGTTCTAATGCTCAAAGTACTAGAATCATAAACTTTTTAGGTAATGTGGCAACAATTGAAGTATAGATATGAGTAGTATTGGCCTTCTTTCTCACTTAGGTTGCTGCCGCATTACATAAGAATATGTGATCTTAGGTTAACCTATTAAATTCTCCCAACCATTAGATGGACGACTTAGAACCATTTGCTCTAAAGATAATACAACAATCCAAGAGTACCCTTCTTTCTCTCTAGGATTGTCCGCACAATCTTTAGAGCAAGTACTCTCTAGTATACCCTTTTCTAAACATTGAATTGATACAGAAGTTACCTCGAAACCATAGTATGGTGCCCTACAAGCCATACTTCGATACCCTTGAAGCCAAACAGACACCCTTTGGTACCAAATTATTCTGTACTTGCTACCAAAGTCAGAAGTGTAAGTTTACCAATTGATATCTGAAGTACCAATTCAGAAGAAATTGGTACCAAAATATGATGTTACAAATTCTTCTGTACTTGGCACAAAAGTCGGGAGACAATCGTAACAAAATCAGAAGAATTTGGTATCAAAATATGATGTACCAATCCCTAATAAGTGCCCCCATAACCACAACATCCAACATACTAACTCCAACTGTGTCCATCTCTCCTCTACTAAGTACTCACAATCAAAACAACTAACAAATGTATCCAACTATGTCCTTTTCCCCACTACTAGCATTCTCCACTCATGCACTTACACTTCGACATATTCCGGTTGCATTTAAGTCACAAAAAAATGACAATTCTACCCCTACACCTATCGGAATGAACCACGGGGAGACCACTTCTAGATTAGGTCGGTTTTCTTAATAGAAAAATTGTACTAGCAGAAATTTGAATTCACTGACATGGTCAGTAATGTACTGATAGAATTAGCCAAAGATCTATACATATCTATCATAAAGCACAGAAATCATCACGAAATATTCACATCAAAGAACACACTTTATAGAATACTAACAAAATGCAGAAAAAAATAATTCAAGAAATAGAATGAGGAAAATGAGAGTGTAGCAATCTGCAAGTAAGATTAGAAATGCTGGAGTTTGAGAAACCAAGAGGGAAAATAGTCAAGCTCCTCTCCAGAAAGAAGTGCTGGGTTTCAAGTGTTTACACCTAGCAAAAAAAATACACAGATAATCACACTGTAATATAGCTGTCAGTGTTAGCATGACCAAACGTCTAGGACAAATGATGGGAATTGTCAAATACTCGACACTCAACAGCAAGCTTCTTAGCAGTCTTGAAGAACATAAATTTATTAAATGACAGTCATTTAGAAAGTGAAATTCAGAAATCTGGTTATCCACATTGAACATTTTTTTTTGGAAAAAAATGTAGAAGTACGGAATGGAAAACGGGCAAAACTGTAAGGGGCAAGAAAGATCTGAGCAAAAGAGAACAAAACTCACAATCATTATTGAGTATTGACCAATGACTCCGTGTCTCTGCATTACAGTTCAGTCCATAAAGCAGCAGGACCCCCCCCCCCCACACCCGCCCACACCCGCCCACACCATATTTCTCCCCTCTACTTCGTTATCTTTCGTATCTCAACACTACAACTACAACCAAACGACAAACTAAAAAAAAAAAACAGGAGCGATGGATAACCTACTTGCATAAGGTGATTAATATGCTGGTGTATTGTTTCTGCTAGAAAACAGCATCAAGCCTATACCAACAAAACCAAAAGGAAGAGAACTCCAGACCCTACCTTCCCCAACAAAACGTTTTTCGTTTCCTAACTGTTAGACATGTTCTCGGTCAAATACGACCTAAAAAATCAAAATCACAGTACATACATGGGCTCATGAATACATATTCTATAAGCAAACACTTCAGTGTAGCTAAAATTGAATTCAATATTTAATCAACCATCCTCTTTCCCCCGATGGAAATGTCAGACTTAATCTCAAGGATAAGCAAAGGGTGTGTTTTCTTCACCTTACACGGGTAATTTTATGGGTTCATCTGGTGTAAAAGGAAAAATCAGAGTTGAACAGGTGCAAACAGGTCTAATAAGTTTAATGAGATAAGTTTTGGTGAAGAGTATGTAACCTGAAATCCTCACGGCCTAGGTAGGCGGTAATAAATGGTTGCAGCCGTGATGAATTTTAGAGAAGCTTTGTACGAATATCTTATGTCAATATCCATAGTGATAAAACTTCATCTCAAAGTATGCGCTTTTCTTCATAATTTCCATCACTATCCAATACCACATACTTCTGGTAATGAAATTTTAGAAAGGAAATAGATGTTTTGGGATAAGTAGCATTATTATCATGGATATGGACATGGAAATTCCTTTACATACACTAAAATGCATTACGACTAGTCCACTACCACCAATTATGGTAATCAAACATTATGAGCATTTATGGATTTCTTCAGTCACCAGATAGCTGTTTAGCATTAATGCTAGTAGAAACATAATATGTAAAAAACAAGCAAAATATCTCAAAGTATGTAATAAGGAGCTAACGCAGAAAGAACTAATGTTTTAGCAAGCGAAAATCACCACAGCCCATAAACAACTCCAGACAGCAGCATAACTTCAACTGCATTTCTGATCTAGCTCAAACAAGAATAACTGGATTCAAGTTTATGGACAAGAAATCTTCAGTCTACAAAAGTTGAAAGTTCATGTCAAATTAAACCGCTAGAACAGCGCCACTTATAGCTACTGATATACTTATATCAATCAACATCCATGAAATCAAACACCCCTGGATAGTATCAGCTAGTTAATCTAAATCATATGTAAAGGAACCCTTTTTCTTCTCTTCCATGGTCATCTATGAGTAATATGATCCCTAAGGAAGGAACTACCAGCTAATAAGTGATAACAGAAACTTGTCCTCAAGAAGATGAAATACTTTCAGGGTGTTTTTTCAAACTAAATGAAGCACCATATGAAACAAGCATAGCTTCAGAGATTTGACAAGTAACAAAGATACAAAACATGGCAGACTTCAGTGAGATACCTCTTAAGAAACTCTCATCACCTAAAAACAAAGGGGGTTCGAAGCTGCATCCACATCAGTTTATGGAGATACGCACAAATCTTTAACAGAACGAAGCATCATCCTGCACCTCCTTGTCTAGGCCAGTGATAAAGTTACAATCAGTTTCTAAAATAGTAAAACTTGGGGGGACAAGGAGCATGAATGTAGGATCAATTCACAAGTGTTGAACACAACAGTTCTACAGCGCAGTAGTTCCATTATGGAGGCAATATAGTAATAGACACAGGAAGTGTATATGTCTGTTTCAAAACTGACATTTAAGACCACTTCAGCTTTCTTAGCCTGCATTTCGTTTTTCCTAGTGGTAATCAAAATGCCAAGCTGACATTTAAGTCCTTAACTCCATCTGAAGATAATACGAAAACTTAAAAAAATACCAAATACAAACTAAGAGTCAGAACATAGAGGTCATCACCAAATTCAACAATCCCCCGTGGTCACAAATTAGATTTGATGATCATAACCAGCAAGTAAATATTATCAGTACCACAATCCAACAACAGAGAATGTATGATCCCGTCTCTCAGAGTTTGGCCCTGTCAGTTTTGAATCTGTATATCAGCAAGCACTATAGCAAGACCGCTAAGGAAAACTTTGCATTTACACAAATAGCCTACTATTGTCATCCCTTCATCTAATACACTTACATTTTCCTTTCTGGGATATCCCGAAAAAACTTCACACTTGTAATTCAAAAGAACTTTAAAGTTCAGGAAACCTAACTTCTATTTTCTCTCCATCACATCCCGTCAGTTCTTTTTCTTTCTCTTTCCACCATTCCTAGTCTTTGTGCAGTTTATTGAGGGAGTAATGGGGTATCAAACAAAGCTATCGCATCATGAGGCAATTCATCCTATAGTTCTCCAAGAACAAACAGCCTAAACTCTCAAAACCCAGTGGGTTTGCTACTTTACTTGATAATTTACCTATTATCTGCGCATGAGTTGAATACCTGACAATTCTATGAGAGAATATCAGATATGAATGAAAATAAGAACACAAATCAGAGCTAGAACAAGCATTACCAAAGGATTCACATTGTGTCTAGACTAAAAGCAACTTAACTTGACAAATATAGAATGAATATCACCACCATTACTTGGTATATCAACTCGGGGAAGATAGATCAATAAAATTCTGGCAATTTGTTCAAAAAGAAAAGTCTCATGATATATGAATTGATAAGATCTTCATTAGCCACCACATGAAATTCAACATGATGGTTGTTAAAATACCGATCCAGACTTGCCATTCTACGATCCAAAATTATGGTTTTAGTTTAGATCTTTGATACTCCCTCCGTCTCATAACATAGTGCTTGTTTCCTTTTTGCATGGTTTTGAACTTCAACATCTTCAATTACATATTAATAAAAAATATAAAAAGTTGATATTATGAAAGTACACATTGAGGCAAACCTAACAAGCTCCTACATGAGTATGTTTTTTGCATATATTAATGAGGATCTTTGGTCAAAGATTTTAAAGTTTGGCCCTCAGGTGAGATAAACAAGCACTATATTATAGAACAGAGGTAGTAGGATCTTATGATCCTACTTGGATGAAACTTTTAGGGTTCTAGGATCTTTATGTAATTCTACGATCTTACGATTACATCACGGAAAGATACTTAGAGATGATAAATCATTCATGTTTTTCCTTAAATGTTCTTATAGTAATTGATTATGAAATTACAAAATTTAAGATATTGTATCATTCTATCAATTACAACTTAAAATCGATCATAACCAAAGTCTTAATTTTGACCA
This sequence comes from Beta vulgaris subsp. vulgaris, assembly GCF_026745355.1. Lineage (NCBI taxonomy): Eukaryota > Viridiplantae > Streptophyta > Magnoliopsida > Caryophyllales > Amaranthaceae > Beta > Beta vulgaris. The sequence continues at coordinate 57,295,422 of NC_079208.1, read as the reverse complement.
CCTTTGACATAAGCCCTACATACCAAATTATTGTCATTGTATAGTAGGATGACTGATAACCATAACCCCCCTATCAATCCAAGGCAGGATCTCGATCCTGACAACCTAGTTCACGACTTACACATGTAGTTGTATACTTGTATTTAGTAGCTTATTTAAGATCGTATGATTCCTGAGAAATCTTGTTAGACAAGAAAGAACAAAAAACAACGGATAAGAAAATGGAACAAGGGGAACAGCAGCAGGAATAAGAAGCTAAAATCCCCACCACACGAACTCACGAAGTATCCTAAATTTTACAATTTGGAGCAAATCCATATCAACCATTTAATTATCAGCAATAATTAATCATTGGAGAACTGCAGGAATAAGAAATACCACACATCAATAGCCATTTAATTATCAGCAGGACCAGCATCCTGTTCTGTACTACCTCCACCCACATTAACTTGTCAAATTACTAGTCAAAACTATAAAATCACAGCATTTATCTCAGAAGAGAAACTCTATGCATCTAGGTGCTGCTATGACAATAGAAATCTTGTGTTCAGCTATATCTTACTCCAATAATTGGAGATAAATCATACTTCCTCCGTTCTTTAATAATTGCAACATATAGGGGTTCCACATTTTTCAAGGAGATGAGAGAGATAGTGAGATGAAAAAAGGAACCCATGTGATAAGGAGAGAGATAGTGAGATGAAAAAAGGAACCCATGTGATAAGGAGAGATATAAAAAGAAAACATAGTCAAAATTTAATAATGTTGCAATTAATATTAAACTTCCAAATAAGAAAAATGTTGCAATAAAAAAAGAACGGAGGATGTATACAATAAATAGATTAGCAAATTCAAAGATTTTTTCTGCTAAAATGCTAATTGTGCAGCTTCTGTGCAAGTTCAATAACTTCTCTTTTCCCTATACTCTTCAACCACCTTTGAAACATCCATAAGCATATTTTACAACTACATAGACTATCAATATGATTCAACTTCATCAAATCCTTAACTGAGATGGATTCATATATAGCTCACTATTATTTGTATATCATCGATTAATTTTATCATAGTTACCATCTCTCTATGCAATCTCCATCTAAGTCTTTCAGATATTACATATATCTTGACCTCCCCAGACACCAACCTGTGGCAAACTCTGTCAAGGTGTTCTTGCTGCAATAAATACTATTTTTTTCCCATTTCCCCAATACCAAAAGATCCACTTAGGTTCAAGTGCTAAAGCGCAAACTACCAATAAACAGTGCTGTTATCAGACCTATCAGGGACTCCAAGCTTTCTACAAAGCCTGCCTCAGCTTGGTACAGTGTTATTAGTGCACCTAATGGACCAAAAAGCCACATGCTCTTGCAAAATAAATACAACTTAACTGGGTGTAGTTATAAATCATGAACACTGACAATTCTTTAGCGAGTAGTCAATAAAGATAAGCCTAAATTAACAACTTTAAATGTCTAAAAGGATGTCTAAACTCTCAATTACTGTACATTTAGACAGTATGAAGTTTCGACTTTCGAGTGCATAGGCACCATGCCAAAACCATCCTCTGTGCCCAACCCCTAAAAAAAGGATATTGATATCAGCCATGTACTCATCTCACACTACATTTATCTAATAGCACTACAAAAACCGATTTCGCGTTCACTATCAACAGCACCATTTCAGATCCTGAGTCATGATTGCCCTTAAGCTACCCTGACAACAATCATAATACTCCTATACAGGCAAATCATGAACTCAGATCACCATACTAAGATTCCAAAGTATAAATGTTAATCATAGAACATAAACTAATAAACAACCCAAGGTATGACCATTAAACACCTCCTTGTGTTATGGTCCCACTGACAATCAAACGTATTAATGTAAAACCTGAATAGAATGCCAAAAGGCAAAACTCGATGTTGTTAAACACTAACTGAATATCTTAAGTTTTGGCTACCCTATAATTTGGAAAATCTAACATAATTAAAGGCTATAAGAAAATTAACTAAAAACTTACTTAAAACAGCAAATAACAATGTTTGACATAATAAGTAGGAATTTTCCCATATAAACCTGTGGTTTGGACATGATCTTACCACTCTAAGGCGACTGCAAGGTAAACCATTCTGCTTTTCAGCCTTTTCCATGTCTTACCACTCTAAAGAAGACTGCAAGTTAAACCTTTCTGCTTTTCAGCCTTTTCCTTGTCAGCAACGCCGAAAAAGACGGGTTCAGTGGAATACATCTATGGTAGGAAAAAATTAAGCCAGAAAGAATAATTAACTTTAGCACTGGCCTCAAAAAATGTAAAATGCTACAATGGGATCATCAAACCTAATACTAACAGCAGACAATTAGAATTGATAACAAAAGATACCGCATTAACAAAAATAAAAGCATCTCATAGAGATACAGCAAACTCAAAAACAAAACACTATCCCATTTGAAACAACTTTTATTTTCCAAATACTGAAAATTAAATAAAACCTGAAAGTACTCAAACTCCACTACTTATTTACCATGCTTTACATCATCAATGGAGGGAATTAAACTTTTTCGTTTCAGCAAAACAACTGCATGATATAGCAATCACTCACTATGACTATCACTCAATGTGACTACACCTTTCAGCTAATAGGATACCACCCCGTCATTGACTTCAGTTTTTTTTCAAATTTTCTTTTCTCGTCTCTACACTAGGGATTAGGTATCATCCGCTGATCCACATAATATATAACAGCAGCAATCACAATATATCCGTGTTATTTACACTGGAACAGAAATACGAGTTTCTCAGCAGTCAAATAGTAAGCTTGGGACTCAAGCTCCAAATGAAGGAGATACTTCTCGAGTTATTTTTAGTAAGAAAAATATATCTCCAATTCTTTAAGACAGCAAATAAGACTCCATGTTATTCGATGTATATTTTTCAAACATCAAAAAAATTTAATAATTTTTATTAAATACTAGTATATAATTAAAGATATAATGGTCAAAGTGGTGCATTTGCAAACGTGTCAGTTAGATGATCATGCATGTTTTCTAATCACAACTTTGACCATCAATATCTTAATTATATATTTGTAAAAATTACAACAAAAAAATTGATATTTGAAAATACACATTGAGATTAGCACAACGATTAGATGAATGACATTTACCGTTACATATTAGTATAGAAACAAGGTCAAAGTTAGTGCATCTATTGTAAAACACAGGAAGTATACTAGAAAAATTAGTGGTCAGATTTTACTAAGTTTGACCTGAAAATAACTGAAATAATCAAAAGAGACAGATGGAGTATTACGGTATTAGTTAAAATAAAATACATATATCTCTTCTACTTATAAAGTAAAAAGTAATAAGTATTGTTTCGATAAAAAAAGTGAATATCTTGTAAGATTCTAGTAGAGGAAACAAATTTTCAAGCGGCATAAAGAAATTTATTATGTTATTTTCTTTCTATACACAACTCTAAAGAAATTATTTCAGATAAGATTGTCTAAAAATAAAATCATCTCTCTTATAGGCCATGCTATACAAAATGGCAAAACGCTCAGTAAATTTTTCACCCTCTGAAATTGAAAAGTCTTCCAAATCTCATTTTTCTTATTACCAATTGACTTTACTTTATCAATCTACACAGGGTTTAAATGTTTAATCCAGAACTGCGCCTTTATCATTCAAATTTTTAAATATATCCTGAGTTATGATACTACTTCAATTACCCAAAGCTTCAGCCTTCAGAGAAACTCCAAACAACCCTTGGAGACACACAGTTTTTAATGGACTATATCACAACTATGTTGGAAAGATAACTTTTAAATCCTGGCTTTTAAATTGTAATTCGATTCAGCCTAGCAGGCTTTCCAACTTCCATCTCCTCGCATTTTAGAAGTACCTCAACTTCCATGCTCCAGGTGACGATAAAATTACTTGATGTTGTGCATCATGAGGAGTCTTAGAGGGTCAACTCCCTTCAGTAAAACACTAGTATCCTCAACTGCCTCACGTCAATGCTGATAGAGCAGACTTGGTTTTATTTAATTTTGCATAAAGTGTGTCCCAACTCTTTCTATTCACAAACTTGCATTGAACTACACAGCACGACACACTTCAGCTAACGCGTACATGAAACTTTATATAAAAAAATGTACCATTAACAGCATATGCAACCATCAAAGACCAATGCCACTAGGCGGACTTTGGTTCACCCAAATCAGGTATGGGTTTGAATAAAACAAACCCATACCTCAAACTTAAGGAGGGAAAGAGGTTTAAGCAAAACCGCATCACTAAAATTGAGATTTGAGAAAAAAAAACAGCCTACAACCTCCAAACATGCTGCCACCAGGACCACCACAAATTCGGTTTTACAAATGGACTTGGTTATGTGTCAACCTATGGGTTTGATACCCCACCCCATACCTAATACGAGTTGCTAAAATAAACAAGGCCTAAAAGACCTATGTGAGCTAGATGAGTATATACTCATTTCAAAAAAGCCACAAGTAGATGAGACAGCTCAAAGGTTAATACCCAAAATCAAGCTTATACAACAACCCCTCTCCCATAGAAAAGACTACTATCATATAGAACTGCATGAACAAACTGTTATGTCACCCCAAACAGGAATACCTATGATGATATCTATATTGGCTTATATATAAACTAGTCAGCTACCCACGAAGTTCAAGTCTTCGATCGATGCTAACAGCCACATTGAGGCATTCAATAACAAATTCCAGGGAAGAATGCAGGGCTCAGCAAGAACGCACATCAGAAGTTAAGACTTGAGACCAAATTCATATTCCTAAATGCTAAACTAGTATAGACTAGCATAAGCTCTAAATAGCACTAGTGATGAAATGGACATCTGTATGGAAGTTGAACTAAAAAGGCTAAAGTCAAATGATTACGACCTACATCAAAGATCAGGGCGAAATATTCTCACATGAAATATTAAATATCATTGTAAAGTCCTGTTGTAGAGCTGTTTCAGTTAAAATTATCCGTCCACAATATAGCGGGAAAATAAATAAGCAATCGAAAACTTCAACAGTTCAAAAATAACCTCCCATAGTAATGTCCTGAAACGACATCATTGACTTTTTGTTGCAAGTTGCAGCTTGCATCCAAACTTCTAAGCCTTCTATTGCAACTTGCATCCCAAATTACCATTGTTCACAAAAACATATACCACAAACCATGCGGAGAAAATCTCTACAAACTCATAGGACTGCAGCAAAAGAGGCAAAAAAATCATTTTACCACCCAAAATATAGCTATAACTACTATTTCTAGAACACTAGCCAAGTAAACCCACTCAACAACAAACATGAAATCCTTCGTTGGGTCCAAAAACCTACTTGTCTACTTGCCCTAGGAAACAAAACCTTTGTTGAACTCTTAAAATCCATAAAGCTCAAGCATTAACCGGTTGATATGTCTCCCATTTATGAACTAATCTTCGCAGAAGATCACTGGATAGTTACTCGCACTATCGACTCATGTAAGTTCTTAATATCAAAAATTAATTATGAGATGTTTATAGTAGATCAACCATGACAGTCAAACTTGTTTCCTGAGCAAATATGTTCAATAACCATTGTAGAGAATCATATCAGGATTTAAGTCACACATACTAACGGAATACGTCACCCTTTTTTAGCTAAACCAACATTAAGCATCAATCATATATTTGATGCAGACCACTTATCTCTTGATCCAATAACCAAAAAAACATTCGGGAGCATACCGCGGCATCATAATCTATAAATTCAACTCTTTGGATATATATACTAATTCTCAAGCCACGAAAAGCTGAACATCCATCAAAATGTAAACGTGGAGATGACACGAAACCCGCAATATGTCTCCCAAATATTCCCTGCCATATGCCAACAGTTCTCTCTCCTTCAAAATGCATCCTAATCCCTTTTTCTACTTGAAATATGCAAGCACTCTTTTTCCAAACTACCCAATGAAAAAGTTTCTAGGACATAGGAACAATAATAAATACTGTCATGATCTCCTTTTATTGGAAAACAATTAACCCAGGTCCTCTGAGTGGGAGTGGAGAGTTAAGTATGCAACACAAGAAACAAGCGATCACACTATCTGACACTGATAACTCGTGTTCCAACAACACAAGAAACAAAACTGATTGTGAGAGTCTGGAAGGCTGCAGTACACCCATCTTATTTGAAGAAGCGAGAGGAGGAAGAGGAGGATGATATGGACAACAAAAATCGACCCATCTTATTTGAAGAAGCGAGAAGAGGAAGAGGCGGATGATATGGACAACAAAAATTGGAAACTGGGTGGAAAACAAGCGTAGAAGAGAGGGGGTGGGGGGGAAGGGAAAAGAAGACTTGTGCAAAAGAGGGAACCTGCTTGGATAACCAAGCTTTTGTAGATAGAAGAAGTGCCAATATAGTCACAGAAGCAGCAACATCCCACATACTTGCACAGAAGGAATATACACTTTATCAGTAAAGACAGAGCGATTACCACATTAAACAAGGAGGCAGGAACGCATTCAAGCAGAACATACTCAAACTCCAAAAGATTTAAGCACAAAATCAAACAAAGTAACTTAACTGCCACTGAAACTTCATTCCCAAAATACCATCTCCACTAACATAGCAGCCCACCTGAAATGACAAAACTGGCATAAACCAACCAGCAAAAGAAAGAGACACAGAAAGCTGCATCACCTATTTCACTAAATGCAAAATATTGAAGGAACAATTGCGGTCTGTCAGCTATAACACCACTAGCTTGCTTGTCAACCAAAATGACCACCAAGCAATCAACGCTTATTTCCGCGGCCCTGAAAGCTGGACTTCTTTGGCCTGCCTCCATCTCTTCCGTCAACTGCTGCTTGATCTTTGGATATCCTAAGCAACAAAGAAAATCAATAAATTATGCCTGACACCAAAAGCTGCAGCCTCCACCCCTCACCCCTCAACCTCCTACCACTACATAACCCCCCACCAAACAGAAGCGGATTGAGGATAGTTCAGATAATAGTACAAAACAATTAAGACACGACATCCATAGCGACTTACTTCTGCTTCTTATTCTGCTGTTTGATGCTTAAGACCATATCTCTAGCCTTTCTCTGGTGCTCTCTTGATTGTGAATGCAAGTCCAAGCCTTCCACAGTTCCACACTCAACTTTGCAAATGCGACACATAATGCTTCCAGCTTTTCGCTTCCTTGGGTTATCAAAAGGATCCATCTCCTCCTGGAAAAGTTCAGGACAGAAATAAGATATTTAAAGGAAATATATAATCTAAGAGACAATCATCTAGAACAAAGACAATTCTTACTGGGTAAAATCCACCTTCACGTGCATAACGCTGAAAACCAGGGCTACCCCTGAATCCTGGCTCTCCCATCAAAGGGTGCCCTGCCTTCTCACCTCCGAAGGAGTCACCAAAAGGTAGGTGCTGTGGGAAATTCCCGGGCAGGGGGGGTTCTCCCATCCGTGGAAGACCACCAGAAGGACCAAAAGCAGTTGCTTCTCCCATATGCAAATTCCTAGGACCCATATGTTCTCTTCGTAAATGACCTGGCAGCATATCTGGATTACGAGGACCACTGACCAAATGCTCACCCAGGCGCAAATTGCCAGGAACATCAAGCTCACCCCTTTGCAAGTGGTTAGGGGGTACCGGAAACCTGTTCTCATGCATTGGTTTCCCAAATGGATCAGCTGGGAAATTATAGGGCCTAGAACCTTCAAAAGGTCGTGATTCATTTCCACCAACATCCCCATAGGCTCCAAATGTACGGGATGGAAAGCCTGAGAAGTCCCTACCTGGACTTCTAGGCGGCATACCATCCAACCGAGACCGGCCAAATCCAGGACCAGGACGGTGACCAAAGTCCCCTCTACCCATGTCATCATCAGGAAAACCTGCCGGTCGGCCCCTCTCACCAGCATCATTATGATGCAATGGAGGCAAGAATCTTGAAGGTCCGTAACCAGCAACAGAATCTATTTTCAATCCAGAATCACGATCAAATCCATGTGGGGCCTTGTCAAAGGGCCTCGACATTCCATCTCCACCGAACGTAGTAGGATCATGATCAAGTGGCCCAGAAGAGGGAAACTGAGTCCCATGTTTTGATGAAGGTCCAGCTTCAAAATGAGAGGGTCTCGGAAATTTCCTAAATTCATCTTCAAAGTTCCTGTGAGGAAATGATTTCAAATGCTCCTCGGGGAACGGCTTACCCCTTTCGTCCCTCATTCCAGGAGCAGACACAGAATCATGAGCTGAAGGACCACCAAATTTCATAGCCCCAGGCTGGTTCCCAGGATGACCAGGCCCATAAGGAACTCTTTCCATTGATCCATGAGAAAGAGATTCAGGTTTTCTACCATCAAAATAACCAGGCCTCTGAGCCTGAAAATTTTCACTCTCCATTGGATATGGAGGGCGCTGCTCAATATCAGCACGTCCTCTCCCCCCTACACCAACATGAGAATCAAATGCACCAGGCCTTTGAGCAGCAAATGGGGGTCCAACAAAAGATTCCCCCGAAGGATTCTGAGGTTGGCCAGCTTGGAAAGGTGGCATATTACCTTGAAAGTAACCCATATCACCAGGTCTAGCAAAAGTTCCTGATGGAGCATTGCCAGGTGCATTTTCATGACCAGGAGGATGCTTAGGATAAGATGGCTGGGAATTTTCAGCTGCATTAAAAGGCGGTCTTGCAGGAGCTTGCCCAGGTCCTGGTGGCCTTAATTGACCAGGAGGATGACCCAATGCAGGCTGCTGAGAGTTTAGGTGAGGCATTGATTGAGACATAGACCCAGCACCAGGTCTGCTGTGAGATGAAGGCCCGTACTGCATTGGCTGCAGCTGGTTTCTTCCATGGTCAATGGCAGGAAATGAATTTGAACCATGAACCTGGGGGACTATATGTGACTGAGGTAAATGGGGAGCTGTAGCAGATGCGCCTGCTGCACTATTAGCTGTATGCTTCATGTCCGGTACTTCAGCCTTCTTTTGCACATCTTTATGGTCCTCGGGACCATTTTTTGATACATTAATACCAGGTGAAGGTTCTAATAAACCCTCAGAAGCATCTCCCTTTGTCCTTGGTTTGCCTTCTTGAGCATCACTTTGCAATAGCTTAGACCCTGTGCCAGTAGTTACCTTACTCTGGTTTCCATTCACACTACCGTCCAAGGAATTTTCTGATTTTATCTTCATTTCATTTCCCTGAACCCCTGCACCAGATGCCCCACTGAAATCTCTAACCTCCTTGTTAGAACCATTCTGATCAACATTGCTTTTATCTAGCATCGGATCATGAGCCTTTTCACCACCTGTTGCTCTAGAAGATTGTTGCGGATGACCAGCTTGCTGTTCAGAGGCAGCAGACAACTGATTGTCTGTTCTCATGGGGTAAGTCTGATTCAACTGCGGAGGCCTAACTTGACCTGCGCCAGAAAGTCCAGGAGCCTGGGCGTATGATTGGGATCCAGCTCCCTGTGCAGCCACTGGTCTAGCTGCATAGTTTTGAGCACTATTAGGCTGAGCACCATACCCTGGTCCATAATTTAGCTGAGACTGCTGCAGCGTTTGAGATGCACCATGGCCATGGACTTGAGTTGTTATAGGAGGCTGTGACTGTGTCAATGAACCTTGCCCAGGGAACAGCTGTTGTTGCCCATACTGCTGAGGTGCAGTTTGCTGTGCTACCTGCACACCAGGACGTTGCTGAAATGGATATCCAGGCTGCTGAGAATGAGAATAAACAGGCACCTGCTGTGCAGGAGGGCCACTTGGAACCTGACCTTGTGCAGACGACATAGATGGCTGCTGTGGATTTGCCGTGTTAGAATAAGGTTGAGGAGGATACATCTGAGAAGGTTGTGAAGGGAACTTCCGCTGCATTTGGGCAGGGTATGGAGGCTGTGGCTGGGTACCAGAAACGTGCATAGGATGCCCAGCTCCCATCTGTGCTTGCGGATGAGGCTGTGGCTGGGGATACGACTGTGGCTGCGGATACGACTGGTATCCGGTAACAGCATTCTGCGTCTGAAGCTGGCCACTAGGATTCATAGACTGGTTCTGTTGAGGAGGTGGGTGAGCAGGCCCCTGCATAGTTGGTTGTGCATGAGGCTGTGGCTGTACTTGCGATTGTGTATGTTGATAGGGGTAGTTCTGGGTTTGGGTTTGCGATGGTGGATAAGACTGGGCATGAGGTTGCTGCCCCTGAGGATGAGGTTGCTGATACTGAGGCACCTGCATCGGCTGTTGAGTTACAGGCTGTTGCTGAGAATAGGTTTGAGCCTGGGGTAATGGCTGAGATTGATTATATGGGGGGGCTTGAGATGGAGGTACTTGACCCTGAGCCTGCATTTGAGGTTGCGTCTGACCCACTGACTGAACTTGGGGCTGTGCATTGGCAGCTGATTGTGCATTTATTTGCAGTGGAGGTTGTGCAATTCGAGATTGAGCTTGGGGCTGCTGCTGTAGCTGGGGCTGAGCATGAGGCTGCACTTGTTGTTGAGCCTGAGGTTGGGGTTGTGTCTGAGCTTGACCAGAAACCTGGGGAGCTTGACCATAAGCCTGAGGAGGATAACCTTGCATAGGCTGCTGTGGATACTGTTGAGCTCCTTGCTGATATTGGTAATAGTATTGATACTGCTGTTGGTAAGGATCATAACCAGGATACTGCTGATAGTATTGCTGGTATTGCTGCTGGTACTGTTGCTGTTGCTGATACCACTGTTCTGCAGTAGGCATGGTGGCTTGTGCAGCTTGTGGCTGGGCAGCTAAATTGGCTGCCTGGTTAGCATCTTGACCAGATACAAGCGGACCAGAAGCTTGAGCCATCTGAGCTTGAGCTGTCTGAGCTTGAGATGTTTGAGCTTGAGAAGCAGGTAATCCTGTCTGAGCAGTAGTCTGGCTTTGATCAGCAGCAGCTACCGCTGTAGATGTGCTATCCTGGACAGTACCTGGTTGTTGTACTTGAGATTGCACACCCTGATTTAAGGTAGTTCAGATAAAAAGATTAGCAAAAAAACAGGTGTAGGGACAATTAGTATGCAGCACAAAAAGAAAAGAAAATACATCTCAACTCACAGGACAGTTTTGTGCATGTTCCTGCACCTGACGATGCACAATCTGAACTCCACATCTGTTGCATAGAACTGGAGACTCGCCATATGAACATGATGAGCAATGAGATATGCAATCAGATAAAGAACCTTGCCACGCACATCCCGTCCTGTAATAGAGGCAATGAACTTGTATGTTCCCAATTGTGTCTGCCAATGCTTTATTTGACTCCAAAAGTGGCTGTGACATGTAAAAGGTAGATTCGAAATAAGAACATAATCAGCATACAACCAGCCAGAAACTAAGTATCATTTATATAATGGAAGGCCTAGCACCTTGCAATCCGCTTCAGTCACCCTGTAGTTATCATAGGGACAAGCATGTGTTGTGCTAACAACATAAGTCAGGCAAGGCTTGCAGTAAAGGTGAGTGCACTGTGCCTGCAAAGCCTCATTCGGGTAGACAAGAAGGTGACAAACTGGACAGAAGTATTCTCCAGCAAGTGATTGAATATTTAGAATGCAATCGTTGTCAAAACCCATGTTGACCTTAAGAAACTCCGCAATAATACCTGCTATGCATCAGAAAGGAAAAATCTGAGGTAATTGCCTGCAATTAGAAAACACATAAAGGTAGCACGAAACAGAAGAACTCTATCTCTGAAACAGAATCTGAAGTGATGTCACCAACTACTATAATAAGATTGCAATTGAAACATAAACAAGCAAGGAAAACGCATTTGGCCAGATACTGCTACCACTGTTGCACATATAGAGTTCAGAATTGTAAGATCATCTCATACACGTGTATATGATGTTGCACATTTTATATTGGACAAACAGAACAAACTAGTGCATGTAAATGTGTAACATAGCCATACTCTGTGAGATAGAATTGTATAAGTTCACTATTAACAATATGTTACTCCTTGTTTAAATGCCAGAGTCGCCAATCAAAAACACAATAAAAGGATTACAATAATCAGCCAAAAGCTCCTGATAAATTTGCTCCCCCTTAATAGCATGCATAAAAAGATAAGCCCACGACCAATAATCCCTTCAAACTTACAAAGTCGGGGTGTCTATGTCCCGAAAAGAACTTCACCACTTGGTATTGAGTATTTAAGTTCTAATAAATGACTCAGATATCATTCATCTTGTTTCTCCATCTCATTGACATCCTCTCTCTCTCTCTCTCTCTCTCTCAATTCAGTTCCATGTCAAGCTCAAGCATAAAGTAAATTTTGGAACGGCGGGAACACAAACCAAACACTGATCATACACCTCAATCCAACTATATTTTGATATTTGAGTAACATCATCATTCTCTTTTTTAGCATAGTAACATTACAAATTCCTAATTACGAAAGAAAGACCCCAAAATAAAGTAACGGACATTCTTCAATAGCATAGGCAAAAGTAATCACATTAAAGAAACATCAAAAATGTTACAATAACTAAACACAAAGTTTCGCACTCAAGTTGTATTGACATTTTTCCATACGATACAAATTGAAAACCAAATGTATAAATTTCTTCAAATTCAGAACTAAAAATGCAATGCTAGTCCATATAATACATCAAAGATTGAAATAAAATCAAAATCGACATGCAAGTAAATAATAGCAAGTTCAAGAAAGATAAAACTCGTGAAATGGAGATTGATAAGAATCTTACTGTAAAAGTATGGAGCTTAATGTTGCGGAACCAAAAAAAAAAATTCAATTCAAGAAGAGCAAACTTCTAAACCTGGAAATCCAGGTTCCAAATCGAATTGTTTGATTTGAGCTTCAAACAATTTCGAAAATACAGCTAATTTGACATAATTTCATCTATACAATGAAGCTTAAAACTAGGGTTTGAGAAGAGTGAAGAACAGAAGGAGAGAAAGAGAAGGTGGATTCGTGCGTTCTTTTTTCTTTATGTTTGTTGTTTGCGAATCGCGAATTATTTTTTTACTGGTGCTGTTTTTAGTTTTTTTCTAAGATGGGCGCATCGTGGTATATGGGCTATTGAAGAGTTGTGTTTATGTAGACTGTAGTGTATGGGCTAGGTTTTTCCATGACAACTTTGTAGGGTGAAGTGAACTTAACTTCCCATTTCTTTGGTTTGGGACTTTTTTTTTAAAAAAAAAAAAAAAAAAAAAAGTTAAAAAGATGAAGGACCTTATTGAACTGACATCTCACACATGTACAACCAATTAAGTTTTGCAGGTCAGACTCTTTGGAGAGGAGAGGGATGGTAAGGGAAACCTCATTTTCAAAGAGCCCCTAGTAAAATTTGATCCCATGACCTTAAAGTCATGAGGCCAAACCTTTACCACTAAGTCAATCTTTGTTTGGTTCTTTTGTTTGGGACTTTGGGTGTTTGTTTTGAGGTAGTAGAATCCTATAGTAATGTGTTGCCCATGTAATGAGGGTAGCTAGATTTTGGTTTCGAGCGATTTTTTTTAGGTGTTTTTTCGTAAATCTGTTATAAGTTGTGTTTATCGGGTAAATTGATTTAGTTTTGTTTTGGTTGTGGCTTTTGTTTTGCGAATGTTAATTGTACAGGTTATTTTCTGTATATAATGTGTGTGATCTTATGGTGGGAAACTGGGAATTATGCTCATAGTTTGTCATGTTACCTCCACTTTATGATACAGTAGGTTATTTTTATATGTTATGTTTAAGTTGTTTGAAACATAAAATGTCTTTATGATTTTGATGAGCTATTGTTTCGCCTTGGTTGACTTGTAATTCTTACTACAGGCAATTCATTGTATTAGTGATTTTTTTTATTTCACAAAGGTTGTATTTATATGTTATAGAATGCAGCATAATGACGTGTCAACGTTTATGAAGTTTCTTTGAGATAGAGCCCTTTATCCATATTTATCCAAGCACTCATAAGTAAAAAATTTCATACAAAAGAGGGTTAAATTTCGTTACCATTATTATACTTCTTGAAAAGTAAAATTTTGGGCGATTCAAGTTATTAACAAATATGTCTATGTTGTCGTGTATTATGCTGCTGTGGGTAGTTTCAATTTGGTCTCGTTCTTGAAATGTTGGAAGTTGTCCTTTTCATAATGTTAGTTGTTCTTTTCGTTTGGTATTTTTTTGTATGCGGGGTGTTTGCTAATGGAGTTATCTCCCCCTTCAAATAGTGGTTTTTGGGTTTTGGAGGAAGTGTTATTAGGGGGTTTAATGTAGGACTTTATCTTCTTTGATTGTAGTCTCTTGGAGGTTATTCGAGGTGGTTGACGAGGAAATGATATTTTGGTGTTAGGAATAATTGGTAATTGTTGTTTGGTCTTGGGGATTAACTTCTGTTAATCCTCGCTTTAGATTATTGTTGAACTTTCATCTAAATGCTTTTCAAAATCGTATATTTTGACGTTGCTCCTCATTTTTTGGGGGTTCATAGCAAGCTAACCGAGCTATTTTTATTAACTCAAAAAACTAGTGGGTAATTATAGGGCCTTTCCTACCTCGTTGAGGCAATTTTACTCTTTCATTTTTTTTATTACCCTTCAAGTTTCATAGAATATTCAATGATCTCAATAGTGCATACCAGTTCAACTTCATTTCTATATCATCATATAAGAAAAATTACATCCACAAGTGTCCTTGGCTCGATGCTTAGATGGTGGAGTTAAGCAAGGTGCAATCAACAATCAAGGACCAACACAAGAAGGACATGTTATTCTTATGAATCACAACATTGTATCTTGTTTAATTTGTTTGAAGGTTGTGCAATGATCTATAAGACCTTGGTGGTTCAGCTCCATAGTTTCTCATTTGTAACCTTTTTACGTTTACGTGAGAATTATCTGATGTCACTGTTTAAAAATTACATTACTTTGTTGACTTAAATTTATTGGCTTACCTGTAAAGAAACGACTCATCAACAAATATGCTTATAATTGTCACCGTGCAATGCGCTTCCAGGTACACATATGCATCAGGTGAATATTAAAATATTTACCTTTTTTGGCAACCACTCACCTTATAACCTCTTTATTTCAACGTATTGTTTCTGACCTTGTTTCTCCATAGTCCCCACAATTGCCACTATCACGTTTTTTTTATTCATTATAATAATGCATTGTCACAAACCTACCTACCATTTTTGTTTTAGTGACCCACATTAAATTGTACAATAGATGCCTAATTACTAATATTTTGTCAAAATGAATGCCTGGCTAACAATTATTTTACAATATGACAAGAAGTTTCACAAAATTATAAACTTGGATGATTGTTTGGGCGACTGAAACACATGAAGCCACATTTAGTGTACCATTATACTTCTCATAAAATGGTGAAAGTTATACGTAATCCTCAACTACCTATTCCTTTGGTTCTATAGTATTATTAATTATTTTCTACACATAGTTGTAGGAAGTATCTAAATTGAGATATAAGTCTCATCATCACACTGTAAAAGTTAATTTGATACAAAATGCTTGATACTTTTATATAGTAGATAAATTATGCAAGTCCTCTAATTGATGGTGGATGAGTGAGGTGGATATCATTTTATTGTTGTTCCATAGTTTTCAATATAGGGGTGAGGCATAGTTGTAGTGTAGAAAATAATAAAATAACAATGGGTTCATGCTTAAAATTAAAAGTGTTGTAATTAATCAGAGACATAAAGAGTAATATAAGTTTCTACAATAAGTTGAAGAACTTCTGCGGAATCAAACTGACATTTTCACACCCTTAAAAATGAAAAATCCCTTTGAAATTATTATTGGAAAGTTAGCTTCTTATCTACAAGAAAACGACTAAATAAGTAACTATCATATATCCCCCTAAAAAAAAAAAAAAAAAAATAACTATCATATATCTAAATTTGAATTTAAGGTAACAATGTATAATTATAAATGCACTCGAAATGGAATCCCAAAACTTTAGAAGAATACAATTACGGGTAACTAATCTATTAGATACAGACACTAATAATTAGTGGAGTCTAATTTAACATATTTAATACTCCTTCTATCCCTTAATAGATTTCTTATTTCTAATTTGGACACTAGAAAATCCTTTTAAAAATTCCAAAATATTAGATAAAACATAGTGGTGTTATTTGATTCGTCTCATTATTTGGAAAATCAAACTTTTATAATTTTTTACTATATAATTAAAGATATTAACAACACAAATCGTGCATTGGAGAAATGAGAAATCTATTAAGTGACAAAGGGAGTAATCGTTTAATTTATTTAAAAAATTTGGTAAGAAGATTTTTTTGAGCTGCCCTCGCACAAAACCCCTATCCAGGGACCCATTACAAGTCAGACACCCCCAACCCCCTTCCCCCTTAAATCCCAAGCAAATGCTTGGGGTAAGAATTGAACCCTAGACCTTGTTAGGAATAATCGTTCAATTGTGTATCTCTAATTGCTTACTTACCTGATGGGTAAACATATCAATCTCCGTGACTCCGTATACGGAAAAAGGAAGAAAAGGGGGTATAATCAGCAATGTTCCTTTGATGTTGATTAAATTGAGTAGTTGTTACTTGTACGAATTGAGGCCCAAGCAGCAGCAGCCCATCAATGTAGTAGACGTACACCCACAATTTATGACACGAAACCTAACCGTCTCATAAATCCAGGGCGCAATTATACACACAGTCACAGACACAGTAGGATGAATATTGAATATTACGGAATATGATATTCCTATAATAGTAACTTTTTTTCCTCCTTTTTTTCTTGTCTGTGTGAATTGAGTAAAGCAACAGCATACTACGCCAAAGTGCCAAACTAACGAAGCTTCACTTCACTGTTTCATTTTCACTCATATAGTGTGTTCCACAAGACTAGGACCCACAACTCCATTAAAATAGACTTTTCAAGCTTCCAATTTTCCACTTTCTGTTTCATACATTGACATTCTTTCTCTCTCTCTCTCTTCCCATATTAACGCACCAAAAAAACCTCCCAATTTCTGCTCTTTTTTAGCAAGATTTTTCTCTCATCGTCGTTGAATTTGGCGCCAAAATTCAATTGATTTAGGTAACGAATTATGATCTTTCTGAAATTCTGTGTGTATTCGTTGCAAATTGCAATTATGTGATCAACTTGTGTTCTTCAATCTTCATTATATAATGAATATACGAAATTGATGTTAATTGTTTGCTTAAATTTTGATTAGGTCAGTGAAATGAAAATTGGTTAGATATAAACAAAGCTAGATGTATTGTTGCTGATTTGGTTGTGATTTCTGTGTTTGCGTACAATTATTGGTGAGGAATTTGTGATTGTTTGATGTGTGAATGTGTAGTTTATAATTTAGCTGTTAAAATTTTGAAAATTTAGCTCTATTGTTTGCTTATAATGGTGTATAAGTGCTATCACATCCAGGCCCGGCGTGCGGCTGTGGTTGCGTGAGTCAAGTGGAGGCCCGGCGTGCCGCAGCCGCTACCGGTACCGCCCTTGGTTTGCCTTGTCTGTCCTATAGCCGCTTATCAATTGGACAGTGAGTACTTCCTTATGTCTATTTCACTATTTAAGCATTTTTGTATTGACTGTTTTGTAATTACTTCATCTGTCCCAAAATATAGTTCCTGATTCTATTTTTTTCACGGGAATTAATTTAGGTAGAATCTAAGAGTGATAATAAAGATTTTTTGTTTATTTAGATAGATGTTGTATGGTAAAAGATGATTTTAGGAGAGAGAATGAAGAATAATTGGTGAAACAACATTATGTAACCATTGGGTTGAATAACCAAAGCAAAAAACTAAGTTCAAGAAACAAATAAATGATGGGGTACGGTGTTTCTAGGCAAATTACGGGAAAATTTGGAACTAAATTTAGAAACCAAGAACTATATTTTGGGACACCTAAAATGGAAACATGAACTATATTTTGGGACGGAGGGAGTATGTGCTAATCTAAATTAAATTAGGATGTTAATCGATTGACATATACTTTGGAATTGGGAATTGCCTTCTTACTTGTGCAATTGATAGACTAGAGAATATAATTGGTTTGTTCTTGTATGTTGTTCCCACTTTGACTTTTATGATCACATTTTATAAACTTTGAGCTTTTATATTGCATAAATCTGAAATTTTGTATTATAAACTTATTATTGACCGATTTGCTTACAAAAATTAAAGTGATTTTCTAGAATTTGCACTAAAATACAACAAGAGAAAATTATGGTTACAGCTGGTGCTTGGAGACTGTGAAAAGCAAAGTGGGAATAACAATAAATGACAAATAGGGTGTATGATTTTATGGTATACAATATAGGATGTTACCTAAAAGAATATTTATCTTGGAGTGAAAAAAGGAAACGAGCACAAGGTTTAATCAAATTACTTGGAGTGGATTGAATAGAAGAATTGCCGTCTTTCTTTTTGGTGAAACTCTGTTAATTTTGGTGCTGTAAAAACGTACTCTGTTGAATGAGATAATATGTTTAATTTCGATTGGAATATATTTTATAGTTGAAGTACGTTTCTAATATAAGGGCCCTTAGGTCTTATCTCTTGGTTTGCGAAGGGTCCTTAAAATGTGAGGCACGGGGCTGATCACATCTGCAATTAACTCAACTTATGCTAGTTTTCATGTTTTTTTGTCTTGTTTAGTTGATTTTAGCTGCAAAGTCTTCACTGTTATTTGTTAGACCGTGTTTACGAGCAAGAACACATGGCAATAGTATTCAGTGTAGATTGCTTGTTTCACTCTAATCTAAATTTTTTGGGCTTTTGTTTTACTCTAATATGATGACTGATCTGGGGGAAAGTTGCTAGTTGTCGATTTAGCTTTCGTCAATTGTGAACAAGATAATCACGGAAATGGACTGTGACAGTTTATCTTGATTGGGATAATTTTTTTTTCGAAAATAAATATGGTGATGCTGAAATGTATTTTGAAAAAAGACGTAAATAATTGAGAAACTTTGTGATTATCTTGGTTTCATTGCAATTTTTGTTATGATTTGATGGTGGGAAGTTCTACTAGTTATCTCATACCTGTAAAAGTTTTTTTTTTTTTTTCCTGGAAGGACCTGTAAAAGTAGTTAATGCTGATAACTTTGTGTTTCTCTTTGAAGGCATATGAGGAAACCTGAATAGGTTCTTTTGTTCCTATATATGGTCTACAATGAAGCTGCAATCTTCCTGTCTTCTAATATGGGGAAAGTGTGCAGTCATGCAGCTTTGGGTTCTGCTTATACTCCTATTTTTCACGGCAAAAGGAGTATACTCGACTTCAAATTATTTAGTTGGGCTGGGGAGTTATGACATCACTGGACCAGCCGCTGATGTGAACATGATGGGATATGCAAATACAGAACAAATTGCATCAGGGGTTCATTTTAGATTGCGCGCTCGGGCATTTATAGTGGCAGAGCCACAAGGAAATCGTGTAGTTTTTGTGAATCTTGATGCTTGTATGGCCTCGCAACTTGTAAGAATCAAAGTGCTTGAGAGGTTGAAATCAAGGTAACAATTTGCTGTATATTTGGATCAAGTTCATGTTGAACTTACATGTAAATTGTCCTATTTTCTTTTTTGAGTTTGCAAAGCATCTTTTCAACTCTAAAGTACTGTGACTTTTAGGTGGTAGGAGTGGGTGATGAGGTCCCAGTGTTAATTGAACATAAAAATTACTGTACTTGACACCTCAGAAATGAGTAATCTATAGTATACACATTATTTTTCGTATCTAGAAAAGGCTTTCTACTGTGATTAAAATCGTTAAGAGTTTTTGCAGGTATGGGAATCTGTACACTGAAAACAATGTTGCTATCAGTGGCATTCATACACATGCTGGTCCTGGGGGTTATCTGCAATATGTTGTATATATTGTTACTTCTCTTGGATTTGTGCGCCAATCTTTTGATGCTCTTGTTGATGGCATTGAGCAAAGTATTATAATAGCCCATGGAAATCTGAGGCCTGGTTCAATATTTGTGAACAAAGGTGAACAATTTCTGTGCATTATTTTTCATTAATGGTGTTATATAGGATTAAGTTGTATATAAACCATAGTTCTTTCTGATCTTATTTTCAGTGAGAAAGATTGCACCATAGGACTTAGGAATAGCTGTATTACACATTTGGGTGATCTGAATGGATATAACTTTCTTTGAGTGTCATAAATTTTGGTTGCTTTTAGGTGATCTATATGTGGTGATAGTGCCCTACAATCTCTCTTCTTGTTCTTTGCTCTCACAGTCTCACTCTAATAATGATTCTTGAACAATTCTTAATTCCCATGTTAATTGATTAGTTTTCTTAGCTTTCAATGCCTTTTAGTGTATGTACTAGCGGCTTGCAAAAGTACATTCAACATCTTTAGAATTGACCATCTTTGTTCAGTCTTCTCTTTCCAAGCTCTGTTAGATTATGTCCTTGAAGTGCCATGGTATATTATGTCAGTTTTTAGGAATACATGTGTAAGGTTACCAATTGAAATTGTATTTTGATGAAAGGCTGGACAGGTTCATCTCCTCTTCTCTGTTAGGCAACTTTCCAGATGTAGATACTTGGCTCTGTTTGGCATTGAGCTTTTGGCTGGTTCACTTGACTTGTTTCACTAGTTGGTGCTTGGTAGTGTCTGCAGGTTGTATTGGCATTGGTCAGTCGGTAGGGTTAGCTATTTACAAACGATGTTTGGTAAATTTAACTATGGCATAATAAGTTAATAACCAACCAACCGTTGGCAAAACATACAAAAGCCAAAACCCTTTGAATTCTTGGTGAAAGGCAATTACTAAACAAGGCTAATTTCGATTTTATTCACTTATAATATATATTTTAATTTGCATGAGCTATGCGCTTGTTTTTGTGCTTCATAGTAGATTCCAAGCCTGTGTTGTGACTATCTATATAGGGCTTTATAATGGTCTATTGACTAAGGTGCCTTTTCTTGGGTGGTATTAATTTGGTAATTTTTAGACTATTTTTATTCCGCATATCTTCTCACCTATGTTAAGCCATGATACACCTTGTACAGGAGAGATACTTGATGCTGGTGTCAGTCGCAGTCCTAGTGCTTATTTAAACAATCCTTCCGAAGAACGCGCCAAGTACAAGTATGATGTTGATAAGGAGATGACCCTTCTAAAGTTTGTGGACAATGAATGGGGGCCAATTGGCAGTTTTAACTGGTTTGCGACTCACGGGACATCCATGAGTCGTACAAATTCATTGATAAGCGGGGATAACAAGGGTGCTGCTGCACGATTTATGGAAGACTGGTTTGATGGGAAAGATGGTGGAAATGTTTATTCTGATGAATCTCATACAGGATCCATGGAAAGAATTCCCAGGCGCATTTCCAATATCATTCCTGAACATAACGATAGGCGTAAGTATCACAGTATTATTCAAACTTTAAAGTATATGATGTTTTCAGAATGAGGAATAATAGGTTTTTTTTCCTCTAATGGTGTCGCTGCAGCTCCACCAGACCTGTGATGTGGTTATTTGGAGTGTGTATATATATAGATAGATAAATAAGCTCACATGAGAAAGCATGAGAAATGATGTGACTCTAAGTAAGAAGTGTTGGGACTCTTAAGTCTTAAGTAAGAAGAGCTGTGACTCTAACTTCTCATCTTTTATGTAAGATGCTTGCTCATGTGATCTTTCCCTTACATAGAGTCAAGTTCCAGTGAGAAGGGATCTTAGGATGAGAACTAAGAAGTGAAAAGGAATTACAATTTCAATAAAAAGGATTTTATGTTTTCCATAAAGGATGACAATTTTGGTAAAAAGGATTATATAAATTTTGTCACGATGATTTATATAATCCTTTGTACAATTTCGGTAAATTCATAGTTTATAAATTTCAGTAAAAAGGATAATATGTGTACTTTTTACTTAAATTGTAATTCCTTCTCATTTCTCACCCTAAGAAGCATTGTCATATGAACTCATTTCTCTCTCTCTCTCTCTCTCTCTCTCTCTCTCTCTATATATATATATATTATATATTAATATATATATATATATATATATATATATATATATATATATATATATATATATATATATATATATATATATATATATATATATGTCGAGTAGCCTCAGATTATCTTATGTGAGAATGCCTTATTCGATGACTAAATCAAACTAGAATTCTATTTTTTTTAGTTGCTCTACTGTTAAATAGCTGGAGAAGGGCCTGGTTGGAGGTATTGGATTAATGGTTTTGGTATGACATGGTTTTGACAAGCTGGCCCTTACAGTTACCAGCTTTACCAACGTGGGAGATATTCCCTGTATTCCCGCTTTCAAGTGTTTTTGGTGGTTAAAGTACCAGTTTAAGAATCAAATGTGTGTATTTCTTGTGTATTCTATAGTGATACTGCTCATGAGCTTTTCCTGAGCTTTTATACACATCCAACCTGGTTCATGCAGACATTGCACTTATCAAACATGATCCCAGAGGATTTGATTTTAAATTCTCCTGAATGTTCTATGATGCAGATCGTGAATTACTGGATCTTGCTGCTTCCTTTCAGGCTTCTTCTAGAAGAGAAGTTACCAAATATCTGAGCATTTCTAGTCGTGTGAGAAGTGATCTTCGACAGGGGGTTAAACCTAAATTTGTCGCTGCATTTTGTCAATCAAACTGTGGTGATGTTAGTCCTAATGTTCTTGGTGCATTTTGCACTGACACTGGCCTTCCTTGTGACTTCAATCATAGTACATGTGGTGGGAAGAATGAGCTATGTTATGGACGAGGACCAGGGTATGTTTGCAGTAGTTACTTAAAATACATCTGCTGATATGGGTGGTAAACTTTCTGTGCTTATGCAAATTTTTAAACGTATCTTTTCATCGCAGATACCCTGATGAATTTGAGAGCACACGTATTATTGGGGAAAGACAGTTCAGGAAAGCTGTTGATCTATTTAAAGCAGCCTCTGAACAGATAAAAGGGAAGATTGATTTTCGCCATGCTTATGTGGACTTCTCTAAACTTGAGGTGACAATCCCTAAAGAAGGAGGTAGCTCTGTCGTTAAAACATGTCCAGCTGCTATGGGATTTGCCTTTGCTGCTGGTACTACTGATGGACCAGGAGCTTTTGATTTTAAGCAGGGAGATGACAAGGTAATTGAAATTGTTGAATCAATGTTCTCCATTATGAGTACTGCTCATTTGATTAGTGTTCCATATTTAGTAAATCACTATCTACATCGTGCTTAATGTCAGGGAAACCCCTTCTGGAAAGTTGTGCGCAATGTACTGAAGACACCGGGAAAAGAGCAGGTCGATTGTCATCAACCAAAACCTATCCTACTTGATACTGGTGAAATGAAGTTGCCATATGATTGGGCGGTAAGTTTCTTCATGGTGTATTATTGAAAGTTATGTATACTCAAGAATTGTGACTGGAGGTATGAATAGCACTGCTCACTCAGGAGTTGGGACTTTAGAGTCAACTCTTGCTTGATAGTAGAGTATGCTAACTTGTATGAATTACCATGTCACTGGATGATTGAGTTTAGTTATAGTTTTTTATAGTTTTAACTCTATAGGTATAGGGCATAAGCTGAAATAAGATAATGGAAGTAGGTCATCTGTTAAAACTTTTACAGCTTGAAGGCCCTGAAATTCAATAAAATTTTGGACACAATTAAGCTGGGAAGCTCGGACTCGGCCACCAACCCCGCCGCACTGGTGTTGACACGACACAACGCGGGTGCCAACACGAAATCCGGGTCGGACCTTTGGGGGAGAAAGTGGACTCAGCACTTCAGGGTTTCAAAAACTTCGCCTGAAACTTTTCCCGGATACCCCGTTGCTTTTGTAGAGAGAGAAGAGA
The DNA here is from genome assembly GCF_026745355.1 of Beta vulgaris subsp. vulgaris. Classification (NCBI taxonomy): domain Eukaryota; kingdom Viridiplantae; phylum Streptophyta; class Magnoliopsida; order Caryophyllales; family Amaranthaceae; genus Beta; species Beta vulgaris. The sequence continues at coordinate 57,271,539 of NC_079208.1, read as the reverse complement.
GAGAAAAGTGCAGAAGAGAAGAGAAGAGAGAGAAAATTGAAGTCATGTGGTGTTATGGGAAGTGGGAACTGTGAATGCGTATTATTTTTTTTTTGGTTATAGGAAAGAAAAACTAGGTTTGATTCCTAACATAGGACCACCCTACAACATTCTTTCGGATGATGGAAGAAAAAACCACTTTAGAAGAAGAAAACGAAAACAATAAAGACGAAGCCTCGTGAACCCTATGAGCCATGAAATCCGCCGCTTGATTCGCTTCCCTAAAACAATGGTTAAACGAGACCTCTTGAGGTCTTCAACCTAAGACAATGGTTGAACTGTGAATGGGTAACTGACGGTCAATGTTAGAGTAACTTTATGCTTTTACAATTGCCAATGCTACAGCTGACATTATTTATTATCATTCCTTTCATTTGAATTTTGTATTCTTCCCAATCACTGATTCTTTCCTTATTCTTTTTTAAAAAATCCTTATTTTCTCCTTCTTTGCAGTAACTTTATGTTTCATTTTTAAGAGATTAAATACTAAAAAATAATATAAAAAACTAAAAATATACATCCGATACAAATAAAATCAAGATTTTTTCACTGGTTGCCGTGTCCCCGAGTCCATATTCAAAATTTGGACACTTACCTCCGCGAGTCCTTGAATTTAGAATGTCCCATGTCCGACCCTTGGACCCATACCCGACTACGACACTCGTACCCGAGTCCGAGCATCCCAGCAATTAAGAGCTGGGTTTTGAGAGAAGGATGATCGCTACAGAGTGAAAGCAAAAGTCGAAAAAAAGGAACTACAGATGAAGAATGCAACCAGCTTGCATTAAAAATTAATACTACTCTGTTGTGGCTTACTTAGTAAATTATTTTTCATTAGTGAACAAAACAAATTGGGACCTAGGAATTTTGTTGTTTTAGATTGTTCCATGTGTGATCTAGTCAGTAAATGATTAGTAAGGATTGATTACAAGTCTTTAACTTGCATGCACTTGTTCTTGTGCAGCCTGCAATACTCCCAGTCCAGATCTTGCGAATTGGGCAGCTGGTTATCCTAAGTGTACCTTCAGGTAGTCTTTAGTCTAGTCTGCTTATTTTCGGCCATCAAGGATGTTTCCTTTGTCAACTTGTTAGACTTCCAGCTTCTGTATTGCGCAGTTCGTAATGCTCGGTGTATCTATAGTTCTATACATAATCTTTCATCTATCTTATTAAGAATGCCTTTGATGCAGGATACTTAAATTGCTGGTGTCATAAAAGTTATAAAGTGTTCGTTGTCTCATGTATTGGTTTTTGTGTACTGCTGAGAGTCACCATGACATTGGTATTATATGCACGGTCTATTGTGGCCTATGACCAATGCTTCTTATCATCACTATGTTGCTCGGACTCTTCATTTTATCTCAAGGTCTTGTGTCGACATTCCAACATGGGAATAGACACTTCAGTACTTTGTTTTATATAATACTCGAATTGGAGACTTCGACATGTATTTGTATCCGACACAAGTACCTCAGGATTCACATAGCTTAATGATGAACGTCCTCTTAGTAGCAATGTAACATACACCAACACCCCTCGGCTAATTTTAAGAATTTTCTTCGAACGAGTCTCACCAAATCTGTTAGGGTGTAGGTATTATTAGAAAAGAGTTGATCCTTCTAGGGCGTGGCAGGTGATTAAGTTCTAGGATGTGACATTGTATGTTGAGGTGAGAAGACATGTTTAAAGAATTTGGGAGCATAGTTTTTATTGTGCAAGGCTGCAACTTCAAGATTTTGGTGTCATGGTAGTGTGCCATCTTGGCCATTTCAGAAAATTAAGAGTTTCATGCGATCAATGAATTCGATGTACATCTTTTGCTTTATTTCTGTTAATGGGCCTTATGGCTGATTTCTTTTCTCCTTTCTTGTCAGAGTTCACAACAATGGCTGGTAGGCGTCTCCGAGATGCTGTGAAGACGGTCCTTGCAAGTGCATCTAATCAAGAATTCAATGGTGGACTTCATGTTGTTATAGCAGGATTGACAAATACTTATTCACAGTATGTTACCACCTATGAGGAATACCAGGTCCAAAGATACGAGGTCAGTTTACCATTTCCAGAATGTTATGATGTTGCTTCTTTTTCCTAACATAACCACTGCTTTTTTTTTGCTAACATGACCATTGCTTTCTTCGAGTTAGTAATATTAAAAGTTGATTTTGTTGTTAATATTTTGGTAGCAGCATATAGTCACTTATGGTCCCATGGTAGTGTTAATGTCCTATCAAACCAGACCCAATGCTGCTAAATTACAAGCCATCAACATAAAATTTTGTTCAACTTTTTCCAGCTGTTTACACACAATTTACTGAATGGATTTACCCATACTTGGTCTCGAGACTAGTGAAAGACATTATGTTTTGGGGTAGGATCATATTAACAAGAACATCAATCACTACTTGCTTGCATTTATCTTGTTATTATGTAAAGGCAAGTCATGTTCAGATGTGAGCAGACTTGTATCTACTAGTCAAAGACCATTCAAGAGGCTTAGACTAGCCAAACATATAATCATTGGTTAAGTTAATATATGTTGGGGGTTGGTCAAAATTGGTTCCTTCATAGGGATCTTCCTGTATTACGTAATCTGATTATACTTTTGTACTTTCTCCATCTTTTATTAGTTGTAACAATCTGATGCCAACACAGTGAATACACCACTTTGACCACCAATGCCTACAACTATTGGTTAATTGAAGTTATACTTACATAATAACATTTGAATCATATATGTGTGTGTGTAAAAAATATGGTCAAAGTAGGGTAAATGAAAGTCAATTTGTTACAACTATTAGAACCACTAAGAGCATGTTTCGTACAACATTTTTGGGCTTTAAGAAACGGAATTGAATACATGTTCCCTTTGTTCTTGTTTGGTTCAATCCCTCCTCATGACATTACTTGATAGTAATGGACTCCCTTAGTTTGTTATCTTCCCTTCCCCCTCAAGTAACAAAATACATTTCTTGGTGGTAATGGACTAATGGTTAGTTGGTTACCATTCCCTTTCCATTTCAAGGCTTGAGCCAAATACTCAATAAATAACAAGTTTTGTTACCATATCACTCCTCTATTGATTCCATTCCCTTTACATTCCATGGCTTGAACCAAACATGCTCTAAGGTGGAATCTGTTTCCACCTATGGGCTGGTCAATGACAGCCAAAAGGCCCAGAACTACCCCCTATCAAGGACACACTAATTTTTTCTCAGGAGAATGTCTGCTAGTTCTAAGAAACGTAGGTCTCACTGGTACACATATTAGTACCTTAAAAAGGTTTTTATATTACCATCAGAAATTATTATATTTGTCTATCTCTGTAAAAAGATATTATGGTGCTTCTTAGGGTGCATCTACTCTATACGGTCCGCACACACTAAGTGCCTTCATCCAAGAATTCACAAAGCTTGCTGGAGCCCTCATCCATGGCCATGGTGTCGAACCAGGCCCTCAGCCACCAGATCTCCTCAACAAGCAATTAAGCTTTCTCACTCCGGTCATCATCGATATGGCTCCCCTTGGTTCAAACTTTGGAGAATGCAGCACGGATGTTCCCAGGAATGCAACGTATAAGCGAGGTGATATGGTGAGTGTTGTCTTCTGGTCAGCCTGCCCAAGAAATGATCTCTTGACTGAAGGTACATTTGCTTTGGTGGAGATGCTCCGTGGGAAGGACAGTTGGGAACCAGCCTATGATGATGATGACTTCTGTCTCCGTTTCAAGTGGTCCAGGCCTGGAAAACTCAGCGCCCGGAGTCAGGCCACAATCGAATGGAGGATCCCACAAGGCGCGCAGGCAGGTGTATATAGAATACGGCATTTTGGTGCTGCCAAGGGCCTTTTTGGATCAGTTCACCACTTCGAGGGTGCATGCAGTGCGTTTGTGGTAGCATGAGGTTCTAGGTATTTGTACATGTAGTGCATTTTTCTGGACATCACAAGTAAAATTTGCATAGTGAAGTGCTCTAGGCCTGTAGCCAAAGAGTCTTCTTGCCTCCGGTTGATCATGAGGGGTATCGTAAGTTTGTATGGTTTATATTATTTCTACAAATAACACTGAACTGCCTACGCTATTCGCCATGGTATGAATACTGATGATGAATAATGGAAAGCAGATGTCAATGTCATCCTCTCTTATTCTGAATACTGATGGTACCTCATGTATGCATTGAACTTGTAATTACAACAAACCCTGTGGTGAGAAGATGACCGTGGACTAGGGGTATGGTCTGCTTTAATAAAAAGGAGATCCTTTGATTGATGCTTAATTGTTCCATAGCATTGTTAGTTCGCTACCAAAAGATGTGTAACATAGGCAACTGTACAGGTCCTCCGAAAGAACAGGGCTCCGAAAACGGGTGTATTATGTTTTCTGTAACATAAAATTAGGAGGCTTCCTTTGGTGCAGTGGTAAGACCCCAAATCTATATATGGCCTGGTGCCCTGGTAGATAAGTTTACTGGATTACATTGCTGTCTTCCTCTTATCACCAATTACGCTGATTTCTTTTGTCCAACCCCTATATTTGAAGCAATTAGTACTGAGAAAGTGACAATATTGTCAATATAGCATCTTATTTAGTCCAACCCCTAGATTCCTGAAACTTAGCACGACAGTAAAGCATATCAATTTAACTGTTGATTCAAACTCCATTAGGGATATTGAAGAAGGCGATAAAAATTTTAAAGACCCCAAACTTATAAATTCAATAGTTTGTCTTATAAGAGACCGTCTAGTTTTCAAATTAAAATTAGGTAATGGTAAGCCCAATAGTGATTAGGTTAATTTCTTTCGGTGGTTAGTTTAATCCATTTAGTGACTAGATATACTTTTATAATAAAATTAAACTGTCTTTTTTAATAATTTTGATAAATCCAATTCGTAAATACCACTCTCAGATCAATTCACTTGACAATTTAAGTGGGTTTTGAATTCAAGCTCCCATTATATATTTATATTCATACTAGTTTGTTTCATGCTCCTATAATTTTTGTTTTCAGGTATTGATGTATAAAATGCACCTATGTCCACTTCATTTGTCTTACTTGCTAATATCAGTATCTCTATATTAATTAGGTTTATGAAATGTGTAAAATTTTGTAGTTATATTAATCCTCATTTGTTATGTTACACACTTGATGATATGACACTTGTTACCATTTGCCAACAAATGACATGAATGGAGCCTATTTTTTTTTTTATCCATATGAGCCGCGAAGGCGGTTATGAATGGAGCCTATTAATACCGCATAAATGACTTACATTAAGCATACTTAATGACTTATTGATATAATTGATAAAAAATATAAAAAGGTTATTGGTAATACAACAAAGAGTTAGTTTTGGTATTCTACAATAAGCTCAAGCTCAACCCAACAAACAAAACCCTACCAATTCAGTCTTGTTATGTTCTTTTTGCTCATACCATAAAAAAGTACAATATCTAATCTATTAAAATAATAGTAGTATATATAATCAATAAATTGTAAATTAAAAAATATATATAATTATGATAATATTAAAATATTTATCGCACACCTGGGTGTACCGTGACTCCGTGAGCATAGTACACCAAAGTCTACTCTTTTGCTCATTTGTAATCATCCAAATGAGCAATATGTATTAAAAAAAAAGGAGGGTGAGGTGGTGGATTAGTGACATTGTTTTTCACCTCATATCCCTGAGGTTTAGGGATCTAATCTCTTGGGACTCATTTGAGAATTTTCCCTTATCCCCTCAAGTGAGGCCTCTTCATCTTACCTTAAAAAAAATGTATTAAAAACAGAAGAGAGTTCTAGATGTTCAAATATCAATCTTAAGTGTACCATGCACTAAACATGAGTATAGCCGGCAAAATAGACACCGTATCCGTTGCCCCGACCCAACACATGTTTGCACCCGAAATAGTTATGAAACTCGAATAACCCGCACTGAAAGTAAAAATAGACCAAAATATGACTTGAACCGGAAATTACCCAGCCCGACATGAAATAGACAATGATGGCTCGAAATTTACCCGTAAAGTTGTCATATTAGTTAATTTTTAAGCAAATTAGGGGAAAAATTGTCATCAAATACTATATATGATTTAGCTACTGTCTATTAATTATTGAACCTCCTCTCTTTAGGGCCTGTTCTCTTCGGCATAAAACAGCTGAATTAAATTGAACTGAATTGAATTGAACTGAACTGAACTGAACTGAATTGAAATGAATAGTGATATGTGAGAGTAAAAGTATTGTCAAGAGCTGAACTGAACTGAAATGATCTGAACTGAATTGATCTGAACTGAACTGAATTGATCTGATCTGAACTGCATTGATCTGATCTGAACTGAACTGAACTGAAAATAAGCTGGGGAGAACAGGCCCTTAGTCTTATATGTGTTGTATTTATTTGCGAAATTGAAAACCCGATTTAACTCAACATGATATGACTCGAAATCCCATGGTCGTGAGATGGACCCTTACTCGATCGGGCTCCAAAATGATTGTAACCCAAGCACAAAGTTGATCCAATTATGACTCGATACGTACTATGATCCGTTTGTCACCTCTCTACACATGAGTGTATGAACTCATAATAATACCATCAAGTTATATGTTTGTTTTTTATATACTCCTAAATCCTACTATTTTTTTTTTATTTCTTTTTTACCCGTATACTACTTTTTGTATGTGTATTTTTTATTTTGATGAAAGATGAATCTACCACAAAAAAAATGGAGTTGTGAACAAAAGAGCATGCCATAAACTCTAAAACTTGCAAAAATGTCGTTGAACTGAAAAGGTCTCACTTCAATAGCTCAATTTTTCACAATTAAAAGATCACGAAAATTCTTTCTTCTCCCTCCTCTTCTCCAAAAGAATTCCTCTGATAAGTCGAAGTTCAACATCGCAGTTTCAGGAGAGAGAAAAATGTCAGTGCAAGAGTATTTAGAAAAGCATTTGCTTTCTCGGAAGATTGAAGATGCCGTCAATGCCGCTGTTAGGGCGAAAACTAACGATCCTGTCCTCTTTATAGTAAGTTCTTGCGCTTAATTTTGTAGTTGATTGATCAATGTTTGTTGATTTTGTTAATTTCAATTTAATCATCAACTTTTTTTTGGTGATTTTTTGAAAATTGAACAAAAAAAGGCGAATCACATGTTGAAATCAGTACAATCAGTGATAACGAAGGTGAAGGCGAGACAGATCCTTGATAGTAGAGGAATTCCTACTGTTGAAGTTGAGTTATTTACCAATAAAGGCATTTTTCGGGCTTCTTCTCCTAGCGGTCCTTCTTCTGCATTGTACAGCTCTTTCTCTCTCCTCTTTTACGATGTTTTTTAGCATTTTGATTTTGCGAAAGAATTTATTAGGTTTTCTAGAGAAATCAGCAGTGTTATTATGTAGTATAAATAATATTTGTAAGTTAAATGTTAAAATTGTTGATTATGTTTAATTTGATTTTGACTTTATTAGTTTTCTTTTAGAAAAATCGGCAGTGTTATTATGTAGTATAAATAATATTTGTAAGTTAAATGCTAAATTGTTGATTAATGTTTATTTTGATTTTGGATTATGCAATCGTTTTTGAGCTTTTGAGTTTATGTATTTTTGTGTGTTGTAGTGAATGGATTATACAACTATGTTACTTCGACACCTTCATTTCTCAGGTGTCGTGTGTTGACTCGTGTATGATACACACGATTTGACACTTGGATTAGAAAATACTTTGTTCCATAACAAAAAAACTTGACATGTTTCTACCAAATGGATTAGTCCAGAGTAGACACTTTATGAGTCTGAGTAACATAGATACAATGTAACTGTAATTGACTGTCTGAAGTTCTTTGATTCAAGTTATTTCGTTTCTTTAGGTTAGAAATAGTAGTAATATAAAGTTTTGCCTCTCTGTTGAGCTTGTATGTTCATGGCTTGTTATGTTTGAGCTTGAAGTTTACAATGTTACTGCAAATGTCTTATCTGTAGTTCCTTGATTCTGTTCTTATTCAATTTTTTTTAGGTTACTAACTATGCGTCTTAGTTGAGCCACGTCTAAGGGTGTGTCGTCTTCACCATATTTGTCCTGAACTTATTTGAATTGATTTTAATGAAACTTATTAGAAATAATCTGAACTTATTGAAACTTATTTTGTAAGTTGTGGAAATTTACTTGAACTTGTTAAAAACTCTTTTGAATTTATTGGGACTAATCAGAACTTATTCAACTTGACTTATTAGACTTGAAATTTATTTTTATAAAGTGAAGAGAACGCACCCTAAGTTCGTGTGTATTTTATGCTTTTAATATAGAATAATGCAGAGTTATTTGCAAATGGTTGTGGTAAGTTCCTCGGTTCGGTTCTTGTCTTGATTTTTTAGATTGTTGTGACGTGCAATGGGAGCAAGTAGATGTATGGCATGGATGTAGGTTGTGTTTGGCAACAACTTTGAGTAGCTTTTAAAGGTTTGACGAAGTTAAAACTCTAGTAAAGTGGAAAGTTGTTTGGTGAATTAGCGCTTTAAGATATCTTTTAGTGGTCGAGGTAGCATTTTGAAGAAGCTATAAAAATCGGCTTTTGAGCTAGGGGTAGCTTTAGCCTTTAGATTAGCACTTGAAATTAGACAAGGGTCATTTTTTGCTCCTATACTAATCCAACAACTAGTTTTACTGTTACCACAACATTATAATTTTACCTAAAGCTATTTTGACAGCTAACTAATTGTAAGAAAGTAGTACAAAAGGTGACAACTATTACTGTAGCTATCTACTACCACAACAACTACTTTTACTGAATGTAGGCCGCCACGTTAAGTATTTGTATAATATATGTTATACTGACCAGTGTTCATAATTAAGGATTCGCTCTATCTTGATTGTTTCGAATGCATAAAGGAGAAATATATATGGGTGTTTGTGCAATTAAAGTTCTGGATGGTGGTCATATTGGGACTTAACTTATATCTCCAAACTGCATCCAGGGTAGCGTACCACTGGGCTCTGTTGCGTTTGTTTGTTGATGGACTTGGTCTGCTATGCAGCTAAAGAGGTCTTTGTGACTATAAGAGTAACAAAATCTTGCTATTCCATGCATCATACTATACGCTTAACTCATCAAGTTTCATGTTTTTTTCCTTTATTTAACTCAGTGCATCCTTCCTTGGATATGTTTGTCTGTCAGATTTTTTTGAGCCTTTATTTAACATGTTAGTGGTACAAATGAAAATGTTTTGCTCTAGAATCTTATCTTTTTAATGTTTATCAGTTTGTATAGCTTCTTGTGGTTTCTCAATCGCTTTTTTTTATTTAACATGTGATTGCTGTTTATTGCTCACTATCTCTGATTGGAGTTTCTTATTAATTATTACCAAGCACCAAGCTTCAATGTTAGTAATTGTGTACTTGAAGGTTGAATCGCTTTATCTTTGTTCTTTGATAATATGCTGCATAGCTTGTCCTATTGCAAAGCTAATGCTATGTTGTTGCTTACAATTTTTTACTCATATTTTCTTTTAGGTATGAAGCCACTGAATTGCGCGATGGAGATAAAGGAATGTATCTAGGAAACAGTGTAACTAAAGCCGTAAGAAATATAAACGAGAGAATATCTGAAGCATTGATTGGCATGGACCCGACACTACAATCCCAAATAGACCAAGTTATGCTTGACTTGGACAAAACAGAGAAGAAGGTTAACCTAAAGATGTATTGAATCTAGATTGTTTCACTACCATTGCCAGAATGATTTATTTGAAACAGATTGTTGCTTGCTTGCTTGCTTGTGGAAGAGGCAAACTTTATTCCTCTAGCTTTTACATGTTACAAAGTCCATGTCCCTTAATTTCATCTAATGTTGCAGAGTGAACTTGGTGCGAATGCAATATTAGCTGTTTCAATAGCTGCTTGCAAAGCTGGAGCTGCTGAAAAAGAGGCAGGAATTACCTCGACATTTAATTATTACAGTTTTCAGATAGGAGAATCTCTTTCTTTTGTCCATAATGTGACTGAAATATCTTTTTCAGGTTCCACTGTACAAACATATTGCTGATATTTCTGGTGGGACCAACACAATCGTTCCTGTTCCTTTCTTCACAGTTCTCAGTGGCGGTAAACATGCTGGAAACAATTTGGCTTTTCAGGTGCTGAGATGATGATATAGTCTTGCCATAAAATCTTCTATCTTTGAACTTATAGTGTGCTTAGTTTCATCCCGATCTTCACTGGTCTTCACTGAGGTTTCATCTGTCTTTCAGGAAATTATGGTCCTGCCTGTTGGTGCAAAGACGTTTGAGGAAGCAGTACAGATGGGATCTGAAACTTATCATCACCTAAAGGTAATTTACTTTAGCAAAGTAATAGTCGCAGTATAATCAGGATTAGTTTACCTCTTTGCCTGGGACACCTTTTACTTTGTACTCGTGAACAACACTTTCTCAGTCTAATCTTACCCGGTGCACGACAATAAGGACCCAGTCTCAAAATTATAACATCAAAGTAACAAATCAGAGACTATAAAGGAGCTCATCTCCGAAGGACACCCTAAAAGAACATTTTATATTATCTAAAGAAAATATCTTTCATTATCAGTTCCTGGTGTGAGTTATAAGAGAAAAGAGATTTTAGGAGACTGCAAAAGAAAGTAAATGTGAATTTGACTTTGTTGCATTGTATATGGTCCTTTTCCTTCTCAAAATTTATGATAGGTAACTGTCAGTTCTGATTTTTCAGAGAGTACTTTCAGCTTTAGGTGAATATCTCTTGCTGATACCTAAGCTTTTTACCTCAATAATCCTGTGCTTTTACCATGCTTGCTTACCATAAATTGATTTGAGTTCTGTTAACGGAAAGGGCAGGCTGTTATTACAGAAAAGTATGGTGTGCATGGATGCACTGTCGGAGAAGATGGTGGCTTAGCTCCAAATGTTTCAAGGCAAGCAGATTTCTCCGTGGGGATCCTTTTTATAATCTTCATTTCACTCGGACATAAATAAAATATTGTGTCCATGAGTAAAATCCAATACCAAGAGTTTACATGTCACATGTGCATAGCTTTTGAATTATTGTTAGGTGCAGCTCTGATTTGATTTTACTATTTTCTGTCTTATGCAGTGTAAAAGAAGCTCTGGATCTAGTCAAGGAGGCTATTGGGAGAACAGGACATGATGAGAAGATAAAGATGGCAATAGATGTAGCTGCAACTGAGTTTTGTATTGGTGATGCTCTAAAATATAGCTTATTACTTGATCCCACTCTTGATTATTCCTTCTAGTAGACATGAAATGTGCTGTGATTGCATTTCTGATTCTATTTCTCTAGTGGTTAAAGGCTTAAATTGTGCTGTGATTACATTTTTTTCTAGTGGTTGGAGGCTTGAATCTTCCTTGTACTTAACAAAAGGTTTATTTTTTTGCTTGATTCCTAGGGACGAAGTATGATTTAGACTTCAAGAACCCAAATAAGTCAGGGCAAAATTTCAAGTCTGGAGAGGATATGATTGAACTGTATAAACAGCTTTGCAATGGTATATGTGTGTTCTGTTCCTCCCTTCTTCTACTTTACTCCTTTTATTTGTCTGCTACTTGAAAAACCATGTGGTAGTTGCCTTTCCAGTGTTATTATTGTTTTCATTTCTTGCAGAGTACCCAATAGTCTCAATTGAGGATCCATTTGACAAAGAGGATTGGGAACACACGAAGTACTTCTCTGGTCTTCAATTATGCCAGGTTCATTTAATTTTTCCTTTGTCAATATTAACGCCTTCAGGATATTCTTTGATACGATCCAAAGTGCATTTATGTGGAATATTGGAATTCTTTCATAGTTGGCAGTAGTGGTGCCTGATTCGCGGTACAAGAATGGGCACGGGAATGCAATTCGATACTAGTTTTGTTAATTAAGCCCAAAATATATCACTTGCATGGACCAATATGCCCTTTTTGGATTGCAGTTCGTGGAGGGTTTACCAGTTTAGCGAATTAGATAACACTAGTTTGCGACTTAAAGATTTTTCTCAAAAAAAGCAATGCTTGTCGCCCAGTGAGGGTCTGACTTGTATTACGGAAGATAGCTTGTTATCTACTGGATAACACAAAGCAATTGATAACACAAACCAATCGCTGGTTAGTTTTCTTGCTTTTCCATCCTTGTTCAGTTGGATGTCTGCTCTCTGCAGGTTGTTGGAGATGGTCTATTAATGTCAAACCCCAAACGTATTGACAGAGCTATTCAAGAGTCTACATGCAATGCTCTTCTGCTTAAGGTAAATATTAAGTGGTTTAACTGCAAAGTTTTCAATGTGATTGTGTGAATTTTTGCTAGTCATGCTCCAAGTTCCCTCCTCTATCCGAAGCGGATAAGATCCCAGCTGGAGAATCCTCTAATTACTTTCTTGAATAGACCTACTGTAATATCCACCTTAAGTTTCCTTTCTTAATAGATGCTTTTCAAACATCTTTCTCAAAATAGAAAGAGTTTTTGCTCCTGAGATTATCCCCTTGCATTCTGAATCGCAATTGGCTCTTATGGCATCGGTGGACTGACTGGATTCTCAAAATATCTGCATTATGCTGGAGAAGGAACATGTGAACGCAAATTATGGGGCATTGTTCTGATGAAGTGGTTGATTATTTTATATTCATCTATTGGACTATTTTCTTTTGCTCTGTCGTTTTATTAGTTTCTTACTTTTTGGATGACACTGGGCTGAATGACACCAAACTTTGTATGCATGTGCGCCTGTGCGGAGCTATGGATTGTACCTCATCTTGCTCAGCTAGTTACTATTCAGTATACAGTTACTACTAATAAACCTGTGTCTGCATGCATTAAGTGACAGGGAACAGCAGATATATGTGCTGGTTTGGCCATTATAGTGAAATGCCATTCAAATTTATCTAGTAAACCATCAGACTTCTAAGTAGAATGGCTTCTTTTCAGATTAATCAAATTGGAACAGTCACAGAAGCCATTGAGGCTGTTAAGATGGCTAAAGATGCTCATTGGGGAGTTGTGATAGCTCACAGGAGTGGTGAAACTGAGGATACTTTCATTGCCGATTTATCTGTTGGCCTTGGTACTCTTCAGATCAAAGCTGGGGCACTTTGCAGAGGGGAGCACCTAAGCAAATATAATCAGGTTTGTTCTCTCTAGCTCCCATTGCTTCTTAAATTTAAGACCCATATTTGATACAATGAATATGCACTTGCCACATATTGAGCTGATGAGACTGAGGTTCAAGACTACGCACGTCGCACAAGGATGATTTTTAAGCCATATTTACTTTTTGTACACCCTCCCCCTGAAAAAGCTGAGAAACAACGAAGAAGGGAAAAATGGTTAGAGAAACTAGAGAAAAAGAAAAGGAAAGTAGAAAAGAAGAAAGAATGAAATAAGAGAAAATGGGATATTTGTGGGATTGTACCTGTAGATTAGGCCACATTTAATTGGAGTTCCTTTTTAAGTAATTGAGTTGAAGTGCTATGGACTTTTCCGTTTTTTAAAAATCTTACATTACCAGCATACCAATGTAATAATTATTTTTATTTGGTGAAAGAATCATTAAAGGTGATGTGGGGGAATCAAAATCTAGCTTCATAAATTTAGAAAGAATCAAAATGGTTTATATATATATATATATGTGTGTGTGTGTGTGTGTGTATGCGACCTTATCAATAATGATTTATGAGTATCATTTAAGGACAGAGGAAGTAATAGTATGGTGCTGATTTTGTATCCGCTGCTTGTCTTTGTTCTTTTACTGTTTTACCTTCTCACGACGTGCTGAATTTAGGAGACCCATCTCTTGAGGGGGATTTCTAATTCATCTGAGAGCTTGTTTGTTTCACTATATTTAGCCCATGTTTGGTTGGAGTAAAGGAAAGGAAATGGAAAGGAATCCATTAAAGTAAGGGAATGGATTCAACTTAACCCATTCCATTCCCTTGTTTGGTTCACTGTAATTCTGTAATATAACAAGGATAATAGTAAACTAAAAAATCAGCCATGATAAAACATAATATTACTCCATAGCTATTTTTCTGCATTTAAGCTAGACATGATGAGTTTGAACATCAACAACTACAGAACAAGCAGGAATTTGAATTTGAATTTGGGGAGGAACATAAGAGTGGAACAACGTAACCGAAGATGAAGCTTTTGAATTCAAAGAATGTTGTTGTTGTTGCTGCTGTTGTTATTGTTGTTGCGGTTGTTGCAGCAGTTGTTCCATGGAAGAGGTGGAGAGATGAGAGAGAAAGTCGGCTGTGAGTTTTTTACATTAGGGTTATGTTTCCTCTTTTGTTACTCCAAATAAATGACTGGTAACAAATGAGGGGAATGGGTTAACAAAAGAAACGGATTGGGTTTCCATTCCGGCCCAACCAAACAATGTGAAATGGATTCATTTAACCCAATCCGTTTCTGGGCCTATTTTTTCACCAACCAAACATGGGCTTGGGGTCCAAGAAACGGAATCAATTACTGATACCCTTTTTTCATGTTTGGTCCAACCCTTCTTCACCATTCTATTACCATTAGTGGTAGTGGACTTCCCCAATTTGTTACCTCCCCTCCCCCTCAAGTAACAAAATCCATTAACTGGTGGTAATGGTTACCATTTCATGGCTTGAACCAAATACCCAATAAATGTAACCATTTTAATTATCATTTCCCTCCTTTATTTGTTTCCATTCCATATCTTGAACCAAACGACCCCTAAAGTAATAAGACAAGACAATATTACCATCTGAATGGATATCAATTTCTTGTGCTGTATCACGCTCTTTATTTGCAGCCACAAGTTGCTCTCTTTTTTTTTTCTGGATGATTTAGCATGAATAATATGTGTGTGCGTAGTTGCTTTGTAGCACTAGGAAGCTATATGCTGAAATGCCAGATTGCAGTTCAGCCAGTGTCTTGTAATAAAAGCTTAAATAATATTTGCAGTTGCTTCGGATCGAAGAAGGACTTGGCGAACAAGCTTATGCTGGCGAAGGATGGAGGGTTTTGTGAGCTATCTTAAACTATGTGTGGCAATCTACTTGTTCTGTAACTAGATTTTTGTTTCGAAAAGCCTTTTTGGTCATAGAGTTTTTTGCCTTCTTTTGTTCTTTTTCCCTGCGTAATCTAGATGCTAGCTGATCACGCTGTTTCCAAATGCGTGAAATGACTTTTAAGCTTAGAGGTACCCCTTTTGGCTCATACCATGCTAGCTACCACATTGTAGATTGAAATACTCGAGTTTTAACCAAACTACTGTTGTGTATTACTCCCTCTATCCCATAATAGAAGATTATATTTTTTTATCCCATACAAAACTTTCCGTATGTTTTTTGTACAATTTCCAAGAGAATTTTTGTTTTGATAAATCCAATGGACATCTTTGATAATTGTAGTAATAGATCTTTAATTATAGTACTTCCTCCGTCCCATAATATAGTGCTTGCATTCCTCTTTGGTGTCCCAAAATGTTGTGCCTATTTCTTTTTTATTAATTTATTTGGACTAAATTATCCTTCATTTCTACATAAAACTTTCCAAAATACCCCTAGTTTCTTTTAAGATATGTGCCCCTATTTATTGTTTTACATCATTTCAAGGAATATTTATTTCTCTTTCATTTAATTTTAAAGGAAAAAGAAGAAAAAAATTAGTTCTAAGACAAAAATACCCAATAAATATTTACTTAAATATATATTTGTGTAAAATCCTAGAACTTCTTCCATTTTTCTTAATTCTTGTGAAAAATGAAAACTGAGCATTATATTATAGGACGGAGGGAGTAATACATTCTATAATATGTTGGTAGTTTCAAAATGTGCATGTTGAAACGGTTATAACAATTAACAAGGTTACGTCACTAGTTTTTTTTTTCTTCAATATTGATGAGAATATGGACAAAAGTTTATGAGGCTTGACTCTAAACAAAGCATATAAAACTTTCATTATGAGGCATAGAGGCAGTATCATTTTGACTAGTGGAATTTCATTAGTTTAAGGCATTGATGAGAGAAACTTTCTCGCATCATAACTTCTGGCTGCTTTTGCTGGTGTGTGGTTTGCTCCTGAAGTATTGCGTATAAGTTATAACATACCTTAATTATATGATAATAATTTATGTTATATTGACATCACCTCTAAGAATTGGGGTTAGTTCAATTGGTGAGCTTTCTTATTATCACTAGAGACGAGTTGAGGTGTTTGGCTTGCAGTTGTGATGGATCTCTAAGCAGGGGTCTTGTGCGATGGCAGATTTCTTCTTACCTATTAGAAAATATTGACATCACCTCCTATTACCTTAGCGAGAAGGGTTATTTAATCTTTATTTCCTTTTTATTACCTTTTCAAATTATATATATATATATATATATATATATATATATATATATATATATATATATATATACATAGGGGGAGTATCACATGAAAATGCTCCATATATGAGAATGAATTTCAACCGCATGATTGGATTAAAGTTACAACACTTGTTCATTAGAGTTATATCCCTAAAAAAAATTGAGTCTAAATTTTTTTGTTGAATTTTTTTTAATATTCTTTTTTTTGGAGTTACATCACTTATTTTCATAAGAGTTATCGCGCGTAAATTCATTGTCATTTCTCATGTAAATATGCATTATGATATGACCTCAATATATTATATATATATATATAATATATATATTATATTATAATATAATATATATATATAATATATATAATATAATATAATATATAACACCTTCCGTGATTGAGTTTAATCTCTTATAAGAAGAATTTTTAGTTTTCCCTCTTTGCAAAAATCTTTAACTTACCTATTCAGGAAAAAAAAGGACATACGTTCTCCAAAATCAACAAAATAAAGTACTCAGAAAAACTTTTGCAAGTCATTACCACTTGTTATAGACTTATACTCCCTCCGTCTTAAAATATAGTTCCCATTTCTATTTTGGGAGTCAAATTTTAAAAACTTTTGACCAAATATTTTTACTAATGTATACAAAAGAACATATTCATGAGGGGTCTTGTTAGATTCGTCTCAAACTCAATGTATAAATTTGTAATATCAACTTTTTATATTTTTTACTAATAAGAAATACTTCCTCCGTTTCTAAATAAGTGCAACATTTGCATAGTGTTTACTATTCACAGTTTAAACTTTAATTAGCTTTGGTGATTTAAATTTTAGGAAAAACATAGTCATGTGGGATCTTGTTAGATTCGTCTGAATGTGAATTTTTTTAATATCAACTTTTTATAATTTTTACTTATTGATAATTGAAGATATTAATGGTTAAAATAATGTATTGGCAAACGTGAAAACAAGAAGTGTTGCACTTATTTAGAAACGGAGGAAGTAGAAGATATTGTAGGTCAAAGGTACGTCTTGGAGACTGTGCAAAATGAAATAGGAACTATATTTTGGGACAGAGGGAGTAGTTTTTTAGCCTCGTCAGCGTTATACTAGCAAGTGCAGTATAACTTTAAAAAATCAATAATTCTTATAATTTATACTTTATAATTTTTGCTCTCGGATACAAGGTATTATCTAGATAGATTATTGTATGCAATTACGCCGATATTTTAAAAAAATTGATGGGTATATGATGAGTTTTGAAAAATTGAACAGTTTTTTCTTTCAGATTCAAAAATAACCCTGTACTTAGTAATATTATACAATCGTGACATTAATGATGGTTTAATTATTAATTCAACCGTTAGTGTTATTGGTTTACCTAACCAAGGTTAACCCCAACCCCAACAACCACCTAATCCACTAACATCGTCCCTTCGAGCAAGAGAGGGATGGGGATATCACCAACACCAACAAGTCGTGGTCACGACAAAAGCAACGCAAAAATGATAGCAGCACTACCATCGAATTAAAGAGAAAGAAAAGACACAACAGCACATCCGAACGCACGAACACTACAAACAGCAGCAACGTGAAGGGGAAGAGAATAGAGTGGCGACGAAGATCTGGGGGGGCAACAACGACATAGAAAGAAAGATTAGAAGAGAAGTCACGGGGAAGGAGGGAGTGACAAGGAGAGAGAGAAAGTTATCGTGAGGGAGAGAGTGATGGAGGTCTGGTGTTTCCGGTGGAAGGGTAGTGGTAGGGTGGGGATTTAGTGGATTAGGTAGTTGTTTGAGGTTAACTTGGGTTAGGATAGTAAATAGGTTTAACGGTTAAAGTAACAGTTTAATGATCATTAATGTCACGGTTGTATAATATTACTAAGTATAGAGTTGTTTTTGAAACTTAAAAGAAAAACGGTTTACCATTGCAAATGTTCCATAGTACAGAGTTACCAGTGAGAATTTTCTAAGATAAAAATGTGGTGAAAAATCTGATTATGACATTTGTTTAAAATATGTTCATTACTCGCATATAAAAGTATAGAACTTTTACTACCAAATAATCCAAAACAAATTTGTACATACATTCGTATTCACTTCAAGGTTCGTACTATTAGAATTGAGTCACATTCATTAAAAATCTAAAATTATAAATTAAAAGTTTTTTTTATTGGTTGAACCTAAAGTTGTTGTGAAATGAAAGAATTGAAAGAATATTAGAGTTGATATCTCTATCAAATACTTATGAAATATGTTCCATTTAATCCCCATGCAGTTTCATGTCATCCCAGCCAAAGCATGTACTAGAGTGCACAGTGTTCATTGTGTACCTGAAATAACATACCATTCATATAAAAATATTGTACTTTTTTCAACAACTTTTGAAGATAAAAAGAACACACAGTTTCTTTAAGGGAAAAAGAACCCTTAATTAAAAATTAAACATGTAAATCTCCAATTCCAGCAACTTTCCCACACATTGGGCATTGTCGATCGCCTTCAAGGCCCCTCTTGGCCAGATTATCACTAGTTGCAATGCCCTCCTGAAGAGCTCTCCACCCAAAAAGCTTCATCTTTGTTGGCACTTGGGCTTCCCATAAATTCTTCCAAACAAGTTGATAGTCATTCCCCAATGATGAAGCACGCTTTCTTTTCTTCTCTTCGATCGCTATATAGTATGCACTTCTCACAAGGAAATCACCACATTTTGAGTGGTGCCATGCCCAACTATCTAAGTAGCGAATTCTTGGAATTGGTATATTTGTGATTGCTTCCACCTCCCAAGTTGTGAATAGTTGCTTCAACTTGTTCGCATTCCATGCTCCAGCCTCCAATAGGTCACGAACAAGTCTCGTCTCCCCATTCCTACCTTCATTTCTACTCATCACTCGAAACTTAGGTAAAGAGGGTACCCATGGATCTCCTCAAGTGTCAGTATTGTTCTCGTCACCAACAGTCTTCACTAAACCTTTTTCAACTAAACCCTTTGCACACAAAATGGATGTCCATGTAAAACTTGCCATAGAGCTCTCCTTAGCTTCCATGAAAGAGGAATGCGGAAAATATTTATTTTTCAATGTTTTTGTCATCATAGAGCCTTGTTTAAAACCGATAGGTTCTGCATACGCAAGACACCATTCTTTTTCGATTTATACACAATTTGTGCCACGCTACCCAAGCCATCTTTCTTTCTTCCTTCTTTTGACCCCAAAAAGAGTCCCTATACATGCTCTCAACCTCATTTAGAATACTAACGGCCCGTTTGGTAATTGATCATAAATGGTGGTAATGGGAATGAATTTGTGTGTAAAATTGTGAAAAACATCATTGTCCATTCCCATGGTAATGCTAATTTATCCTCAAGTGTCCACTTCCCTTCTTGAATTTTCATTCTCATCCAATACCACCTTGTAGGTGGTAATGAGTGGTAATGAAAATTGCTTCCCCTTGAAGACAAAAACACAAGTTTAGGGGTGAGATTGCTTGCCCAAGGAGAAAAAATGCCTCCCTATGGAGATTTTAAGGGTGCTTCCCTATTAAAATTACACTTAAAATTCATTCCCATTACCGCAATTTATTAGTGACTACCAAACGGGCCGTAAGAGGAATGTTGAAACATTGCATTGCATATGTAGGAATTGCTTGAGCGATCGCTTTGATTAGCACCTCATCCAGCATGAGATAAAAAAATTTCTTTTCACCGTTTTAACTTCTCCAAAACACTCTCGAATATACTTGAAAAAAAAAATTCTTCAATCCACTCACGCAAGTTGGTAGACTAAGAAGATGTAGAGGAGGCTAGGGTTTTAGAAAGAAAAGAGGGTCGAGGGCGGGGTTGCCAACCCTTATAATATTAAAACTACGCCGTTTAGCATAAGGTGCACCATCCTAGCTCCATGTCATCCCCAGACACATGGGTGAAGCCACTTGGGGGCTGGCAACCAATCCCATGGTCCAGATTTTTTTTAGATTGGCCCTTGTAAATAATTTGTTTATATACTAAATGAGATGTTTATAAACGTGAAATAGATTATTTGCTTGGTGGTTAATAACTTGGTGAAAAGTTGAGTAGGTAGGAGGTTGACTCCTCCTAACAATGAAAATTCTACTCATTCTATTTTTTTTCCATTTTTATTTTACTAAAATGCAACGGCCATCCCACCCTCGCAACTATGAATTCCTAGCTTCGCCCCTGCCCAGGAAGCTCCAAGTCATCGTCAGGCAGCTCCACGTCATCCCCAGGTTGCTCCACAGGCAGCTTTATGTCCCCATGCAACTCCATGTCATCCCCAGGCAGTTTCACGTCATCCCTAGGCAAGTCCACGTCTTGCCCAGGCAGGTCCATGTCATCCCCAACAAGAAAGCTATTTTATGGTTGAAAAAAACATGCTATTAAATTAAAAATAAATGAACTAACAATAAACACAATTGTAATTTAAAATATTTACTCTTTTTCTGGAATTTATTATTCCAATCTTTTAAAAAATGTTCTTTTAATTTGATTTTGAGAAAACTCAACCAAAGGGATCAATTTAATAAATCGTGCGAAACAAGCCACTTTTGATTTGATTTGATATAATGTTCATTTTATTGAGCTAGTTGTTCATTCACGTGTCAATGTTATATTCATGCGCAATCGTTTTCTTTTTATTCAATACGATGATCACCATATTAGCGCGTGTATTTACACACGTTGCAGTACTTTAGGGCCCGTTCGTTATCCTTTTTTGTTTTCAATTTTCAGTTTTTTTTTTAAAAAAAAAAAAACTAAAAACCAAAAACATGAAACCAGAAAAAATAGTTTTCACTTTTTAGTTGTCAGTTTTCAAAATCATCATGTTCATATAGGACATATATCATATGACTTTGAAAATCAAAAAACCAAAAAACATAAAACCACAGTAATATCAAACGGGCTCTTAGTGGTTTGATTCTGGTTTTGTTTTCAACATATTGAAGGTTGGTATGTTACTCATAGGTTCAGCATGTAAGACTACAAATATTTGTTAGAGATTATTTCACATCAACGGCCTTGTTAGAAAATTTCACAAGCGAGTCAAATGTCCTAATGTGTAAGTGGGCTAAACTCTCCTCCTCCTTATTGGGTCACCCAGGCCCATTTTCATATAATCTGAAAATTAACATGGTATCAGAGCCCGGGTTGCGGGTCTCATCTAAACTGGGTAATCCTAAGAGGATTATTGCTCTGACCTTTCCAGTTAGCTCTGAATTTCTAAGGACACTCACAAGTGAAGGGGTGTGTTGAAACCCATTGAAAGTCCATTTGTGAGTGTCCCACATTGGAGAAAGAGGAGAGAATAAACCACTTTATAAGATGAGGAGTTACTCCTATCACCAATTGGTTTTAGGATGGAACCTCCTAACTTGTAAGTGGGCTAAACTCTCCTCCTCCTTATTGAGTCACCCAGGCCCGCTCCTGAATACCTCGGGGAGACTGAACACCTAGGGGAGAAGGTGCCTACGATTACTGTCCTACACTAAAATAAAACCTAGCCCTTTAGCTACTATTGAACTCTTGACGAAGGTCGGTGTAGGTGTTCGCCTGCCTTCGTCATAACATCATCGAACTCACTTGCATGCATATATGGAAATACAAGAACGAAAAAATAGATGGTAATACTTTTTTTATGAAATGAAAAATAATTAATATTTTTCTTATATAGTATATAGATAGGTTAAATTTAGGCAAAAATATATATACTTCCTCCGTTCCACAATAAGTGAAACACTTCTCTGTTTTATGTGAGAGCTTTTTTAGAGAAGTGTTTCACTTATTATGGAACGGATGAAGTATATATTTGGCATATATACAGGTCATCACGGGTGGGCCGCACTTTTAGCCATGTTGTCGGCCTATTTGTACTCAAATCTGAAAAAATCGAGTCAGGATATCCGACATAAGCCTGAATTAGGATTGAAAAAATAAATCCCAGACCCAAAGGTACGATCATATCCAGAACTCGACATTTTTACCCATGATTCAGAGCTTGTATCTCCCAACCTCGATAAATTTTCGGGATAGGCTAGGGTTGATCAACTCACCATATTCATACTTTTCACTTTATGTTTTAGCATTCATCACAAACAATTTATAGTACATTGTATTAGGTTTTTTCATAACTCTTCATGATAATAGAACCTATATCATTCAAACGTGCTCGTGCTTCAGGGAAGTTAATCGTGCAACTTACCATATAATGCGCATAAGGATCACTATATCAATTCTCTTTTATATTATTTCCTTCCATTTTCTATTAATTTTTTCCGTATCATCCATAATAATGTTTTAGGTTGATCTCCTAATTGATGGCAAATTTCTAAATTATTCTTTCCTTTTCAAAGAAAAATTCCATTCCACAACAAAAAAAAATGTGTATATATACAAGAAACAAAAATAGAAGAAGGTGAGAGAAAGGAGGAGTCCCCCCTCTACAGAAATCAAAAGAAAAAATAAAAGTGGAGAAAGAAAAGAGGACTCCTTCATGACACTCAAAGCTGGCGCCTTATTCCGCCATTAAAATCCCATTTTCCGACCTTCTATCTCTCTCCTCCAACCTCAATATCTTCCTACATCTTTCCCCTAAATCTCACCCCCAAATTTCAACGAAAAAACCCTAATTTCCACCAAATCAACACCAAATTCCAAAAAATCCTCCCTAAATCAACCAAATCAATTGAAATCGAAATCGAATTCATTCCTACACCAAAATCAAATCAAATGAAAACCACAGGAAAACTTTTTACGGTCGGATTAATTACCTTCTGGTACTCTTCAAATATCGGCGTGATCTTATTAAACAAGTATTTGTTAAGCAATTATGGATTTAAGTATCCGATTTTCCTTACAATGTGTCATATGACAGCCTGTTCTCTATTAAGTTACATCGCCATTGCATGGTTAAAGATTGTTCCAATGCAGACGATTCGATCTCGTGTTCAATTTGCGAAGATTGCTGCACTTTCCGCCATTTTTTGTGCTTCGGTTGTTAGCGGAAACATCTCTCTTCGTTATCTTCCTGTTTCGTTTAATCAGGCTGTCGGTGCTACGACGCCATTTTTTACTGCCATTTTTGCGTATCTTATGACCTTCAAAAGAGAAGGATGGCTCACTTATGTCACTCTCATTCCTGTCGTTACTGGCGTTGTCATTGCTAGTGGGGTACGTTTCTTTTCTTTTCTTTTTTTTAATTGAAAAATATGTCGGTAGGAAAGTTTTCTGCTTTTTGACGTCATAATTGTGGATCAAATTGTGCTGGAATTTACTAATTTGTTGTTGTGATTTTAGCTGATACCTGATTTGTTATGAAAAAATTTATTTCATTGATGATTTAAAATTTGGCTCCCTTTTTTTTCATATGAACTTAATTTAGTGAATGATTACACCAACAAAAATTATGTGAATTGGCTGAAATTTGGAAAGATTTAGGTGAATTGGTTGAAGTATTGAAGATTGGTGATTTTTGAGAATTGAGAGTTCTGTTATGTTTTGGGAATAGAGATGATGTGAATGTGATCTGTGGCTTCTCTGTTAATAGTGTTCTGAAATGTTCGCTATTAGAATTCGTTTGAGACGGGGGAGTTTGATGTCCATAGCCTTGACAAACTATTGGTGAGGTTGTTTATGTTGAACCTGTAAAATTGTTCACTGTTGTACTATGGATAGCGAGCTCGTAGATGGGAATCTATACAGTTCTGGAAAGAAAATAATTCTAGGTTCAAGTAATGATACAAGGAAGATCAAATTTAGGTTCTGTGTTGGCCTTCGTGGCAACTTCGAATGATTCCTTCCTGTGACTGGTTTCTTTTTTGTATGTGAGTGGTGTGGATATTAGATCTTTTATTTCTTTTGTTAGTTGCATATTTTTTATGCTGTTTTCAAGTTGCTTATATTGGCAATTCGATTCTTGCTTGTAGGGAGAACCGATGTTTAATTTGTTTGGGTTTATAATGTGTGTTGGAGCAACTGCTGCACGAGCACTTAAGACAGTACTTCAAGGGATCTTACTATCTTCGGAAGGGTAAGATCTTCTGTTTTTACAGAAATGATGATAAACTGAGTGATATTTCCACATTAACTTAAGAGGGAATTGTATTGATTGGCTTTCGTTGACAGGGAGAAGCTTAATTCTATGAATCTTCTCATGTACATGGCTCCTATAGCTGTTGTCTGCCTTATTCCGGCGGCACTCACAATGGAGAAAAATGTAGTTGGGATCACGGTAGCACTTGCAAGAGAAGACCGTAGCATTGTTTGGTATCTGCTCTTCAATTCTACACTTGCCTACTTTGTGAATTTGACCAATTTTTTGGTGACCAAACACACAAGTGCTTTGACTCTCCAGGTACTCCTGAAACCTTTACGCCTTTACCTTTCATAGCTTATGGATCATAGTCAATTTTTTTCCTCTCCACTTATTACCACATACTTTTCTCTACTTATCAGAGTCTGTCAATATATATCCTTTTGATTATCTTAAGGGTAAGTTCAGTTGACGACTAGTCTACATTTTAAATGATGAAAATATGGAAGTTGTGTAATGAACTTGTGACACTCACAGCCCCTTTGTTGTAGGGTAGTGATTTCAGGAAATGATTCAAAAGTTTGTGTATGATATAACATATATGTCCCACATGGATTCCTGTGGTAATGCATCTCCACTTGGAGATATGTGTGTTTCTCCATTGATTTGCTTTACCCCTCATTTACCCCAAAGTTGTGACAAATTGATTCACCCTAAAAAGAGTTTGCAGATGAGTGAATGAGGGATCATCATTAATATGAAATGAATTGCGTGATGTATGAAGTGAAGCTCTGCGTACATGCTAGCTTCAGCAGGGATGTAGCTAGTAGCCTAGGACGTCTTAAGTGTGCTTCAGAGCCTTGATACCTAGGAATATACTGCAAGTTCTTCTTATAGAGAAAAGCTTGTCACAAAGTGGTCTTTAATTAGTATAGTTCATGTGATGAAGTAAAAACACGTAATTCACAGAAGCATGTATGACATCCCATTATTTTCTCCCCTGATCCCCTCTATGGTTTACAACTTCTGTCTAGTGTTCGGAATCTAAGCGTTATTCTCGTTCCAGGTGTTGGGAAATGCTAAGGGAGCTGTTGCTGTTGTCGTGTCGATTTTGATATTTAAGAACCCCGTATCAGTGACGGGAATGCTTGGTTACTGCCTCACTGTAATCGGGGTTGTTCTATACAGTGAAGCCAAAAAGCGGAGCAAATAAAGCTTCTGAAACACACATTTGTAGTGCATTAGATTTAGGCCACCTTGCTACAGTCTTCAATTCAAGGTGAAAGTTATGGGAACTTTGGCAAACTTCTTAGGCAGCAATCTGCAAACCCAGAAAGGAACTATTTGGTTAAGCAGAGATTTATAACACAGGTTCGTGAATTTCACAATTGCTGCTACAAGTAGAATTTGTTCCATCTTTAGATCATTGTAGTTCTTACATTTAATTTATTTAGAGATGATTATTGGATATTTTTAATTATAGTACCATTAAGTTTAGTTTGTGTATGTGTGAAATTCACAAAATGTTGGTTTATTGATATAGAAATACATTTTGTCGTGTAAAGTTGAATTCAAGATGTTGCTTTATAAGTTAAGAGTATGATTTATTTTCACTTAACCCCCACATTGATCTTCTTTCTTTTTTGTTTCGTATGTGCTACTTTCTTTTGTGGACGAAAGGTTAGCCAGTAACTAGTGGCATTACCATTATCACTAAAACACTCTACTCTAGGATGGACTTCTTGTAATCAAATTACTATATCTCTTATATCAAAAAACAGAAACAAAAAAAGATAAACGAAAAAGTAACAACCTCATTTTTTTTACCCATAGTACAAGCAGGTTGGATTGGCATCATGGACTCCGGCAAGGGTACTAAAGTAATTTCATGAGTTTGAGTATCAATTCAAAGTAAAGGTAAGTTAGTACCAAATCACTCTAAAATTGGTATCGAAATAGTCATTGTGATTCCATTATCAAAGTGATTCTTACTTGGTATCAAAATATAACTTACACTTTTGTACTAAATTGACTATGTTTTGATATCAACTTACAGTTTACTTTGGTACCTTCAACCTATAAAATTACTAAAAGTACTTTTTGTTGGAGTCCAAAATGGACTCCAATAATAAGACGCCAAGAGTTTCTCGAGTAAAAATTGGTGAAAAGAATTAAAGTTGTTCTAGAGAAACTTTTTTGTGGTGGTTTTGACAAAGTCTACGCTAATATAAATACAATACACGATACAAGTGTTAGTGTTTGAGCAGATTGATGAATCATGAATTATCACATCAGAAACAGACATACAGTAAGAGTAGGGGTACGAGAAACTTTTCTATTGAAGTAGTTAAGAAGTCAATTTCGTTATTTGGAAGAATTAGGAAATTCATCCACGTTGTCACTAAATTTCAAAGAATACATAAAGATGAATGAAACTTTTGCCAATTTATACATAATTGAATATGTAATGCCACTAATCGTAGATTTTTCAAACATTAGAAATTTCGGAGAAAGATGCACAACTTTAGATCACTAAGTGTCTAAGTAAGCATACAACTTCACCTAATTAATTAGGACTTAAGAGTTAGAATTTTAGAAATGTTTCTTCACATGTTATCAAAGCGTCAACTGAGTTGAAGGTAGAATTTTTCCACTTAACGAATTCTTTATTTGCTGGTAGATGTCGGAAGTTGGTTTTGTCTCTTCGTCTATTTGAGTCTTTTGACCATTTTGGAAGCAAAGGGGAATTTATCCACTATTGGTATTTTTCCTAAATTCATGGTGACTGCTATCGAGGCAACCAAGTTGCCCAATAAAAGAATTTGCATATTAAGGCTATGTTTAGTTCACCTGAAATTTTCTGATCTGAACTTATCTGATCTGCTCTGAACTTATTTTTTCTGATCTGATCTGATCTGAACTGATCTGATTACATGATCTTATCTTTTAGATTTTTCTCAATATATAAGAAAAAATATAGTCATGTGAGGTCTTGTTTGATTCGTCTCAATTAGTACTTTATTAATATTTAACCGTTATTAAGTTTACTAATATGTAGTGAAAGATATAATGATTTTTAAATATAAGCATGATCTGAACTGATCTGATCTGAACTTATTTTTTCTGATCTGATCTGATTAGATCTGAAATAAGCAAAAATAAGGTGAACTGAACATAGCCTAAGCAATGGTTGTTACTTTCGAGTTGGGATCTTTAATTTTTCGAAAAGTGATTGAGTGATCTTAAGATTGCTAATTTTTTCATTATTGAATTTTTATTGGTTAGGAATATATTAAAATATTATTTATGTCACATCTCCTCTCAATTTATTATATGTATATCAATATTTTATTCTAATATGTTTAAGAGTGTTGGCAACACTAAGGTTACTCAAATATTTTCCTAATTTTTCATCTACTTTCTAAAATAAAGTCATAAAAACAATGACATGATGTTAAGATAGGAAAAGGGTAAAAACAAATACAAAGGATCCTAACGCATTACTTTCTTGTCTCCTAGCCTTCTAGGTGTGAAGGTTAGAAATCATTAAGGGTAGAGTTTTAGCCTTATATGGTAGTCCCTCCATCCCATAATATAGTGATTGTTTCTCTGTTTTGAGGTCAAATTTTAAAATCTTTTACCACACATTCTCATTTATATATATAAAAAAACATATTGATGGAGGTCTTATTAGATTCGTCTCAATGCATAATTCATAATATCAACTTTTTATATTTTTTACTAATAAAAAATTGAAGATATTGGAGTCAAATATTTATATTGGAGACCGTGTAAAAACGTGTAAAAAAGAAACAAACACTATTATGAGATGGAGTAATTTGTAATTAGAATTTAGCACACCCATTATAGCATTTCACTAATTAACATTACATTGCCCAAAATCTGTAGCATTAGAAACAAACGTCTAAAAAAAAAAAACTAGCCTCCCTCTATTCTCTCTGCTAAGTGCGAAACCCTAGCTCCCTCCACAGAACTCCGCCGCAGCAGACTCGCTGGTGGCAGCATGCTCGTTGGTGGTCGCAGGTCACCTGCGAGCCTGCTGCTTGTTCGCTTCCGTTTCGAAGGTCACTAGCGTTGTTGGTATATCCTTCGTCGCCGGTTTTCGCTCGTATTTTTTAGGTTCTTTTCGTTCACTTATAAGATCTGTCGCCGCCGCAAGTTTTGGGTCTTCCACCATCCCCCTCCCCAATCGCGTCAGTCAGGTATCCCCTCCCCTTTATCTAGTGCTTCGTCGACCGGCCCTTCTCCCTATCCTGCTCCTTCGTCGGTTTTCCCGTTCCCCTCCCCTGTTTTAGTTAGTCGGGCTTCCCCTCCCCTTTCCCCCCCTATGTTCGAGTGGTTCAGTCACGTCGTAACCCCATCCCCTGTTCGAGCGTTCGGTCGTCTCCCCCTTCCCCTGTTATTGTGTGGTTTTGCTTGGCATCCCTTTCCCTTCCCCCCAATAGTTGGGCTTCCCTTTCCCCTTCCCCCCTAGCTATGCTAGTTATAAATTTTGAGGTTTTCTTCCTATGTATGGTTCATGGTTTAGTTGGTGTTAGTTGGTTCGTCCGAGTTGATCAAGACTTAGTTTGGTGTTGGTTCTGGCTTCTAACAAATGTTAGCCAGTTGAAAAAGGGATGGTGGTGTTAGGTTGTAGTGGTTATATCTGTAGTTTTCTTGAATTGTTTGTTGAAGGAACTGGTATATCACATGGTTGAGAACTGTGAGTATGGTCGAGGCAATGTTCGTTTTTCATGGTTGGACTTTCTGTTTTTCGATTTTCTAAACCAGTGGTGTGTCCGAGAGGGCGAGAGCTCACCATGTTTAGCTCTCATTTTCGCTTGGCAAGGCTCTTCATGGTCTTTGTCTTGAAAAATCAAAATCTGCAGGCGACACCCCAGTTTCATCTGATGGATTTTAGCACGCCCCGTTTCTCCTACTTTAAAGAGAAACATAACGTACTCTCGCGAGAGAGTCATGAGTCACATAGAAATGTGACTCTTCCACAGATCATGAGCCAAGAATCCCACGCGTCAGGAGTTCGTTAGGATTGCTCATGCGACAAGATGCAAATGTTGCTTTTGGTTCGTTGTCCGGATCATGATCGACAGTTGTTTCTACTACCACATCCATCAGTCATCAAAGGTTTGATTCCACCAGCACATTCACCGACCAACGATGCACTACTTCATTGGCGACTCATTATCAGCTTTGCTTATTTATGTTTTTTAGAACATGTAAAAGCTCATAAAGCTCCTTTAGGTTTTCTTTTGTATTTTGTGTGGCTGTATTAGTAATAGATTGTACTTTGTTATTTAATCAACACATGTTTTCTCGATGTAAAAAAAAAAAAACATTACATTGCCCAAGAAAATGAATCAACAAACATCAGTAGAATATCAAAAATACCGTCCTGCTTCCTTTCCCTAAGTGTGTAGTCTGTAGATGTTGGTTATTGCATTTGTACTCAAAACTGACATGATATATTCTGAGGGAGGGATAGTATGACACAAGAGAGTTAGAGTAATAAAGTAGTCAAATATTATGAAACACGAGTAACAAACTACAAAGCGGTAAGAAGTTGTTCCGATACATACACTAAAAACTAAGAAGCTTCTAAACATGGAACATACTTGCGCAACCATTATAACAGCCTAAACACAGTATGCACTAATCGGAGATTTTAAAAAAGAAAATAAACAGCGAAGAAATTATCTTGCGCTCTCAAAGTTTTACAAATTCATGCAACAACGCATGAGAAAATACTGGGAAATCAAACAACTATCTAAGATTAGAACAAACCTTACAGCATGAAGCAAGAGATATGAAGACTTATGATACTAAAACTATGAT
Organism: Beta vulgaris subsp. vulgaris; assembly: GCF_026745355.1. NCBI lineage: Eukaryota > Viridiplantae > Streptophyta > Magnoliopsida > Caryophyllales > Amaranthaceae > Beta > Beta vulgaris. The sequence continues at coordinate 57,241,264 of NC_079208.1, read as the reverse complement.
TCATTCTCATCCTCTTCAATCTTAGGAGCCAAGTAGAACCGGATGTACCCCATCTCTGCGATCTTGTATTCGACAACAACAGGAAGCTCTGAAGACAGGCTGAGTGTGACAGTGTTCGAAAGGGGTGTTGCCTTGGTGAAAGAATTCATGTATCTTAGCGCAAAGGTCAGTGTAACGGGCTCATTCATCTCTATGACTGTGGCTTCTTCAGGCTGCAAATCATAATATTACAATGAAAAGATTAACTCACAATAACCAAAACACAATACAGCTCGCATAAGTTGTTCCCATCAGATTCCTGGTGAGGCTTCAATATTTTCACCTGATATCTCCATATCTTAACTTATACTTCCTCCATTCTTTTTCTATTGCAAGAATTGAGTTTTTACATCATCCACCCACCACCCTTTCACTATATTGTGATTATTACATAAGAAAAGTTATAGTCATGTGAGGTCTTGTTAGATTCATCTCGATATATACTCTTAAAACATCAAATTTACATAATTTTTAATAAAAAGTAATTGAAGATATTAATAGTTAAAGTAGTGCATTGGCAAGCATGAGAACTCAATTGTTGCAAATTACAATAGAAAAAGAACGGAGAAAGTACTAGTAACTTATCTAACTCACTTAACCTTGCCTGAGCTAATATGGACTTATTTTCAGTTGAAACACAAAATTAATTGACTGATGATGGTTTAAGAACATAATGGAATGAGATAGATGTCATAATATTAAACTAGAAAAGCTGTTTGGTTCAATTAACTTGGTATGGAACCTCATATGGTCAGGTCAGTCACACCCAAATGAATCTCGTCGCCTCTTAAACCCATCCCACACACCTACCATGAATTGAGAATTTGAGATCACATACCTCCCCTACTCTAAAGAAGTGTTTCAAATCCATCAAGCTGAACAAAAAATAAAGAATTCTCAAACTGTACCCGTGAGGTTCTCATACGACTCCATTCCAGTAATTTAGAACCAAAAGCTCCTTTACTACTGCTCATCAGTTATCTGATTATTTTAATTCTTGATTAGTCTTTTAAGGTGACAAGCACAAAGCCTATATATACCTTATCAACTGTTGTGTTCTGTCTGCAAACAATGTTAGCAGCTCCAATATCACCTCTTGTGAAGAATTTAACACCTTCTTTTGATACAGAGATCACAACTGCAAAAACCACAATTCCAGCCATCCATTGAACAAGTAAATAACGGGAACACCGAGCATTCCAACAAAGCAGAAACACGGCATAGACTAATGAGATTAAAACAATACCAGTGTCGCCAATACTGCTCAAATCTTTACAAATCCTGGCAAACTCAGCTGAAGGCATCCTCACAATGGCATGGTATTCAGCTTCAGGAATCCCCAAATGCTCACTGTCAATGTCCATCAGCTTCATTTCAAAATCCGCAATTTTGTCTTGGTCTGCCATGATTACAGACATAGAAAACAACCACATTATCAACAAAATTCAGCATTAATAAACCTATAAATAGTCCAATTTGACAAATGTCACAAATCTCGAGTACACATGCCTCTCTAATATAATAACCGATATCTCATTTCCGGAGAAGATGGCTTAACAAGTTAACATTCATGGAATAACTCACATGCAAATTAACTCAAAAACCAAAAATCTAAAGAACATGAAATCATCAGTGTCTACCACTTTGAAATGTTAACCGATCTTGCTTACAACATCCTATCAAGGTTCACGATTCTCTTAGTCTACGCCATCGTAACAAGACCTCTAAAATAAATCATTTCATAATTCACCAATCGCCCAAATATCCCCTTCAGAACGATCTTTTCATTTGGAAGCAGTAAACTTCCAATCCCATCAGATAATTATTTACTACATTTTGTACCAAAAACCAATTAACAACTCAGATGATAAACAATACAACAAATCCATCAGAATCAGCAAAATTTAGCATCCAGAAAACCAAACAAATAAAGCCTAAACCCTAAACCCTAAGCATCAAGAAAACCAAACAAATAAAATTGACTAACAATAAATTACTATAAATCAACAAAATTAAGCATCAAGAAAACCACACAAATAACATACATTCTTTCAAAATTTATCTCCACAATGAAACAATCTTAACATCTCTCATTTCTGAACCCAAAAAACCATTTAAAGATCTAAAAAAACAACCATTGATTTCACAGCACTTTCCACCAAATATCCTCATTTTTCTCAAAAACCATCAATTAATCAAAAAAGGCAAAATTAAAATAAAAGATAAAAACTTACTGGGACTTTCAAACATGAAAGTAACAGTATCACTTCCATCATCAGCCTTAATAGTAATAATATCATCATTTCCAGCGCATTTTAGCATTTTCGCCATGTTAGTAAGATTCATCCCCATTGAAATATTCCTATCACATCTATAATGCTCGAAACCCTCTGCTCGTAGCAAAAGCGCAACGAGTGCCACGTGGCTGGAATCCATAGCTTGGAGAGAGAAACCAGTGGCTGAACAATCAAAGTTTGCATCGGTAACCAAATCTTTGATAGAATCTAGAACCTTCTTCAGAAGACTTCCTTGTACTAATCGTAATTCCAACATTTTTTCTTGAAATTTTGCTGTGTGAAGAAATTTCTAGGGTTAGGGTTTTGAAAAGGGGGGGAAATGAAATAGAAAGAAGAGATACGATACGACACGATACGGGTCGAAACGGGTTGGGTTCGGGTTCGCGTGTCCGAAAACGTGTCGCGTTATTTATAAGTAAGAGGGTGTGCTTTGAATTTTGAAATTGTGTAGGGGTATTGGCGGGATTTTGGGGATTTTCGTGCTTTTATTTCCCGCCATGTTGGTTAAATCAATTGTGAAAATGTGTGCTGAAACAAGCTAAAATTTTACAACCCACTTTAATTTTTGTTGGTAGTATAATTGCCATTTTGACATTATGGACTTGTTCTATTTTAGTTTTATCAGAAAAAATCACCCCCAATTCACAACCCCTCCCCCCACCCCTTTCGGATCCCATAGCCCAACACCCCTTCCGCACCCCCTTGAATCCCGCAATCCCTCCCTTTACCCCCTTCGAATCTCGTTGCCCAACACCCCTCCCACACCCCTTCGAATCCCGCAACCCTTCCCCCCACAGCCCCACCCCCTTCTAATTCTGCGGCCCCTCCCTCCACCCCCTTCCAATCTTGCAGCCCCTCCCCCCCACCCCTTTTCCAATTTCGCAGGCCGCAGCCCAGCATGTCATATGAGCCCTTTTGTCTCAATTAGTTATTCATTATTGTTACAAAAAAATGAATCTAACAAACATTTATAATTAGTTTTAAATTTGTTAATATATTTTTCTTAAGTATATGTTTCATTTTCATCGTTATTCAAATACTATATTGAGATAAGAAAATATAAAACAGAAGAAAGTTTGTGCTCACATAAAGTGAAAGAATTTGTGTGTTGGATTCAATCATTAAATATTAATAAAGTGAAAGAGTTTGATTTATATAATAGAAATTACAGAATAATTTTCAACATTTAGGTTTTAAATTATTATTAGTATAATTATTAATTTGAAATTCAAGTTTTTTTTCCTGATTGTGTCAATATTATTTTTTATAAGAGTTTTTTACACATATGTAAGAAAAGCAAATCATTCTCTTTAATTTAGTATTTAACTGAAATTTCATATTTAATTACATTGTTAACTTGTTCAATATATATGGCAGGTAGAAAGAAGAAAAATTTATTTAATATATATGACAATTTAAATTTATTAAAGATTATATCAAACTTTTTGTAAGGAGGACACCCATTTCCTGCCCCTTCACTTACATACTAGAAATTGTTGATCCTCCTCCATCCCTTCATTGAGAAATTTGGTGATCCCCACCTAGTCATAATCACCTCAAAATTAATTTTGATGGTTCCATACTTGCTAATGAAAATCTTCGTTCGGTTTTGTCATTACAGATAATATGGGTGAGGGTGTCTTTTAGGAGTTAGTGCGATTTCCTCCTCTTGCTAGGGGTGTTCAATGTCGGATATCGGATCCGATCCGAAAATCCGGATATCCGAAAATTTCGGATCGGAGGAATTGCGATCCGAATCCGATCTGAAATTTTCGGATATCCGAACTTTTCGTATCGGGTCACCGGGTTCTCGGATCGAATATCGGGTTCGTTGAGATTTTTGATAAATCCCGATCCGTATCCGATCCGAAAATCCGGAATTTTTTCCGGATATCCGATCCGAAATATCCGAAATCTTAAAATCGGATCAGATATCCGAAATTTCGGATCGGTCTGCGGGTTTTTGGATCGGATATTTTTGCACACCCCTTCCTCTTGCAACATTCTTGTGGCGAAAACTTGAGGGCTTAAATTAAATTGCCTTTATTTATGAACTAAAAACGTTGAGATTGAGGGTGATGATCAATTCCCTCAAATATAGTAGGAATATCCCATGGGAAATTAGCTTGTTTGTTTTGGGATGCAAGTGAAGACTTAAAGAAGTTTTATTTCGTCTTTATTAATCATTATTTCAAGGAGGTTAATCAAGCAGTATATTTTATGCCACACAAAGGGCATAAGTCTTCTTCGCTTTGCTATTGTTTTCTTTTCCTAACCCGCTTTTCCTCATTATCTGTAGTAACTCAACTATATATCGCTTTGCTATGGCACCCGTAATTATTTATTGGTAATTAATGAAAGAAACAAAATCGTTGAACTAACTCAACCATAGGTTACAATTTATATCCCTTTGAACTATCGTAGGAAAAATAAATTCATGGACTATGAACAAAGATTCTATTATTAAGTAAAGGTAGAAGCAAAATAAGCTTGTTTGGTGGAGGTGGTGGGGAACTCATCTTGGGACTTAGATGTCACAAGTTTGAACCCCGCTATCTACTTGTGCTTGGGAGTATGGACTACATATTTATGATTGGGACCTGTGTAGTTGGGATGACTGACCTGAGCAAGATGATGGTCCAGTATAGTCCTTCTTCTTACCAAGTGATCCCCAAGGGCCCCCCAATGAGGTGTGACACGCCCGTGAGACACCCCTACTAAATCCAAATTGTTATCTTATGTAGTTATGTTACCTATATATCATGTGACCAACCAAGCAAGCAGATTTAGCAAATCTATTAAAATATATTAAAAAGACGTTCCTAATCAAGAAACGGTGTTATGTGACACTCTCTCTAATAGAATTTTAGTTCATATAATCCATGCATAATAAAAAAATTAGAAAGTGCATAGTATATGTTTTGATTCCCGTGACCTCAAGTTGATATACCATTATGCCAAGTTTGTATTTAATGGTTCTCATTTAAAAGTATAAAAAAAAATTAAGTTTATATGCTTACCCGAGGCATTATCCGGGCCTAATAACTAGTTGGGTGGTATGTGGCTTGTAAAGGATCTATTAATGGAGTATGTGCGAGACCAACCCATAAGATTTTTTCTTACCTATTAATAATAAATAAATAAAATCGACAAAGAAACCTAAATGTTATTTTTCGATATATACTTCGACTTTCTTTTTGAATCATTCTTTTTAATAATTACTCAACTTTTTTTTTCCTATTTAGGTAACAAAAATTCTCAGATGAGATTGGTGTACTATAAATTATTGTGAGATAGGGCTACAAGGGTAATATTTTACTTTAAATAAGTCACTTTTATAAAAGTGAGTTAGTGACCGTGAAAAATCACTTAATAAATCAAAGTAAGTTTTTTGCACTTTAGTGACCCATTCAAAGTAAAATGTAGAGGTGATCAACATGGGTCCATCCTGAAAATGGTCAGGTTTTGGGCATGAATGTCCGATTTTTTGGGCAAGAAATCCGGGCCACATGCAACATAAATATGAAAAGTAGGCTATTTTTTTCGAATGAGCCCAAACAGCTCGCATGACCCAACCTGATTCAACGGGTTTAGGCACGGGAATTTCACCTCGGGGGGCCGAGATTTGGCCCGAAACGGACCATATCATGCGGACTAAGTTTGGCAGGTTCGACCCAATCCATGATCACTTCTAGTTAAATGGTACCACCATTTATTTATAAGTGATATTTTTTACTTAAAATATGACCCATTTTAACTTAAGATTGATTCATTTCACTTGAAAAATGACCCATTTTGATTTTATCTCGACTACATTTTACATATTTTCCGCGCTTTTCCACTATCTCTGTAACAAAATAAATGTTATATTTTCTAATTATGGTTGTAACAAAATAGATGGTACACTTTTTTTTTAGGCAGCAATTTCTCTCTATCTCTCTCCTATCACATATATCCCTTTTATCTTTCTCTCTATTTCTCTCATCTTCAAAAAAATTGCTTGAAAATGTATTTTTGAAAGTGTAACATCTATTTTATTACGGAATATATATATATATATATAAGACGTGCGGAAAAAAATCTATGTGCCACGTAACACTCTCTTCAAATTTCTAATGCAAATGTTTTATGTCTATGTGTAGATCTCATTAAAAAAATGAGAAAGTGCAAGGTATCGAACACGTGACATTTGAAATGAAAAGTAAGAGCTTAACCATCAATAAACTATTACTTTGTTGTGTAATGTTTCAAATAAAATATGATGATGTCTTGTAATAATTATAAATAACTAAAAGGACTTAAACAAGTATATACATCTCTAAGGGCCTGTTCTCTTCGGCATAAAATAAACAGCTGAACTAAATTGAATTGAATTGAATAGAATTAAATTGAATTGAATTGAATTAAATTGAATGTAATAATTATATAGATAATATTTTAACATAACAATATGAATATTAAATAATAATTAATGATAAGTAATAATAATAAATATTTAATGATAAGTAATAATAATGAATAATAATAGTATTTTGGATATTTTTAAAAGATAGTTATAAATAAATACTATCAATAATCATAAAATAATAATAATAATAATTAATGATAATAATGATAATTAATAATAAATATTTTATATTATTTGTATTAATATATTAATAATTGATGATGATTATATAACAATAATATCTAAGAAGTAAATTAATATTACTATTTTAATAATTAAATTTAATAATATAATAATACTTAGTAGTAAAAATAATGATTAGGTCGGACCGTGCAAAATTGCATCATAAACCGTTTTGATGCGATTTGATTGGTTTATGGGCTAAAAAACGTGAATTTATTTGTGCTTTTGACCTAAACCATGTCTCTCCTATTAATAATAGTAATAATAGTGAGTAAAATTATAATAAACAAAATAATATATACAAATAATAATAATAATAATAATAATAATACTTAATAAAAATGATATAAAAATAAATAATAATAATAATAAGAGTAATTAGCAAAATAAATTAGACCAACATAATATTAATATTTAACAAAATGGTTATAAAAGAATAGAGCTGAACTGAACTGAATATAAGTTGGGGAGAACAAGTCCTAACACTCTTATTATGTAACTTAATTCCTTTTTAGGTATTGTTTTCAAACTCAAAACTTTCAATTTTTTTTTACTTATCATGTCTCGACTTGAATTTTTCATTTTTTTAATGGACAAAACAAAAAGTCACAAAATAAATTATAAAATTTAAAAATAAATAACATATTTTTTTTATTGTAATTGACCTGAGACATCGTCCGGACAAAAAAAAAACTAGTATTTTATAGTTACCATGAGTCCATGATCATCGAACTATTGAAAAATTTGATTCAAGTAGCCTTTTGCTATTAAAAACTTGCCCAATCCAGGGTGTATTTATTAGTGGTCATCCTCCTTGTACTAATTTCATAGACCACGTCAAAAAATCATAGAACCATTTCTCTATGTGTTTTTGGCAATTAATTAACGAATTCATTTTAGCGTCATCTAACATTCTAACTAAACATTCCATCTTTATTCACTATTGAAGTCATCAATTCTCATAAAATAGGTACACATATGACATAACAAAACTAAAATAAGTAAAAGCGTTATAACTTTATCAAATCGAATCTTAATTCTTACTGCACAAAAACCCCACTCACAAATATTTTCTGGATTTCGATTTTCCGATCTTTTTTCCTTCATTTCCAATGCCAAATCTCGGTCCTCAAACCGAGATCTCATTCGCTGGAACCTTCATTAGTAGCGCAATTGCTGCTTGTTTTGCCGAGGTAATTCACGATCTTCCACTTTTTTTTTTTTTTTTTTAATAAATAAAAATAAATGTTCAATGTTGCTATCGTGCATTATTCTGATTTAAATTGTTTCAAGTTGAAAATTTGAAGCTAAATTCAAGTAAAAGTATCGTCAATTACGACTCTTTTTTGTTATTTTTTGTATATTTATGATATTTGATGCTTTAATGAATTGAATTAACGGCGTAATTATGGATTTGGTTTGCTGTGAAACTAATGCTGAGGATACATTTGTGATTATCTGTGACTTTGATCTATGTTACTGGAACTTGGCTATTAGTGTCGGTCGGAGTAATTTTTATGTTTTTTTGTTTCCAAAATGAGGTTTTTAAAGTCTCTACCACCACTTTTAAGTGTGAGTATCTAACACGAGTATTTTGATATTTTTTTGATGCGTATGAACCTCGAAGGCAGTATAAAATACATAGAAGGGGAGAGATATTCGAAGCTCTTAACCACTAGGTCAAAATGCTTAAATTTGGGTTGTCAACTGTCAAGTGTGTGGTTGGTGAATTGGAAACATGTCACAGTTTTTGCTTATGGGGTTTGATAATGCCTCTGTCGGGAATTTGACCTAAATGGGTGTTCAGGGGAGGCGAGGCGGGGGGTTAAGATGTTCCGCTCTTGGTATAGCAAAGAGATTGTTAACTTTGGACTCTTGAGCTGAATCCCCCTGACCATGTTCAAGGCATACTGATATGGTATGCTAAGTTTTCTACTAATTTGGTATTTTTGGTGTGATCGGACTAATATGCAGTTTTGTACGTTGCCATTAGACACTGCTAAAGTGAAGCTTCAACTTCAAAAGAAAGCATCTTCAGCTGATGGAGCTGTTTCAGTCAGATATAGAGGCATGTTGGGCACTATAGTTACGATTGCAAAGGAAGAAGGTTTACCTGCGCTTTGGAAGGGAATTGTGCCAGGGTTGCATCGCCAATGTATCTATGGTGGCTTGAGAATTAGCCTGTATGATCCTGTGAGTTCGAGACATCTTCCTTTAGATGTATATATATATAGTTTCTTAGCGCTTATCTATTATAATATCTATGTATCTGCTCATCCTCCTATCTTGCAGTTCAAGATGTTCTTTATGGGAGCTTTTCTTTTTGGAGATTTTCCTTTATTTCAAAAGATATTAGCTGCTCTATTAACTGGTCAGTTGTTTTATCAGGCATCTAAACCATCAGAATCATCTTTGAATTACATTCTTAAAATTCCCCATTTTTGCGGATTGATCTTTGCCTATATAATTTTATCAATTTCATTGTCTAAGCATCTTAGTTGGCAATTTATGTGTTATACAGGTGCAATTGCAATACTTGTTGCCAATCCAACTGATCTTGTTAAAGTTCGACTTCAAGCTGAAGGAAAATTGCCACCTGGAGTGCCAAGGCGCTATTCAGGAGCCCTAGATGCTTATAGTTCCATAATAAGACAGGTAGTTCTTTGAAAGAGCTTACTTCTCAATATTATTGTTTAGGACACTTGATTCATGAATCTTATGCTACTAGGAAGGACTCTTGGCTCTTTGGACTGGGCTCGGACCCAACATTGCCAGGAATGCAATAATAAATGCTGCTGAACTAGCCAGTTATGATCAAGTGAAACTGGTAATTTCATAATATCATTTTAGTTTTAGCAACTTGAGGAGTCTTTTTGTATCTGGTTCCCTTCTTATAGTTGTATGCATATGCAGACTATATTGGCGCTCCCAGGATTCACTGATAATGCACTTACTCACATCCTGGCTGGTTTAGGTGCAGGGTTTTTTGCAGTGTGCATTGGATCTCCTGTGGATGTGGTGAGCATGCACTGTGTATTTAAATTAATTCCGTTTTCAGTTTCTTAGTTGTTCGTAGTTGTTACACTATGAATAATGAATATCTTGAAAAGCATATATGATAGTGTGGAAGAATACAGAACTACAGAATGGTGTAAATCACATCAATTTTATGGTCTTGACTCTTGACATTATCTGATGATATGCAACTTTTTAGATTCATCACTATGGACAAAGGTGTCTACTGTCTAGTAATATAGTGCATGCTATAAATCTATAACGAGGCTCAGTCAGATAGATATTTACTAATTACTATGATTTAATATAATACATACTGCTTAGTCACTCAATATCAGCTTGGATTGTGTGTTTTTTTTTTAGAATTTTGTTATTGATTAATACTACCAGGTGAAATCAAGAATGATGGGAGATACAACATATAAAAGCACGGTTGATTGTTTCGTCAAGACATTGAAGAATGAGGTACCAAGTACTCTTCAACTTGCCATTTGTTACTGTAATATTCTTAGAGAAATGATCTGTTTTAATTGTTTCTTTTTTATTAGATCTCTTGTTTCTGCAATTAGGATGACATATGGTACTAATGCTGAAACTTCTGGATAGTAGGGGATGCTATAATTTTGACAGATCTGATGTTTACAGTCTTAACTTATTAATATGCAGGGACCATTGGCATTTTATAAAGGATTTCTCCCGAATTTTGGCAGATTAGGATCTTGGAATGTGGTCATGTTTTTGACATTGGAACAAGTAAGGATATTATTTATATCATGATATCTTTGTGTTCGTTCCATGTACATGGTCATTTATTCGGTTCAGATGAGCTTTATTTCTATGATCTTTCTCCCACTCCTCTCTGAGATGATGTTTGTTCCCCTCCTTTCTAGATGATTTTTTTTCTTGCCTGAAGAATGTTCTAAACATGTAATTATAAACTTCACATTGTACTAAGCTTTCTTTTCATATCCCCTTTGCCATATGCTTTCAACAAGTGCAATACTAAAGCTTTGGGTTTGTTGCCCTTTTGCAATTCTATGCTCACATGCCCTTCCTTGAGAGTAGTATCCTATACTTTCACATATACTACAGTTGTATGGTGGTCTATAGATCTGGCCAGTCAATCGGACCCAGCTCTGATCAAGGCCTAATTTTGTATTCTCCAGAAGGTATTGACACTTGTGGGGCATGGCCATACTTCCAATACTTTTGGCCTTGACTGGAGCATGTAAGGCCAGGAGGGTAACCAGTTGTTGAAGTTATTTATTTATTTATTAAAGGAACAGTCTAGACCAGTAAGCCTAGAACAATCTATAGTGAGTTCACCCTTAGCCTGAACTTCTGACCTAGCTTATCCTAGCCATCATGTGCCCTTACTTTTTGCCTTTTTTGGCATGGCCTGGATATTGCCATTTTATTTGGTAGTTCTAAAATTAAGAGAGTTAATGCTTGTTTTAGTGGATTTTTTGATTTGTTTACAATGACATTAGGTAAGAGAGTGGCAGCTAAACTGCATGGAGACATTTTTACCAGTTGTTTTTAGCTTTTGCATGTGTGTTGATTTTCTGTTTTTTTTGAAATGTTGCTAATTGGTATTGCAAGGTGCTCATCTGGTAAAAGTAGCACTTGAAGCTAATCTTTATGTTATTTTGAGAAACTACTAACCTATACTCTGTAAGCAAATTGCTAATTGAAAAGCTAATTCTGGTTTTCTTGCAAAATACTATCCTGAACTCTAAAAAGTAGTGGTCGCCACTACTTTAACAGACATTAATGTTCGGTATTATTAGTGTTTGGACTTAGTTAAAACATAAATTATCGCTGAACATGCCCTGGGTGTGTCTTAGAAGTATAGCAATCTTTCAATCTCCCATCATAAATTTTACTCTGCACAACCAGTGGCTATTGTAGCAATTCTTGTACTCTATAACAAAACCCATTCACGATACCTATATTACCATTATCCCAAAGGAAACTGCCATATTCCTAGTTACTGATCTGGGATTCTGGGTCATAGTGGGCACTTAAAGCCTCTTGAAGCAATTTTTGACAATGTAACTAGTAGCAGAGTCTGTCATAGTGGCATGTACGTCGATCCTTGTATCTAGAAGTTGTCCATATTTCGCTGTGTGATTTAGAGAGAAGTGGAGGAGAGTACATTGATTTCACTTTCTCCGCTTTGATAGTTAAGCAGATAGGGATGCAAATAACAAAATCTTTAACCTCCCTCTTCAGTTGGTATGACATCGGAATGGGATTGACATTGGCATGTGTTACTAGATACTCATTTGAATTAGTGCAACGTGCATCAAGAAATTTTACCATGTCAACTCCATATAAACGAGTTACTTCAAATTTTTTTCTCACTTTGCTGAAGAATCTCAAGAATGTGGGACACTGGAACTTTTAGCGTGTTTCACTGTTTTGATGTCGAACTAATTGGCTTGGTTCATCAACTTCATACCTTTGGATCATACACATATAAACCTCATCTCGTGATTTTGTTATCAATACTGATGTTCAATAATTTATAATTCTACATAAAATATGCCACATTCTTGCTTATCATTGCGTTTCTGCATGACACAGGTCAAGAAGATGTTGCAAGGGCATGCATAGGAGTTCCTCCGTTTTCTTAATCATCAGGCATCAGCATAGCCATAACAAGAGATGGCACAAACCGACATGTTTTAAGAGTTAAGACCGGCCCCTTGATTTTACATGGAGATTCATATGTTTGATTAATTTCGCATATACAGAGCTGCTTCTAAGAAGTTGGAAGGGAAAATGACAACATTGACGAAGTTCCAGTAGTATATATATCGATTCATTGTGTTGTAACAAGTTCCACTAGTATAGGATTGCCTTGTAATTTTGCACCATATAGGTAAATTGTACACCATATTCTTTCTATTTGTATTGTTATTGAATTCTCAAGGAATGTCACACTATATATTATATCCTTTATTCTTGAAGAGCATATGATACTTTTAACAATTTTTGAATTTTTTGTGTATGATCATTCATTAAATATTTAAACTGTTTGTTACCAAGCAAGTGAGGCGAGAGAATAGACCTACATGTGTAGTTACCAAAATGTCCTTTCTTCCTTTGGCAACAAAACAGTTTGGTGATTAGCCTTTCCTTCTAAACTTATCGAAATTGGAAGAGAACAACTCTTTTTTCTTCTTCTGAACTAGTCCACTGAATTACAGCTGGAAAGAAAATCAAAGTCCATTCATTTCAGACCTACCACATTGTACAGACTAAACTACAGGTAGAGCACACAAAACTCATCAACCATTTTACTACCTTGGCACAAGATAAACTCGAGCCTTAACCACAGACCCGTTTCCTAACTTAAATCCAGGACTTACAGGGAATCCGACAACCTGACCTGAGGGGACTTTGCCACCAGGATACCTTACAACACTCTCCATATAAACTGGGTGAAACTCAGCCCCACGACTTGCCTCGAAGTGGCTTGGAGGTGGGTCGAGTGAGAATGCAAGCAAATGGAGCAACCAAACTGCCTTGGCCAACCCAAGGAACTCGATGTAAAACTCGGTCCTCGGATGTGTCCCATTCAGAAGCTGATTTCTTTGGTCCAGATTACCAAAAAGTGACTCTTCCATTTTGGGATGAACTATTTCTTGGTACTTCTTACTACAAAAAACCCCAAATGGAGAGCTAGGTAAAAGGCCAAGCAACTCAGAAGGGTCCATGGATTTCATGTCCCGGAATTTGGAGAAGCATTCATTTCGGAACTGTAAGGGGTTGAGGAGAGAGGAAAGGGTGCCATCCATGTAGAATGTTTCATGATCAAAGCCTTGGAAGATCTTGCGGAGGACATATGATTCAAGGGCATGTTTGGTTTGGTGTTGATGAGGGTTGGTGCTTGTCATGGTTGATCCATTGGTGGAGATAGCAGCTTCAATAGACCGGATGGCAGCGTGGAGGTCCCAGTGAGCAGAGCGCATGAGTGATACAAGGCAAGACGTAAAAGATTTCGAGGTTTCCCTCACTTGCTTCATTGTTGCTTCAAACATGTCTGGTGTAGGAGAAGCTGGGACTGCAAAAGAAATGGAAAACCTTAAATGACTACAATATACTTTTCCAACATACTTCCTCCGTCTAAAACAAAATGAAACTTCTCTTACAAAACTCTCACATAAAAAAGAGAAACGTTTCATTTATTTTAAAACGGATGAAAGATCTAAATTCTACTTTCTTGTGGAGCTAAATTATGCATTTAATGATAGAGATCAAAATCAAAAAAGAAAAAAGCTGGTGCTTATTGTAGGAACTTTTTTTTTTTTGCTTTTGCTTTTGATCATTGAACCCTTTTTAAAGATTAGCAACTTTATACAAACCATAAATCTTGTCTTAGATTCTTCTTTTCTAATCTTGACAGACTCGATTTATCCAGAATATACTTCACTTTATACATGGAAAAACACTAAACAACTACTATTTGTTTGCTAGAGGACAAAGTTTATACTGACAATACTTTCTTTTATTCTTTACTCTTAATAGCCAGTTGTTTAGACCATAATTTTTGGTAGTTAGAACATTGAAGTTCATAGATCCTTTTGTTCTCCACAGAATAATTAGCTGAATAGTTTTTCTTTTTGGTGTTTAGAGAGCGACACACAAGGGCAAGTAACGAGAATCGATTCCAAAATCTCGGAACAGTGAGAGAATTCGTAATCAACTGAACTATCCCTCACCCTCATAATTAGTTGAATAGTGCAACTCATAATATATTCCAATACTCCTTCCTACCTTATGTCTTAGAAGTATATCACGTGTAATGGTGAAATTTGAACTACTAACATGACAATTGAAATTCGAACATAAATGGTCCTTACCTTATGTCAAACCCAATCATTAGAAGTATATCTAATATTTACATGATTAATTCATTAGGACCAACATTATGCGTCATTCATAATCCACAACCATAATAGAAACGACACATATAACTAATTAATTGATCATGAAATGTCACCCTAGCAAAAGTATAACTAATTAACAAAGGCTATTGTCACTTCTCCGCACCAACTAAACCGATTTTAACTTATTTGTAATTATCAAAGACTTATTTTTATAACTTATTAAGGTCCCATTCTTTTAGATTTTGTGAATCTAATTTGAACTAAATTAAATAAAAACTAAATTAAACTGAACTAAACTAAAAATAAATATAAAAGAACAGGACCTAAACTTAAGTAAACTTCCTTTTTCTAATATATATCAAATATAGAGTTTTTTTTGGAATATATTAGGATAATAGAAAATTTTGTGGATATATCTCACTAAACTTTTTTTTTTTAGGGTGTATCAACTTAAATTTAAGTTTTGTTAAAAGATACCAAAAACACTATTTTTAATGAAAAAGTAAAATTTTCAGCCTTTGACTTGCTTAATTACTCTTTGTATAGTGCGTGATATTCAATTTCTTCTACTACATTCATTTCCCTCCAACTTTCTCGATGTCACTTTGCGGCTCACTTGCGAGATCCTACCAAGTCAAATATCGAAAATTTGACTTTCTTGCCAAAAATAATGCTTTTTGGTAACTTTTAACATAAACTTAAATTTAGCTTGGTATATAAAAAAATAAAATTTGTGAGATAATCTCCGCAAAAAACTCTCACATATAAGTTTGGTAAAATTTAAGTAAATTAAGGGTATGTTCTCTCCAGCTTATTTTCATTTCAGCTCAATTCGATTCAATTCAGCTCTAGACAATATTTTTACTCTCACATATCACTATTCATTTCAATTCAGTTTAATTCAATTCAACCATTTTATACGAATAGAACAGCCCTAAGTTCAATAAAAATATATTCGGAAAAAAACACACCCATCACTAGAATTAGAAAAATTTACCTTGATGTTGAATAAAATTACCACCACCTTTCTTCCGAGACAAAGCCCTCCCATTTTTCTTCCCATTATTACCACTCCCACCATTCACACTCAATATACTCACCTTTTGTCTCAAATCCTCCAACTCTACCTCCTTATCTTTCACCTCTTTCTTCAACTCCGCCATCGCCGCCTCATACGGTGCTACCACCTCAATCACCGTATCCGCCGCCCTCGGCACGGCATTCTTTCTCTCTCCTCCTCTCCTAAACCTCTCTCTCAACACCCCCAATCGCCGGAGCTCCGCCACCACCTCCACGTCAGCTTCCTTCATCTTTTCTGGGTCCCACGGATTGTGGGCCCCTTGTAATTTCAAATATGCCTTCTTCATTGCTGAAATTGAGTCAAATATTTGCCCCATTATCATACACACCTCATTTTCTCTCTCCTCTTTTACCCAATATCTTTTACCACCACTACTACTATTATTATTGTTATAGCTACTATCATTATTCTGCATTGTTACTATTTCTTCACCCTCTGTTTCTCTTGCATCTTCGAAGATTTCTCCACTTCCTTCTTCTTCTTCTTCATCAGTAGAAGAACTTGAATCATAATCTTCATCATTTTCTGGGTTTGATAGTTTTGATTTTAACTGGTTATTTGTTGGATGTAGGATTCGATCCGGGGTCATTTGAACTTGGTTATGAAATCTGTTACTCCCTAAAGGATGGAGTAAGCAAGAAGCTGTTACTCTTTGGATCAGATCAGAGAAGTTTGTCACCTTCTTTGCCATTTTAGAGAGAGAAAGAGTGAAAGAGGAGAGAGAAAGTGAGGGAAAATAAATGGATGTGCAGTGGGTTTTATTTTTGGTTTGATAAGAAGTACAGAAAGTTAATTATGGAGGCACATGAGGGGTAGGAAAGTGGGACAAAAATTTGGGAAATTTATTATAAAGTTTGTTGATTAATTATTAGTATATATGTTAGTATTAATTAGTGATGTACTAGAGAGGTATATTATTTATGGGTTGATGATTAATTAATTGATTGGTCTTTGTTTGACTTAATTGTGGGAAATTGTTAGATCTAAAAAGTGGCACTTATCTACTTTCCATGGTAATTATGTGAAAGTGTCCTCCATTGTGTATTTGTGGTGTTCATAGTTTTCATATGCAACTTTGTTTTTGGGCAACTATTTAATTTGCACCTTTTTTTTTTGAAATTTAAAAGTCTAATTGATTTGATGGAAATAATTTTTTATGGAAATATATATTTCGTTGAAAAATGCAAACAAATATGAATTTTTTTTGGTTGGTTTGATGAGAAACTATTAAATTAAAAGGAAATAATGAAAAGAGTGGAGGAAAATGATTTTTCTTCAAACTTCTATATGAACGCACATGTTTATAAGAGGATAAAAAAAATATTTTTCATCGTAATTTTTCTTTGTAAATCTTGTGTCCAACTAAACAATGAAAAATGGAGAAAATCGTTTTGTTAACGTTTTTCACCAAAGTCCAAACTGACAAAACTTAAGGGAGTTGTGGTCTTCCTTAGAAGATAAAGCTAACATTACACTTGCTAAAAAAAAATTCATACTACTATTTGATGTGTAGAGGCTTATGAGAAAATGGAATTATAATTCTTTGTCTCAAAGTATAGGAATTTTTTCCTTGAATAATGCCAAAAAGGGG
This sequence comes from Beta vulgaris subsp. vulgaris, assembly GCF_026745355.1. Classification (NCBI taxonomy): domain Eukaryota; kingdom Viridiplantae; phylum Streptophyta; class Magnoliopsida; order Caryophyllales; family Amaranthaceae; genus Beta; species Beta vulgaris. The sequence continues at coordinate 57,223,713 of NC_079208.1, read as the reverse complement.
ATTAATTCCCAAAATGTGCCACAAAAAATTTTATTTCCCTGCGTACCGTCCACGTAGGACGGCACGCGAAATTTTATTTTTTTTTAAACTGCAGTAAAACCGCTACTCAGAGTAGCGGTTAACGCATAAAAACCACTACTCTGAGTAGCGGTTATATTTAAAATTAACCGCTACTTGGACTAGCGGTTCATAAGAATTGACCGCTACTCTGAGTAGCGGTTTACAAGATTTTGGACCCGCCCCTATAAACCGCTACTCGGAGTAGCGGTTCATTAAAGAAAACCGCTACTCCGAGTAGCGGTTTATAAAAATCCCCAATTTCCCAATTTACTAATGATGAGTCATATTAATATAGGCATTTCATGATGCATTTAGGTTGCATTTTAGGATCATTTAGTTGCATTATTAGTCCATAATTGCACATAGTACTTAAGTTGAGAAGATATTACTCTTTGTGTGTTTTCGGTGTTTTTGATAGTTTTCAGGTATTGAGAACACAATTGGAGTATTATTGGATAAGCTTAAGCATGAGAAGCATCTAGGAAGGAGCTAAGTCAATGAGAAGTCCAAAGGGCATCTTCAAGTCGGATTGCAACTCAAACATAGCGGAAACGTATTAAAAGAAGTATGAAATTGAGTCATGTGCACTCTTTTGATCATAACTTATTATCCAGAGATCGGAATTCGTGATTCCAGTGGGGTTGGAAACTAGACTTGAAGAGCTTTCCAACGGTATATTACACGCCCCGATACGACTTCTAGTTTGGGAGATATGGTCTTTGCAAGTTGACGCTGTTTTGCAGCCCGAAAATCCGCGGCCGCGATTATTCCGGGTTTCCTAGTCGAATAAGGCTTTATCTTTTGACGAATTGACTCTATTTTTCTAGTTGTTTTAGGAAATAGAAAGGTATAAAGACTCAAGGGAATATTATTATTTCCTATCTTATTTTCTATTTTGTTTTTCCGTCATTAATTCATAAAAGATTATTTTTCTTTTTCTCTCAATTATTGAAGAACCCTAGTTTTGCTTTTTCTCCATTTACATTGAATTTTCAATAGAAGCTTTGATTTTTGCAAGATTGGTTCTACAATTGGTATTATTTCTCTTCTTTCTTATTCTATTCAATCCTTTATTATAATTCATGTTTGCTTATTTAATTATGAATATGTTTTCCCCAATTATGATTGAGTAGTCTATTTCTAGGGTTTAGGGGATCCATGATCAATTAGGAAGGGATGTTTATTAAAGTATTGATTTTTATTGATGCATGTTGATTCCTATTGAATGTTTTTATGTCTATTCAATCCAATTTGGCCAGATTTGATTGTTATAGTGTTGCAATATTAGGTTATGCGCCGAGAGGTATAAACTTGATATTAAGGCTAGTTTCAATAGGTAGAATTGGTGTTAATAAATTGCGAGAGCCTGTTAATATCGTTCTATGCTTGATTTAGACTTGAGAGAGCGAATCAATCTGTTTAACTGCATTATTAATTGTTGATTTTAGTGTTTCATCCCAAATATTGATCATTGGTGAACCTATGCCCTAGACTTTTTATTATTGATAATTCTTGAATTAGTTATATTAGTTTAGTATAATTACACACAAACACTCGTTCCTATACTCTAGATTTGACTGACAATTAGGAAAAGAACACTGTTTCTCTGTGGATTCGACCCTACTTCCCTGACTACTATTTGTTAGAGGACTTAGGATTACTTTTGATAAGGTGATACGACTTTAGCCTGTCAAAATTTGGCGCCGTTGCCGGGGAAACGGTTTTGTTCCATTTTCTTTAATTGTTTTAGAGTCTAGATTATATACTCTCGTCTCAGAGAACACTTGTTCTTTGGGACAAAATCTCTTAATTGTTTGTTCTTTAGTTCTTCTATGCGCAGGAGTTTGAGTTCAGATTGCCTACAATTTGATCCTGAAATCGAAAGATCCTTTCATAGACAGAAGAACTTTTCCAGACAGTTGCGAGATAATCCAAGGGAAGATAATCCTTTGGATTCTGACTCTGATTCTACAGCATTGTCTCTATTCCCACCAGAATCAGAGATGGCTCGAGGCTTACTGACTTTTCCCAACCCTCTTTGGCTGAACTTCCCAAGAGCAATCAAATGCCTGAAATCGAAGCTGTAAATTTCGAGATCAAACCTGCATTGCTAAACATGATCGAAAGAAAACAATTTGGTGGTGGACCTAATGAAGCCCCAATCTTCATTATCAAGATTTCTGCCAATATTGCTCTACCATTAAGCAGCAGGGAGTGACACAAGATCAGATTCGGGAGATTCTTTTCCCATTTTCACTTCGAGACAAGGCAAAGATGTGGTACAATGGGATTAATCGAGCCACTCTTGGGATCACTGATTGGAATACCTTGGCTCTAGCTTTCTACAGAAAGTACTACCCTCCAGAGAAGACTGCTAGGTTGCGTAGTCAGATTACAAACTTCACCCAAGGGACTGATGAGTCTTTACATGAGGCATGGGAAAGATTTAAAGATCTTCAGAGAGAATGTCCCCATCATGGTCTACAAAAATGGTTCCTAGTTCAAGGATTCTACAATGGTTTGGGGAACAACTCGAGACTTATCCTTGACTCTGCAGCAAATGGGAGATTCATGAAACTGAAATTGATGCTGCCATGATTTGATCGAGGAGATGGCTATCCACAACTCTCAATATGGTAATCCTCGAGGACTAGCTAACAAGGGTGGAAAGCATGAGATAGATTCTATATCCTTATTAGCTGCACAGATGAATGCAATCAGCAATAACTTGACAATATGCAACTCTCCTCTCCTGCAAGTGTTGCTGCTTTGGGTACTACATCCGTGATTATTGTGTGATAACTGTGGCATAGTTGGACATTGGGCACAAGAGTGTCGGAGTTCTCTCGAACAAGTTAATGCTTTTCAAACATATCCGCCGAACAACCCATACTCCAACACATACAATCCAGGTTGAGAAATCATCCTAACTTGTCTTACAAGAGCACTAATGTCCTGAATCCTCCTGCACCACAACCACAAGCACAACAATTGAACCAAGATACTACCAACCACCTCCCAACACCCTCCTGGTTTCTCTAGACCACCTTTCAATCCATCTCAACAAGCACCTCCTGCCGATCCAATGATGGTTGAGATGAGAAACATGATGCTACAAATGCAAAAGGATCGACAAGCTGACAAGGCACAAATTGAGTCCATTCTTGCTCACAATAAGATGTTGGAGAATCAGTTGGCACAATTGGCTACTTCGAATCCACTCGACAACAAGGTGCTCTTCCAGCACAACCTGTTCAGCCTACAGATTCGGCAAATGCCATCACTCTCCGAAGTGGTTCTCACTACAATGGACCACCCATGCCTATTGATGATACTTTGAGGTGAAAAATGATGAGGAACAGGTCCCAGCTGAAGCTACAAATGACAAGGAGAACTCTCAGCAAGCCACTGAACATGAAGAGACCAATGAAGCCAAAAAGCCTGCTATTGAGATTCCTCCTATCAAACTTCCTTTCCCCAATCGTCACCTCAAGAGTAAGCTGGACAAGCAATTTGGTAAGTTTTTGGAAGTCGTCAAGAATCTTCAGGTAACAGTTCCTTTCACGGAATTAATTACTCAAGTGCCTGCTTATGCTAAATTTATGAAAGATATCTTGACTAGGAAAAGGGCTTTTAACGAGGTGGAGACAGTTGCTTTTACTGAAGAATGTAGTGCCATTTTACAAAATAAATCTCCACCAAAATTAAAAGACCCTGGTAGTTTCTCTATACCTTGTCACATTGGTAGTTTGTTCATTGAAAAGCTTTATGTGATTTGGGGGCTAGTGTGAGTGTTATGCCATTGTCTGTTCCTCAAAATTGAATATGGGAAGTTTGAAAGTTACCAATATTACTCTACAAATGGCTGACCGTTCTGTTAAATACCCCCTAGGTATTTTAGAGGATGTACCTGTTAGAGTAGGTAAATTTTTTATTCCCGTGGACTTTGTTGTACTTGATATGGAGGAAGATAGGCAAATTCCAATCATTTTGGGTGGCCATTCCTTCAACTGCAGGTGCCGTCATTGATGTGAAAAATGGTAAGCTTACACTATCTGTTGGAGATGATGAGGTCACTTTTAATCTAAGCACTGCTTTGAAAAGTCCTATGCTAGAGGAAAAGTGTTGGAGTATTGATGTGGTTGATGTAATTTGCCATGATAACATGCCCCAAGCTCTCTATAGAGACCCCTTGGAGGCGGTACTTTGTCTTGAGTCTTCACAGGTGATGGCAGTATATGGAGCAATGAGGTAGCTGCTATTGAGAAGATGCTCGAAAGTGAAGAATTCGACCTTGATGGATGCCAACATGTAAAGAGGTTCGATCAATCTGTGTGTAATGTAGAGGTAAACGGTCGTGCGGGACCTGCATAAACCAGCGCTATTCGGGAGGCAACCCGAATCTCTAACTCTTTTTTTTTTTTTCTTTTCTTTTTACTCTTCATTTCTCTAAACAAAAGAAAAGAACAAAAATATTTGCATATTGAATTTACTTGAATTCAATTTATTTTTATTTTTGTGTTTTTGAATTCACTTGAATTCGTTTCTTTTTTTTTTAGTTTAGTTAGTTTTTTTCGTAGTTTCTTTTAGTTTTTGAATTCACTTGAATTCAAGCTTCATTTTTTATTAGACTAACCATGCTAACAAGTGTTGTTTAGTGTTTTGGTGTATAATTTTTGACTATAGGTGAAAGCACAAGCTCCAACATGCGCCCGCGGGAATTTGGCTCCACTATCACCCTTTTTTCTCCGCCCGCGGGGTAAAACAGCGCCCGCGGCCAGCCACGACCACTCCCTCACCACTGTTCTGCCAGCCCGCGGGGTAAAACCCGCGCCCGCGGGGTACAGCCTGCGCCCCCATCCGAAAACCCGCGCCCGCAGCACCAATCCCCCCCACATCACAAACACTCTGCCAGCCCGCGGGGTATAACCCGCGCCCGCGGGATTTCGAGGGTCCAAATACCATTCGCCCAACCCCAAACCAAAACATAAAACAAAACAAAAAAAAAAACCAACAACACCCCCACCCTCTCGACCTCTCTCACCAGCATCCGACGACCGGCGACCCTCCGACCACCCCCGACCCGCCGGCGACGCGACGCCTCCCTCTCGCCTTTCGAACTCCTCACAGCCCCACACCTGCCGGCGCTGTGACCACCCCTCTCGCCCTCACAAACTTTCAGCACCACCCCCCCTCGCGTCTCCTGCCCGCACAGCTTCGCCGACGGTCAACCCGTCCTCTTGACCTCCCACCAGCAACAGCCGCAAAACCCAATCACTCCTGTTCCCCTCCTATTCGGCGGACCACCAGCAACCCAATGTTCCTTATTTGCGCACCAACTAGATTCAAGTTCGTCTTTGTGAAGCATTACGACATGGATTTTGCGCATATTTGCCTCTTCCCCATTAATTGGGTAGTAAGCATTTATTCTCACTTCTACTCGCTTGAATTTTGTTTTAATGCCTCTTGTGAGAATCTTTTGCACCATTGATTGAATTTTTAGATTATTGGGTTTGTGTATGGTTTTGTGATGTGTTATGGTTGTTAGTGGGAGACTTTGGTGTTGGATGATTGTCGGGGTTGGTTCTGATTCTTTTTCTAAACTAGTCTATGCAGTGAGGACACTGCAAATTCTAGCTTGGGGGAGGAATATTCTATCTTTTATGGCTTTTTAGTGTAGATTTCATTGCTTTCATAGGATGTTGCACGGTTTGTACTGCTTTTAGGAGTGGGAGTTTACGTGTAACCAAAAAATGTACTGCTTCTTAGTTGCATCATAGTTGCATTTTAGCTAGCTCATTTCATTATAGTTTTCATCTATGGGACTATTGTTGGCACACCTTCGAGAATTTTGTGGATATCTCTACTACAGCTCTACAGCTTTGTTGTACAGTGGTTTCATGATTCTTCATAGCATAATTGTGATACGATTGATTGGTTGTGGTAAGACTGTTTGATCTCTCTGGCTGGCTTTAACTTTACTGTGCAGACAAAATTGACCCATGTGAGCTTCTGTGCCTAATAAACTGACGAATCTGTGTCAGTTATGTTCTTTCATGAGTGATTAGTTCCTCAGTTGATGTATTGATCTTGATTTTGACCTGGTACGTCCTTGATACTTGATTGTGTACACTATTTGATATGATTGAGCGTTCATTTCACGATTTTAGCTCCAGAGTTCTTTTTGTTCACATATTTCCCGTCTCTAGCCCCGCTGAGCTTTCTTGACCCTTGCTTGCTACTTACACCCATATTAAACCCGAACTCATTTGATTATTGTCCCAAGCCTAGCTTGGGGGAGCAAGTGTTAGTTTTGGTCATACTGTATTACATGGATGTAGTTAATGCATGGTTATGTTGAAGGAAAGTGTTATTAATGAGCTTTCATCAATTTGAATGTGGTGCAAAGAGATTTTGGCAATATGAAAAAGAGTGAAGAAAAAGAAATGAAAGAACAAAGAAAGTGAACATATTTTGAAAGAAAAGTGAAAAGATTATATATGGGTTCTATGCATGAAAGATATTGTGGTAATGATGGTGTTATATGAAGTTGTGATGAATGCCTTGTTAGGCCGTTTTACATTGATATTTGCTCCCTTCTTGGCTTTTCCACCACATTTCCCAAAATATGATCCATACCCTTAACCCTAGCCTCATTACAACCCTTGAAAGTCCTCTTGATCTTTGTGTGTTACATTTTTCGTGTTGAAAGTGAGTCAAAAGGTCAAAGTTAAAGAGTATTGCTTCTTCTGAGTTGATATATATAGGTTGAGATCATTGAGTGTCATTGATTTTCGCCCTAAACACAAGAGAGTATTATTCACATACCTATAGTGAGGTCTGTCAAGTGTTGTTAAGTCCAGCTTGGGGGAAAGGGTCTGTGGTAAGATTGTTGAGTTGATTGGTCACATGACGTGCTATGCGGCTTTGTTTCATTGATACTCGATGCTTGGTTCATGTAGGATTGATATCTCTCGTGTTTTGGATTGTGTGCTTGACCCTGTTTTAGTCCCATATTGTAGGTTATCATTTTCTTCCCGTGTCTATTGTTTGATTGCTTGAGGACAAGCAACAGTTTAGCTTGGGGGAGTTTGATGAGTCATATTAATATAGGCATTTCATGATGCATTTAGGTTGCATTTTAGGATCATTTAGTTGCATTTAGTCCATAATTGCATAGTTACTTAAGTTGAGAAGATATTACTCTTGTGTTGTTTTCGGTGTTTTTGATAGTTTTCAGGTATTGAGAACACAATTGGAGTATTATTGGATAAGCTTAAGCATGAGAAGCATCTAGGAAGGAGCTAAGTCAAATGAGAAGTCCAAAGGGCATCTTCAAGTCGGATTGCAACTCAAACATAGCGGAAACGTATTAAAAGAAGTATGGAAATTGAGTCATGTGCACTCTTTTGATCATAACTATTATCCAGAGATCGGAATTCGTGATTCCAGTGGGGTTGGAAACTAGACTTGAAGAGCTTTCCAACGGTATATTACACGCCCCGATACGACTTCTAGTTTGGGAGATATGGTCTTTGCAAGTTGACGCTGTTTTGCAGCCCGAAAATCCGCGGCCGCGGATTATTCCGGGTTTCCTAGTCGAATAAGGCTTTATCTTTTGACGAATTGACTCTATTTTTCTAGTTGTTTTAGGAAATAGAAAGGTATAAAGACTCAAGGGAATATTATTATTTCCTATCTTATTTTCTATTTTGTTTTTCCGTCATTAATTCATAAAGATTATTTTCTTTTTCTCTCAATTATTGAAGAACCCTAGTTTTGCTTTTTCTCCATTTACATTGAATTTTCAATAGAAGCTTTGATTTTTGCAAGATTGGTTCTACAATTGGTATTATTTCTCTTCTTTCTTATTCTATTCAATCCTTTATATTAATTCATGTTTGCTTATTTAATTATGAATATGTTTTCCCCAATTATGATTGAGTAGTCTATTTCTAGGGTTTAGGGGGATCCATGATCAATTAGGAAGGGATGTTTATTAAAGTATTGATTTTTATTGATGCATGTTGATTCCTATTGAATGTTTTTATGTCTATTCAATCCAATTTGGCCAGATTTGATTGTTATAGTGTTGCAATATTAGGTTATGCGCCGAGAGGTATAAACTTGATATTAAGGCTAGTTTCAATAGGTAGAATTGGTGTTAATAAATTGCGAGAGCCTGTTAATATCGTTCTATGCTTGATTTAGACTTGAGAGAGCGAATCAATCTGTTTAACTGCATTATTAATTGTTGATTTTAGTGTTTCATCCCAAATTATTGATCATTGGTGAACCTATGCCCTAGACCTTTTTATTATTGATAATTCTTGAATTAGTTATAGTTTAGTTTAGTATAATTACACACAAACACTCGTTCCTATACTCTAGATTTGACTGACAATTAGGAAAAGAACACTGTTTCTCTGTGGATTCGACCCTACTTCCCTGACTACTGTTTGTTAGAGGACTTAGGATTACTTTTGATAAGGTGATACGACTTTAGCCTGTCAACTAACGTTCGAAAAAAAAATTCTCTCACACTCACTTCTCCCTCTCTCTCTTCCGACGACAGCGCCGCACGAGCCTCACCGCACACGGCGACCGGAGCTCGCTTCCGACGACAGTCCGTCACTTCTCCCTCTCTCTCTTCCGACGACAGCGCACCACCTCACCGGATTCCGTCACTTCTCCCTCTCTCTCTTCTGACCACAGCCATCTTTGTGAGTATTTTTTTTTGTTTTCTTTTTTGTTTTTTTTTTTTAATTTAATTTGTTTAGCATGCCATATTTGTTATGTATTTTAGGTTTGTAACTGTTAGATGGAAATTGTTTAGTTTGATTAGTATAATTTAGTTGTTGATGATTAAAAATTTAGGATATTGTGATGGTTGATTTTGTATCAATTGGAAGGTTAGTATAATTGGAAGGTGATTAGTATAATTCGAAGGTTATTAGCATATTGTTTAGTTGCTTGATTAGTATAATTTAGTTGTTGGTTGGTTAAAAATGGATTTGAGCATTTTGTGATGGTTGATTTTGCATGAATTGTTGTGTTTATGTTGTAAATACTACTAGTATAGGTGAAAAATAGTGTTCATATTGTTTGAATATGTAGAATAAGAATAACTTAATTAAACATTATGTTTTTTGTATGTAGAATATGGAACAACCTAAATATCCTCTATACCTTTATTGGAATGGTGAATTATCTCAAAATGATGTTGATATTGTGTATAGAGGTGGAAGGAAAAAGTTTTTGTTCATCAATTCCAGTATGATGTTTCAAGAGATTCTGAATAGGGTATATGACGTTGTTGGATGTGATCGTATGTATGTGGAACTGAAATTGTTTATGAGATATCCGATGTCGGGAAAATATGTGCCTGATATGCATAATTGTTCTCCATATGATGGTCCGAGAATTATAGCTGATGAGAGGCTAAAACGTGGAGCTGGACGTCCACGGTCCACTCGAATACAAAATGAAATGGATGCAGCTGATAGGTCTGGCAAATATAGATGTAGCATTTGTAAGGTTTCAGGACACAATAAGCAAAGATGTCCTAATAAGAACGGTGAAGGAACATTTGGGTAAATGTTTTCATATTTTTTAAATTTCATAAATTTATATTATTTTCATAGTCGTCATTGTGTTACTAACCGGTATATATTTTTTTTTCTTATTAGGTCTGATGGCGCAGTCCATCTTTCCCGGCCCCACTGATCGCAGCGTTCTCACCCTCCAGGACCAGCATCGGACTGGAGGGGAGTAGCGGACACGGTACTATCGTGTCGGTTGCATCATCACAGTCTCTATCTTGACTGGGAGATTCACGATAGGGTTCTTCGGTATGTCGAGCGTGCTGGTTTTCTCGGCATACATCGTTTGGTAGGGGGAGGTTTGGAGATTGATAGACCACTTCTGACGGCATTAGTGGAGCGATGGAGGCAGGAGACCCTACATTTCATTTGACTGTTGGGGAGGCGACGATTACTTTGGAGGATGTCGCTGTTATCCTTGGACTTAGAGTGCACGGGGCACCTGTTACTGGTCGAGGCGAGGGTAACTGGGCTACATTAGTTCTCGAGTTGTTAGGGATTTGGCCCAACACACCCGAGAACGAGCCCAAAGTTCTACAGGGTTCGTCTTTGAGATTGACATGGCTTCGGCAACATTTTTTCTTGTTGCCGAATGATGCTGATGAGGTGACTGTACAACGATTTGCCCAGGCTTACATTCTTGCGTTGATGGGGTCCATTCTTTTTGCCGACAAGAGTGGAGATGCAGTCCAGGTTCTTTATCTCCCACTTTTAGCTGATCTCGACGTAGCAGGGACATATAGTTGGGGGTAGTGCGACCCTTGCAAACCTGTATCGGCAGCTATGTCGGGCATCACAGAAGGGTGCGAGGGAGTTAGGTGGCTCTGTGTTGTTGTTACAGGTTTGGGCATGGGAGCACATACACATTGGCAGACCTCGGATTTCGAGGGTGCGGGACCCACCTCCACAGTTTGACGAGGCCGTTCCTATTTTAGGCTCCCAGCATGTTCCGGGGCTTGACCCCTTAGCTGTCAGGTAATATTCAATGTCTCACATTTGTTGACATTATTTAGTTTCATTTTTCTCATGGATAATAACGTATATTTCTTTTCAGTTGGCTTCGAGTACACATCACTAGGTCCCACACAGCAGGTGGGCTTCCTTACTACAGGGATGCACTTGACCATCAGACGGACGAGCAGGTACATAGGCTCGTACTTGCCTAACTTATATACATTGGTAGACTATTCTTTTGCCTAATATTTGTAAGATTCTATTTTTTGTAGATGACTTGGCAGCCATATACTGATGCGAGACTGGCGTTGTTACCTGCTATATGTCGAGCTGATCGACATGTATGGCGCACAGTGGCCCCACTTATCTGTTTCGACATTATAGAGTTCCATTTCCCTGGTCGAGTTATGCGCCAGTTTGGATTCGAGCAGACGATTCCAGCACCTTCTGATACGAGCACAACACTTCATGCCATAGATCGGAGGTCGAAGAACAAGAACTATCCGCTCAGACATCGACCTTACATTGCACATTGGGTGAGCGCGAGGGACACATAGTTTGGGCACTCCTTTTAGTGGTCGTACTCATGCCATTGAGGAGTATATGATATGGTTTCGTCGCATCACGAGATTACGCCTGACGAATCCATCGAGGCGACCACCTTCTACACATTATCAGCCTGCGTCTGCAGATATAATACTGGTAAGTTCACTGATTTTTAGTTGCACTTTTATTTATTTATACAACTATATAATATGTATTTTTTTCTTTCTATTCAGGCACATACTTTATCTGATATTGCTCATAGGTGCGGTACTGTACTAGAGGCTTCTGAGTCATTGCCTCCAGATATGGTGCGTGAGTTGTATGCGCAGACATTGCAGACTATGAGGGGACTGTGTGTTGATGCTGTTGGCCGAGCTGGACATGGCCACATCGTACAGGGCGTGCCTACTTCTGCTGGATATACATCGACTTCTACATCTTCTACGTCTGCTGCCCATATATCTACCACGACAGCTTTGCTTTCACCTCCAGTCAGTCAGAGGGCCTATCGACGACGTTTTGACACTACTCCCCCTTCTCTTGATGCCATTGCAGAGACTCATGAGACCACACCTAGCTCATCTACACCTTCACAAAAGAAGAAAAGAGGGTTTTAGCAGTTTCATTTATTGTTTATGTAGTTAGTTAACATTATTTTCTCAATCTAACTTGTAACTAAAATTTTTTTACATACATTTGAATGTGTATGAACTTGGTGATGGGTGATCAATGTGTGGCTTATATTTGGTGTTGTTGAATGGAATTTGGTGCTGGAATTGCAGGTTGGATAATGTTGAAATTGGAGGTTGGATAATTGTTTGGAATTGCTGGAATTGCAGGTTGGATAATGTTAAAATTGGAGGTTGGATAATTGTTTGGAATTGCTGGAATTGCAGGTTGGATGCTTGTTTGAGATTGCTGGATTTTTTTTGACTTTCTGGCACTTGGCCAGTTATGTGGAAACAATGCAGTGAGTTGTGTAATGGGTACAAAACCGCTACTCCGAGTAGCGGTTTACAGGTGTCTTGGACCCGGGGAACAAAACCGCTACTCCGAGTAGCGGTTCATTCATTAAAACCGCTACTCTGAGTAGCGGTTCATTCATTAAAACCGCTACTCTGAGTAGCGGTGTATGTGAATGAATCGCTACTCGGAGTAGCGGTTTTTTTTGAAGTAAACCGCTACTCCGAGTAGCGGTTTACCTCCGTTAAAACAAAAAAAAACTTTTTTTCGCGTGCCGTCCTACGTGGACGGTACGCAGGGAAATAAAATTTTTTGTGGCACATTTTGGGAATTAATCCCCTTTTTGGCATTATTGAAGGAAAAAATTCCAAAGTATAGCTTTTCACTGATTGTGATCAGGGGTGTGTAATTAATAAGAGTCGAGTTTAAATTTGATAGCTCAACTCAACTTGTTAGCATTTTAAGTCGAACTCGAGTTGAGTCGAGTATACTTAAGTTAGATTTTAACTAAGTAGATTTTTTATCAAGCCAATCTTTAATAGCTCGTAAGTGTCTCATCTTATTAGCACCTTTAAGGTAGATAATATGCTAGGTTTAGGTATTTTGTTTTTTTTTTTGCTTGAAAATTGAGTATTTGAGTTTCTCACTAGTTTACAAGTTGAGTTGAGCTTGAGTCTGATTCGACCTCAAGCGTTCATAATTAGTAATAGTGGTAACTTATGAACATGAAGGTGGCCAAGTGTTCCTTTTGAAACCCCTTGGGCCTTGATTAGGCCCATCTTTACACCTGTGGATGACACACAATAATTCATAGGTGATATGTTGGATTTACAAAGCACATATTATTTATGAATCATGTTCACCATGAAGGAAATTATACAATTAAATGGATTGTTAATTGTGATTATCTAATTTCATCTTCTTTAGTTTAGGATGAAGTTTTAGGTTAATTATATATTTTTTTGACAAGTAGTTCAACTATAATGTAAACCCTTTTATGATTGTAGAATTATTGTAATAACAAAACAAAATGAATTGAGAATAATTAATGGTATTGAGTTAATCTCTATTTTATAAGTTTTAGGAGGAGGTGTGGTGTCCCCTTTGAAATGATCAAAACACCCTCTAATAAATTAAAACAATGTTTTATTTTTATAAAAAATAAAAAAATGAGAATTAATGCAACTTGCCATATAAAATAAGTCAAAAATGTAATATGAAATCATCATTAGTAATTTGACAAAACAGATTGACACAATCAATTCACGAAATTAATTAGAATCTTCAATAGAAATAAAAGTTAGCGATATATCCTGACAACATAATACTCCGTATTTACAAAGCTCAAAACAATATTGTTTATTAATATTTACAATCGTTAAAGAACTATAATAAAGCCGCTTACAAGAAATTATTTAATCATCGACCAAATTTTTCATCGACGGTATTGAACTGTTAAAAAATCGATTATTTTCAATTTAGAAAGATAATAACATGTACAAAAAAACCTCAATAATTTACCTCACTACCAAAATAATTTAAGATTAAAATAAATATGTACATTCATTTCATAAGGTTGTTGACGGACGCATCGCGACATGGCATATACAACTCGTTGATTAGTAGTATAAGACGCTTTCCCGCCCCCATATTTCCGTCATCGAAGTTGAAACTCTTCAAAAAAGCACTCCACTTTTGAGACTATAATCAGATTTCCTTTTAAATTCAATCTATAGGGTTCTCTCTTCTGCGATGAAATGGGCACAAAAATCTCAAATTGTACCCCCCAAATTTTTCTGCAAACACGAATTAACGAGAAAATCATCAATGGCGCACTTTCTTCTCTCTATGACAACGATTACTTCTTGAGCAAGATGTTATTGTTGCGAAAAATTGAACCAGAGACGAAATCAAATGGTTCCATCTCCTAGAATGTTCTCGAAATTCTGGAAATTATCGACGAATTGATCATAGAAAGGGGAAAACGGCATCGAGTTCCATGAAAGAAGCTTACTGTGCGATTCCTGCTGATCGTACGGTAAGATTTTTGGAGGAAAATATGGAGGAAAATGAAGATTGCCTCGAAGTAGTGGAGAGTGTGCAGACAACTAGGGTTTGTGAAACGAAGGTTTTGAAATCAGCGGAAAATATAACCGTTAGTAGGCTGATATTGAGACTGCCATTTCTGATTCGAGTGTTTGTTAAGAAGATTTTGATGAGGAACGCTAGAAATGAGTCTTTTGAAAGTTTTCAGGCTTATATGAAGGAAGCTTGGATGATTGTGGGATCTTCCTTTATCGAATTGGCGGGGGACGAGGTGGAGAGACTTCCTTGTATCAATTTTGTTGCCATTAAAGGTATAATTTGTTCAATTGTTGGGTAATTGCTGTTATTTTGGGTCGTGTACTCGTGTTATTGAATTTTTGTGCCTATATCTTGCACATTAGTTTGATTTTTTAATAGTGATTTGTTTGAAAGACAATGAGAAGGAATGAAGTTTGATGGCTTCGAATTTGCCTTGTTCTAAACTGGTTGCTACCTCAGGTAGATTTTGCTTAATTTTTCTAAATTATTTTTCTTGCCATTAAAGGTTGTTAGAGATATTATCGGCAATATTGTTAAGATATTTAGGAAAGGATAGTTTGTTTCCTTATTGTAAGGGTTTCCTAATATCTCTCTTGTATATATTGCACATTATGATGATATGAAAGCTAAGCTTAACCTGTTGAGATATTCAAGTTTATCTCACAGAAAAGAAAGAAACATTTAGGAGCAGAAATGTGTTTTTTTAATCTGAGAGAAGATTACAGCACTAGAAGAACTATATATACAAGAGAGAAAGTTTAGAGTGTAGGAGAAGCTAATTGTAACAAACTAAAACTAACTCTAACAACTTTATGACAGCTCATCATTGAGTAATAACAGAAAGTGAAAAGCTATAACAGACACCAGAGAGATAACAGAAGCTCCCTGAGCTACAGCCCCCTCTCAAGCTGGACTTGGAGAAGAGGAAGAAACAAGGCCAAGCTTGAAGGATAATAATTTATGATGAGAAGCACCAAGAGACTTGGTTAAAAGATCAGCTAGCTGCATATGAGAACTAACATGGTGTGTAGCAATGAAACCAGATTCAACATTCTCCCTGATATAATGAACATCAATGTGAAGATGTTTTGTCCTCTCATGTAAGCAAGGGTTAGCTGCAATATGCTGAGCTGCTTTGTTATCACAAAACAAAGGAACTGGAGTAGGAATAACAATTTTAAGATCAGACAGCAAATTGGAAACCCAAGTGAGTTCACTGGTAGTGTGGCTCATACTTCTATACTCAGCTTCTGTAGAACTCTTAGAAACAACTTTCTGTTTCTTGGTTTTCCAAGAAATAAGTGAAGTACCAAGGAACACACAGTAGCCAGTTAATGATCTAGCAGAATCAATGCAATTACCCCAGTCTGCATCACAGTAGGCATGAACTTGTAGTGTAGTATCAGCAGAATAAAACAAACCATGATGTAAGGTGCCCTTGAGGTATCTAAGAACATGTTGAGCAGCAAGAAAGTGTGAAACTCTAGGAGCACATAAGAACTGACTAAGTTGCTGAACAGCAAAAGAGATGTCAGGTCTTGTCATGTTCAAATATAAAAGCTTGCCAATGATCCTTCTATAGCATTCAGGATCTGTCATAAGAGCACCATCATGTTTGCTAAGCTTGAGTCCTGGAGGAAAAGGACAATCTGCAATCTTGCAATCAGTCATGGAAGTATTGTGAAGAAGATCTAAGATATACTTCCTTTGATTGAGGAGAATACCAGAAGAATCTCGAGTTACTTCTATCCCCAAGAAGTACTTTAAAGGGCCTAAGTCTTTAATAGTGAATTCAGCATGAAGTTGTGATTTCAAAGTTTGGATAGAAGCAAGATGTGTTCCAGCAACTAGAAGATCATCAACATAGGCTACAACAATTGTGTAACTATCACCAGAATGCAAAGTGAACATTGAATAATCATACTTGGATTGCTGAAAACCAAGTTTGAGAAGAAACTTAGTTAACTCCAAGTTCCACTGCCTAGATGCCTGTCTTAAACCATACAAAGACCTCTGTAACTTGCATACCTGACCTGGTTTAACTTCTTGTAACCCAAAGGAGGTGTCATGTAAAATCTTCTTCAATAAACCCATGTAGGAAAGCATTATTAATGTCTAATTGATGCAATTCCATGTTACATGCAGCAGCAACAGCAAGAATAGTCCTAACAGTTGTGAATTTAGCAACTGGACTAAATGTGTGTTTAAAATCTTTACCCTTGATTTGCCTATCTCCCCTGGCAACCAGCCTACCTTTGCACCTTTCAACAGAACCATCAGGATTAAATTTTGTTTTAAAAACCCACTTACAGCCAATGGGTTTGACATTAGGAGGTAGATCAACAATTGTCCATGTACCATTCTTCTCAAGTGCCTCAATCTCCTTATCCATAGCATCTACCCATCTAGGATCATTTTTAGCTTGAGCATAAGAAGAAGGCTCAATATGAGAGAGAACATTAGCTAAGCTAGCAAGATGAGAATGAGGTAAATGAGATAATTCAGGGCAAGAGTAAGCATTGAAGAAGAAGAAAGAGAATTAGTAGAAGGAACAATAGAGGTAGGAACAACAAAGTCTTTAAACTTAGTAGAAGGAATATGAGGTCTAGTAGACCTTCTTATGATAGGAGAAACAGTAGGAGGATGAGTAGAAATAGAAGGAGGAGAAGAAATAACAGAAGTAGATTCTGTAGAAGTAACAGGCCTAGAATTAGAAATAGGTGAAATTGAAGGCAGTGAAGGAGAAACAGAAGTGACAGGTAAAGTAGAGGAAGAAGGTGAAAGAAAGTAGGGATATCATCATCATGAATAGAAGGACTAACCAACTTAGGAGGAGATGAGGTTGAAGAAACATCAAGAGAAGAAGAAACTTCTTTATAAGGAAAAATATGTTCTTGAAAAAGAACATCTCTACTGACAAACAATTTGTGAGTTTCAAGATCAAAAAGTTTATAACCTTTTTGACCATAGGGATAGCCTAGGAAAACACACTTTCTTGCCCTAGGTGCAAATTTATCAGAGGATTTGTAGGAAGCATAACACAAACATCCAAGGACTCTCAAATGATCATAAGAGGGAACATGTTGCATTAAACACTCATATGGTTTTCCACTGTAAAACAGAAGAAGGCATCAAGTTGATCAAGTATGTAGAAGCTAATAGGCATTCTCCCCAAAACTTATTAGGAAGAGCAGCATGAAACTTGATGGCCCTGGCTGTTTCAAGCAAATGCCTATGCTTCCTTTCCACTCTACCATTCTGCTGAGGCTTGCCAGGTAAACTTCTTTGATGCAATATACCTTTGCTAGCAAACAAGTTAGTGCAAACTTCTTGAAAAATTTCAGTACCATTATCACTTCTAATGATCTTAATAGAAGTGTTAAACTGATTTTCAACATAAGCTATGAATTCAGTCATTAATTTAGGGACTTGAGTTTGGTAGAAACCAAATGAGTCCAAGTAGTTCTTGAAAAATCATCAAGAATAGTAAGGAAATAATTAGCTCCTGATAAAGAAGAATGTCTGTAAGGACCCCAAAGATCCACATGGACTAATTGAAAAAGAGCACCAGCATGAGAAATAGAAATAGGAAAAAAGAATTATGAGATTTGGCAAAAATACAAGGTTCACAAGAGAAATCTGCTGTATTATTATGTTTATGTGGTATAGACAACTTTGACATCTTCTGAACAGACAAATGACCTAACCTAGCATGTAAAATACTAAGTGTAGGAAGAGTAGTGCTAACATGATTGCTAGTATGTGACAAAGAAGATGTATTAACAGCAGAATTCAAAGAAGAAACAGAACTGAACTTGTATAAGCCAGCCTGTTGATATCCACTAGCCTGAATTTCTTTAGTGGTAGGGTCCTGTAAATGATATGAAGAAGCAGTGAATAAAGCAATTAAATGATTTTGAGACAAAAGTTTACTGACAGATAAGAGGTTATGAGTAAAATGTGGGATTAAAAGAACATGTTGAAGAATGATCTTGTCTGTAAGATTAACAGTACCAGATATAGTAACAAATTTGGTGGAACCATCAGGTAATCCAACTTTAACAGGAGTAGATAAAGTGCTATAAGAAGCAAATAAAGCTATATCCCAGATCATATGATCTGTAGCACCAGTGTCAACTATCCAAGCCATTTTATCAGTAAAAAGAGATACTGAATTAACTGTGGAAGCAGTAAGAATACCTGCAAAATTCACAGATGAATGAAGGTCTGAAGCTGGACCATGAGTTTGAACCATTTTCATCATCTCTTTATAAACAGCTTGGACTAAGGCAGAATCAACTTGAGATGGTGAAGTGGAAGGATGAGTAGGAAGGTCTAGTGGTGTATCACTAAACAAATTCCCTCCAGCAGTATCACTAACATGAGCAGCCATCTTAGGAGCAGAACCAGAAGCAGTAGACTTATTCTTCATGTTGAGAAACCACTCAGGATATACTCCAGTCAATTTGAAGCACTGGTCCATAGTGTGACCATTCTTCTTGTAATAGTCACATTTTCTAAGGTTTTTATCATATTTAAACCTTTTACCATCTCTTTTGTCAGTGGAAGGATGAACATGAGAGGTGTTGTTTTGAAAGGATGATTGTTTCATGGAAACAAAAGCACTGGTTTGAAGTGAAGAATCTTGCTGAATAGTGAGTCTATTCTGCCTTTCAACTTGTAGTAACATATAATATGCACGATTAACATTTGGCAAAGGATCCATACTGAGTATATTATTAGTGACTGTGTCATAACCCCTATCTAAACCAACAAGAAGTTGTATTAACTTCTGTTTTTGATCAGCACTAAGAACCTTTTTCAGAATACCACAAGAACATTTATCTAAAGCTCCACAATCACAATCAGGAAATCCATCTAACAATTGTATTTCATCCCAAACTCTTTTCAATTTTGAATAATATTGCACAATAGAATCAGATCCTTGTTGAATTGAAGAAAGTTGTTTATGTAATTCAAAGAATTGAGGTGCATTAGATTGGCCATACCTCTCAACAATTTCTTCATATAATTGTTGTGTAGATTGCTGTAATATGAATCCTTCAGCTATGATTTTGTCCATTGAATTCAATAACCATGATTGAATCATGTAATCATTCCTCAACCACTTCTGTAATTCTACTGAATCTGATGGAGGTCTGACAGTCTTACCATCAATGAATGTCAGTTTATTTTTAGCACCTAATGCTAATCTAATACCTCGATTCCATGTAAGGAAATTATCACCATTGAGTTTATGAGCTCCAAGATTCTGATCAGGTTGATCTCCTGATCCTAAAAAATATTTATCAGTATAACCTACAAGGCTATTCTGAGGCTGTGAAACTGAGTTTTGTGAAGTTTCTGTCATTTTCAAAGAATTGAAGATCAAGAAGTGATTCAGAAGAGTTTTAAGAACAGATTGAACTGTTGTATTTGCGGAATTTAGGATGAAATCAGACGAAAATTTCAAGAACAATCAACTTTAGATTGTTGATTTGAATCGAATTTGGACAAAAAATGTAAGAAAATCAACTTAAATCGTTGATTTAGATCAAAAGAAACAGAAAAATTCTGGAATTTGTCTTGATTTCAGATTAACAATGATTGCAATCAATCATCAAAGATCAAAAAATGATCAGATATAAGCCTGAAGCTCTGATACCATGTTGAGATATTCAAGTTTATCTCACAGAAAAGAAAGAAACATTTAGGAGCAGAAATGTGTTTTTTTAATCTGAGAAACACATAGAAGAACTATATATACAAGAGAGAAAGTTTAGAGTGTAGGAGAAGCTAATTGTAACAAACTAAAACTAACTCTAACAACTTTATGACAGCTCATCATTGAGTAATAACAGAAAGTGAAAAGCTATAACAGACACCAGAGAGATAACAGAAGCTCCCTGAGCTACATAACCTAATATTTGACATGGTATCAAGAGCCAATCTCTTTTCCAAACCCTAAACCAATTTTTTTTACCTACTGCCGTCGCCTCATGGCCGGCGACGACGCCACCCCGCCACCGGCTGGCGCCACCAAAATCACCATAAACTCTCCGTTTTTTCTCGGCCCACAGGATCGCCCAGGGGACTTCATCACTCCCATGCGTCTCAAATCCGATAACTTCGATTCTTGGGCCCGTGCTATTCGTATTGCCCTGTGCTCTCGCCGGAAATTTGGCTTTCTTGACGGCACTCTCACCGCTCCTACGCCGCCGTGTACCGAGGATGACTGGAACACTATTCACTACATGCTCGTCTCGTGGATCACGAATACTATTGATCCCGAGGTAAGTTCAACTCTCTCCTATTATGATAATGCGAAAGTTTTGTGGGATGACCTTCATGAACGTTATTCTGTCGTTAATGGGCCTAGAATTCATCAACTTAAATCCGATATTATCCGTTGTGAGCAATCTAAGACTATGCCTGTGGCCACTTATTATGGCAAATTGAAGGTTTTATGGGATGAATTAGCTTTGCATGAACCTCCCCTTGTGTGTCAGTGTGGTGATCTCGGTCCGGCCCTTCTTAAACGCCGCGACAATGATCAACTTCATCAATTTCTTTTCGGCTTATATTCAGACTACTATGGCACTCTTCGTTCCTCTATCTTGTCTCATGATCCGTTACCTACGCTTAATAAAGCTTATCAACAAGTTTCACAAGAGGAACGTGTTCGGGGGTTCACTCGCATCAAGGATGAAAAACCCGAGGTCCTCGGTTTCGCGGTGCGCACTGATTCTCGCGCGAATGGCCGTGGCCGAGGGGGGGCTGGGTCCTCCGCCCGTCCGGACAAATCCGGTCTCACTTGTTCTCATTGCCATAAAACGGGTCATGATGACTCCACCTGTTTCTCTCTTCATGGGACTCCTGATTGGTGGTATGAAAGATATGGCAACAAAGCTGAAAATAACATCTCTCGTGGCCGTGGTCGCAACCCCACACCACCTGCCTCTACTAGCCGCGGTCGCGGTCCTGTTCGTGCTAATGCCACGCCTGCCGAACCTACTCCTGCTCCGGGTCCGAGCAGCCCTATCCCCGCCATAACTCCAGAACAGTGGCAAGCTTTGTTTGCTACCTTTGGTAACTCTTCTACTACTCCGACTAATCGTCTAAGTGGTAAGTTTGTGCTTTCTTCATGGATTATTGATACTGGTTGCTCACATCATGTCACGGGTGATCTTTCTCATCTCCGTAATATTAAGTCTATTGTTGATTGTCCTGTGGGTCTCCCTAACGGGGCTACGGTTCTTGCTACGAGCTCCGGCAATGTTCATTTGAGTGCCACTCTTGTCTTAAACGATGTATTATATGTTCCTAATCTGCAGTGTAATTTGATTTCTGTCACTCAGCTTAGTGATGCGTTATCTTGTTTTGTCACTTTTTCCACTAACATTTGTGCTATTCAGGACCTTCATTCGAGGGCGCTGATTGGAACGGGTGAGAGACGGGATGGACTATATTATTTTCGGCAACAACATTCTGCTCTTGCGGTTTCTATTTCTAGCTCTGAGGCTTCGACTTTGGCTCTGTGGCACTCGCGATTGGGGCACCCTTCTGAGGCTGTGGTGAAGTTACTACCTTTTGTTTCTTCTACCCCTCATTTAGATAAAGGATGTGTCGTTTGTCATAAAGCTAAGCAGCCTAAGTGTAGTTTTTCTTTGAGTGACAATAAAGCCTCTCGGATTTTTGAGATGGTTCATTGTGATTTGTGGGGTCCTTATTCAACACCTTCTTCTTGTGGTTCTCGGTATTTTTTGACTTTGGTTGATGATTATTCCCGTGCTGTATGGATTTATTTAATGGTTGATAAAACTGAAGTTTTGCGTTTATTCATGTCTTTCATTGCTATGATTAAACGTCAATTTTCTCAGGAGATTAAGATTGTGCGTAGTGATAATGGCACAGAGTTTTTGTGTCTTGAGCCATTTTTTGAGACTATGGGAATTATTTTTCAGAAATCATGTGTAGGCACCCCTCAGCAAAATGGCAGGGTAGAACGCAAGCATCAACATATCCTTAATGTTGCTCGCGCTCTACGCTTCCAAGCTCATCTTCCTATTGATTTTTGGGGTGAATGTACCTTAGCTGCTGCCCATCTTATTAATCGTACCCCCTCCATGTTGCTTAATAAGAAAACCCCTTATGAGCTTCTTTTCGGTGTCTCCCCTCATTTTGATGATTTGAAGGTGTTTGGTTGCTTGTGTTTTGCTCACAATCAACGTTCTAAGGGTGATAAGTTTGCTAGACGTAGTCGGCAGTGTGTTTTTGTGGGGTATCCATTTGCTAAAAAAGGTTGGTTATTGTATGATCTGGAGTCTCGTCAGTATTTTGTGTCCCGGGATGTGAAATTTATTGAAGATGTTTTTCCCTATTCGGCTCCTAACCTGAGTCTACTGCTGCTCCTATTGATATCTCGACTCCTTGCCTTGATTGGGATGCCTACCTTGCTCCCGTCGATGTTGATTCGGGCCCCGACACACCTGCGGCCGAGCCGCCTGCTTCCTCTCCGCCCCCAGCTGGGCCACCTGCTGCCACGCCCACTGCTGGGTCTCCTACAGCCCCGCCCAATGATGGGCCACCTGCTGCCTCGCCCTCGGCTGGGCCGCCCGAGTCTTCGAGTGATGCTACCTCGGTTTTGGGTCGCGGTATGAGGGCTAAGGTGCCCTCCACTCGCTTGAAGGATTTTATTACTTGCACCACTCTGGCTTCTAGTGCTCCCACCGGTTCCTTAAGTCCATCTCTCTCTTCGCCTTCTCCGTCAGCTTCCTCAGGTACGCCATTTCCTATAGCACATTACGTTAGTTGTGACAAGTTCTCTATGAAACACCGCCACTTCTTGGCGGCTATCACTGCAGGTACCGAACCTCACTCTTTCAAAGAGGCTATGCGACATCCTGAATGGCAACAGGCTATGACTAATGAAATTTCTGCTCTTGAAAAAAATGGCACATGGACTATGGAACCTCTCCCTGCAGGTAAAAAGGCTCTTGGGAGCAAATGGGTGTACAAAATTAAATACAACTCTGATGGGAGTATTGAGCGGTTTAAGGCTCGTCTGGTGGTATTCGGTAATCATCAAACTGAGGGTCTTGATTATACTGAGACCTTTGCTCCGGTCGCCAAGATGGTTACTGTCCGGGCTTTTCTAGCTATTGCTGCCTCCAAGAATTGGGAGTTGCATCAGATGGATGTTCACAATGCCTTTCTTCATGGTGATCTCAGCGAGGAAGTTTACATGAAGCTTCCCCCCGGTTTTCAGTCTCCCTCTTCGAATATGGTTTGCAGACTACGCAAATCTCTCTATGGCTTGAAACAAGCCCCTCGTTGCTGGTTTGCAAAACTGATCTCTGCACTCAAAACTTATGGTTTTTGTCAGTCCTACTCTGATTATTCTCTGTTTACATATACTAAGTCGGGTGTACAGATTAATGTTCTGGTTTATGTCGATGATCTTATTCTCTCTGGTAATGATTCCGCTGCTATTCAAGCCTTTAAAGACTATTTGGGTACTTGCTTTCATATGAAGGATCTCGGCGTTCTCAAGTATTTTCTGGGTCTTGAGGTTGCCCGTAGCTCTTCCGGTATTTTCTTGTGTCAAAGGAAATATGCCCTCGATATTGTTGCCGAATCCGGCTTACTTGGCTCGAAGCCTGCCGCCACCCCCATTGAGCAGAACCATCATTTCGGTCGCGACGACGGTCCTCTCCTTGCCGATCCAGAGCCTTATCGGCGTCTCATGGGCCGCTTGATTTACCTAGCTGTTACTCGCCCTGACCTCACTTATGCAGTTCATGTTTTGTCTCAATTTATGCATGCTCCTACGCAGACTCATTTGGATGGCGCGCACCGTATTGTGCGCTATCTTAAAGGTTGTCCGGGTCAAGGCATTCTCCTAGCTTCTGATTGTGATTTGTCTCTTCAAGGATGGTGTGATTCTGACTGGGCGGCCTGTCCCCTTACTCGTCGGTCCCTCACTGGCTGGTTAGTTTTTCTTGGCTCTTCCCCTATCTCTTGGAAGACCAAGAAACAGCATACTGTTTCTCGTTCATCTGCAGAGGCGGAATATCGTTCTATGGCATCTGTTACTTGTGAGCTCAAATGGCTTAAGGGTCTCTTGTTGAGCCTCGGCGTGCATCATCCTAAGGCTATCCCTCTCTTTTGCGATAGTCAATCGACTCTTCATATTGCTCACAACCCTGTCTTTCATGAACGAACTAAACATATAGAAGTCGACTGTCACTTTCTGCGTGATGCTATTCAGGAGGGCATTATCGCTCCCTCTTATGTCCCTACTATTGCTCAACTAGCTGATGTTTTCACCAAAGCACTTGGGAAGATGCAATTTGAGTTTTTACTTTCCAAGTTGGGCATTTGTGACCTCCATGCTCCAACTTGAGGGGGGGTGTTAGAGATATTATCGGCAATATTGTTAAGATATTTAGGAAAGGATAGTTTGTTTCCTTATTGTAAGGGTTTCCTAATATCTCTCTTGTATATATTGCACATTATGATGATATGAAAGCTAAGCTTAACCTAATATTTGACAAAGGTATAATTTGTTCAATTGTTGGGTAATTGCTGTTATTTTGGGTCGTGTACTCGTGTTATTGAATTTTTGTGCATATATCTTGCATATTAGTTTGATTGTTTATAGTTATTTGTTTGGAAGACATGAGAAGGAATGAAGTTTGATGTCTTCGAATTTGCCTTGTTCTAAACTGGTTGCTACCTCAGGTAGATTTTGCTTAATTTTTCTAAATTTTTTTTCTTGCCATTAAAGGTATAATTTGTTCAATTGTTGTGTAATTGCTGTTATTTTGGGTCGTGTACTCGTGTTATTGAAATTTTGTGCATATATCTTGCATATTAGTTTGATTGTTTATAGTTATTTGTTTGGAAGACATGAGAAGGAATGAAGTTTGATGGCTTCGAATTTGCCTTGTTGTAAACTGGTTGCTACTTCAGGTAGATTTTGCTTAATTTTTCTAAATTATTTTTCTTGGATGGTGCTATTGAATTTTTAGTTAACTTTATGCATATTAAGTTATTCGCTTTGCCTTTTAATTTTGGGCGCTTAAGGTTGTAGCTGACACATTAGACTTTTCGTTTAGTTGATTGATATATGTTGTATTGGAACTGCACAAAGTAGCCATATTAAGTGAAAATTAGGGCAGACGTGGACTGAAGTATTATATAGTGCATTGGTTTTGTAGGGTGACTTACGTTGTAAAACAATAATGGAAAATTCATACGCCTGCATTAGGATACAGGCGGAGGAATCGTCTTAAAGAGGTAAAGTAGCTTGTTTGGAGTGTAATTAGAGAAGTTAAATTACAAGCTTAGGATGCTAAGAAAATCAAGTAGTTTTCGTATTTTGAAATATCTTTGGTTCCTTGGATAGTACTACTATACTATATCATCGATTTATATATAAATGGAGGGGGCAATGCCCTGTTGCTTTAATGGAATGACTGACCTGTGTTGGTAAGTTTTGATAATATATGAACTTCACCAGCCAACTAACTGTACACTTATACAGACAGAAAGTGCAAAATACATTTAATCTGAATTGGAAATGATTCGACCAATTTGTTGAGGTGTAAAGTAATAATCTGAGTTTCCATGTCAATTTTGTACTATTTAAAAACCCCTAAACTGATAGTAAATTCAGAACACGACACATTCAAGGATTGCGAGTGCTATGCGAGGCTCTATCAGCTATGATGCTGGTTCTGTCTCTGCTCCAGCTGCATTTTTTCCCCCTTTCTTCTTAGTTCTTACTTCTTACAGCCTTTTATCTTTTTCTTGGGGTGGGGGACGATGAGTTTAGTCTAATAGAGCGTTTGTGATTTTGTCGAAGTACATGCTCATTAGTTATAAAAGTCTTGACATCTTTTTCCTTGGATGTGATGTCCACTTTTCAGAAATTCTTTTATTATGTACAATATTGAATATGAATGGAGTAACATGACCTTTGTGTTACTACTATTTCATTCCCTATATAGTCACTACTCACTACTCTACCCCTTTAATTACCTCAACAATCTAATGAATCTCACTACATCAAAGTCGAAAGTGAGTGAAAATGGTCGAATTTGACCTCTAAAACCTCAAATTTCATATCTAATTGTGGTGGAGAAGGAAAAGAAAGGAGGGGGTGGTGGTACAAGGGGGTGCCACGGTGGTCATGGACTGCCTTAAGGAGGCAGCGGCAGGTGGTGAGGGGAAGGGTGGTGGCCGGCGGAACTTGAGAAAGAGGAGGAAGTGGATATATGGTGGTGCAATGGTAAGAAAAGGAGATGGGGTTTTCTACCCAAACAACAATTTTAAACCCTTTCCCTTTCCCCTTCATAAAGCAAACGTCCCCTAATTATGTTATTGGCTGTTGTTCAGATCCTACCCAGTGATCTATATGCGGATGATGAGGATGTAGAGGACTCCATAAACATGGCCAACTACGTGTCTACATCCTCATCCTTACTAATACAACGGAAGAAGTTCTTCAATCCAATTTCGTGCTACTGCAACACTCTGTGAGTGATCCTTGTCCTGGTGCTTCTCAAACAGCTCATAGCCTGTCATTTACAAAAGCGGAAAACATGAGTATGGAATCTTGGTAGAAAACCAGAAAGGTTGTAAGATACGTGCACCACCTGAAATGTACGGTGCAAGAAGCTATTAAAAGCAGTTTTAGTGAACTGCACGCTATTATGGCAGATCCTCTTCTTGAAGCTTTGCAGACACTTTGGCATATTCATATTGCACCAATGTAATAATAAAGAAAATGAAAATCTAATATGTGGTGTTTCTATTGCGTAATTTGCATTCATGGTGCTTCCCTAACCACATGCACTCCTCTGCCCAATTGACATGCAACACATATCTAACAGTATACGAATGATCTCGATTGAACTCTACAATCGGTGGAGGTAAGATTCAACAAAAGGCTTTGTATCAAGTTTTGAGAATATTTTAATATGACCTGAGTGCGTTTATTTGGCTGCATTAATGCAATCAATTGTATATTTATTTTCTCTTATAAATATGGGCTTCGAAATTAGAAGAGTATTTAAATGCAATGTCTTACTCAATGTCTCCATCCTTCTCAAATAGTTGAGTCTTGGTCATCTGTGATGACATTAATCCAGGCACAATCAAGAGTACTTGCACCTAGAGAGCTCAATCAGAATATGTTTGACAAGCTCACAGGAGATCCCCGATGCAATGAGACTCATGATCCAGAAAAGCAGCAAGAACATAAGCTGAGTCTAATGGAGCCCAATGGTTCTAGCTCTACATTTGTGTCGGATGGGGCTTGTTCGGTAATTTGTGCAGAGGTTCAACCCTCGTGTCCTGCTAGAGAAGCATGAAGACTTTAAATTTTCATTAAGGCGAGAGAGGAACTTCTGGACTCCACTTGGAAGTAGACACATTGAGGGTGCGTTCTATTCAACTGGGGTAAGAAAGTTTGGTAAAGGAAAATGGAAAGAAATCCAGCATAATTTTTGAGGACATATTTCAGGATAGAACAGAGATTGATCTGAAAGATAAATGGCAAAATATGATGAGATTGCTTGCTGATGGTGTTTGAAGTTGGTCTTTTGCATCTAACACTACAGGAGATGCTTGTTTCATGACGTTTGGCGCTTTAATCTTGGTAATTTCTCCTCTTTTGTTAATATGTAATTGATTGCTCTTGTAGATGGCTTTTGTATAGTATGAAACAAGCATCTTGAGTTGCCTATGACAAACTGCTGCATAGCGACTAGCAAGTAGATAAGCAATATTAGCAATTCAACAAACTCAAAGGCTTAATCTTTAGCCTGTCATGTTATTATGAAAGCTTTTTTTGGCTAATTACATCTAGAGCTTGTAATTATGTGCCCTGAGACTACTAAGGTCATCATCCCAAGTTAAAGCATCTTTAATTTTAGAAGTTTGTTTGCCTAATTGGGTTGACAACAGGAAGCGAAATGTTCTAATTATCCTTAACATGTACACCTGATCATATTTCTCTGGCCTCTTCTCAAGAAAACAGATATGCAACTCAGTATCTGAACAATACATTGGAATTCAGGTGTGATGAAAAGTTCGATTCTTGTGTAAGACAGTTCTTGTTGGGGGGCATGTTTATATTTGATATAAACATATATTGATTATGTTTCAGATGATTAGAAAACATGTTATGTAATTACTTTTTATAAAAATTGCATCTGTTTTTTTTTTTTTCCTTTCAAAATTTCATGTCTATATTGTAACTGTACATGGATCCTTTTTCATGTAACTCAGGTGTGGACCACTAAGATAAGAGCCCTTCTGCGAAGGATCTCTTGGCGCTCCCTTGTTGTCCAAAAATTCTTAAAATGTGGAGTTGCACTTGAAGGTGAAATTTAGCTTCATTTGAGTTATGCATTTTGTCCGTGGTTGCAAAATATCTCAATTGCTCATTTTTTGTACGACACATCGCAAGCTGTAATGAGGGTCAATCAACAAGGACAAAATGTAATATGTGTTTATGTAGCTATTGGCCAAAAAGCATCTTCCCTCTTTCTCTGCCTTTTTGGGTACGAGAAAGGGGCGGGGGCAAAAATAACTGGAATCGTTCCATGCAAGCCAGATTAGTCAACATTTATATGTTTCGATGCAACAAGATATTATTTGTAACAAGTCGTTTTGTTGGTTAACCAATTGGTCACATTTTATTCATGAAATGGGTTGAAAAGAGAAAGATAACTCTGTCTTTTGCAAGAATTTCGGCTCGGCTCGGGAAAGCGCTGGCAACAAAAATCACTACGTTCATCAAGTTCATCCATTAAAAGGATGCAGCTGGACTCTCCCCTTACTCGGGTGGCATAGCCTGTTGCAGAAGCCCCCCTATCCATTTCTTTAGTCTTTAGGGAGCCAAAGCTTGACTTTTAAAATAAGGCTCGCGCAGGGGGCCACGCCTAATTATGGATAAAACTCGTGCTGCTGTGCACCTTTATGAACGTATTGACCAAGGAAAAATCTTTCACTCACTGAGAAGTGAAAACCTGTGACTAGATCATCCTGGAGACGGGTGAGGGTGACAACAGTCACTCTCAAGTTTTCATACTTATCGGCACGGGAGAGTACCTTTGAATGCTTGAATATACATTGCCCTTAGGAATGAGACTACCATATTCCAGAGTCAAAACGATTGCGCTTCCAAGAGAAAATCCAATATTATCTTTATATGAGAGCTTCATATTCACAATAATTATGAATTTAACGTATGAGTCTTTTCACTTTGTTTCACTCCTTTCATTTATACTCTAAGCGCAATTGCTATAATTTATACTTCCTTGACCACTTTATAAGTCACGTTTTTGGACGTCATTGGGTCAGTGCACCGAATTTTGTAAGATGCCTCATGAGGACATGGGAGGTTATATTAAGGACCCCCAGGGTTTGAACGGGCATAAGAGCAGTTTTTACGACCGTTTTCGGGCCATTCCGTGGTTGCACCACAAGATCATAAATAAGTGGTTTAGGGGCAATGCAGAGGGTGCGAAGCACCTGCGATGGATTATAAGTTGTGCAGCACCCCATAGGAAGATTTTCGGCGAAAATATGACCAGACCTAGAGGAGTCCTAAAAAGCCGAAATTCAAGGCTGAGATGCATAATAAGTCGTGTCGCACCTCATAGGAAGGTTTTCGGCGAAAAATATGACCGGCCCCGTAGGAGCCTTAAAACTGTCAAGATTGAAGGCTATTAGTCACAATTTTAGAGGTCCTTGAGACTCGTGCATCAAATGCCGTGAGATACCACGAGGTGACATGAAATTATATATTAAGGACTTCCACGACTTTGAGCTGGCATAAGAACAACTTACAACCGTTTCGGGGAAATTCCGTGGCCGCACGACAAAAATAAATTGGTCGTTTGGTGGCATTCTGGGCAATTCAGATGTGCACTGGGATGCATTATAAGTCGTGTCGCACCCCATAGGAAGGTTTTCAGCGAAAAATATGACGAGGCCCGGAGGAGCCCTAAAACTGTAAAAATTGAAGGCTGTAAGTCACGGTTTTAGACGTCCACGAGACCCGTGCACCGAATGCCGTGGGATGCCTCGAGGGGACATGGGATGGTATATTAAGGACTTCCACAATTTTGAACGGGCGTAAAACAAATTTTACGACCGTTTCGGGCCATTCCGTGGCTGCACCACAAAATCATAAATGGGTGGTTTGATGGCATTTTGGGGCAATTTAGATGGTGCGAAGCACTCTGGATGCATTGTAAGTCATGTCGCACCCCATAGGAAGGGTTTTAGCGAAAAATGTAACCGAACCCGAAGGAGCTCTAAAACGGTGAAAATGAAAGGCTACAAGTCACAATTTTAGACGTCCCCGGAGCGTGCACCAAATGTCGTGGGATGCCACGAGAGGACACAAGATAGTATATCAAAGACTTCCACGACTTTGAACGGGCATACAAAAACGTTTACGACCATTTCGAGGACATTTCGTAACTACACCACAAAATCATAAATGGGTTGTTTATAGGCATTTTAAGGCAATTCACATGGTGCGAAATACCTGGGAGCCATTAGAAGTCGTGCTGCACTCCATAGGAAGGTTTTCGGCCAAAAATATGACCGGGTCCAGAGGAGCCCTAAAATGGTTAAAATTGAAGGCTATAAGTCACGGTTTTAGACGTCCCAAGGGACCCATGCACCGAATGCCGTGGGATTTTTCGAGGGGACATGAAATGGTATATTAAAGACTTCCACAACTTTCAACATGCATAAAAACAACTTTTACGACCATTTCGATGACATTTCGTAACTACACCACAAAATCATAAATAGGTTGTTTACACGTATTTTGGGGCAATTCAGATGGTGCAAAGCACCCGAGATTCATTATAAGTTGTGCCGACCCCATAGAAAAGTTTTCGACGAAAAATATGACCGGGCCCGGAGGAGCCTTAAAACGGTCAAAATTGATGGCTATAAGTCACGGTTTGAGATGTCCTCGGGACGCGTGCACCGAATGCCATGGGATGCCTTGAGGGGACATGCGATGGTATATTAAGGACTTTCACGACTTAGAACGGGCATCAGAACATCTTTTACGACCATTTCGAGGTTATTCCGTAGTTGCACGACAAAATAATAAATGGGTGGTTTGGTGGCATTCTGGGCAATTAATATGGTGCGAATAAGCCAGGATGCATTATAAGTTGCGTCGCACCCATAGAATGGTTTTCGGCCAAAAATATGACGGGGCCCAGAGGAGCCCGAAAACGGTCAAAATTGAAAGCTATGTCACGGTTTTAGACGTCCCCGATACTCGTGCACCGAATGCCGTGGGATGTCTCGAGGGGACATGGGATGGTATATTAAGGCATTCCACGACTTTAAACCGGCATAAGAACAACTTTTACGACCGTTTCGGGGCCATTCCGTGCTAGCACCACAAAATCATAAATGGCTGGTTTGATGGCATTCTGGGGCAATTCAGATGGTGCGAAACACCCAGGATTCATTATAAGTTATGCCGACCCCATAGAAAGGTTTTCGACGAAAAATATGATCGGGCCAGGAGGAGCCCTAAAACGGTCAAAATTGAAGGTTATAAGTCGCGGTTTTAGACGTATCCGGGACGCACGAACCGAATGTCGTGGTATGCCTTGAGGGGACATGGGATGGTATATTAAGGACTTTCACGACTTAGAACGGACATAAGAACATCTTTTACGATCGTTTCGAGGTTATTCCGTAGTTGCACGACAAAATAATAAATTGGTCGTTTGGTGGCATTCTGAGACAATTCAGATGGTGAAAAGCACTCGGGATGCATTATAAGTCGTGTTGCACCCTATAGGAAGGTTTTTGGCGAAAAATCTGACTGGGTCCGGAGCATCCCTAAAGCGGTCAAAATTGAAGGCTATAAGTCACGGTATTAGACGTCTCCAGGACCCGTGCACCGAATGTCGTGGGATGCCTCGAGGGGACATAGGATGGTATATTAAGGATTTTCACGACTTAGAACGGGCCTAAGAACATCTTTTACGACCGTTTCGAGGTTATTCCGTAGTTGCACGACAAACTAATAAATTGGTCGTTTGGTGGCATTCTGGGCAATTCAGATGGTGCGAATCACCCCGGATGCATTATAAGTCGTGCTGCACCCCATAGGAAGGTTTTTGGCGAAAAATATGACTCAGCCCGGATTAGCGATAATACGGTCAAAATTGAAGGCTATAGTCACAGTTTTAGACGTCCCTGGGACCCGTGCACCGAATGTCGTGGGATGCCTTGAGGGGACATGTGATATTATATTAAGGACTTCCATGACTTTGAACGGGGATAAAATAAGTTTTACGACCGTTTCAGGGCCATTTTGTGCCAGCACCACAAAATCATAAATGGGTGGTTTGTTGGCATTGTGGGGAAATTCAGATGATTTGAAGCACCCATGATTCATTATAACTTGTGCCGACCCCATAGGAAGGTTTTCGGTGAAAAATATGACCGGGCCCGGAGGAGCCCTAAAACGGTCAAAATTGAAGTCTATAAGTCACGGTTTTGGACGTCCCCGGAACGCATGCACCGAATGCCGTGGGATGCCTCGAGGGGACACGGGATGGTATATTAAGGATTTTCATGACTTTGAACGGGCATAAGAACATCTTTTACGACCCTTTCGAGGCTATTATGTGGTTGCACCACAAAATCACAAATGGGTGGTTTGATGACATTCTGAGGCAATTCCAATGGTGCGAACCACTTGGGATGCATTATAAGTCCCGCCGCGCCCGATAGAGACGTTTTCGGCGAAAAATATGACCGGACCTGGAGGAGCCCTAAAACGGTAAAAAATGAAGGCTATAAGTCACGATTTTAGACGTCCTCGAACCCGTGCACCAAATGTCGTGGGATGCCTCGAGGGAAATGGGATGGTATATCAAGGACTTCCACGACTTTGAACAGGCATAAGAACACCTTTTATGATCGTTTTGGGGACACTCCGTGGCTACACGACAAAATAATAATTGGGGTGTTTAGTGGCATTTTGGGGTAATTCAGATGGTGCTGATCACTTGTGATGCATTATAAGTCGTGTCGTACCCTATAACAAGGTTTTCGGCAAAAAGTATGATTGATCCCGAAGGAGTCCTAAAACGGTCAAAATTGAAGGTTATAAGTCACGATTTTAGACGTCCCGGGGAACGTGTACAGAATATCATGGGATGCCTCTAGCAGAAATGGGATGGTATATTAAGGACTTGCACGACCTTGAACGGACATAAGAAGAGCTTTTACGATTATTGCGGGGTTATTCAGTGGGTGCACGACAAAATAATTAATGGTTGGTCTGGTGGCATTCTGATGCAATTCATATGGTGCAAAGCACATGGGATGAATTATAAGTCGTGTCGCACTCCATAGGTAGGTTTTCAACGAAAAATAAAATCGGGCCTGTAGGTGTCCTAAAACGGTCAAAATTGAAGGCTATAAGTCATGATTTTAGAAGTCCTCTGGACCCGTGCACCGAATATCGTTGGATGCCTCGAGTGGAAATGGGATGGTATATCAAGGACTTCCATGACTTTTAACGGGCATAAGAACAACCTTTACGACTGTTTTGGGGCCATTACGTGGTTGTACCACACAATCATAAATGGGTGGTTTGGTGGCATTTTGGGGCAATACATATGTTGCAAAGCAACTGGGATGCATTATAAGTCGTGCCGCATCCAAGGGAACGTTTTCAGCGAAAAATATGAGCGGGTCCGGAGGAACCCTAAAATGGTCAAAATTGAAGGTTATAAGTCACAATTTTAGACGTCCCCAGCACCTGTGCACCGCATGCCATGGGATGCCTCAAGGGGACATGAGATGATATATTAAGGACTTCCACTACTTTGAACGGGCATAAGAACAACTTTTACGACCGTTTTAGGGTTATTCCGTGGTTGCACGACAAAATAATAAATTGGTCGTTTGGTGGCATTCTGAGGCAATTCCAATGGTGCAAAACACCCGAGATGCATTGTAAGTCGTGCCGCAACTCATAAGAAGGTTTTCGGCGAAAATATGAGTGGGCCCGGAGGAGGCTTAGAACGGTCAAAATTGAAGGCTATATATAAGTCACGGTTTTAGACGTCCCAGGACCCGTGTACAGAATGTCGTGGGATGCCTCGAGGGGAAATGGTATGGTATATTAAAGACTTCCACGACCTTGAACGGACATAAAAACAACTTTTACGACCGTTTCGGGGTTATTCCGTGGGTGCACGAAAAACTAATTAATGGGTGGTCTGGTGGCATTCTGAGGCAATTCAGATGGTGCGAATCACCCGGGATGCATTATAAGTCGTGTCGCACCCCATAGGAAGGTTTTCGGGGAAAAATATGATTGGGCCCGGAAGAGCCTTTAAACGGTCAAAATTGAAGGTTGTAAGTCACGGTTTTAGATGTCTCCGACACCTGTGCACCGAATGTCGTGGGATTGCTCGAGGGACATGGTATAGTATATTAAGAACTTCCACGACTTTGAACGAACATAAGAACAACTTTTACAACTGTTTTTGGGCCATTATGTGGGTGCACGAGAAAATCATAAATAGGTCGTTTGATGGCCTTCTGGGACAATTCAGATGGTGCGAGGCACCAGGATTCAATATAAGTTGTGCCACACTTTTTAGGAAGGTTTTCGGTAAAAAATGTGAGCGGTCCCGGAGGATTCCTTAAACGGTCAAAATTGAAGGTTATAAGTCACGGTTTTAAACGTCTCCGGGACCTGTGCACCGCATGCCGTGGGATGCTAGAGGGAACATGAGATGGTTTTTTAAGGACTTTCGCTACTTTGAACGAGCATAAGAACAACTTTTACGACCGTTTCGGGGTTATTCTGCAGTTGCACGACAAAATAAAAAATTGGTCGTTTGGTGGCATTCTGATGCAATTTAGATGATGCGAAACACCCGAGATGCATTGTAAGTCGTGTTATAACCCATAGGAAGGTTTCGACGAAAAATATGAGCGGGCCCGGAGAAGCCCTAAAATGGTCAAAATTGAAGGCTACAAGTCACGGTTTTAGTCGTCCTCGGAACCCGTGCACCGAATGTCATGGGATGCCTCAAGGGGAAATGGGATGGTATATCAAGGACTTCCACGACTTTGAACAGGCATAAGAACACCGTTTACGACCGATTTGGGGCCATTCCGCGGGTGCACGATAAAATAATAAATGGGTCATTTGGTTGCATCTGGGGCAATTTAGATGGTGCGAAACACCCGGTATGCATTATAGTTCGTGCCGCTCACCATAAGAAGGTTTTCGGCGAAAAATATGACTAGGCCCGGAGGAGCTGTACAACGGTCAAAATTGAAGGCCAAGTCACGACTTTAGACGTCCCCAGACCCGTGCACTGAATGCTGTGAGATGGCTCGAGGGGACATGGGATGGTATATTAAAAACTCCCACGACTTTGAATGGGCATAAGAACAACTTTTACAACCGTTTCGGAGCCATTTCGTGGCTGCACCACAAAATCATAAATGGGTGGTTTAAGGGCATATTGGGGAAATTCAGATGGTGGGAAGCACCTGGGATGCATTATAATTCGTGCCGCTCCCCATAGGAGGTTTTCGGCGAAAAATATGACTGGGCCCGGAGGACCCTTAAACGGTCAAAATTGAATGCTATAAATCACGTTTTAGACGTCCCCGAGACCCGTGCACCGAATGTCGTGGGATGCCTCAAGATGACATGGGATGGTATATTATGGACTTCCACAACTTTGAATGGGCCTAACA
The DNA here is from genome assembly GCF_026745355.1 of Beta vulgaris subsp. vulgaris. Classification (NCBI taxonomy): domain Eukaryota; kingdom Viridiplantae; phylum Streptophyta; class Magnoliopsida; order Caryophyllales; family Amaranthaceae; genus Beta; species Beta vulgaris. The sequence goes on along the minus strand of NC_079208.1, from coordinate 57,187,702 downwards.
ATAACTTTTACAACCATTTCATGCCACTCCGTGGTTGCACCACAAAATCATAAATTCAGGCACAAATGAAGAAGCTCTCGTTGGGCACTGGTTCGCAGGCAGATTCATAAGGTCAACTTTCGATGGCTGTATCTAGAGATGGCAATGGGTCCCAGACCCGACCCATTTATCAGGGTCTGGGTCCAGAAATTTCAGACCCAATGGATCTGGGTCGGGTTTGGGTCCCTGAGAGCATAAGTCAGGTTTGAGTTCGTGTCCACATATGCTACACCCAGACGCGCCCCACTGACCCATTTACATATTAGAAATTTTTTTTCACCTAAACTCTAAGGTTTTATGAGTTGTGATCTTGTGAACTCGTTAGTATTGTAACTCCATCTAAGACTTGTAACTTTGTAAGTTGTAACCTTTTAATATTTTATGAGTTAATTCTTAAAATTTTGTTTAGAGAATGCATTACTCATGGATACAGGAACCTATATATATTAGGGCGAAATTTTTAATTACATACATTCAAAAATGTGAAGAAAAATCTAGACCCAACGGATCTGGATATGGGTCTGAAAAATCTAGACCCAAAGGATCTGGGGCGGGTCTAAATCTTTGAAAAATAAACGGGTCTGGGTCCAGGTGGACCCTTCCCAGACCCGCCATATTGTCATCCCTAGCTGTATCTTGCGTTCTAGGCATCGTCTATAGGCGTGTGACTTATCGTTGCGAAGATCTTCAAGTCTAGTTTCCAACGCAACTTGAATCACTTCCATCCAATTTGTAGAATTTAAGTTATGATCTAAAGAGTGAACATGTGTCGGTTTTTATCACTTCGGAATTAACGCATTTCTTCGTTTTCAACTCAAATTTACTCTCGAGAGATATGCCGCGATCCTCATGGAAGCTACTTCACTTAATATGATTATAATGAACAAGAGAATAAACCACGAACATAAATTCATCGATCAAAAGCAACCATTCATCAACTCCTTTTACAAGAATTATTCAATTCATCCAAAATAGATAATCCAGGTTAATAGCAACTAAAATGCAGCTATATAAATCAATATGCATTAAAAATGCAACATAAATATGCCTAAAAACTATATATAAAATTGATTTATCAAATTCAGATGGTGCGAAGTGATGTGTTTTAAAATATACCGCAAGTGCACGGTGTCTGTTTAGCAGAAACTGGCAAATACGGGTCGATCCACAGGGAGAGGAGTTCTACAGATTTATGTTCAATTATCTAACTACTTCCAGAGAGGAAAAATAATTGAGGAATTAATAACTAAACTAGAACAAACTAGAACGCAGAAAAATGGAAATTTATCAAATAATTAAAAACCTAGGGCAATCGATCGGTCCACCATGCTTATACCAGTTTAATCAATATAATGAAGTTCAACAACACTTGGATTGAGGTTCGAATAAATGAAGTATTTCGCTAATCCTTGGTCAGGCATTAACAACTCCTAGATTAACATATGCCAGTACGGTCGCTCAACATAATCAAATCTACCTATTGTAATAAGCCTCTAATGAATATGATCTTTCGATTCTAATTCTTATTAGCTAAACATAACTCATGATATTGCGCAATTACATGAATTAAGCAAGTATAACAAATCAATAGGAATTATTCTAATTCAATCCAATTATTGAAGAACATCAAATCACAATAAAAAAGGTATAAACATGGCTTCCCTCTCTAAACCCTAGAAATAGACTACTCACTCATGATGATATTGAAAACGATAAACATAATCAAAGTAAAAGAATTCATGAAATTAAACTAAGTAGAGAAGAATACCAAATGATTGAAGAACGATGGAAAAGGAAATCGACGATCTATATAATCTTCCAATGTAAAAGTTCAACAAAAGTAGAGAGAATAAACTAAGTGTTTGGCCCTAAAAAACGTAGAAAATAAGATAGGTTCCCCGAAAATACTAAAAACCTATTTATACTAAATACAAAACCGGCTAAAAAACCCGAAAAATCGCGTCCTGAGAGTCCGCCCGGTCGACCGGGCGAAATCCGCCCGGTCGGGCGACGGTGATCGCAAACTTACGACGAAGGAAAAATTCCGCCCGGTCAACCGGGCGAAATCCGCCCGGTCGGGCGCGTAAACGATTTTGGCTCTTTTCTCGCCCGGTTGACCGGGCTAATTTGCCTTGCATTGTAGAGAAATTTTGATTTCGCCCGGTCGGGCGGATCCGCCCGGTCGACCGGGCGAAGAAACTGCAATTTTGCGTCAACTTGCGAAGGCTGTATCTCTCAAACCAGAAGTCGGATTTGGGCGTGTGACCTATCATTGGAAAGCCCTTGAAGTCTAGTTTCCAACCCAACTGGAATTTCTTGATTATCAATTTTCTATCAAAAGTTATGATCAAAATAGTGAACAAGTGTCAGTTTTGACACTTCTTTCACCAACTCTTTGCTTCATTCTAACTCGAAATTGTCCCGAAATGATGCATTGTGATCCTTGTGCAAGATATCTTCATCTTCAATGATTAATAGGCTTGATCTTAGGTAATCATAATCAATTTGCATCAAAGTAACCTGAAAATGATCAAAACACGCAAACGGGGAGTAGTAGAGCACAACTTACGTAATTCATTCCATTATACACCTAAATGCTCTAAAAGGAGTTCTAAATGCAATCAAAATGCATCTAAAAACTATATATATATGTGACATATCACGAAGCACACGGGATGCATTATAATTCGTGCCGCACCCTATAGGAAGGTTTTCGGCGAAAAATATGTCTGGGTTAGGAGGAGTCCTAAAACGGTCAAAATTCAAGGCTATAAGTCAAAATTCCATGATCTTGAACGGGTATAAGAACAACTTTTACGATCGTTTCGGGGTTATTATTCTGTGGCTGCACGACAAAATAATTAATGGTTGGTTTGGTTGCATTATGAGGCAATTCAGATGGTGCAAAGCACCCGGGATGCATTATAATTCGTGTCGCACCCCATAGTCACGGTTTTAGAAGGCCTCGGAACCCGTGCACCGAATCTTGTGGGATTCCTTGAGGGGAAATGAGATGGTATATCAAGGACTTCCATGACTTTGAACAGGCATAAAAACAACGTTTACGACCGTTTTGGGCCATTCCGTGGCTGCACGAAAAAATAATAAAAGAGTCGTTTGGTAGCATTCTTGGGCAATTCAGATGGTGCGAAGCACCTGGGATACATTATAAGTCGTGTCGTACCTCATAGGAAAGTTTTCGGCGAAAAATATGACGGGGCCCGGAGGAGCCCTAAAATGGTCAAAATTGATGGCTCTAAGTTACGATTTTAGAAGTCCCCGAGACCCGGTCACGGAATGTTGTGGCATGCCTCTAGGGAAAATGGGATGGTATATTAAAGACTTCCATGGCCTTGAACAGGTATAAGAACAACTTTTACGACTGTTTCAGGGTTATTCTATGGTTGCACGACAAAAATAATTAATGGGTAGTTTGGTTGCATTCTGAGGCAATTCAGATGGTGCGAAGCACCCGAAATGCATTATAAGTCGTGTCGCACCCCATAGAAAGGTTTTCACTTAAAAATATGACTGGACCCAGAGGAGCCCTAAAACAGCCAAAATTAAAGGCTAAGTCACAGTTTTAGACGTCATCGGGACCCGTGCACCGAATGACGTGAGATAGCTCGAGGGGACATGGGATGGTATATTAAGGACTTCCACGACTTTGAACGGACATAAGAACAACTTTTACGACCGTTTCGGGGCCATTCCGTGGCTGCACCACAAAATCATAAATGGGTGGTTTGATGGCATTCTGGGGCAATTCAGATGGTGTGAAACACCCGGGATGCATTATAATTTGTGCCGCACTCGGTAGAAAGGTTTTCGACGAAAAATGTGACTGGGCCCGGAGGAGCCTTAAAACGGTTCAAAATTGAAGGCTATAAGTCAAAGTTTTAGACGTCCCCGACACCCGTGCACCGAATTTCGTGGGATGTCTCGAGAGGACATGGGATGGTATATTAAGGACTTCCACGATTTTGAACGGGTATAAGAACAACTTTTACGACTGTTTCGGGGCCACTCCGTGGTTGCACCACAAAATTTTAAATGGGTGGTTTGGTGGCATTTTGAGGCAATTCAGACAGATCGATCTTAAGAAGATCTAAGTCAATTCATTGAAGGTAATCTAATGGCAGAGAATTCTATTCATTGTTCTTTCGACTGGCTTCCACCTATGCTCCGAGCCAAGGCGAAAAGTGAGGCTATTTAGATTTGAAGAAGGCAGCCAGGGTGTTCGATATCATTTCCTATTGACTTGTAACAGTAAAGCTATAGGGTATCATTCCCTGGAGATTGCGAAACAACAAAAAAGTAAAAGTGGTTACAACATATTAACCGTTAATGCACCTTTCTTACGCTACGCTATTCGAAATTGCGTATATAAAGAGATTCGTCTTGCTTGTGCATTCGAGGTCTAATGAAATTGCCGGATCGAGTTATGACCCTTATCGAGCAGGAACAAGCGGACCTAATTCTATCAGCTGGTACCTTAAGGGACAGGGGAAGAAATTAGTGATGGCCACTAGTGCGGGCTGGGTGGGCCGAGCCACGGGTCGTAGTGGGCTGGGCTGGGATTTCATGGTTTGGGCGGGCTGGTTCATGGGTTGAAAAATCTTGGCCCACACCGATCTCTTATAGATTTTCACGGTTCGCGAAGTGATTCTGGCATTTCGTGGGCTTAGCAGGCCGACATGATTTTTTTTTTTCAAAATTATTAAATCATTGAATTTTTTCATTATTGTTACATAAAACCTTTAAAATGAATTAAAATATATACAATTTTAATGAATAATATCATTATTTTTGAATTTGATTGAATTATAATATAAGTATGCAATTTGGTCAAAATATATACAATTCGATTAAAATATACACAATTTAGTTGAATATTTACTTGGCCTGAACTGGTCCGTTTCATCGATCGAGCTGGACCGGTTTCGTGGTCTGGGCTGAGAGGTTTTAGTAGCAGGATTTAGTGGGATGAGTTGGGCTACAAAAATCTGCCCCACGACCTACCCACCAATTTCACGGTTCGAGTTGAGCTGGATCGGGCTTTTCATGGGCCCAACCCACACGACCCACGAGATAGATTGGACTGGATTGGCTCGCACTATTGGCCATCTCTAGCAAAAATAAAGCAACTCGTGAATGCTTTACCAAACTCGCATACACTTTCATGCAATCAAACTTTTTTGTTAAAACTCTTGATTTTCATTTTCATTTTTGAAACCCGTCATTGTAAAAGGGGGTTGCTAAATGCAACTTTCATTTACCATGTACAACCCATCTAAATTCCAAAATTACCCTTATTCACTCAGAACTCATTTCTTCCTCTTCCTCTCCTCTCTCATCACCCTCTTCCTCTTCGAAGATTTCTGGTTCACGAAATTTCACAAATTCGTCCACCATTATACCCCAAATTCGTTTCCAAGCTCTTCAATCTTTTCGAAAATGTTGGAAAATTGATAAATGACTAGATCTTATACCATTTCGGGTTCAATATCAAGCGAATAAGTTTTTTTAATTTCGTCCAACTTTCTTTCAGAATTTCGAAGGGAATACTGGTATTTCGTGCAAGGTGGCACGAAACAGATCCAATTGTTTCGTGCAGATTGCACGAAACAGAATGTAGTCCACACGAAACAGAATCATCTGTTTCGTATAGTCCACACGAAACAGAATCAATTGTTTCGTGTAATTACACGAAACGGAATCATCTGTTTCGTGTAGTCTACACGAAACAGACATTACGAAAAAAAATTTACAACTTGAATCTGCGAAAAGAAATTCACAACCTGCATCATAATTACGAAAAAAAATTCACAACTTACATCAGATTGAAATTCGATTAGGTCAAAATTATGGTCCATTGAATATCAAATTAAAATTTGTAGATCTTCGATGAAGTTTTTTATATAACAGTTAGAGAGGAGGAGAATATTTTTAGAGAGAAAAAGGGTTTTTTTTAGAAAGAATATGATAATAAGGGTTTTTTGGGTTTTTTTTAAGGCTACGTTAGTAAAGTGAAGCTGCGTTTAGCAACCATGTTGTAAAATAACCATTAAAATATGGACAATATTATCATTAGCTCTATTGGAGTGTTAAAAACTCCGTAATAGCCCTACTAATCATACTAATGCTTACGAGTAGCATATGGGTTTTCACTTGGTCAAGAACCTAAGCATACCTTCAACTACTATGAACACGTTGAAGATATAATTTTTTAGAACTTTTTAAATATCATCACTAAAACAACTAGATTGCCCTCTACATTACGCTCCTATATATAAATGCGACTCCTAAGATTTTCAAAGTGTCGCTTTAACTTTCCAATCTATCTCCAAAAAATATTCGAAATGACAAAATTGCCTTCCATATTGATCTCCTATCAATATCATCCCTCCTTTACAACGATCAAATGTAAAACAAGCACACAAAATCATCACCATGAAGACATGGGACCAAAGATCGTGACTGATACAAAGAGCAAGATCACCCCCACCCCACCAACCAAACTTAACAATGAACAAAGCCAGCCACTCGTACAATGACATCTTATTCACTTCATTTCATTGAAATAAATTTCTTCCAACAAGTTGTTCCTTGATATTTTCATAACTCCATCCAAAATATCTTCCTTACAATTATATAGTCCTTGAACCTTATCTTATTTCATCATACTTGTATCATATCATAAAATCATTTATCTTTTCAAGAGAGAGACAGAGAATGGAGTCTTCAAGCAGGCCAAATAGAAGTGATACACACTTGAGTAAAGAGGAAGAAGAGAAAATAGCCGAAGAAACCAAGGAACATTTTGATGGATTAGCACCAAAACGTCACACTAAGCCTCAAAGAAGCGAGTATTCTTCCAATTATGTTGATGCTAACAACACTGCTACCTTAATCCCGGAATACGTCGAGTTTCAACGGCTTGAAAATGATCCTCAGGTGCTTGATCGTCAAAGTTTTGTCCGAATATAGTTGTCACGTTGCTAGTTTAAATTACACTAATGTATAATGTTTTGGCGGAGAGTATAATGCATACTAGTATTATGATAGTAGTATCATGTATGAAGGAGAGGTGGTAGCTTAGTGGAGTACATCTGAGCTGGTGTTTTCCTGCAGGCTAGTAGCCTAACAGAGATTGGTATTCGTACCAATTATCTTTCCTAATCAAAAAAAATTATGATAGTATCATGTATTATAGTTTTACAAAAAATTTGCCACCTTAATATCTTGTTGTTGTTGTTGTTGCAAACAGGAGGTTAACGATGGAAGCCAAGTGAGTGAGGAGTTTACAGAGACAGATTATTACAAGGATCTAAATTGTGTGGATAAACAACATCACACGGTATGTGACTTTTAGATGGTGCGTTATTTCTATTTGTAACCTATAATTGGAATTTCGGTAATAGATTTTTTTTATCAATTTATTTCGGAATCATCTAGCTCTATAACAAATAGATTTGAAATTTGGATTGAATCAGATTGAATTTCGACTTTCAGAATAAGAAACACCCTAGTTAGTCGTTACATTATGTTCTTTTCCTTTATTCTTTCAGTTGATAAAAGTTTAAAAACTTTGAATGTATATGGTGGATAATATACGTACAAGAGTAAAATAAGTAAAGTGGTCTTATAAAATTCGCTTCCTTGTGTTTTTGTAAAATACTTCCTCCGTTTTAAAATACTCGCTACACTTTCTATTATGGGAAGTTTCACATTACTTGCTACACATCCTTTTTGTCCAATAAACTCTCTCTCTCCTCTCACATGGATCCCGTTTCTTTTTACTCTCTATCTCTTTCTTCTCCAAATATTGCCTAGGAGTCCGTGAATTGAAAAGTGTAGCGAGTAATATGAAACGGAGGAAGTATGACCTTTTGATTTTAGTTTTACTAATAAGTAATTGAGAATTTCAAGAGTCTACATGTATTGAAGATATCGAAAAAACAAAGATGCGATAACATTATGGCACAGAGCGAGTAGTTCTTAGTATTAACTGATAAATATGAACATTTACAGACAGGAAAAGGGTTCATCAAGATGGAAAATGACAATGGGGAAAAATACTACATTTCCCCTGATACAGACCTTACTCATCATGCTTCTAGCAAGGGAAATCCAGCAACTAATGACTGGATACCATCTGCAGATGATCAGGTAACCTCAGAAATTTGAGCCAAACATACCTTATTTCAAGCATATTATTAACTGTTTATTTATAGAGTTCTAAATAGCAGAATTGGAACTGAAAACAGGCCACTCTTGTTTCTGACAAGCCGAACCGAAGCGACAGTTAAGTCGAAGATCAGAACTTATTCATCACTTGAGCTCAAGAAGTTGCTGCTACTAAAGAGTTCTTGTAAAAGATTGAATTAGTATGATTTTCTGATTTAGACAACCACTGTATGAAATAAAAATTCTTAGTATGGCCATTTTTGCTACTAGTTGCAAAATATAAGTGAAAAATTTATTGGCAGACTACCTTCAAGTAGCTCATCATGAGATTTTATTCGCAAGATCTGATAAGTCACATCTGATCAAGGGTCAATTTTGAGGAATTGAGTAAATTTCCATGATACACCTCATTGTGTTAGCTAATATTTTTGATGGAAAATTCACTTTAATTGCAACATTTCTCATATCTGGTAACTTCTTGACTCTATTTTTCTCCTACCATATGAGTTCCACTTTTTTTTATCTACTTTAATCTCTCTCCTCTTTACTTGACTTTCTTAAGTACCAAGGATGTCTTAGCCTAGTGGTTAAGATTGAAGTGTTGTGGACTTTGTACTGCCTTCGTGGCTCCTATGAATAAAAAAAAAACTTGACTTTCTTAAGTTATGCCAAGGGTGATGTTGCAATAATAGTGGAATGGAGGAAACACGTCTCTGTCGCAATTTTGTCCAAATGCAATCTGCCATTAGAATTCTATCATCAAGGGTAATATGGAAAAATCAAGTTAAGTTAATCTTGAAAACAATCTACTCCCCATCTCTCGTCCTCCCCCGGCGTTTTTAAGAAGTTATAATTGGTATTTTAACACTATTAACGTTCGCTACTTTGACCATCATTGGTGTATTATACGTAGAAAAATAATCATTTGAGATCTTAATTGATTCACCTTGCATTGATATTGTATATTTTCAAAATAAACTTTTTATATTTTTACGGATACATAACTAAATATATGAATGCTCAAAAATTTACACGGGTAAGCATGAAAGGAAAAGTGTAACTACCAAATAAGAACATAGCGAGTATTACTTTAGGACGACATAAATTCTAGTATGTATTGAGTCTAGATAGGAGTGACTAGTTAAACAATACCATGGCTATTCTAGTAATATTCTCATCATAGGGAATTGACAAAATTAAATTTATTTCATTCTAGTGTATTGACAAATTATCATCCATTTACCAAGAAACAAAAATGAATCTTCTGATAATTCCATCTAATAATTTCATTAATGTACAACTCAATGTTATGTCCTAAAAATCTTGCTAAGCTGAATCTGCAGGATATAGATCCGTCCCAGCTAGAAGTTATCAGGTAGCAGCTACAGCAAGCAGGAACGAAGGGAGTTGAATAAATTTGATTCAAAGAGCATTGGATACTGATCAAGATCAAGTCAAATAATGCTGTTGCGCCTACAAAATAGGGTTGACAAAGTCATTAAGCAGAAGTGGAGATACTCCTTGATATTAGGAGATCATGGCATCATATTAGGAGATTAGTTATGCAACGTAAACATGTAAAGCAACGTTACAATAAATGTATGGATATAAATAGGAGTAGAAGTATTGGGGAAAGGCAGTTCATTAACATTGCTTACATTAGAACACTTCCATTTACTTTCACAAATATTCACAAGTGTATTTAGTATAAGCTACAAGCTGCTAGCTGCTAGCTATAAGTTGTAATCTTCCTACATAGTGGATTGGTGGACTCAATTCCACCCGCGGTTTTTACCCTCTTCTTGGGGTTTTCCGCGTCACCATTTCTTGGTGTTCTGTTTCTCTTGCATCTCTTTAATTTCGTAGCTAGCATCTTGTTATTGCATCTCCATTAGCTGTAGATCCTCAGCTAAGTTCTGCCTGATCAGAATTTGGCATAAACAGTTTGGCGCCCACCGTGGGGCTCTACAGCTAAACTCTCATCAAAATCCCAAAAGAAACACTTCAACCCAACTTTGAAATGGCTGACGATTCTGCTGAGGCAATGAAAGCGGCTTTGCTGAAGGCTCAGAGGACCTTCACCGCACTCAATCTGAGGCCCAGCAGACCATTGACAGCCTCAGAAAGAGTTGGACTCTGTCAAAAGTAACAAAACACCCAAACAGCGTATCCGGAACATAATTCCTAAAGCGCTTAATCTCGAAGATTCCGAGGCCAGCGAAGGTGAAGATGGAGCAGCTAGATCCGACGATGAAGCAGATGAAGCTGATCCCACAGCCAGGAAAATGGCGCTCCTAGAATCTCAGAACAGGAAAATACTTCGCATGCTGACGAAGCTACCTGGAGCACCTACCCCTGTGGCTGAAGAATCTCCTGATGGCTACGCCCAATCCCCCTTCGTGGAAGAAATCGCAAGAGCCAGGATTCCCAAAAAGATCAACGTGACCCAGCCTCACAAGCTGTATGATGGAGCTGCGGATCCCTATGACCATGTGGCTCAATATAAACAGAAGATGTGGACTCTGTCCATTCCTGAGCATCTGCTAGAAGCCACCATGTGCAAGTCCTTCGGGGCCACCCTATCTGGACCTGCTTTACAATGGCTGATAAGTCTTAAGCCAGGTAGCATTCAAAATTTTGCTGCTTTAATTAACAAGTTTTATATGCAGTTTGCAAGCAGCAGAATCCTAGAGAAGCACACCGGCGACTTGTACCGCATCACCCAGAAAGCCAATGAAGCTGTGAGGCAGTACCTAGATCGATTCAACAAGGAAATGATCTCTGTCAAGAACCTGGATGTTCCCACAGCTATCGAAGCATTCAGGAGAGGACTAACCTATAAATCTAGATTGTATTATGAATTGACCAGGTACCCATGTGGCACATTCGAAGAGGTCAGGGCCAGAGCTATGGCTGAGATACGTGTCGAGGAGACGAGGCGTCCAGGTACGTAAGCGAGCCTAGCTATGATCGGAAATCCCAGAACCAGAAGAAGACTGATTGGCGCCATCACCATATCAGAAGCGCGAAAGTAATAACGTAGCCAGCAAGGCCACAGGTAAACATCTAACATGATTACCCTTCCATTGCTTCCTACTGTTTTAACGTGGATGCAGGAGGCGTAGTAAACGCATTAGAAAAGCTGGGAACCACAGTTAGGTGGCCTCGCAAAACGACAGACCAGACAGCGAGAAGGACACCACCAAGTGGTGTAGCTACCATGGCGACCATGGCCATCGAACAGAAGAATGCAATGCTCTCAAAAAGGAGGTGGCATGGCTGCTCAAGAAGGGCTATCTCGAGCACTTGATGGGAAAAAGGGGCAGCAAGAAGATAAAGCTGGCCCCAGCCAGCAACAGCCTCGTCCGCCACCTGAGCCCCTCACGATAAGGTAATCAATTCTATCTCTGGAGGTTCAGAAATATGTGGACTAACATACTCTGCAGCCAAGAGTTTGCTCGAGAAGGTTCCAAAATGCACCTAGCCCGCTGAGGAGTGCTGAAGAGAAAAAGCTCAGAAGCATGACCATCAGCTTCGACGAAGAAGATGGAGATGAAGAAGCTGATAATCATGACGGCCTCGTCGTGTCTCTCACCGTCAGCAATTGCCTCATGAAGCGAGTCCTGATAGACAATGGCAGCTCAGCTAATATCATTTTCAAAAGTGCTCTAGAAAGCATGGGGCTGCAGGAAGCTGATATCCTCAGGAAAGCAACCGTTCTGTTCGGGTTCAATGGCGAGCCAGCTACAACGCTCGGAGAAATCGTATTGCCACCTATGCAAAAGGAGTCAACCTCCAAACCAGGTTCAATGTGGTAGATTGTCCCTCAGCATACAACATCATAATGGGGACACCATGGATCCACAAAATGCGAGCTGTACCTTCCACCTATCACCAGACTATTAAATTCCCTACCAAGTGGGGAGTACAAGAAATCAGGGGCGATCGCAAGCTGGCTAGGGAATGCTATAGCATATCTCTAAAAGCAAAAAAGGAATCTATCTAGCAATTACAGCAAGGTCCAGCGCCAGCCAAGCCAACAGATCAAGATGTAGATGAAGTGGCGTTGGACCCAGCAAAGCCAGAGCAGACCGTGCAGATTGGGGCATCCCTCCAGCTGAGGAAAGCAGCGATTATTGAATTCTTAAAGAAAAATGTAAGCTGTTTTGCATGGAGCCATGAAGACATGGTAGGCATTGAGCCTGACATCATCACCCATAAGCTAAACGTCGATCCCAACTCAAAGCCCGTGAAGCAGAAAAGAAGGAAGTTTGCTCCAGAAAGAAAATTGATAGTCAACGAGGAGGTGGACAAGCTACTCAAAGCTGGCAAAATCCGAGAAGTCAAATATCCCGATTGGCTAGCTAACGTGGTGGTTGTTGGAAAGAAAAATGGCAAATGGCGGGTGTGCATCGATTTTACAGATCTCAATAAGGCGTGCCCAAAGATCCATTCCCGCTGCCACATATTGATGCATTAGTGGACGCTACAGCTGGCCATGAAAGGCTAACTTCCTAGATGCGTACTCAGGTTACAATCAGATACTAATGGATCCTGCAGACCAAGAAAAGACCGCCTTCATGACTGAAAGAGGCATCTATTGTTACAAGGTAATGCCCTTTGGGCTAAAAAATGCGGGTGCCACCTACCAGCGGCTAGTCAACAAGATGTTCGAGAAGCAGCTGGGGGACACGATGGAAGTCTATATAGATGACATGCTGGTCAAAACAAAGAAAGCAGAGGATCATGTGGACCACCTGCAAGAAACCTTTGAAGTCTTAAAGAAGTATGGGATGAAGCTCAATCCTAGCAAGTGTTCCTTGGTGTCCCAGCAGGCAAGTTTTTGGGCTACATAGTCACCCAGCGAGGAATAGAAGCCAATCCCAGCCAAGTGCAAGCACTAATCAACATCAGTCACCGCGAAACCTGAAAGAGGTCCAGAAGCTGACGGAAGGGTAGCTGCACTGAACAGATTCATATCCAGATCATCCGACAAGTGCCACTTTTTTACAACGTGCTAAAAAAGAATAAAGGATTCAACTGGACAGATGAGCATGAAGCTGCATTGCAGGATCTGAAGGCCTACCTGGCTCAACCTCCCCTCTATCAAAGCCACCACAGGAGAGACTCTCCAGCTGTATCTAGCTGTTAGCAGCAAAGCGGTAAGTGCGGTACTAGCCAGGGAAGCTGAAAATCAACAACTCCCAGTTTATTACGTTAGCAAATCCTTGCTGGATGCTGAAACCAGGTACACATCACTTGAAAAGTTAGTATTAGCTTTATATATGGCATCTCGTAAGTGAGGCACTATTTTGAGTCTCACCCCATTCATGTTATGACTAATTACCCCATCAAAGCAGTATTACGAAAACCTGAGCATTCAGGGAGAATGGCCAAATGGGCCATATCCCTGAGTGCACATGACATTAGGTATCTACCCAGGACAGCTATAAAATCGCAAGCCCTAGCTGACTTTGTGGCAGACTTTAGCCCTGACTTAGCTGCTACCGCTGAAGAAGAAGTGCGCCAGTTAACAAAGTAGGTAAATCAGGCTCATGGCAGCTGTATGTAGATGGATCTTCAAACTTCAGAGGGATGGTCTAGGTATAGTGCTAAAGTCGCCACAAGGGGACATGATAGTACGCGCTATCTGCTGCGATTTTAAAGCTACCAACAATGAAGCTGAATATGAGGCCTTAATAGCAGGTATGACACTAGCACATGATTTAAAAGCTAACAGTTTGCGTGTCTTCAGTGATTCGTTGCTAATAGTAAGCCAGGTAAATGGAGAGTACGCAGCTAAAGATTCTAAAATGGCCTCTTACCTAGAGCTAGCCAAAGACAAAGCCAAGTTATTCGAAGAGTTCAGCATAAACAGATCCCAAGGGACCAGAATACCAAGGCAGACGCCCTAGCTAACCTCGGATCAGCACTCAGAAAATGCGATTTCAAATCAATACCTATAGCCCACCTAGCTGAGCCAGCTATCAGCAAAGAGGTAAACATGGTGCAATCAGATGACAACCAGGCAGGAAGCACAGCTGGACCCAGCCAATCATCGATTTTCTGGAGAGGGGCATCTTGCCAGAAGATAAGCTGGAAGCTAGGAAGCTGCGAATGAAAGCCACAAGATATCATGTTATTTCGGCACTCTATTCAAAAGAGCTTGCGCCAGCTACGATCTATTACAAAGGTGCTTAGACAAAGACCAATGGGAGCCCACCCTCAAGGAATTCCACGAAGGTGAATGTGGGTCTCATGCAGCTGGAAGAAGCTTATCAAACAAAATCCTAGCATACGGGTATTATTGGCCAACCATGCGTGCTGATGCTAAGAAGTATGTGCAAAAATGCGAAAGCTGCCAAAAACACGCAGGCATGACACATCAGCCAGCTGAGATATTGCACCCCACCTTAACACCCTGGCCTTTCATGAGGTGGGGCATGGACATTGTGGGGAAATTGCCTGTAGCTCCAGGGCAAAAAGTTTTCATGTTAGCACTCACGGACTACTTCTCTAAATGGATCGAAGCTGGGGCATTCCAGCAGGTGAGAGATAAAGAAGTAATATCCTTTTTGCATACTAACATTATCTGCAGATTCGGAGTACCCAGCGAAATCATTTGTGATAATGGATCACAATTCATAAGTGACAAGACAAGGCAATTCTGTCACGAATGGAACATCAGCTTGATAACTTCCACACCTAGATATCCGCAAGCTAACGGACAAGCTGAGTCCAGCAATAAAGTAATTATCAATGGCATCAAGAGGCGCCTAAAAGCTAAGAAGGGAAGATGGGTAAGAGCTACCTAAGGTGCTGTGGGCAAACAGAACAACACCAAGAGGCGCCACAGGAAGAACTCCTTTTTCACTTGTGTATGGATGCGAGGCGGTACTACCTGCGGAAGTAGCTGTCCCTACAGCTAGATATGGATTGATGACTCCTGAAGCCAACGACAAAGAGCTTAGCTACGACCTAGATTCCATCGAAGAATTGCGAGATAATGCATTAGTACGAATGGCTGCACAACAACAAATAGTGGCTCGTAGCTTCAACAAGAATGTCAAAGCTAAAGTATTCAAGGTAGGAGATTGGGTTCTAAGGAAAGTTTTCCAGAATACCCAAGAAGTCAATGCGGTAATTAGGGATCAGCTGGGAAGGCCCCTATCTAATCGATCAAGTAGTTGGAAAAGGAGCTTATCGTCTAACTACTAAAGATGGAAAAGCAATACCTAGAAGCTGGAACGCTTCTCACCTTAAGCTATATCATTTCTAACCTGGGGCACCTACCAGGTTACTATCGGGCCAAAGACGCCAGAATCTCTAAAGGCAACCACTGCTTTGCACAAAGCATTGGTCCACCAGGTAAACAACCACTTAATTTGTCTAACGACTTAAGTATTTTATGCTCGTAGCAGCAAGCCATCTAAAGTCCACTTCATACGCAGGTAAACGCAAGGGGTTGCAGCACCCAGGTGGGTAGCTGGAATTTCGAGATCCAGCTGCAAGGTCGTAGCACCAGCATCAAGCAGCTAAGGGTTAGTTCACCCAAACGTAGCTGAGTGGTCGTAGCACCAAGGAAACGGGCCCAACCTAAGTTGAACAACCTTACCCCAGGTAAATATGTTGTTCTAATATCTAAGAACAAAGCATGCATGTAACTTAAGTACTCATCAAAGTATCAATAGCTAAGATCAAAAGGCAAAGACATAAGTTCAAACGATTAAATTGCTGAAAGAAATATGTTCTTACAAAAACACATTCCCCCATAGGCAATGGTAAAAGTATCCAAGCTAATTAAAACTAAATTGTTCCAAAAGAAAAGCTAACGAAAGTATTGAAGAAATTAAGAGATCACGCTGGCGTCATCGCCAGCAACCTTGTCCTTGTCACCAAGAATAACACCCTTCTGGCTGGTTGAGAGAAGGAGGGATTCAGCTGTAGACTTCTCCGATCATTTGTTTTGCCACCTGTAGCTAAAGCTTCCAGAGCAGGTCATAGAATCCAGCTTGAGGAATCTGTCAATGTAGAAATTGACACCCTTGTCATCTAGTTCTTGAACTTAATCAGGAAAGCTAGCTTCGCAGTTTCGATAATTTTTGCTTCAGCTTGGATGTCTAAAGCCCTCTCCTCTGCTTCTCTTACAGCTGCAGCCAGGCGTGCATTTTCCTTCTCCGCCTCAGCTATCTTCTCATCTTTTTCCAGCCTCTCTTTCTCCATCAATTTTTGTTCAGCAGCTAGCTTGCTCTCAGCATCCAACCGGGATTGTTTCTCCCTCTCCAGCTTAGCTTGGTGGCTCAAATTGTCCTTTTGCAGACGAGCCACCTTATCCTGAAGGGTAGCAACAGTCCGCAAGCTGTCCCTGGCAGCTATGCAACTCTGGGAAAGCTGGCGAAGCGATAAAAATCATAAGTATAAGCAGCATTAATCATTTTCTTGATTTAAAGTAGGTCAAAAGATGTTACTAACGTGTAGGGATAGCTGGACAGCATGGTTCAGGATGACCTCAGGGTCCTGTCCCTTTAACCTCTTTTGTGCAGCCGGGAATACGAGCTTGTCAGCTGCAGGCCAGATCCCACCTTCTAGACCTTCTTCAGCTAGAAAGTCAGCAGGAAAGCTCACAAGGACCTCATCCCTAGGAGAATCAGTCGTGATGTCAATGGTGCTTGGGATGGAGGATGAGCGTAGATTCTTGCGAGGAACTCTTTCAATCTGAGACTGCCCAGAAGAAGCAGCTGATCTCTTCCTGTTCTTGAGCCTGTCCATTGCATCCTCGTCGGATAAGTTACTGGATCTTGCTGGAGCTGCGTGAATGAGAAAAATTAGTTGGCCTAATATCTAAGAGTTGTGAGCAAAGTATAATCTGCACCAAAAATCAAAATTACCTGTCGACATCGAGTTAGTGCGAGAAGATGCTCTGGAATCTAAGGGTAGAACCTCGGTAGGAGCTGCGAAGGTGCGTTCCTCAACAGGAAACTTGAGCAATTCAGGTAACCTTTCAGCTTGTTCAGGAATCTGGGAGATAATAGGGCCAAGACCTGCAAGAGAAACAAGGTAAGAACCTAGTTAATTCATTTTTAGAAACAAAGCACAAATGGGACAGTTAGGTACCTTTAGTAGACCAACCCCCAACTAGAGGGCCCCCAGCTTCGCCCAGCGAATCTTTCACTACAAAAAAATACCTAGTTTTCCAAATAGAGTCTGATGCAATTGTACCTTCTATTAATGGGGGGAAGGGAGCCTTAGCCCTAAAAGTGATGAAACCCTTACCCGATTTTCTAACGCTATAGGCAGTCAGTAGTTCGTTTAGAGAGAAAGGATTATGCCATTCTTAGTTAGGGCTTCTAAGGTTAGGCAGGTTTTCCAAAAAGCTGGCATCAGCTGGCCAGGAGGAAAGGTGCAAAACTTCCATGAAAGATCTAGTGAGGGGGGAAAAGGTGTAATTGTATCCTAGGTAAAAAGGGTGCTCGTAATAACAAATGTAATCTTCAGGGCAGGTTTCGGGCCTGCATGTGGGAGTAGGGAGGATAATCTGAGCATTTTCAGGGAAGCCCCCCAGGACCTTAAGCACCTCGATATCTCTCTCAGTGACAGACGAAGCAACGTCATCTATGGCTCTACCCATTAGAAAGGAAGAAAAAATCTACAGAGTTCTTGAGGAAGAAAGAAAGAGAAAGAAGCTTTACCTGAGAAGGAGACGAAGTCGCTAGAAAATAAAGTGAAGTTCAGGAAAAGAGGAGGAGTCCTTTAAATAGGTAGCTCAACGGTAGTTTGGGCTAACGGATAAAAATTTATTGATGCGTGAAAAATTATCTTTTAGCTGTTGATAAGTAATCATTAATCTGATGAATTTTTTCTTTTCCCAAGAAAATTATCTTTTCAGCGGATTAAAGGGATTTATCTTTTAGAGTAAAAGTTATTATCTTCACACGTTTTAATTCCTCAGATTGAAAAATTTTGAAATACCAGTTTGTTTAAATCTTAAGTCCTTTTGCTAACAGTTTGTTTTTGATTGGTAACTTGCGATTTTAACTCAGTTGCGCCTAGGTTGGCATCACAAGTTGGGGCAATTGTTATGTCCTAAAAATTTGCTAAGCTGAATCTGCAGGATATAGCATCCGTCCCAGCTAGAAGTTATCAGGTAGCAGCTACAGCAAGGAAACGAAGGGAGTTGAATAAATTTGATTCAAAGAGCATTGGATACTGATCAAGATCAAGTCAAATAATGCTGTTGCGCCTACAAAATAGGGTTGACAAAGTCATTAAGCAGAAGTGGAGATACTCCTTGATATTAGGAGATCATGGCACTATTAGGAGATTAGTTATGCAACGTAAACATGTAAAGCAACGTTACAATAAATGTATGGATATAAATAGGAGTAGAAGTATTGGGGGAAAGGCAGTTCATAAACATTGCTTACATTAGAACACTTCCATTTACTTTCACAAATATCAACAAGTGTATTTAGTATAAGCTACAAGCTGCTAGCTGCTAGCTATAAGTTGTAATCTTCCTACATAGTGGATTGGTGGACTCAATTCCACCCGCGGTTTTTACCCTCCTCTTGGGATTTTCCGCGTCACCATTTCTTGGTGTCTCTGTTTTCTCTTTGCATCATCTTTTAATTTCGTAGCTAGCATCCCTTGTTATTGCATCTCCATTAGCTGTAGATCCTCAGCTAAGTTCTGCCTGATCAGAATTTGGCATAAACACTCAACAAGAGAGCAACTTCTTCCTATACATGTCAATTAGATACGTCAGTAGATCATACCAGTGTGACATGACATAGCTAAACTCCTGTGATGTACAAGCTAGCTGCAAAGACGATGTCTCGCTTTATAGCGTTCGAAGCAGCTTCCATTTTTTTGTACAAAGCAGAGTTTCCCATAATAGCCGCAGCATTTCTGAATTCTCGACATGTTTCATCAAGTCGGACAATGGTCCTCACTATCAACCCCTCAGGAACATCGGTTAGCTCACATATATCAGCAAACTCTGTGCCCTGCCACCAACATATGTCAGAAGTTCAGCCTCTAAAGGAAGCATGCAATGAAGCATCTAGCAAAAATCTCATCAACAGAATAATATTTACCTTTGCCCATTC
Source organism: Beta vulgaris subsp. vulgaris (assembly GCF_026745355.1). Lineage (NCBI taxonomy): Eukaryota > Viridiplantae > Streptophyta > Magnoliopsida > Caryophyllales > Amaranthaceae > Beta > Beta vulgaris. The sequence goes on along the minus strand of NC_079208.1, from coordinate 57,168,365 downwards.
ATAAACCACTTCAACAAGACCAAACTTGAGATTTTCTCGAGCATACTCCTCAGGGCTTACTGGGAGTTGAAAGTTTGCCTGTAATTCCCCTAGTCTGATAGCAGTATCATATAATCTGCAAAAGGAAGTTTTAATATAAAAATCAATCCAAGGATATAAGAATATACACAGATCAATTTGAGTATTTAAGCAAAAAGATTGTTATAAGGTGTACACTATTATGAGAAGTAAAAAAAAAAAACCCTTAACCAGCAGTAACAGTGTAAGGGACACCTTCCTTTCTTAATCCCATGGAACAACCCTAAAATCAACTCCATTTGACTTATTTATCATATTTTGTGATAATCTTATGTTTCACATTATTTATGATATACTTCCTCTATTTCCTTTTAAGTGCAACACTTTGACTTTTGTACTATTCACACACCTCACTTTGACTGTAATTTTTTACTAGTAATAGAAACAAAAATGATCATATAAAATGATATTGGATTTGTTATAATGAATATTTCCATGATATCAACTTTTTATAACTTTAACAAATACATAATTAGAGATATTAATGGTCAAAGTTGTGCGTCGGCAAGCGTGAAAGTCAAAGTGTTGCACTTATTTAAAAATCAGAGGTTAGTATATTATATGTTGACCACGATCCAAAACAACTTGAACCCAACCCGTTGACCCAAATTGCCAGCTCTATCACAGAGACACATTCTCTCTCTCTCTCCTTCCCATGAACCATCACTCCATGCATCAAATCTGATAAGCCATCCCGCTGAGACCACCCCTTCCTACCCCATCAATCTTGATCTAAACTGGAACCTAATACATACAGGATACAACATAGAAGTATACAAGGTGGTGACTGAATGAGCAAAGAAGATGCTTACTTTTGTACTGCAGCAGATAGCTTGGGTGTTAATGAAGGCTCAGAAGTATTCTTCTGCTGAAAAACAAATGCTGACATTACGGCAACTGCTTCTTCTGGTTCCAGGTCCTCTAACTGATTCTCCAACAAACACTCGGTGCATATAAGTTCCTCTCCAGAGTTCATTTCACAAGCAACACGGCCTTTGATCTGAACTACAAGGTCATCATCTATACAACCAATAGCCTTGAGAACATCTATCTGTATACACAGCAAAAAGAAGAATACAATGAACAGTTGACTTTGTTAACCAAAACTATTTCACAGTTAACCAGTCATACCCGACCCTGAAAGTCAGGCATTTGTTGAAGTGCTTTGTCAGACATTTGAAACTTCAACTCATTGACTTCCTCTCTGTGCTTGAAAATATCCTTAACTAACTTCATATGCTCATCCAATTTTATACATCCATGGCACTTGTTCGCAACCATTTTCTGTAATAGCTTGTTCCATTTGTAGTACGCTTGAACAAGATCCACATCTTTCAGCTTCAGATCTGAATCACAGAGTAACAAACGTAAGGCTCATAATTGCATTGCTGAATGGCTCTTTGTTTCAACGTCAAACCCCCTCCTCTTTAGTATATACCTTTCCCTATCAGGGAATAGGTGAGTGAAAGATCAAACTTCCAGTATCATAAATGATTACAACAGAGTCATACCCTTCAAAGGATCTAACGCTGGAGGATATTTACTCCCACTGGATTTCAGATCAGAAAGCTGCTGAACAGTTTTTGAATAGGCAGCAGCACTAACGTCTTCAAGAAGGCGAACTTGGTCAATCTTTATTTTGCAATTGCAGATGCAAAGAAACTCTTTATTGTCCACTTCTCTAACTTCATAAGTCACACCAGCAGCCACCCCCTGGTAAGGCAATGTAATGTTGATTACACCAGATCCTTTGCGAGAAGTGGCAGCAGAATAATATTCATCATCCAAGGCACGTTTTGACTTAGGCAACACAAAAAAACCTTCATCAGATTTGCTACTTCCTTTCTCAAGGGTTGCACCACTACCAGAGGATGATTGCATTATTGGAGGCAAATCAGGTTTCAGCACCAAAATAATGTACTTCTTAATGCTGGCTGAAGGTGCTTTCACCACCACCCCAAGTAAATGGTCCTGAGACTGTAGATCATAGACAGAGAAAACAGATTAAGCAATGACGCATATATTATAATAGAGAGAACAAAAGCTGCAAAACAACATGAAACTGAAAAGTTAGAGCAGACAATTTCATCATAGATATTGAGACGGGTTTGCTTTCTTGACCCTTTTCTTGGAAGGTCATGTACATTCTTAGCTCAAACACCAAATTTCTAGACATATTAATGTCAGAGCTTTACGAAGTACACGGTATGTAAGAGGACAACAAAGACAAGATTCTAATGAGTTTCAATTTTCAATATACACACAACTTCCATCCGCGATAGCCTCTATTTCCTCAAATATTTACTTGTTTCATTTTGTTCACATATTCTGTTAGTTCATAGCAGAACAGACAGCTGAAGTGGACACCAGACATTACTCTGAGTAGAATGAGAAGATAACAAAGAGCTCACCTCACAGATTAAAAGTATCAAAGAAGACGACAGACAAAAATGAACCTCTAACTGAGACTCCAATTTGTAACAATATAACTAATACACCAGACATTGTATTTGCAGTCACACAAGAGAAATCCAAGCTGAAGGGAAAGAAGCTGTGTTTTCTCACTAAGAACTCACCGTTTGAGATTTAACAACCACCACTCTTCCAGGCACAAGAAATTGATTTGCGACATGAGACTGCATGACACCCTCCGTTATCTGGTTCAGATACATTTCAGCCTCCGCATACATTTCATAATATTCCTCAATAGCTGGTTCACCTTTTATGCATCTACAAAAACAACATATTTTGAAATATAAAGAAAGCTGTTCAAGTTAAAATTCCTGCTCAAGGAAACTGTATCAGGCATTACTGAGAGAGGGAGCAGGCTGGAGAGAGATGTTATTCTCTAATCATCATAATTTCTATCCACATGAGAATCATGTGGGAGCTCAATGGTATAGCTCCTCACCATCCAAGAGGTTGGGATTCGATTCTCATCACCCTCAAGTTTCGGGTATGGTGGTGGATTTCTTCTGGGTACTCCCAGTTGTCATTCTAAATGACCGAACTTTCCTCGTGGGTTGAGATCCAATTATCCCCCCCCCCCCAAACCGCCCATCTTACAGCCATCTATGGCCAGTTAATATATGAATCAAAAAAGAAGAATAACAATAATCTATATCCACATAACCCAATGCAGATAAACTCATTATTCAATAACTATACCTATGTGAATAAGAAGTTAGCAGAGGTGCACCGGAGAATACCACTAAACTTAAGGTGGAAGATGGAGTTCAAGTTCCTTAGCAGAAGGGCCTATTAGAAGTGTAAGAAACACTGGTAAAGGAAGTAGGTAATAATCGTATAAATGATAGTGAATCAAGTTCAAGTTTATGCAAAAGGTCAGGGCGGATACCCATATTAGTGTTTTTCTTTCTCTTTTAGCAACTAACAGCTGGTCAGAAACTCAGAATGTTATCCATGCTCAGAGCTTCATATTTATGAGCTACGACTTGTGAGGCAGTTCACACAATCAAATTATAGAGGTTAGTGATGGCAAAGTTAAAAAGTGCCTGCGTGAAAATAAAAAAATACAAAAAGATAAAAAATAAAAACTTAAAAGAAGTGCAAATTTGGAATTAAACACTATGCCTGATCGAATTCGGATATCTGATTCTCTGATCCAGATCCGGATGTTATCATGTATCTTATTGGTTTAAACAATTACCTTACACATTAAGGTGATACCTGAAAGGTTAAAGAAATATACCTTACAGTTTAAGTTAACTGTACCTTACAGGCTTAACCAATGTGCCTTATGAATCAAGGTGAAGTACCTTAGGATTAAGCAATGTATTACATATCAAGGTAATTTAACTTACAGGTTTAAGCAAAGGACCTTACATATCAAGGTGATGTACCTTATATGTCCAACCAATGTAGCTTATAAATTAAGGTTATAAACATTATCAGTTTAGCCAATATAATTTACTTCCTCCGCTTTTTAATACTTGCAACATTTTCCATTTTAAGAAGTTTCCTATTACTTGCAACGGTTCCATTTTTGGCAATATATTCTTCCTTTCTCCCTCCTAGCACATTTGAGTTCTTTTAATCTCTTTCTATCTCTCTCCTCTAATTGGTCCATATGCACATTTCAAAATTGCAAGTACCAATAAAGGAGGAAGTATATATTAAGGTTATGTATCTTATAGGTTTAACCAATGTACCTTATATATTTATTTTTGAGTGGAAATGTACCTTATAAGCTTATATATTAACCATACCAACTTACACTCTTACGTTCTTTTACCTCCACTTGATTTCTCAATTTCCATGATTATTGGACAAGAAAACCTAGCCTAGTCCATGAAACTAAAGGCAATTTCAAGGTTCTTTCACCAATTGTGGATCATAGGTATGTTGCAGTTTCCAAGCAAAAATTTTATAAGTATGAGTATGCACATACCTAGAATATAGAAAGTGACAAAGGCATGTAAAAAAGATGATCTACAAATCATCATGATTATTAAATTATTAAATGTCATATTCTCAATCGAACGCCTTTAACCTTGGAGATTAAATGACTGCCAGTCAGCACCTCCAGATCAGGCAAGAGCTTGAGTGAAAGCAAGTTTGTAAGTGAAATCCAACTTTTAGAAAGTGTAGGATTCTCAACATGGGAAGAAACATACTCAATTGTTTTTGTGGGCTGTGCAAGCTTTAGCATCAGAAGTTGTTGTTTTTCAGGAAGTTTTTTCTGAGCATGAAATTCAGCAAAGCTTCTCTTTAACATGTCTTCTACCTGCAATTATAAACACCGAAAGTATGAACTCACATTACCAACAGAGGACATGATATAACAGTGGAAAATAAGAAATCAATGATAAATTCTAACAAAATAAACCTTCTTCCATTCGGAAAGTTTTAGACAACGAGGTCCGTATGTATGTTTCTTTACTAACTGGTATATTGATAATCAACACAGGTGAACTTTAATTACACAAAACAATATAGATACGAAATTGGATTCTTTTCAGGACTGGAGTTGCAGTCACCATTGTGGAGGTGCTATGAAAGTCACTATTTTGGGTCATAAATAAACGAAAAATGGACCATCTATAAACAAGAATTTTATACATCCCTGCATGATTAAAGCACTGGTGTAAAAGAACACTTTCTCCTCTTGATTATCTAAAATTTTCATTCTTAATCTGTAAATTACCAACTAAATATCTCATGCACATCATTGCAAATCTGAAATATTTCTATAGTCAATAGTCATACTTGTTATGACCCACCTTCAATTCTTCAACACGGAGTAGATGCAAAATCATAATAAAAGTTAGTCGGAACTGAGATTCAAGTCTGGTGGGATGTCCAACAATGACATGTTTCAAATCTCTTTCTTCCAGAATATCATCACGACACATTATGATAACAGTTCCAAATTTATCGAGCCCTCTTCTGCCTGCCCGGCCAGCCATTTGCGTATATTCACCCGGAATTATCTGTCTATATTCTTTTCCATCAAACTTTCTTAGAGTATCAAAAACCACCTGCAATAAATATTGGAAAGGAATCATCTATTTGATTCTTTTTCGAGAGACTTGTCAAAAGTTAATACAGTTACTCACTGAAAGAAAAACGAACATTTTACTTTCTGACCTGCAAAAATAAAAGTGTACAAGGTAAATACCAGAGAGGGTATGAGCATGCATATTAAAGCTTATGCATCAAGTCACGATATTGCTATTTAGCCAGTGTCCCCCCACTTCTTCAAGGAAAGTGAAAGAATATTACCATGAAGAAATATCATTCACGCAGCATCGTATTACAGGGCTTTGGGAAAATTGTAACCCCTGCATGTGTTTTAACCCTTGCTGCCAAATGCAGTAATAACTATGTCTTTCCGAATAACATAAACATCACTGCATTTGTCTTATTCCCCCTTTTTTCTTTAGGGGGGTGGGGAGTTATTTCGGTGCTTTCATGCTGTCATGCAACAGAGGTTCAGATCAGAAGGGGGGAGAGAGAGAAAGTTAGGAAGAAGAAGATTAGAAAGGAATGGTGGAACGTCAAATTTCTACAAATTGAAAAGTTAACATTCCTTTGTGATCAAAATACCTTGTTGGCAAAAGGGTGCTGCTGTTGGTAAATGTAACTAATAAAATAAAAGGTACTGCCAGATCAGAATATGCAAGTCTGAAGAGGGAAACGAAAAATCAGAAATAAACAGCAAATTCCAGAATGCATGATAATAATAAGTTCAACAAAGCAACTCACCGTTCTGGCAGGAGCGTTAACACCCATAGCAAATGTCTCGGTTGAAAATAAAACCTAAAATAAGGATGGAAATAAAAATTAGGCAACATCAGGCATCAGCCTCCTGCTAAACTAAAATCTCAAGGCCCATATCAAAGTTTGCCGCAATAATACCGAAAGATCATTCAAAACGCTAAAAGATTGGGAAGAGATTCAATTGCGTCCATTTTCAGCTCAAAAAACAATGTGAACATGGGGAAATGGTGGGATAAATTGTAGACAAGAAAATTCTTTGAGCACCAAATATATAGAATACATCAGAACGACAAGAGACCCTCAAAAGAAGCCGGAAAGACCACCCAAAAGGAAAAGAAGAGGACCAAAAAAAGAGCAACTCCAAGTTAAGAAGCCATTGCCCAGGCACAATCTTCAATATTAATTCTCAAGAATAGATTAGTTATTATTTCTGCAAGCTTCGAGATACTCTCATAAAACACACAGAGAAAACACCCCATGTAATATAGTGTGGTTAGATATCCTCTGTTCAGAAATTATAGGCACCTAATAACTTAACAATAATTTTGAACCTATATCTAAACAACATTAACCAAAAACAATCTTTCTAGATATTCATGCACGAATTCTACTCAACCAGCTTGTAGAAGACAACATCGATACAAGGAGTAATCATCAACATCCAATTGAGAAAAGCCTGGCCACAGAACCACCTACCTTGATTACACCACGGCAAAAAAGCATTTCAATAACTTCTTTCACAATCGGGAGAAGCCCAGCATGATGGATACCGATTCCTCTAAGAAGAAGACTTTGAACTCTGAGAATCTGTGAAAAAGTTAAAACACATACAGATACTGAGACGTATCTGAAGTTCTGAACAACGCTATAAAATAACAAAAGTAGAGCTTTATAAACCTGAGGCAGGTTTCTGTCAGACCCCTTCAGCCGTGAAAAAGCTTTGTCACAGAAAACACGGATTTCACTTTTTTCTGAACTACTTGTGAGGTCAATACTTGTCATACTATCAGCCGACCTATCACAACGGTTCTTTGAAAAGCAAAATATGATAACCTAAAAACAAAAAAAAGATCATGGAAAGTAACATCAGGGATTGAGAGAGAATACAAACACAATTATGACAAAAAAAATAGGTCACAAGAACTCAATATGGCAAATAACTGACTGTTTCATATCTCTGAACTCTAATACTCCCCCCACCCCGGTTAAAGACATTGCTTATTGCTAGACCATTGTTCACAATATACTAAACATCTTGACATAATGGAAAACAGCAAAATAAAAGAGGAAAAGGATTTTTAAAGACGCAAGTATCTGCGTCTTTTGTCAACACAATACCACTTACTGGTAAAAGTGAATTTTTTGAAAGTTTGGTGACAAGTTGCAACCATAAAGAAGCATCTGATCTTCTCATGCCCAAATGGGTCTGGCTTCCACTAGTAAAGTTCCCTGAACCTGTCTCATAGAAGCTCCCCGTATTGCGCGACCCAGAATGCTTTTGTCTCCCACGGGAAGAATTATCACGATTCTGAGCATTCGCTCCACCAGAACCTGCTGCAGGACCTGAATGCATTACAGAGCCACTTCTGGCTGTATTCGAATTCTTTTTCTTGTGTGCATCTTTGGCCGCTTTTAGACCTTGAGTTAGAAAAGTGTCGTTCTCACAAATTCTGTAAAGTTCTCCGGAGTAAAACAGGCAGTGCTCCAACGGGACTGGTCTCTTTGAGGTCCTGATATCCAAAACATAAATAAAACATATGTCAAGGAAGCTAAAATGATAATATGGGATACAAGATAGAAAATTCTATGCAATATCTTTCCTAACCAAAGAACATGATAGGATATCCCAGTACCATAAAAAAATTATACCCTATAATATGGTACTCCTTCATTTCAACATATAAGGCACCCATATTATTCTAGGATGAGGTTTGGCAATTAAATCTTCCAGATAGTGTATTGTTTCTGTAATTTTATCACTATATTTGGGAGAAATATAGTCTAAGTTTGTTTGTAAAAATTGTGAGTGCCTTATGTTTTGATACAAAGAATAAATATCACAGAGTAGCTTCTCACCCAGTAACACGGATGGTCTTCTGCTTTGTTCTGCCAATCCAGTCGGCAAATTCTATTGTATTTGGAACCTACAAGATAACACTTGCAAAAAACATCAAAATTCTAAAGGTGCTGAAAAAAAGGGCAACTGTAACAAGTAGTGAATGTGTGTATTCTGACAATACTCCGTTACGTGTATCTACTATCTAAGTTTGCAATATAATCAGCAGAATATCAGATATCAGATAAAAACCTTTTTAATCCTTGGAAAAGAAAAGGATCAATTTCATTTGTGCAATAATATAACGTAACCATCCACACAGATCCAATCACATGGTTGGGTTTGAGATCTCAAAAGTATGCAAGTCATACCACTAACCAATTTACTCTAGTAAAAAGAATGTTTCTGAACATTTAAATGTAGCTAACAACCTTTGCAAAACAAAAACAAAAAAATCAGGGGTCAAAAGGCACAAACAACCAAATATTTTCCCTTCATTCTATATTTGCACTACACTAATTATGGAAACAAACGTAGCATGTAAGTCATTACATAATTCAGCAGTCATCACAAAACAAAATCAGCCATTGTAACACAAAAGACAGTCAACAAACATGTTTCTCAGAGTTCTAAATTTATTAACGTAAAGAGAAACATGATTCCAAAAACATCAGATATCTGATATAGAAGAGTATGTGATGCTATCAGCAATTAGAACTTACAAGCCATACACCAGTGTTCATTATTTCATATGACATAATACAAAGACTTCAAACTCCAAATTTTATTTTTAAAAGTTTCTATACCTCTAATTTGCTCAAAAATTAAGTTGGAAGTTGGAAGTATTGGAAGTGTATTTACTATTACAGGTGAAGTGGGCAATAAAAGATATTAAATATTAGAGAACTTAGAATTTCGCCATATAGATCAATTAGTGATTTAAAAGCTTTAAGTCACGATGAGCATAATCCTTGAAAAATCCTGCAACCACTGCTCCATCAGTGATTGCAACCACAATTCCTATTCAAAATATTGCATGTCACTTAATTTCTTGTCATGAAATTTTTCCCTTCGCATCCAAACTATCATGAAAATTTTATATCTATGAAGCTTTTAGGAAAAAGGTGCACCTAGATGGCTAGATATATAAAGAAAGAAATGGACATGGAATTTAGATGACATCCCACAGAGGCACAGACCCACACCCAAAGATCCCCCTACATGGGTCTTCTAGAAAACCACAATGACTAGGGTAGACATGTAGGGAAAACACAAAAGTTCAGGGTATCCGGTGGCACACGAAAAACTCAAAGCGGGTCTCTGGAAATTTTCCTTCTCAATTTCATTCAATGAGACTTGTATCCAACTGCTTCCCTGTGAGCAATGTACCACTTTTTCAAGTTTGTCTAACACTTACGATAATTCACAGTACCCAAAGCTTCATACGTTTGTGACTTTGTGTATAAGATGGCTATCTTAGTGCACGAATGGCAGACCTTTGCCATCTAGTTAAAGATAGACTAAGAAAAGTAGTGGTGGGAAACACGATCGCACTTAGAAAAGGAACACGATTATACAGACTTCTATTGTATCCATAAAATTAGACTAAGCACTGAATGACTTCAAGACTCTAGAAGGTTTTATAAAACTCGAGTATGAACACCAACTAATTTCTAAAATTCAACGCAATAACAAACATAATCTATCTAATAATGGAGAATCAACTAATAAGTCTGTAACACAAAACATAATCACCCATCACCATATTACCTACCGTAATCCCTATTCAGGATGATCAAATAGCAGGATATAGATAATACTCCAATTCATAGCAAGCACACTAGAAAGGCCGAATAAAATTCTGCAATCAATTATATATCATAATACAATACATGCATGCATTTTATTAATAAAGAAGAAGAAAAGCAGCAACAGTATCGAGCGACAAATAGCACATTTAACAAAATAGTTAATCACACATGTTCTTTAATCTTGCATTATATCTATTTAAATACGAATGCTGCTAAGCAAGCTGATCATCCTGATTGATAAAAAGGATCTTGTGAAACAATACTTACTGTGGCAGAGAGGAGGACAAAATTAATGTGCCGTGGAAGCATTATTATAACTTCTTCCCAGACAACACCTCTTTCGGCATCATTGACATAATGCACTTCATCAAATATGACCTATAACACCAACCATCCAAGTGAAAGAACATAAGCACCTAATGCAGATAAGAAACATTCCTACTTTTGCACAATACCACAAGAAAATATGCCCTCTTACCCATTCTATGTCCCGGATTATATCAGCACCTCTGTACAACATTGACCTCAATATTTCAGTAGTCATGATGAGACAGGAGGCCTCTGGCCTCAAGCTGATATCACCAGTAAGAAGACCTACATCAAATTTCCCACAGAAATCTCTGTATTTCTGATTGCTGATTGTCTTAATTGGAGCTGTGTACACGGCTCTAGTACAATGCTGCACGCAGAACTTAATCAGTGTCGAAACATGGAATATGAAACAGAAGTGACCACAACAAAGTAAAAAACTGCCTGAACTTCACAGATGTATGGGTTGACACATCTAGCACTATCAAAATCATAAAGAAGACAGACCAGAAAAGGAGTTCCTTTCTTCGATAAGAGCAACAGGAGAAAATCCTCGAACAAAGTATTACATACCTTTGACGCCAATGCAAATGCATACTCTGCAACGACTGTCTTTCCAGCTGATGTATGAGCTGCCACAAAAACCGTATCCCCTCGTTCAAGATAGTAGATAGCCTGCAATACAGCAGGAAAGAAAGAAGAAGGCAAGTCACTTAACATCATCCCGAATGCACCTAGATAATATTTATATTGCCGCTCTTGGACCAGCCTAAACTCTACACAAAGCGATGACGCAACATCTATATTGCAGGAGCCAAGAAAAATCACAACATCCACAATATAATATAGCCATACCATAAAATTATCTGAGCCTAAGAGTGAGGTAAGCTACAACAGACAGTAGCACACAAGAAGATGATCCAAAAGTAAAGTCACGGCAGCGTACAGATCTGTCTTTATATTTTCTACAGGCAACCGGCAATATAGTTTTAAAGGCAGAACTCAGAACTGATAGGCAAGCTATTCCTTATACGGAAAGCTTATTGAAGACAAGCTGAAAAGAAAAAGAAGGCCAGACGTGCATTTTTACATATGAATCGAACTCAGCAACACTAAAGTATCCATGAGGACCAGAATTGACAATGAAAACTTTGCCTAAATGCACAAATAGCTTTTCGAAGAAGAGTTGAATAAGCCAAACAAGCGTATTAGAAGAAGAGCTGAAGAGGCCAAAGTAGGATATTAGAAGAAGAGCTGAAGAGGTCAACCAACGTAAGTGATGAATTAAACTCAAATCACAACTGTGTCCATGAGGATCATGACAGATTGAAAATTTCTTGTCTAAACACCCATCATAGTGTCTTTGAATTTCTAGGCCCTTAAATTTTTCTTTCCACAAAGCTCTCCATGGAGCAAGTGTGAGTTCAGGTTCAAAATCAACCAACATGCCACAGATCATCCAAACTCAGCTCTCCTCTTTTTGAGTAAGTTGTAGGGGTCTGGAGCATAAAACACTTTCACTATATTATAAACCACTGGGAGTTGCAATCAGACCTTTCTCCAAAAAAAAAAAGATATGATTCAGGAGATGTCACCCATTATATGGAGAAAATCATTCTCCCAACCCAAATTTAACATATACTCCCTCCGGTCTTTATTAGTTTACCCGTTTATTTTGCACAAAGTTTTACGAGAAACAATGTTGTGGGACATAGAAGGAAAGAGAAACTATTATTTTATGTTAATGTTGAATGTATGTGTGATGGAAAGTTAGTGGTCCCATTCCAAAAATAGAAACAAAAGAAATGGGTAAACTAATAAGGGACATCCCAAAAAGGAATACAGGTAATGTAATAAAGACCGGAGGTCGTATAATATAATTAAAAGTGAGACTGTGGAAAGAACACATGCAAGGGGAGATCTGTAATCCCCAACACGTCACATCATCAAAAGCACAGGTGGAATAAAAGCTAAAGATGTACAGCATATCCTACAATCTGATCAAGTATGCTTAAAATTAACGGAAAACACAAGACTTCTTAAACACCAATTCAATGCTAGAAAACTTGTTTTCACGATGACTGCCAAGTAAAATTACTATACAATATAGAGAACAATGAAAAGAAAAGATGATAGATCATGCAATACCTCCTTCTGGAACCTATCTAGTTCGAATGGAAACTCGAGAGCCATATCAGGAACAAGTTCATGAAAACGATCTGCGATACCATCGTTGCTTTCACGAATAGCCCAAGACTGCAGATAGAATCCTCATTAGAGCAGCATAAATATACAGAGAACTTTATCTGCAATGTAGGAATAGCATTTGAGTTGCAGGTCGATATAGGACAGGCAAAAGGTTACCTCTTTACGCTGTTTGTCACCTTCTTCGTGCTTTACGTCCGCCTTTAAATCCAATGCTGCAGAGTCCACTGACAAAATTTTATCTAATTCCGATAGTTCAACATCTGGAATATCACCTTCGACTTCAACTTCAGTGACTTGTATTTCTGATTCATTGTTATCAGCTTCTGATTCATGACCTTACATAAAAGTAATCCTGTTAGTACATGTGGAGTGGGAAGACCAGAATGAAATCAAACATATCAACACAAAAGAAGAATGGTGAATAGTGGACAGGTGCAACAACACACAACCGCTGAATTTCTCCATGACAGTAATATTGAAGCTCTAAATAATTTAATATGCTATACAATTAAAACAGTACCTTACCTAAAGCCTACAACTAGCAAAAGAGCTCAGATGTATATACAGCAATACCTACATATGTCCATGCAAAGAAGCTGTTTGCCTAAGACCCTAACTCAAAAGGTCAATTGATTGATGGATCAAAATTATACTCCGTAACGAATAATATGTCCAAGACGGTTCTTGAGATACTAGAATTAGCTGTTGTAGCCCGGAGCTAAAAATTGCCCTCATAGTGACTTTCGCACCATTTCTTGACAATGGACATAGGCAGCGGAATGCGGAGACATCAATGGCAAAAGAAAATGCAGCTGAGTGCTTCTATCTATGCCTACATCCCTCTGATGACCCAGATAAAGGACAAAGGCTGAAGAGGATGAGAAGGTATGTCAGATGCGCACACATATGCATACAGAGACAAAAGTTGATAAAGGGAATAGGTTAGTACTTTCTTTCATCCGATACAACGCTTCTCTGTTATCTACTATATGACATGCTATTTACACTCATTCCAAAAAGGTTGTTTAGCAAGAAGATTTAATACGATCATGGAGGCACAAAGCCTAGTAGCACAAAGCTCAGAACTAAAAATTTTGAGTAGATGATTGTAACTTTTAGTTAAATCATCTCTCGTCTATCCCACATAACTAGGTCAAAAAATTCTTTTAAGAATAATAAGGGTCCCCTCTCTTCTACTTCTCTAAAGACAGCTGATATCTCCATCAACAAACCATAAAGTTTGAGACAAGCATTTGAAAAATCACCAAAAGCAAAAGGTTAGACGGTTGTGACAGAAATAATTATGTTCAGAGAGTTTCATTATTTGCTTTTGACAACAAAATTTGGTGCTAGATTTTTTAGTGTATCTCATTTCTAATTTTATTTGCGGCTCCAGCGCTCAACTGATACCCCATCACTTGTAGTCTTTGTATATAAAATGTGTTCTGATTTCCGTTAAACAGTGTGATGCCTTGTCTCTTGTTTATATATTTTATAAATCAGATTTTCCCCAACCCCATTAAATCTTTTTTGAGGTCAGAATAACAGCAATATTTTGATGACAGGCACTCAAATTCAGGCATCTGATACAGCCACTTTGTACTGAGGAAATAAGAGACAGAAATAGCATATGTATATACCATCAGATACATCGTTTTCAGCAATATCATCTTCCCATGCTTTCTTGAACAAGTCATCAAACTGCAGAGACAGTGTACTCTATATATAGAAAGGAAAATGAAGCATCAGTCACATTCGAATGCCATTAAGAAAAACGCTAAGTTTGCTAAGACATATAGTCTCAATTGAATAAAATCAAGTAATTGCACCCCCTTACGCCCCCCCCCCCCAAAAAAAAAAAAGGAAAAAAGGAAAAAAGGAAGAAGAAGGAGACGAGGAAATGAAGCCTACTCAATAGTAAGACCATATCATGAGAACTCTGAAACTCCCAAAACCAATATTCAAAGACAGCACATTGAGCATCAACTGACCTGCTTCTCATCTGATACAGCCTTCGGAGTAACTTGGCACTTAGTCACATTCCATGAAGAAGGATATGCCTAAATTTAGTACATAAAAATAGGTCTTAAAAATAGTAACAATTCCAGCATACAGACTAAGTAAAATAAACAGACTTGTAAGACAATATAATTCTGCATCAACCCCCTTCCCAACAAAAAGAGAGAGAAAAATGATAAAATCTCCTTTGCTACTTTATTATCCCCTATTCCCCTTTAATATTTCTTCATTTTTCCTTCTTGATTTCACATCTTGATCAAAATGTTCTAAAAACCTGATATGCAAGAAAATATTTCTTAAAGTTGTATCATCTAAATGTGTAATTAACTTATCGAACAGTCTGCAATCACCTTACCTTGAGATTGCCCAGATCCATTCCTTGCTTAAAGCTTGGAGGAACTTTCTCAGCCGGACCACCCTCAAGAACCTCACGTATCCAATCACCATTCAAAGCACCATCAGGTACAACCCTTGGCAAAGATTGAGATCCCTCTATCCCACCTGGATGAAAAGGGCGACTGTTAATGCTCCCTCTCACAAAGTCCTTTGCAGGTCCTGTAATTCGTGGGAAAGCACCAGAGTCCTCTGCTCCTGCAATCAGTTCTGATATCTCCAGCTATAGTAGAATGGACAAAAACTTCAATGTTATATTACAAACAACTCAGTATTAACAAAAGCCAAGTGATATACTTCTAGTTAACACCTACAGCATTTTATCAAGGGTCCTCTACTAAATCCAACCAAATTCACGTGATATAATTGAACAAATTTTATATAAAAGGGTAGCTCCCATTCAGGTAGTGGCAGTTGCCATCCAAGTGTCCTCTACTAAATACAGCATTTTACCAAGGGTCCTCTACTAAATACAAATTACATATATATATATATATAAAAAAGAGCAACAAACAAACAAACAAACAAACAAACAAGTAGTGGCAGTTGCCATCCAAGTGTATAGCAGAACTGAGGACACACCTGCACTGATCGAGGCTCCCATTTTCCTTGCTTTGAGCGCCTAAATGGTAGCTCCCATTCAGGAAACACAGCTGTCCGAGGTAATGATGGCTCCACGGGTATTTTGGCCTTACTGAACCAGTCAAAATCCCAGTCCCTTCCAGCTTTTTCAGGAGAAAACTCATCAGGGTCCAATCGCGGTGTTAAATACTTTTCCTCTATAAATTCCTTGATAGATTCGCTTGTTTCCTCAGGAAAGGCAGGTGGCTGAAATAGATAAGAGTTAAAAGCAGTCGTCACGATGAATGTTTTGACATAGTCATTTGGCAGCACATGGGAACCTAAAATTTCCTGAAACGGACTGTTGATGTTGGAGCACAAAGTGAAACACTAACCATCAAAAAATAAAAGGCTCAACAAATAATTCAGCACTACCTCTATAATATATCATTGTCTCACACTCCCTCCCCCTGGTTTGTCATATTAGAAAAACTAGTGTTTTGCAATTAGTGGGTGGAGGAAGAGCATAAAAATTGAGCATGTACAGTTTCTATCATATCCATTCATTGAAATTCTACATAGATAATTAACACTGAACAACTGTTAGTTATGTCCGACAACCTCACCGGTTCTCATGTTCAACAGTTATTCATACCATGACTAACCTTGTTGACAAACTTTTGTTCCCTTTTTCTGTACAACTCGTTCAAATAAGATATACTAATATAACTGCACATTCCACACAATTTAAACTCAAGTGATTGAACTTATATACTTCGTTTACACAAAGAAATCAGCCCCTACAAGTTTCCCATTTTCACCCATTAAAATTTGAAGCTTGGGGGGCAGGGAGACTCCACATTTCGGCCCTGTTTGGCACTAGCATTTTAGGTAGTGGGTAGAGGTTGGACGTGGTTAAACTGCTACTTGATAATTGTGTGAGTGTTTGGTAAGGTAGCGGTTGTAATAGCAGATAGAGGTTGGACTAGAGGTTGATTAGCTTTGGTAGAACGTTACATTATGTAACGTTTCATCCATGTAAATAGCGGTGCAAATACAATCTTCTTGCCTACTGCTATTTCATAAGGTTTGGTTGTTGTTGCTTTTCTTTTTTCTTTTTTTAAATAAAAAAATTCCTTAAAGTTATAGCTCATCACTTGGTGTATGATTTTGTACTCCAATCTTCTACTTAGTTGTAAGCTCTTGTATAATATATGTAATATATATCACCATCATTACTAAAGTCTTATAAATAAATAAATGAATAAATAAATATATTATCATTACGTAAGGGTTATTTACTTCTTTTTCATGTGGTGCTTTTTAAGATGTGAAATATGCACTCCAAGGTCTTATAATAAAAATTCAAAATACTTCTAAAATGACAAAATCTCGCTTTCGTCCGTGTTTATATTGTTTAGTTATATTCTAATATTTTTACCCCATGAAGTCCTAAGGGTCGCATACATTATTTTTCTTATGAAAAATAAGACATAACATTTAAATATAGATTTTAATCAATAAAATTTTTGAAGTCAATTTTATCACTAAATGAATGTTTAATGTTGTCTTTAACAATTCCAACAGCTACTATTACCAAACACTTATACTTTGAATTACTACTTTGACATATAACAGCTACTAGTTGGCAGCTAACAGCTACTCGGATCGCTAACAGCTACAACAACAGCTAACAGCTACAAAAACGCTAGTTTTGCCAAACAGGTTCATGTTAAAAAGAACACTAGCCAAAAAAGCGACCGGTCAAGAAGAATATTAGCTTCTTCTCTAGATTCATATCCCTAACGAGTAAGTACACTCTGAAGGCAATCAAAAAGATGATGCAAACAAGAGCATGTTGCTGCAACAGTAAAATAACACGATTTTATAAATGGCAAGTAACCAGTTGTTAGCATACATACCCCATAAATAAATGGCAAATAACCAGTTGTTAGCATTCATACCCCATAAATAAACATTGTACAAATTACCAAATTAAGTCACCCCAACTGCCGCTCTACATAAACGATACATGAGATTTTCACCTCATTCAATTCTCACGACGCAACAAACCCTCTTCATCAAAATTCATCAATGCAAAATGACAAAATCATCGATTCATTTACAACTATGGTAACTTTCTTCTAAATTTCCGCATACATAAACGATACATGAGATTTTCACCTCATACAGCTCCTCATACCCCATAAATAAACATTCTTCTAAATTTCCGCGTAAACTCAAAATCATATACATTTCAATTCTACACTACACTTATAACTCAATCAAAGCTGCATAACATTATCAATCTATAAACCCTAAACCAAAAACAATTCATAATTCCAAATTCCATTTCTAATTAAAGGTAACAAAGAAAAATCATGACCTTAATTGCTTCAACTAAAACGAAACTGGACAAAAAACAACATAAAAATGAACAAATGAATTCAACTAAAAGAGCGAGAAGAGAACTAACAAGAACGAAATCAGGTAGGTCGCGAAGAGGATTATGGGCCTCAACAGGAGGAAGCGGCTCGATATAAAGATGGCCGCTGTGGCCCGTAAGCCCGACCCGAAATGCCAAATCGTTTCCTACTGGTATTCTATCCATTCATCTCACTCTTTCTTCTTCTTCTAATGGTTTCTCTGTGTTTTTTTTTCTTTCTTTTGATGTGTTCAAGTATACTACTGCTGTAAATCTGTAATGGCTGAAGCTTTTGCTTTTTGGGACCTTGATTTTGGTTTGGCGGGCTCTTTAATGACATAAATTAAACCTTGTTTGTGATTTTTTTTATAACAAAACAAAGGGGTTGTTTGGCAATAAGCCGTTTGCGGTTGGCTGGTGGCGACTGACTCTAAGTATTGGTTATATGTATTGGTTTTTTGAATTAGTTGTTTGCAAAAGTGTGTGCTTAAGGGTGTGTTCGGTAATGGTAGTTTTGGTAATAGTTTTTAGCTGTGAGAGTGGTTGTTAGTTGCGCTGGTAGTTGTTAGTGGTTGGTGTGTAGTTTTTAGGTGTCAGCTGCAAAAGTAGCGGTATAATATATTGATTTTCAGTAAAAAAAAAAGTTTTCAAAGTAGTTGTTTATAATAACTAGTTAAAAACTCAAATGAAACACAACTAAATACTACTCCATAAACTACAATTATAACTTTTGACAAACGTTGCTAAAACACTACTACTTCTATCACTACTTAACCAAACACTTCCTTTTTTTTCAATAAGTCAAAACACTAAACGCTATATCAAAAACTTGTGCCCAATAAACCTTTAAGGGGGCGTTTGGTTCATATAATGGTATGGGTTTGGAATCAGGAATGAAACCAAAGTGGTATGGGTTTGAAACTTAATACCTTGTGTTTGGTTTCATTTAGGATTGAAAAATCTTCGTTTATTTGATACCTAGAGGTAAGGTATGAGCCATACCCACCTCCCCCCATGGGTTTCTAAACCCCATACCTTATGGGTTTGAGGTATGGGTTTAAAATTTAGAAAGAAATTAAACAAACACTAGGTATGGGTTTTGTTCATTCCAAACCCATACCTCATACCTAAAACTAGTGAACCAAACACCCCCTATTATATCATCGATACAAATTGTATGATGATTCTATAATAGCAATTTCTATAAATATGAGTACAAAAGCGTGGTTAGATTGAAGTATATGAAATATCACACAAAGTCAAAGTAGGAAAAACGGAAGATTATATATTGAAGGAAACATTTCAATGTTAGGAAATTAGTTACAATAGTTTTGTATTCAATGTAACTACTCTAAATCAAGATCTTACTATAAAAGCAATCTAAATTATTTGTTTAAATAACTACATTGTTAATTGAGATTTTATTATTTCATATTTTATAAATTAATGATTGGATTAGACAACTAATCAAATTTAAAGCACTCAGATTTCTAATAGTATGAATAATTTTTCATATATCATTGCTTTCCCCTAAGTTCGAAGAACAATTTGATCAAAAGTAACAATGATATTTTAGATCAAATCGTTCATCTATTATCATTAATCTTCCCAAGTTTGAAGAACGGGTTATTTAAAGCACTCAGATTTTTAATGGAAACAAATTGCATGCTAAAAAAAAGGTATAACAAATGAAAATTTATTGTAGCTAGTTATGAGTTGTGACAAAATTCCTCTCAAGATATATTTTATACTCTACACCATCAAATGATAGTGCATCATGAGTGCTGCAAAACTCAAAATTTTCATTTCATGATGCCACCGCCAATCCTGATGAAAATTTAGAGTTGTCGTCATTATATTTTCACCAACAAGTAAAAACCAATATTTTTTATTAAAAGAAAGTCCTTTATTCTGAGACTAGGATGGCTAATATGGCTAAGAATACTCCAATTAGCAAATAGAATAGCAATTAGCAAATAACAGTTAGCAATTGGCAATTCACATTAAGTAGTTAGCAAATACTCCCTCCGTCCCATAATACTTTTGACACTTATGAAAGCACGTATTTTAGATGATAAGTTGTTGTTTTGTTATCAATTGTTATTTTATTGGAAAATAGATGTGGTAGGAGTTTGTAGTTAGTAAAAATAGTATTATTTTACTTAAAGGAGAAAGAATGCGGGCCACGGTTAGAGTTGGTAGATAATATGAGTGTTATTATTTTATTTTGAGGAGAGAGTATGTGTACCAATAGTAAAACGGTAGAATGATTTAATAATATTGGATCATATCTCAAAATAGAAGTGCAAATAGTATTATGAGACAGATAAAAAAGGAAAGTGTAAAAAGTGTTTTGGAACGGATGGAGTAGCAATTAACAAATAGAAACTAGCAAATAACAAAAAAATAATTAGCAATTAGCAGTTAGCAAATACCAATTAGCAAATAGCGATTAACAAATAGCAAATAACAATCAACGATTGCAGTTAGCAATTAACAATTAGCAAATAACAATTAGTAGATAGTAGATAGCAAGTAGCTGTCAGCAATTAGCAGTTAGTAGTTAGCAAATAGCTAGTAATTAGCAAATAACAATCAACAATGAGCAAATAACAATTAACAACAAAAATTAGCAGTTAACAATTAGCAAACAACAACTAAGGGCATGTTCTCCTCAACTTATTTTTAGTGCAATTCAATTCAGTTGCAATCAGTTCAGTTGCAACCAGTTCAGTTCCGCTCCAACTATCATTTCTTAGTTATAATTTAATTTATTTTAGTTAACTTCAGTTCAACTTAATTGCAATAAGATTAATTCGGTTCGATTCAGTTTAGTTGTTTTATGTCGAAAAGAACATGTCCTAGTAGTGCACAACTAGCAATAATATAATAGCAGATAGCAATTAACAATTACAATTAGCAAATAACAAGTATCAATTAACAAATAATAGTTAGCAAATAGCAATTAACAGTTAACAAATAGAAAATAACAGTTAACAGTTAGAAGTTAGCAAACAACACTTAGCAATTTACAAATAGCAGCACTAGTGTTATCTAATGCCTCGTAAACGTTTGTTAGTATTTGTCTTATTATTAAGATTATTTTCTTATTATGATTATAGCATCTCCAATGGCAAGCAACAACCATATGTTGCTTGTCATGCCACATCATCTTTTCAAGCTACATACTACTCCAATGGCAAGCAACAACTAGTTATAGCTTGCATATCATTGGTAATTTAACAAGTGGGTCCCACCACTTTTAAAGCAAGCTATATAGCTTGGTTGAGCAACATTGCTCACCCAAGCTATATTGCTTGTTTTACTCCAATGGTTGGACTACTAGCTAGAAACTTATCTCCAATGGTTGCAAAATAGGACTCGCTTGTAATTCATAAAAGTTTCTAGC
The DNA here is from genome assembly GCF_026745355.1 of Beta vulgaris subsp. vulgaris. Taxonomy (NCBI): domain Eukaryota; kingdom Viridiplantae; phylum Streptophyta; class Magnoliopsida; order Caryophyllales; family Amaranthaceae; genus Beta; species Beta vulgaris. The sequence continues at coordinate 57,146,853 of NC_079208.1, read as the reverse complement.
TAGTAGCCCAACCATTGGAGTAAAACAAGTAATATAGTGTTGAAGCTATGATGTATAGCGCACACCACATGTGAGTGTCCCACATTGATTAGATAAGAGAGATGAGTTCACTTTATAATGCAAAGGGGTTACTCCCCTTATTGCCATATGGTTTTAAGGTTGAATCTCCTTTGTGTTGTGAAGTGGACTATCTCTCCTTGTGATGGGTGCGGCCCAGGCCCATATTTAACATGGTATCAGAGCCAGCGTGACAAAAAGGTCACGAGTTCGAATCTCATCCGCCCCTCCTTTCTCAGTGGAATATTTCGCGCCAGGTATGAGGGAGGCCTGTGTTGCATCCACACTTCAAGCCCAAAGGGCTCTTGCGTGAGGGGGCATGATAGAGTATAAATCTATTCTTGGGGCCTCAACCATCAGCTTAAGCTTTTGGTTGAGTTGGTCCTTTGACATGGTATCAGAGCCAGGCCCACAGAGGGTCCGTTAATTACTCTGGGCCAATTGAAAAAGGGACCTCACATGTGAGGGGGAGTGTTGAAGCTATGATGTACAGCGCACACCACATGTGAGTGTCCCACATTGATTAGATAAGAGAGATGAGTTCACTTTATAATGCAAAGGGGTTACTCCCCTTATTGCCATATGGTTTTAAGTTTGAATCTCCTTTGTGTTGTGAAGTGGACTCTCTCTCCTTGTGATGGGTGCGGCCCAGGCCCATATTTAACATATAGCTTGGGTGAGCAATGTTGTTCAACCAAGCTATATAGCTTGCTTTAAAAGTGGTGGGACCCATTTGTTAAATTACCAATGATATGCAAGAATAAGAGCTTAGTTGGCAAAGTGGGTCGCATTCAAGCTAAAACTAGTTGTTGCTTGCCATTGGAGTAGTATGTAGCTTAAATTTATTGTAGCTTGAAAAAATGACGTGGCATGACAAACAACATATGTGCCTTGTTCAGCTCAATTCAATTTAGTGGACATCGAAAAGGTTTTAAACAAAAGACTCTCGAAATACGAAGAATAAAAAAACCGTAAACGTGTCAAATGGTGATTGATTATGAAAAAGAAAAAAGAAGAAAAAAAAAGAAAAACAAGCGGTCCAAAATAATTAATTTCTTTCTGGATTTGACGTTCGCATCTTCATCCTCTAGAACCTTCCGGCACCTTATAAGCTGTTTCCCCTTTTACAGTTTTCCACACAAAACATTCGAGAAAGAGAGAGAGAAAGAGACAGAGAAAAAAGAGAGATTCATATTACCAGCTTTCGATTGAAAAAAACCGCACCTGAGATATATCGATCAGTTTCGGTGAGTTAATTTTTTGATTTTGATTGATTGTTTCATCAATGTACTCTTAATTTTCCTGGATGATTTTTCAGGTTTCAATATCTCGTTTAGGTTTTGTATCTCGTGATTCTTTAGTCTCATTTTTTATTCTAGTTTTTTTTTTTTTTTTTTGCTTGTTTAGGTTGATTTTGATTGATTGTTTCATCGATAATACTGTTAATTTTCCTGGATAATTTTTCAGGAATCAATTACTCGTTTAGGTTTTGTATCTCGTGATTCTTAAATGTCATGTTTGATTCTGTTCTTTTGTTTGTGTAGTATTTTTTTTTTTGTTTTTTTTTTTTTTTTTTTTAGAATTCGTTCAACTATAGTTTATACCAATACTTTATTCGTTTCTTGATTTATGGATAATTGCATGTTATCATCAGAGAAAGGATAATATGTTTTGTATGTTGTATAGTTTTTTTTTTCCTGATAAATTTTGATTATGAGAATTTTTTTTTTTTCCAGCACTTTTTGTTGTTGTGAAACGTAAGAGAAAGGAAAATATGTTTTGTATGTTGTGTCCCTTTTTTTCCTGATAAATTTTTATGTTGAGATATTTTTCCCCCGCAGTTTTTTTGTTATTATGAAACATAGGAGAAACAATTCATGTATATGAGCTTGGATTACGAGCTTCGGATTAATTAATGTTTTCAAATTGATTCATTTGATTCTGAACTTTTGTTGAGATGGTAAGACTGTAAAATTTTCTTAATATTGAAAAGATTTGAACATGAAGGTGGTAGATTTAGGGTTTGATCTTTGGTAGGATTAATTTAACATATGATTTTGGATAGAAGTATCTAAAGGTTGTTCCTACCTTCAATCGGGTGAAGGAAACATTAAAAGGTGAGTGAGGTTTGTGATGGTATTGACGTATTGTTATTGCTATAGAACTTGCTGACGAGCTTTCATTATTCGCTGTTTTTGTCGAGAAACGGTAGATTGGATACAAGAAGTTAATAGTTAATAGCTGAATCAAAAACTTCATTTAACTAATAGTTTTGAAACGTTGTCCTGAAATATGGATGTCGACTCTGCTTATTTCAGGAACTTTTTTTTCGGTCTTATTATTGGTTGGCTGAACAGAGTATCTCATTGTTGAACCCGATCACTTGTCACCTTGTGGTGGCTCAATTTGCATATATTTGAAACCCCAACAGTTTGCTGGAGTACATCAGTAAATTTTTGTGGTGAAGTATGATCTGAATTCTTTCATAAATTGATTTGCGTGGTGGGGATTTTTGAAGTCTAATTGACTTGTTGAATTTTTTGGTTAGAATTTGAATAACCAATGTGCTTCGTAACAAGATAAAGATTGAGGTATCAAAAATATTTCTTGTATGTGAGCTTTATCTCCTCCTGTCCCGCCCTCCTTGAAGGAGACTTTGGCCAGGTTATGAAACTACGCAAGAGCTTGTTTATACCCCCCCCCACACACACACACACATACGCGGATGCTTGGTTGGTGCTGTCCTAGACTTAATCACTTGCAAACTTACTGTGTTTTACTCTCTTAATGCTTAATTCATATTGTTGTTGCAGATGGCATACTCAAGGGGAGAATCTCGATCACCATCCCCATCCCCATACAGGCGATACGTTCGCTCTGTCTCGAGATCCTTGTCAAGATCCTGGTCATCATCAAGGAGCCGATCAAGGTGATCTTCTTTTACGAAGTGTAGCTTGGTTTCAAATTTTTTCTTGTTGTACCATCTAAGTATTAATTGTTCTTGCAGCCACGGTCCTGATATCTTGTGCTTCTGATGTTGCAGGAGTCGTGAAAGTAGCGTAGAGAATCCTGGAAATAACCTTTATGTGACTGGACTGTCAACACGTGTGACTAAGAGGGAGCTTGAAAAGCATTTCTCAAGTGAGGGAAAGGTGGTACTACATTATTCTGCAAGCTATTTTTTGTAGTTAGATATAGTTGATTTCGGATTTCAGAATTATCTGTTACTATTTTCACTGAGTCTCCATCAATTGATTGACATTTTTAGGTGGAGGATGTTCACCTTGTGACTGATCCATGGACCAAAGAATCACGAGGATTTGGTTTTGTGACCATGTCTTCTCTTCAGGAGGCGGATCGTTGCATCAAGTATTTAGACCGCTCTGTACTTGAAGGGCGTGTCATAACTGTTGAGAAGGTATTAATTTGGTTTGTGCTTTCTTTTTCCCATTTTCTGGCCCTTCCCCCTCAACTGATAAAATAAAACATCAGCGGAGCTTCAGCATTTCGCAAAGATTGGTATTATTTCCGGTACTTTCGTCATTTAAATTTTTGTGGATGTCTTGCTACTATTTAGAGCTTATGGTTGTATGAAGATTGGCATTTGTTCCTGTTGGCACTTTAAGATTGAAACTAGTTTGCTTCTTGTCGCCTGAAGTTTTTGTGGCAGCAACAGGTTAGCTGTGTGTAGCAGCTCTTCTCCAAACTTCAAAAATATCAAATCAATCAAGGAAATCAAATATCAGACTTAAATATCAGAGGGTTGTATGCCCTGCATTTCTCTCTTTGCTGTTGATATTACCTCTGCTATTAACTATTTAATGCTTACATTTTTTGGGTCCTTTTGCCATGTAGTCTTGTTTCCCAAATCTTTAATCTTCTAAGTGAGAATACATGTAGAGTTCCAGCTTTATTAAATGCCAGCTAACAATTGGTCAATCGTCTATTTCAGGCCCGAAGGAGAAGGGGTCGTACACCAACGCCTGGAAAATACCTGGGGCTAAAGACATCTCGCAGTAAGATCCTTCTGTTTGTCTAGAGAGTTTACTATCCTTACCTTTGTAATCTGTTTCCAACTGTTTCTTTTATATATTCTTTTCAGGTCGCCGCCGTTCCCCTACTTATTCACCCTATAGTAGGCGCTCGTCTCGTTATTCATCTGATCGTGAGAGATCATACTCTCCTTATATCAGGCGAGATAGATCATATTCTCCCTACTATAGGCGTCATAGTCGTCGGTCACGCTCGAGGTCCCACACGCCATACCACAGTGGATCACCAATCAGTCGACGTCGCTCGCGCTATGATTATTCTCCTGATGAGCGATACTACAGAAGAAGGCATCAAAGTCGTTCTCAAAGCTATACACCAAGGGGAAGGAGCTATTCTCGTAGTTACTCGCCTAGGCCAAGGAGGAGCTCAAGGAGAAGTTACTCTCGGAGTTTTTCACCTAGGCCGAGGAGAAGCTCAAGGAGAAGTTATTCTCGGAGTTATTCACCTAGGCCAAGGAGAAGCTCCAGGAGAAGTTACTCTAGGAGTTGCTCACCTCGGCCAAAGAAAAGCTTCCGGAGGAGCTACTCCCGCAGCTGCTCACCAAGACTGAGGAAGAGCTCAAGGAGAAGCTGCTCTCGCAGTTTATCAAGAAGCCCGAGAAGGAGTCTCTCCAATTCACCACAGAAGCGCGGACTATCTCCTGATAGTCACTCATCAAGAAGCTATTCAGGGCACAGTGCTCCCTCTAGATCTAGGTCTCTTTCAAAAACTGCTAGTCCTCGGTCTGCTTCACCGTCTACCTAGTCACTAATCTATATCATCTTACTCTTAGTTATATGCCCAAAGTTGGTGTTGTGGCACAAGTTGCTAATAAACTCTTCGCTGTGCTGTAATAGTCTGACTGCATGAATTAGAACCTATGTTTGCGAGTTGCGATCTTGTAGACTGTTTGGAATTGTTCTTGAATGTATTAAATTCGATATGGTCTATGCCCGCGCATACACTGCAATTCTTTTCTGTCTTTTTTTTTCTGTTCCTTTTTGTGTTTTTCAATATTAATCTGACCAGTGAAAAAAAATAATACAATGACCGCCAATATTTATCTCTATATCCACCTATCCAGCAGAGATGCACATGTAGAATTATATGGAATGTACAATGGGAGTAAGCTCGAAACATTCTGATTTTTTCTGATACGCACTTCAATGTGACATGAACACATGATGAACAGGCCTAAACCAGGGATCCATGCAATTAACATATAATGTATGTTATTATACATTGTGGTGTGCCGGATGAATATAGCTTACAGAGCTGAAGCGACTTTGCTCGGTTTATTCAGTAGATCAAGCAAAAAAAATTGGACGACATATCAAAGCAAAAATCTTATACAATGAAACAAGCGTGTAGACGGTAGAAGAATTAGTAAACGAAATTATTTTAGTTCACTTCAGTTTCTGGAGTTATGTATATGTCTATATCTTGGTACACTGTTGCAAAATGCATGGTCTGCTATGTTTCCCACTTGCTGCACTACAAATGTCTTGAGTGGAATCTATGCCTGCAGGGTAATACAGATATTTCATTAACATTGGGGAAAGTAGATAAAAAAAGTGTGATTGCAAAATCAGATATGTACCTTTTTATTTGGCACAGGGCATTCTTCTATGTTCCATATCTCCTTTGCATATTGTGCAATTGTTCGGTCACTGCTGAATTTGCCACTTCCCGCGGTGCTTAATATAGACATCTTCATCCATTTTTTCCGATCTCTGCAGAGAAGAATACTACCTCAGCAAATCTAAGAAGTCGTTCAAACATTGGAAGAAACTAAAGGCACCATGTTTGTGGGGTGGCAACTGCGGCCACTTTGATGTCTAGAAATGCAAGGCTTAGCCAAGAGGTGAAACTCGTGACAAATATCAAGACTAAATATACTTACCAACAGGGATGAGAAGGGAGACTAAATATACTTACCAACAGGGATGAGAAGGGAGACTTAATATACTTACCAACAGGGATGAGAAGGGAGACTTAATATAATTACCAACAGGGACGAGAAGGGTTGTGCATTTGGGGCAAGTTTATTCTACTCTCAAGGCTCTAGTGAGTTAATGGTACCCGAGTTAGTGAGGGTTGTGTAGGCATATGAAGGCGAGCAAATATACGAATTATTCAATAGGTAGGAGGCATTGCACATCTGTTTTCTAGGTTGTATAAAGAGCCACAAAGGGTAGCAACCTCGTACCGCTTCCGTAAGACTTAATCAACTAGCTAGCATCCACAATTTCAAGAAGCTATCATATTTACAACATGTGAAATTAGTGGTTGCATCAGTTGCATATTACAACTTGATAGATTCCATTTTTCTTGGCAAATTTAGACAAATGACCAGGAAGTTAACAAAGTTTTTGAAATGACAAGTACTTGAGATACTTGAGCAATCTTACTTGTATGCTTCATCAACTTTAGCCTGTGCATCCATGTAACTTGGAAAGTCATGACCAACGAGGAAATAGTCTCCACGGCCATAGCCAGAATTGCCTTCAAGAGAATCAAGGAGAGGATTATAGTCATAGCTTCCAAAAGCTCCTGATCTTATATATTGTTTAGCCTCTTCATATCGAGGATCTGGTTTAAACTGCACCGAAAATACCATAAATTCATGTCAAAAACAAGGCATTAAACATGATACTATTCAACTAAGAAGAATATTCAATACGAGTATATATTTTTTGAAGTAAGAATGATATTCATAGAACTTATTTTTCCTTTGTTCTGTATTTGGTAGTATTAAACTTGTGCATCTGAGCAAGATAAAAACTAAAAGCTAAACGTAATTGGTATGGTCTAAAGATGGAAGTCATAAGCAATCATGCTTTGATTCCTCGCAGCTTGCATATAGATAGACTGTACAAAGATCCAGCAAAAAGTTCGAAAAAGTGGGTAGTCTAGATACCAGTCCATTCTCTCTATCCTTGCGAAGCTTTGGTACTTCATCTGCCGTTGCTCCGAAGAGAAAGAAATTCTCTTCTCCAATTTCCTCTCTGATTTCTACATTAGCTCCATCCAATGTTCCTATAATGAGGCATCCATTGAGGGCAAACTTCATGTTACTTGTTCCACTGGCTTCCATGCCAGCAGTACTTATATGCTGTGATAGTTCACTACCAGGAATAAGCATTTCCGCGACAGAAACATTGTAGTTCGGAACAAAAACAACCTGAAATATTATGAAAAAAAGATAATAAGTAAGAGCCTTGAAAAGGTCATCGATAAATGAGGACACACTGACAAAATATATGATCGATTGTGAGATAGAGAGGACATGCTATTTCTGGTAACAAATGGGTTGACACTGCAAATTGCACAAGTCAGGAGAATTAATTCCTCTATCCTACATGTCTCCATATATCTTCACACTGGTTAGGTTTTCTCTTGCAATCTAAGAATTCTCGCCTCGATGGAGAATGTATAAACTTGGATTCTTTTTTTTGGGCCATGCCCTGTTTCAACATGTTATCAACACATTGTAATATTATTTAGTTTCAGCATTACTGCAAAATGTGATAATGCTGTTCACTAAAAAGCATAGGAGAGGCACAACAAATTGTCCCTTCTGTTCTCACCGAGCTTCAGAAAATTTCCATGAAGCTAAGTCTGGATTAGTAAATCAGCAAGCTGGTCACTTAGACAATGATGAATATTTAGTGTTGACTGTCAATTCCTAAAAGTAATGCAGGTGGTTTTAATCAATAGGAGAAATATCAATGAAAAAAGTTGACAGAGATATCAGCAGAAATTCTACATTTAAAGTGCAATCTAAAATAGAGATGGAATTTCTTGTGTTCATTACCTTGAGATAATTGTTGACTTCTGGATCCGTGTTAACCACAGCTCCCACATCAGTTACCAATTTCACTATTCTTTTAGCATTTGTGTATGTTGCAAAGGCCTTTCCACCAATCATGATGGTCCTGGGTGTTGTTTTACTACGATCATCTGGACTCATCTCCTGTCATGAGCAACCTTGCTAAGAATAATTGCATTTAAGAGTTTGCAACCTTAATAACAATGTCATATTAACTAGAGAGCGTATTCATGTAATTGGTATGTTTATCATCATTGCAGTCTGTTCTCACTCTAAAATAGTGACAAAGTGTTCAAAAGCTTAAGTTACAAGAATCTTAGACTGACCAGTTCAGAAGGAGAGATGTAAGAAGACAAGAAGCCCATACCTTCAACTTCTTGTACCTGTAAACTGCACCCAGGATGTTTAATAGTTGTCTTTTGTATTCATGAATTCGCTTGACTTGTATGTCAAAAAGGCTATTTGGATCTATGCATACACCCGTTATTTCATGTATATATTGTGCTAAGCGCTGTTTGTTTGCCATTTTGGCAGAAGCCCACTCAGCTTGGAGATCCTCATTGTCAGCAAACTGTTCACCAATATATGTAATTCAGCATCATATACTGTTGAGTTCAAGTGGTGGTATAAGCAACCCAATATTAAGTAGTAGTGTACTACTTACTTTGCGCAGATTAACAAGGAGATCAAGATTAGTAACCCATTCATCAGTTTCCAACCATTTTGTGATAATGTTACTTAGCTCTGAATTGCAAAACCGGAGCCACCGGCGAGGAGTAATACCATTTGTCTTATTTTGGAACTTGTTAGGCCATATAGAGACATAGTCTGCAAATAACTCTGATGTTAAAATGTCACTGTGCAGCTGTGCCACACCATTCACCTGCAATATCAGACAGAACCAGGTGAAGTCAGTTGGCTTCATCCATATCAACCTAAATTATCTACTTTCTGCCGACTTTTCACAATGTAGATTGGATGATAAAGCTCACCGTATGAGCAGACACCACGCACAGATTTGCCATGCGTACTACTGGTTTTTGAGGATTGTTGTCCAAGATGCACATAGAGTTGACCTTGTCCTCAAGATCATTCCTAGTGGAATGTACCATCTCCACAAACTGTGAAAAAAATAAGAAACCACAAGTAGCATTTTATAATTCAACTCCAGATAAATGTCTCAATTTCCATTAGGAGTTTAGGACACTTGTTAAACTTGTAGTTCGCTGACCAAACACAAATAAATATTCTTTTCGTACTAATCCTTCATGATAAGTCCCTTTTCTCTTTTTTCAAATAAGGATCTATGACATTGTGGTCTAAATTGACAGTTACACAAATATGTAAAAACATCAAAACATGACATGCATAGGCCAATCAATTTCCTGTTTTATAAAGAATAAAGTTGCACGTGCTAGTAGCCCAGTATCACAAAAGAGAAACAAAAAGACCTACCCGCTTGTCAATTTCAGATATAATCTCCATATGACGTGGGAGAAGTTTCCACATTACAGATTGTGACCACTTCTCCAGAGCTTCAGGAAGAACCGTGTGGTTTGTGTAAGCAATAGCCCTGTTTGTAGTCAGCTTCACTGTCATATATAACAGTGTACTTGATATGGAAAAACAACATGACTCAAATAAATTTTGTAAATCACCTGGTTGTCACATCCCAAGCTTCATCCCAGCCAAGCCCTTCATCATCCATAAGCAAACGCATAAGCTCTGGAATTGCAAGTGTGGGGTGTGTATCATTAAGCTGAACCGCAACTTTGCTTGGGAATTTAGACCACTCAAGTGGTGCATTTCCGTCATTCCTCTCTTTAAATCTGAAAATGATGTCCTGTAACAGTAGATAAGAGGTCAAACATACATACCAAAGAAATCACACAAGTACGTGACAAAATTCATGAGTGCCACAAAATGGTATGACAGTAGAGTGACTAGCAAAATTTCACCCCCCCCCCTCCCCCCCCGGTGTACAGCCTTACACTTTTAACTTCACAGGTAATATTGGTTCATCAGAACTGCTTTATCAGACTTTACAGAAGCTCTGGCTATGAAGTTTGAAGTATGCTGCAAAAGACGAGCAGAAATATTGGGCTTATGGACCAATTTCTTATAGACAAATCTTAAGAGCTACTCTCTAGATACCCATTCGATGGAATAGCCCAAAGCTCGCAGTGGAGAATGTCAGCGGGACTCAGTCAAATAGAAATATGGCTGTGCATCACAAGCTTATATGTTGTCTATCAGCATTTTCCGTAGCCACGGCCCACAAGGTTTACATGCAAAGTTGAACATCATATATTAAGGACTAGCAATTTATGCACGCGATGCGTGCCTCATTTTTTTAGAACATAATTTATAACTTTTTTTAGCATAAACAAAGGTAAAATTTGAATATTAGACTTGTTTTTTGGGCTAGCTAATTTTGTTGATTAAGCCTATATCACTTAACCAAACTCGTTTTTTATCATTTATTTTATTTACACTTCCTTTAAGATTTTAAAATTAAAACTGATGAGCGTTAAAAGAATGTTACGCAGATTTTACTAAGTATTTCTTATATTTTTATCAACAAAGTATTTTGTTTTAATTAAATCATTTCACTTTGTTAATTGATTGTATTTTCCTTTTTGATTTACAACTTGATTGTGTATTGATTAATCAAATATTTGATTGATATAATTTTTTTTGTTAATTTTTTGATGCTATATTTGAATTTGATTTTCTTTTCATCTTTTTTTTTTGGTAGAGTAGTTGATTTACTAAGGGACAATTAAGTAAATTTATTGGGGGACACCATAGCTCCCCCATTCCCTTATATAAAGAACGTTAATTACAACACCAATCCTTTTGATTGATTTTATTTGTTTTGGCAAGTTTATGCATGAGATTGGTGTTGATTAGCTGCCATAAGGTTATTTGGTGGAAAATAGGAATGTATAATCTATGTTGTGAGGGGCATTTAAGTATATTCCACGGAGGAACCGTTGCTCCCCCCTTGGCTTATATAATAGAGATAATATGGATGAGGATCAGAAGTGCACATCAATCGATAGAAGAAACCCTAGAGTTAACCTGAAGAGAAGCACTACATAAAAAGAACTGTTGCTTTAGACGCAATAGCTTTCCACTTTCTGTAGCATCTCCAGGATAGAGAACAGCACAAATCTGAGAATGAAAAAATGAAACATTAAACTTTAAATTATGCAATTTTATATGAGTACAGCTACAAAATCCTGCACAGTATTGATGCAACTCACCTGCTGGGCTCCGGAATGAAGTTGGACAGAAGATTCATATTGTCCATCATTAAATTGAAACAGATTGAAGTCCTCAGCACAAGCTTTTGCTTCCCAAAGACGAAGACTGATAGTGTTCTTGGTCTTGTAACCTGGGATGGGAACATCATATGCCAAAGCCTGAATAACCTCCCCATCAACCCATTTTCGTCTGAAATGCACAAGAGAAAGCTCATGTATGAGGACAAGGAACAAATAGAAAGATGAAAGTAATGACACTGAGTTGATTCAGCAGGTGACCATGATAGGATGAAGTTCGGGTTGCTAATAATGAATGGATTTGTATACCCACCAAACATTTATATTAATATGGGATGAACATTTTGAAGAGACACTTACGATCCATCAGGATTGACTTGAACATGACCAAAAAATCTGACAGGATACACAACATCATGCCTGACAATCTCCCAAGGACTGAACTTCTGCAAAATGTAGATGATAGGACCTCTCAAACTAGTTTCATAATATCTTTCTAGGGTAAAAGAAAAAGTTTCATGACATATAATAGGTTTAGATAGAACCTCAAGCCAATCTTCAGCGGACTCGGCTTGGCCCTCCTTGGTAATCTGCTGCTTGAAAAGGCCATATCTATATCTTAAACCATATCCCCACGCAGGAAGATTCAACGTAGCCATGGAATCCAGAAAGCAGGAAGCAAGTCTCCCCAGGCCACCATTTCCTAGAGCTGCATCTTTTTCCTGAAAAGACCATTGCTATTAGCTCAGTATGCTAGTTGCGTTAGTATTGAACGTAACAAAAAACGACCATAAATATTTCAGAATAACATTTTTCCAATGCAACTTAGCAATGGTTATCAGCATCATTGTTGAATGGAAAATTAAGATTTTCAGAATCCAAATGTTGGGTGATCGAGCAGAGATAGAATAAATATCAGACCTGGCAAACATATGTTGCAGAAGTGCAGTAATCAGGGAAGCACATGAAGACAGCAGGGAGACATAAATAGGCACCACTGACTCGGCACATTTAACAGTAGGAATTACAATAATATTATGGGTCTTTGTAACTCTATGATTAGACCAACATTTGTCCATCTAATTACCTGCTCAACAATTTCCTCAAGCTGATGTCCAAGTTTATTCAGAGCATCCGCATAAGCATCTTGGATGTTCAAGTTTCCAACAGCATTTGTCAAAGCTCGTCCTTGCAGATACTCCATGGATAAATAGTATGTCTGCTTTGGATTAGCCTTGTGAAAGTGTAAATAGGTCTCATTCCATTGCTGCAGAGATTGATTCAAGTATATAAAAGGCACGTCAGTCAGCTAGATGTATGTCTACAAGTAACCCTAACCCAAATGGCTATACATAAGCCCCTCTTTGCCTTTCAATATCTGCCAAGAAATGGAGCCAAATACTTCAATATTTTATTGTACCTCTAAGAACAACTGAAGCCTAATAGCGTACTGGTGTCGAAGAGAACATATCCATTTTCCTTCCCAGGTAATCATGAACTTGTATCGAGTACAAAGAGAATCCTAAGCCCCAACTCCCGTACTTTAATATTGCTAATTCATGCTATCACATACCATTAGGCATTACCATAGTTCACAAAATAAGGCTTCTGTCTATTCATGGGCAGGAATTCAGGAGTAGGTTAAAGTGTATGCAACCCCACAATCAACTTTTTGAATATGATATGCTCTCAAGTACTATTTGTTAGCAATAATTATTCTCCACGGACAAATATAAGGAACAGATGTAACATCTCCAAAATGCAAGCTAATAATCTTTCTACCAATAAATTGATAGCATGAATGCTAATAATTTGGAACCTGAATAAGACGATCTCGAACACTCTCAGCAGTGGCATAAAAAGCCTGTTCTGGCTCAAACTTCAGAGGGGAGAAATGAGGGCTGAACTGAGCGTGGTAGTTGATGTTGGATGCAATTTCAGTTGGTTCCTCAGACAAAGGATGTGCTTCAGCTGGAAATTCCGAAGAAATCTCATGCTTTGACACACCATTGGACTTCTCCGTCCCCATTAGCAGCAGTTAGATGCTCCTACAAACAATTGACTCTACATGAAATCTCATACAAACCAGATATTATTTTAATAAATCAACTATTCTCTGATTATCAATGATGAAGACCAAGGGATTTTTCTTGAAAGGAAGCAAGCGACATCTGAATTAAACTTGGAGGTGAAAGTCTTATCACTCATCAAATTACAAGAAAAGGTCTGAAATTTTTGCTTGAATTCAAAAAAAATTGTGACAAACAAATTTTTAGATGAGATGAAGTAATTTAAACGAGAAATATTGCAAGATTAAATTATCTCAAGTCTAGGCTCTCTTGGCATAATGTGAAGCTTGCACCATTCACTTCAAAGATGGTTCGTGTTCACCAGTATCAAATTTGAATCTCCGTGAGATAATGTATCTTATATTTTTTCTCTAATGCAAGCGACCAGAGCATCTAAATGATCTAATATAAGCACTCGCAAGTTAAGTCGCAACATCAACTCCTTTGGAACCAAAGGAACCATTTTGCAAAAAAATTGACGAAAACTTCGCATTATTATGTGATAACTCATGCCTAGGACTAACAAGAAAAGAAGACCGCCTAAATTCGAGATTATTCTTAGCAATTTTTCCGTAACACAAAAACAACTACTATACTAAACAAAAATCAAAAATAGTGTGATATGAACTTATGAAGTACAAAATACAAATAAAAGCTCCTAAAATTCCAGCTTCATCAGCAAAAATCGGCTACCTTATGTAGTACTTACATAGATTGGAAGCTAACTTTTCGATTTATGCAATTCATCACATATACATATATAATGTCGCAACACTATAAATTCTTACATCATAAACTAAAATGAAAAATATTATTAATTGCAATTTACTACATTTTCTTTATCGTGCAAAATTTTACTACATAAACAGAACTGAAACACTATAATATATTCTACAAATACGCAGATGAACAAAAATTAACTACTACAACAATAATCAAATTAATCAAAAATTCACAATAATTAAAGGAGAAAAGAAACTTACAAGTAATTCCACAGAAAATCAAGCACCAAGCGATGAGAAGATGATAAACAAAACCTAAAAACAAGTAAGAAGAAGCATTATTTATCAAGAAATTGTGAAAAAAGTAGCAATTTGCAGAGATATTTTTGAATAATTTAGAGAGCGATAGAAAAGGAATATGCGAAAGAAAGTTGACGAAAATGACAGGAGAAATAGCAGACAAACTGAAATTTTTTGGCAGAATTTGATTGAATTTTAGAAATGAAAGTGAGAAAATTTACAATAAATCGCACGAATTTGATGGACTTCTTTTCGCTAACTTCCGAATTTTGATTGCTTCAAAGCTCTACCGTTGGTTCAATTCACGAGAATTGATTGAAGAGAGAGAAATTGAGAGTGTGTGAGAGAGAGAGTGGAGTAAACTGAGAATCAGAAAATGTATATACTGATATGATTTTTTTAAGGAAAAATGGATGAAAATACCCCCAACTTTGGCCGGTCCGCTTTTAATACTCCCAACTATGACTTATTTTTAAATACCCCCAACTATGGGGTGGTACGCCAAAAATACCCCGGTGACCTATTACCACCGGAAGAACTGGTAAAAAAAGGCACGTGCCTTAGGCGTGCCTAAAATTACCTGGTTAATGGACCAACTGTCCATATTTAATTTTTGACCGTTATTTTCTCCATTAAAATCCCACCCCCACACATCTCTCCTCATCTCCCTGCTCACATCTCTCCTCATCTCTCTACTCCTCTCTCTACTCATATCTCTTCCTGCGTTCTTCAATGGCGTCGAACACCACAACTGGCTCTTCTTCTTACAGGTCTAGGTCCACAAGGTCGAAAAGTGGTGGTCAGATGGTGTGTTATCATCAACAAATTGCGCCCATTAGGGTTGTTAGGGTTGAAGGGCCAACAAAAGGCAAACGGTTTTATGGCTGCGCTTATTGGCCTGTAAGTATTTGAATTTTGTGGATTTTGTATTTAATTAGGTTTGCATACTTAATTTTTTTGTTTAATTTTGGCAGGCAACCTGTGGGTTCTTCAAATGGGCAGATGAGTTGGATGATGTGGGTGAACTCCAACATGGGATATTTGTAAGGGATGGGTTTATTCAAGAACTTGAAGATCAGAATATTTTGCTGAGAGAGAAAATAAAGAAGTTGAAAATGAAGCAGGAAAAGTTGGTGGATGAAGTTGAGGAAATGGGTATTGCCACAACTGAAACTCTGTATGAGTTGAAATCCAACACCACTGAGAAGAAGTTGTTGTTTGTGTTCATGTCTTGGGTTTTTTTTGCAATTATGTTCTTGTTGAAGTAATGTATGTGGAGTTGTAGGAGAAGGCAGTTTTTTGGTTGGGTAGGAAGGTGTAATGTATGTGAAGTTGGGGTAGAATTTTGGTTGGGGTAAAGTTTAAGTTGTGTGTTGCTGGTCTTTTGGCCCTTTTTGTGTAATAGACAGCAAAGACAATGATGTAAGTTTTTGAATGATCTTGAAATCAACATGAATTCTATTGGAATCTTGTATGTCAACTATTTTTGCTTTTCTGCTACTTCACAGTGTTGAGGAAATACAAATAACCAAAAGCACAACTTAGCTAATAAGCAATACAAATAACCAAATATGTCATTAAGAGATATAAGTTCAATACACAACCATAAACAAAGATGAAAAGCAGTGTTGTGGGATACAAGACAATTTTAACTAAGTTTGAACCTCAAAACAGAAGTCAAAACATGGGATACAACAATTTTAACTTCCTAAATTGAGATGTGTTGTGGTGCTTGAAGCTTGACTTCCTTGAGTTAATTCAGCTTGACTTCTTATTTGGGAAACCACTCTTGGTCCACCACTCTGTCCAGGAGCCTAATTGTCAGTTCAGGTAAGGTTAGTTAAGGTGGCATAATATCTCAATACAATGAAAATGAAAGCAGTTGTCAAAAACTCACATTGATTAGAGTGTTGCCATGACCATCAAAAAGGACACCAACTCCCTGTGGCATCTGCACAGACACAAATATACTTAGTTCAGGTAGGGTTAGTTAATGTAGGTTTATTTAAGGACAAATGTTGATGAACTCACCCTTTTTTTTGGAGCAGTGTTTTCTTTCTTCCTTTTCCAACCACCCTGCCATTTTTACCAATCCTTGATGGTTGTGCAGTGGTTTCATGGTGTGAAGGAGGAGGGGCATAACTGGCAGTGTTTATTGGTTGAGTGCTGTCTTTCCTAGGTCTGCCACATGGCTTTTTGGTACTGGCTCCACTGCCTTACCCTTGTCAGGGCATGTTCTTTTGTTGTGCCCCTGTGTTCTTGCACACACTACAGGACATCTCCACTCCATGCTTAGTCAATTTGCCACTTTTTTAGGGTCTTCATGAGGATCTTTGATCCTGTTCTTCCTTGGCCTGCCTGGACCAATCTTAATGGGAGGAGGGTCCAAAGGCATGTCCACTTTAGCCAATGTCTCTCTCCAGTCAATGGACTTACTCCCCCACAGTACATCTTCAGGTAAGCTTCTCTTTTATAGCATTCATCAACATAGTCTTCAGCTTCATGGTGGAGGAAGAAAATACAAGCAACCCATGACAACAGGGCACACCACTTAAATCCCATTTTCTGCAAGTACAAGATTTTTTTTCCAGATCACAGTTAAGGTGTCCATTTTGTGAGCTACTTGAAATAAGTAGCACTAGATGGCAGTGGGTGCAATTTGCTGCCTCATCTTTCTCCTTTTCTAGCCTACTTTGTATCCTGGACAAATCTTAGCTGTACTCTTCTCCATCTGCTGCCTTTTAGTAACCATCCTTTGCATTAAAGCAGTCCTAATATCCTCAAGCATGAAAATAATGTGTTTTGCTCTAGCATGTATAATATACCCATTAAAAGTTTCAGCCATGTTATTAACAATGACATCACATTTTGTATGTGTCTTAACAATGTGCTCTACAAAACACCTTAGGATTATACTTCTTGAATGCAACAACAGATTCAGGGTTTACCTTCTCCATTTCTGTCAGAGCATCTCCCAAATCAGCCTCATTGTAGGACTTTGCTGCTTTCCAAAACAGCAGCTTCATTTCATCACCCTTGTATGTCTTATGCCAATGGGCATACACATGCCTAGCACGTGTCTGTGCTCTGCTTGTGGGAAGATTTTAGCAACACCTCCTAATATAGCCTGTTAAATAAGTAGGATACATGTTAGCCATACATAATACAACTACTAATACTATTATTTAATATAGATGAGCTGGATAATATTTCAAAACATACCTGAGCCTCATCTGAAATCAGGGTTAAATCTGACCCATTTCCACCATAGTACTTTCTTCAGCTCATAAAAGAACCACTCCCAACTGGCAGTGTTCTCACCTTCCACCACTGCCCATGCCAGTGGTACATCTGATCATTGGAGTCTCTACCCACTGCTGAAAGTAGCATCCCTCCTAGAAATGTCTTGATGAAACACCCATCAACACATAACACCTTCCTCCCACCAGCTAACCAGCCATGTAAAATTCCATTAAAACAGACAAAAAACCTCTGGAAAACAGGAGGAAACACAGCCTTGCTTGGGTCAGTAGTTATCTTGAAAATGCTCTGTGGATTTGCTTGTATAAGAGCTCTAAATAACTACCTAATTTACCATAATGCTCCTTCATGCTGCCATGTAGCTTCCTATGAGCATGAACCTTAACTTTGTAGGCATAATCCCTCTTAACAAGCACTTTGTAGGCCCTCCTAATTGTTTCCACAATCTCCTTTGCAGGCCAATGGGGTCTTGTTTTGAAAACCTCTAAGAACTGGGTTGCAACCCAGGAAGATTTCATCTGTCTGTTGAGCTCCATGTTCCTATTACAACTATGTTCCTCCACAACTGATTTAACCACAAAGCTAGCCCTCCTACTGTCCCAGCTAGCATACAACCTAAAAGGGCATTTATCAACACATTTAACACCCAACCTCTGCTGCCTATTCTTGTGACTGACACTAATGGTCAAATTCCTACCCTGTGCAATAGCAAATCTCACAACAGCATCCCTAAATTTCTCCCTATTTTCAAACCTGATCCCCACCTTCCAAACTAGTTTACTGAAATCTGTGCTCTCATCAACAACTGGAACCCTCACCCTCCTCTTCCTAGATAGGATTTCATCTTGTTCATCTTCATCTGGGTGTGATTTTCATCCTCTGAAGCTTCATACTCACTGAGAAACTCCTTGTCAGCATCACCTGTTGGATCAGTTTGTTGTCCTTCCCCTTGATTACATAATTCCAGTAGCAGCATCTCTTTGTAACTGATTTGCTATGCCAATGATTTTTTCATTCCACCACTCACTCTCTTTCTTGACTCCCAATACTCATCATCACTGGTGTCATCCCCTACTCCATCAAGTTGCTCCACAAGACACTCAGGAATCTCAAAATCATCATTACTGCCTCACCATCTTCATTCAATTCAATATGCTCTTCCTCTAATTCACCTTCTTCAAATTCACTATCACTTTCATCATCTGTGGGATAATATTGTGGATCTTTGGTGCACTCATCATCTGTCTCATAGTCATCTAAATCATCTATTACTGCCTCACCTTCTTCATTCAATTCAATATGCTCTTCCTCTAATTCACCTTCTTCAAATTCACTATCACTTTCATCATCTGTGGGATAATATTGTGGATCTTTGGTGCACTCATCATCTGTCTCATAGCCATCTAACAACTGTCTCCAGGTCAGGGGGCTGTCAGGTCTGTCATCATACCATAGATGGTAATCAGAGGGTTCTGTACTTGGTTGTGTACTAGGTTCAGTTTGTGTCCTATGTTCAGTTTCTGTATTAGGTTCAGGTGTAGTCAAAGGAGTAGATGAGGGAGTGTTAATAAATGGAGGAGGATCAGTAGGTGCAGATTTTTTGGAGTTTTCTGGTGGAGGTTCTAACTGTTGTGAGGTGGAAAGATGTGCAGCTGAACTTTCTCCTTTGCTGAAGTTTCCCACCCTTTTTGGCCCACCTTTAGGCCTCCTAGGAGTCAATTTATTGGGCCTAATTTGTTGGGTGTTTGTGGGCTCAGTTTCTGGTCCAGCACTACTACACTTAGGCATTCCACTGGGTTGTGATCCACCCTCTAACAACAACACAACATCAGGAACATCAACTACATGGACCACATAGCAGTCAATACATCTGCTTTTAAGTACAAGATCAATCATCACCCTCACTTCATCATCAAATTTAACCCTTCTCAAACCTTCTTCAAAACTACTACTACCAGGTACAAGGTAGTATATTTCATCAACCTTTGAGTAGTTTCCACACTTCTCTGCTAATTCCTCCAAATAAAACCAACATAACTCATCTGCGTCTACAGGGAATGTTCTTGCTTCACCCCAACATATTGTGTTACTCCTAAACTATTCTTAGTAAAAGTCCCACCATGCCAAAACTTAACAGTAACTATGGTGTCATCAGTAATGGTTTTTTTCATGGTACCTAATGTAATGCATGATAAATTATCAATAGAATTACAATAAACAACAACAACACAAGCAGAATAACCAATTTACACCAAATACAAACCAATTTACCCTAAATTTAACAAATTAAAACGGAAAAGAAAAAATCCAAAATTGAAGAACAAAGATGAAGATTTACCTCTCTGGCAGACTTAGGTGGCAGAATTTTCCCCCAAAGATCAAAACTTGTGTGTTGATGATAAATCTCCTAACTTGTTCAGCAGATGAATAGATGGAGTACAGTAACTGTTCTTCATGTACTGAGTTTCGAAAATTACGCATTAATGGGGTAGGTAAAGCAAAGGGAGGGAAATGGGTTCTTTTTACCCAAACAGCAGGTCACAGGTGAAAGCGGGGTATTTTTGGCGTACCACCCCCATAGTTGGGGGTATTTAAAAATAAGTCATAGTTGGGAGTATTAAAAGCGGACCGGCCAAAGTTGGGGGTATTTTCATCCATTTTTCCTTTTTTTAAAGATATCTTCTGAGAAGAGACACGTGGAGAGCTTGTGAAAGAGCGCGCTAAACGATAATTATTTGAGTGAAATAGGAACAAGGAAAGCGCATATTGGATCCTGCACCCGGCAATATAGGAGGCTTCCTGCCCATGGATCAAAATGGGTAAAAAAAAAAAAGTCGTAGTCAGCCGTTGTCTTCCTTGTGGGTTTTGAGGAGAAAAAGTATAAAAGTAATACTATATCCGTTTCATATTAATAGTTACACTTTTACTTTTGACACTATTCACAAATTTTCCTTTGACTATCATTTGTGAGTTATGGTTAAGAGAATATATAGTCATGTGGAGTCTTGTTTGATTCGTTTGATATGTAGTTTTAGAATATCGACTTTTTATATTTTTTACAAATACAAAGTTAGAGATATAAAGGCTCAAAGTAGTGCATCGGCATGCTTGAAAAGTGTAAGTGTAACTATTAATTTGAAACGGAGGTAGTATTAGTTTGTTAGAAGAGAGAAGCCAAAAAATTGATGTCCAATTCTTTATGATGGACTAAAAAAAGGAGCAAGGAAAGAACTGGAGGAGAGATAAAATATGGTGGGGTAGGTGGAAGAGTGATGAACTAATAAAATAATTAATTATCAGAAACTATATAATAATTATTGGTTGTGCTCTTAGATAGATTGAATATAAATTTATTGTGTACATAAACTGACTTTATTATACAAAAACTGACTACATTAGAAAAAATGACTATATCCTATGAAAACTACACAAATTATTATAATAGACGGTCTAATTTTAATATAAAATTAGACAATGCAAACCTACGTTCTCCTAAGAAGCCCATTCAATTTCTCTCTAACCTAACACTATTTTTAGGTATCTTGCACCATCCTAGTCGTCCATTCTCTTCTCCTTCTTTTATCTCCCTTCTAAATTTCGAATCAGAACAAACAATTTTTAAAAATAGTCCGTCAGTCTTACAAAATGGATTAAGCTAGTCACTAAATGGATTAAATCAGTCACTAAATGAATTAAAGAATGTTATTAATTAATAGATTAAACTGGTCACTAAATAGATTAAAATGGTCACTAAATAGATTAAAGTAGTCACTATATTAAGAAATATGATCTATTCTCTTCTTAATATTGGGCTTGGGCCGCGCCTACTTTTAAATTAAAAGTAGACGGTCTCTTACAAGACCAACTGTGAAAACTAAATGTCTGAAAAATTAAGTATATCATACAAAAACTGACTATATAAAGGTGATTATATCATATAAAAACTCATATCAAATGAAAACCAACTGTCTTAAATGAAAACTGACTATATCTATGATTTTCGGTGCACAATTAGTTATTGTGAATCCGGTCCATTCAAGTTATTTTGAAAAACAGTAAAGGCGTGCATCATTAAAGGGGACAAAATATTAAAAGAAAACCGTGTTCATTTAGAAGAGTATAAAAATATAGAACTTCTTAATTAGATTAAAAAATCACTTTTGTAATTTTTGATATTGAAATATGGCTCTGAGTTATTAAAATATCGATTTAAAATTAATTTGATTTTCAAAATTGATTCAACTGAACTGAACTGAACTGATTGGAGCTGAACTGAACTGAAAATAAGTTGGGGAAAACAAGCCCAAGTATATTGTACATTTGATATTAATAATTGACCATTATGTGAATTGTAAAAGAATACATACAATTTGATGTTGTCTACCATAATGCTAAATAGTTTTTGGTGATTTGGTTTAGACAATTTTTGATTATCATTTACCACTATTTCGAGTTGTTTATCTTGTGCATTGTGTAAGTATGCATTTCATGCTCCCTTCAATTCTATGTTTTATTCTTATATTGACTTTTTGTTCTCTAAAATTTCTAGAATAGAAAAACTAAAAGAAACAGAGAAATTAGTATTTATTGAATATTGTGTTTTATATAAATAACATACGTTCAGTCCTAGTTATTGTTAGGAAGGGGAAAACAATTTGAAAGGTGAAAGTACAGTTGCGGCACAATTCGAATCGTGCAAAGTTAACAGGCCTCATGCTGCATCATGTCGAGTTTGAAATAAGCCAAGAGAAAATCATGTCGTGTCAAGTTCGTGTTAAAATCTAAAGAGTAATTTAAACACAATATATCCCACAGGCCACATGTCATATCGACAATAATCTAAGAAATGGGTCGACCCATCATACTCTATACCAGGCTCGAGTCAAAATTAAATGGTCTATAGTAGGCTAAACCACCCTCATGCCGGCCAGGCCCATCACTCAAGTCACGAAAAGGGCAAAAGGAAAACAGAAAAGAAAAGAAGAGACAATTTCCACCAAGGTTGGTGTTCAATAACGGTAACTTCCTTAGCTACATTTAAATTATAAGATCCGAAAAAAGAACACTCTAACGGCTAATCTTTGTATACAACTCTCTCTCTATCTCTCTAGATTCTTCCAATTCAACCTTCATTTCAACAAGTTGACGAAATTTCCCATCAAATCTTCACACATTAATACAAATCTTCATTTTTTAGGATCCAATTTTGTGAATGGCAAGTTTAGCATCACCCCTTGTTCAAATTAGCCAAACCCCAGAATCAGATAAACGTTTTTGGAGCAATTTACATGAAAGAGTTGAATCTCTTCTAGAAACTCGAAAATCTGATATACCCACCTCTTCAAATTCTTCACCATTGACAGTAAGTTATTATTCATAGTTTCAATTTTGTGTATTTTTTTCTGTATTCATTTTGTAAATTGTTATGTGTTTTTTGGAACAGAGTGATAATAATGCAGCATCTAAGAAATTGAAGGCGGATTCTTTGCTTTTGATGAGAGGTTTTGATTCTATTGCTACTTCACTCTTTCATCTTACTGCCAATATCGAAACTGCTCTTCAGGTACCTTCTATACCCATATCCCGCGTCTTTATTTTACCTCAAGTACCTGTGTGGGATCCTCGACATAAGTGTGGACACTTTGTCACTTTATTTAGGCTAAAATGACCGAGTTGAACACTTGGACATGTACCTGTGTTCGACATGGGTACCTAAGTCGGAGTAACATCGTGTTGATTCATTAAGTTATGAATGATAACTTGAAACTCACATTGTTATAGGGAGCGAGAGAGCTAGGAACACCATCAGCAGTGACAGAGATAACCCACAGTAGCTGTAACGATACGACGGAAACAGTGGATGATGATAATGTAGAGGAAAAGTTGGTTAAGGATGAAGAGAGAAAAGGGGTGAAGAGAAAGCTTGAAGCTCAAGATTGTTCCAACTCTACTGAAGAAGATTCTGATTCTGACAACAAAAAGAAGCACAAGCACCAAACAGATATGAACCACCTAAACAAAGTTAAAAATGTACTAGATATTTTCCCTTGTTTGTTTGCATTTCTTTAAATTTGCCAGTTTAAGTCTTCTTCAATTTTTTTTCCTGGTGTATATGTGCCACTAAGCGCATTGATGTAGATGGGATTTGATCGAGTTCTTAGACTTTACCAATTAAGCGAGATGACATCCTCAGTTTTAAGTCTACTTGTGTCAGTATTAATAATGAACTGATTTTGTGCATTATTGTCTGTCTTCCAGCTCGCAGTAGCAATGGCAGCGAAATCGGCCTCAGTTGCCAGGGAACTAAAATCAGTAAAATCTGATATGAGTTTTCTGCAAGAGAGGTGTGCTCTGCTGGAGGAGGAAAACCAAAGACTTAGAGATGGATTTGGTAAAGGAGTTAGACCTGATGATGATGATTTGGTAAATTACCAACTACTTGTATTTTGCTGTCAAATACTTGTATTTTTAATGGAGGGATTGTAATGTGTTGTTTCTTGTGTAATAGGTGAGACTTCAATTTGAGGCACTACTTGCTGAGAAATCAAGACTAGCAACTGAGAACGCAAATTTAACGAGGGAAAACCAGTGCCTTCGACAACTTGTCGAGTATCATCAGTTTGCCTCTGAAGATTTGTCTGCCTCGTATGAACAAGCGCTTATCCAAGGGCTTTGTTTAGACTTCTCGTCGCCAAAAGCCGAATGTGCTGACAATCTGCAAGATCCTCAAACTCCTACAACACCAAGAGAGAATTTCGAGTTTGGAGAACAAGAGCTGCTGAAAGATTGATCTTCAGATGTACCAATTGAAGTTTATTCTTATGTTTAATTTCCTGCACCCTATGCCCTGTAACATGTACTACTTTCTGGTAAGGATGTAAATTCAAAAGGTTGTCCTCTGACCTTCTTAAAATTTTCTTAAAGAACCATGGTATTAGACTAGTACTTGCATTTCGAAATATAAACACAAACACGTCGGTTTGGTAGTGAGTTTCAGCAGAGTTCTTCAGAATAAAGCACAAAATGAGCTCTAAGCATAAGTTAATGAACTTAAAAGAAAGGGCTTCAAATTTACAGTTTATTTAGAATAGGTGTATGGCTATTTCACTAAATTTTGTCCCATGAGTCTAATGGTGAGGACGTTTCGTGACTATGCATTGGGACCTAACGACACTCGTATATCTTGCCCCACCAACCAAACGAGAAATGCTATGCATCTAACTGTAAGATTGCGAATTGGTAAAATGATGGCTTTCAAATTTTGTGCATTTATAGAACCTCCTCACATACTCATTCCAAAATTTAGATATCAAGATGTTGAAAGCCAAATAGTCTCAACAACAACTACTACTACTACTGGAAGCGGCCATCTTCTCAAAATTTCAACATATATCAAGCGGTACCATTAGATTACATTTCAAATCAAATCATCTATACATCAAAAAAATTATAGCTGCTCAAATTGAACCTTTCTGCAAGCAGCAATAGATAGACTACAGTATATACTAGAAGCTGAGAGCTCAAAAAATTTACATAAGATCACGTCATGCATCAACGTTTCGACCAGACACCCTATTACAATTTGACTAAGCAGACATAAAAGAGTAGGTCTCTCCTTCAATCCCCAAAGATTCTTGGCGTATCTTTCTTGCTTCACTTGCATGTAAATCAACCGATCTATGGGAGGCAGAGTAATTTAACTGAGTTCCCTCTTTGAATTCCTTCCTAATATCCCATAAAGTCTCAACACAATCCTTCATTGCTGGTCTGGAATTTCTAACAGGTCCAGTGCATTTTTGGGCGAGTGATAGAATCTTCTCAATTACCTTGATGGACGCTGGACTTCTGTGCAGCCTAGGATCCATCACCAACACCGGCATACCTTCTCTTAGTTTGTTCATTGCCTGAACAAAGACAATATCTTAGCATCTTTATTTCATCACATGAAGTAAGTGAAAGATAATTAATATACTGAATCAAAGAAGTTGAGTTTATATCTTTTGCTTTTATCATAAAGCCATTGTGATGGGTTCATGTGAAATTCGAGTGAAGTGCAACAGCTCATATGCACATTCAGGGGCATAGACTATTGATCAGTTCTCATATCTAGTGATGCATGAATTTAGCTAGATAGAAGTCAGATTTATTTTGATTCAAGCTGCATTAACCAGATGAATGTGATATTGTGGGTGACCCATAAAAGGAGCTTGGATAAAGAAGGAAAATAAGTTTTAGAACCTGAGAGGCTAGTTATTTTTGCATTCCTATTCAAGAATCATGTTACTCCCTCCATGCCTAAATAATATGCCATGTTTTTATTTCAGGAAGGTCCCAAAATACTGAGCCACTTGTAATATTTAGTAAGTAAAACTATTAACCTGCCCAAAGTACCTTCAATGAAACCTTTAAACTAAAAACTCGAATGAAAGACTACAAGTGAACATCGTAGGATGCAGAGACAGATATTTATAGTACTATTATTCCTTCATAATTCTGTTATTTAGTGCAAATATAGAAGCACTATCTTTAAATGATTGACAGTACACAAGAGGAGTCGAAATATAGCAGAGCCAAGAGATTTGCACGATGACATCAAAACTCTACTGTGTTGGGTTCTGTTTATTATGTTTGCATAAGTCACTTAAAGCAAGGAAGTTCTAAGAGGTGATTAAGAGACTCACCCATCTTGTGGTTACTCTCTCTTTGACCCCTTTAAAAGGTTCAATTGGATTTCTTCCTGTCACCAGTTCCACGAGTAATACACCAAAGGAGTAGACATCGCTTTTTTCAGTCAACTGGTAGGACTTCATATATTCAGGATCCAAGTATCCAGCTGTCCCTTTGATCTGAGTTGAGATGTGGGTAACATCTTGACCATCAGGTACCATTCGTGCAAGCCCAAAGTCTGTTACTTTAGCTCGAAATTTCTCTGTGATGAGAATGTTTGATGCTTTTATGTCTCTATGGATGATGGGAGGATCTGTGAATTACAGGAGCAACATACAAAAGGAATTAATCCAGTAAGCACTCAGGCGATAGATAAAGCCAAAGAGATTGGATGACAGACAGTGGTACTAAAATCCTGTTTCTGTAATTTCTTGAATAGTATCTCATTGTCCATTGACTAAGATTACTTGAAACTTGAAAGCTTCAACAATTTAGTTTCATACAAAAATTAAGCAGAAGAAAATGTTTCCAAAATGTAATTTTCGATAGAAATCAGGTTACATATTATCTTTCAAACAGCAAATATTGTTATTTTGGAGCTTGATTTGCACATACCGTTATAACTATGTAGATATGTGATTGCATGAGCTACATCAATTGCAATTATCAGTCTTTCAGCAAGCTCAAGTACTAGTCCTCGATTACCTGCATTACAGTTATAAAGATCATAAAAAGTTCGTTGTGAAGGTTTTAGAAGCAATTGCAAGAGTTCAACAGCTAAATTTTCACTTTCAACTCTATACAAGCTATATTGCTAAGATTTTCAGCACCATAGCACCACATTAATCCATGTTTAACAGCCATCCTTAAATTCCTTTCAATTACTTTCGATCTGTTGAATACTGGAGCACTAAAATATGAAGACTTTTTGGCAAATGACATAAGACTTACCATGTAAAAGGTCGTAAAGTGTTCCATTACTAACATACTCAACCACAATGATTTTTTCTTCTGGGTGCTCCAGGTATCCGTAGAACTTCACCAAATTTAGATGTTCAATCTTTGAGTATGCCAGGATTTCGCTCTTGAATTCTTGTGCAGTGCGCTTGTCACACAGGTCCTGCAACATATCAAGCAAGTCAATATGCACATGCTCTTACATTAGAGTTTCTGAGTTGTCTGCTGATCATCAGAGCTCATAATATTACCTTTTTGGCACGTTTTATTGCAACAAGGGTTCCATCCTTCAGCTGTCCCTTGTACACCGTCCCAAAACCACCATCTCCAAGAATGTTATTTTGAGAGAAATTCTTGGTAGCTTTCTTGATATCCTGAAGAGTAAAATTCAATGAGCCATAAACCTCTCCACTTGCTGACTCTGCTGAATTGAACGAATTCGGTTGTCTATTCGACGACCCTCTATTTTTGCTTCCTGAGGAAAACCCAGCTGAAACAGCAGATAGACATCACTTTAAATCCAGTCTTAAGCTCAATTCTCCAACCAGCACCATCATCTCAAATTCTCAATAGGATTTGCCTACGTTACTCGAACTACACATTTCACCTCAACTACCCATGTCGGATCCTCAACAATTCGATATAGATATAGCCTCATGTACCCATGTCCGACATAAGTCCACAAGTCCGAGTAACATAGGATTTATCCATTAATACATCACAATATTGTTTCAGACAGTATCAAGAACACCACATGAACATCATATTGCCACAGATATCACAATCAATGAACCATATATCATCTACAACTACCCAAAACAAAACAGAGAAGACACAAAAAAAATGAATATAGGAGTACTTACATGAGTTGCTATGGATCTGATTTGAGTTTTTATTTACATAAGTTTGGTCAGTTTCAGGAGCAGACTTCTTTGATTTAGAACCAAAAGCTGTAAAAATTATAGTAATCTTCCTTATAAGTCTGTATAAAAGCGACTTCTGTTTCTGATTTTGCATCATAGAATTACTACCAGCATGACCATATTGAGAATTAGAGCTCGATATATTTTGTTGATGTAAGCTATTAGATGAAGGTACAGGTGATTTCTTCATCCGCAACTAAATAAAATTCAACTGGTAATAAGATATTGGATCTAGAAGAAGGGGATATACTAACTAATAACTTGATGTTGTAATTATTCAACAATTAGGTAGATAATTATAATGTGGTGAAAAAGAGACTAGATCAATCCTGAATTCAAAGCCAACTAGTTTCAAGTTGTAGAAGTTATAGCTCCAGCTAGTCAAAGATGTTGAAAGGTCGACTTAATTTATGTTCTAACAGCAATGTATAATACTCGTAGACAAGTGTAATGGACTAAGTCAATGGGGTGCTCTGTCAAGGGACCAAGAACTTCAATGGTAAAAGGGCCACCAGAAGTAGGGTCTCTCTTTGAATACATAACATAATGACTCCTATAGTCCTATGATTTTATTAGGCGATCATATTAAATATAATGGTTTTTTCACCATATACCTTGATAATTTTTTTTGCACCGTATACCCTTTTAAGTTTCCAAATTCATCATATACCCCCTCACTTATCGAAAAATACATCAACTTGCCCTTAATGACTAACGGCTTTAATGTCCGTTAGTCATTAACCCCCCTAATAATTATGGTGAAAGAAAAAGTCAGGGGTATATGGTGAAAAAACCGTAAATAATTATGAAGATCTAGCGGTTGAAAATTAATACAAACTCGCAATTTTGATTTCAAAACTATTTCAGACCACTAGATTTCCGATGTTCATATAAGAATATTGAATGTAAAATATGTTTATTGATTGTGCACTTCCCTTAATCCAGAATACGAAAGAACAAATGAAAGAAGTGAAAACAAACCTTTGAATTTAATGTTAGAGCATTAATTATTATACCAGCTCCAAATTTAATATATCTCACCTGATGGGGTAAGGGCTGCGGAGAGAAAAATGTGATTAATCTTTGAGAGAGAATAATCCTTTTCCAAGGGCTTTTATTTTGGCAATATTATTACTTAAAATTAATTTATATTCGACTTTTAACCAATAACAAAAAAAAACTTCGTAGGTTCGATCATTTTGTCGATTCCCAGTGATTTATATATCGTTGCTGGGGAGTTTACAAACAAGGTCATTATTGATAACCATTCTAGTCTATTTATACAGCTATTACTGCGCTATACACAATTGCTCATGTACAACATGATGTTCATTAATTACAACAAGAGATATTCAGACAATTCTGTGCTTTGGGATGAAAACAGATGCAGCCGAACCTATTTTTATCACTTTTGATATTCCTCTTCAATTGTAGTAGTATTATGCTAGATCCACAATATGTACAGACTGGTATTACCACTCCTACGGAATCTGGTTCATGAACCTGCAATTCCAAGAATTTACAGCGTACGTCAAAGAAATGAAAATGCCGGTGAGTGAAATTGCTACTGTGAAGAAAGCAAAGCATAATGTAATGACAAATATCGATCCAGCCCGCAGTTGAACTGTCTATTTCTTCTGAGTTGAGGTGCCACAGTTAAATTGTTTGCTTCATATGCGACATACAGAAAAAACTAAACCATTGTAT
This sequence comes from Beta vulgaris subsp. vulgaris, assembly GCF_026745355.1. Taxonomy (NCBI): domain Eukaryota; kingdom Viridiplantae; phylum Streptophyta; class Magnoliopsida; order Caryophyllales; family Amaranthaceae; genus Beta; species Beta vulgaris. The sequence goes on along the minus strand of NC_079208.1, from coordinate 57,117,039 downwards.
ACTGTTGCATAGCAACACATTAATACAGCACTACAGATTCTTATCAGGGAGAATATAGAAACTAGAATGTTAAGGGTGCTTAATAAATCATTAAACAACTGCATGACACTTACTTGATGCATCGAAATCTACTAGCTCTCCGGTTGAATATAGATTCCAGAACAAAGCGGCAAGAAAATACAAGAATGATGTCAGCCATATAAATCCTCTGAAAGACCCAAACCATTCAACAAAAAAACCAGCCCCAACTGTTCCCAGAATAGCAGCAAAAGTTCCTGCTGTATTTGCCAACCCTGTCAAGATATTGACTCCGTCAAACTAGAATTCAGAAATCCACTGTGATATACTACCTAGGTTTTTTTTTTTTTTTTTTAATTTCACACCTTGACATTTTACACTATTCAAAAATTTCACTTTGACCATCGTTTGTAATTTATACGTGAATAAAAACATAGACATGTGTGATCTTGTTAGATTCTTCTTAATATGTGTTTTTATTAATATGTGCTTTTTATAATTTTTACAAATACAAAACTAGAGATATATGTCATCAAAGTTTTGCATTGGCATGAGTGAAAAGTGTAAGTGTAACAATTTAAAAAAACGGAGGGAGTAATATTCTTATCATGACGTTTTGCCAACTTAGTCTTGAAATTTCCAAAGTAACGCATCAAACCAAAAATATAATATTTAAAAAAAATTCACCATGTAATATGCCGGTATATTGTGGAGCAATTTCCTAGCATCAGAAGAGAGCAAGAATAAGAGGTCAAATAAAATCTCAGCACATAAATTGCCACTGTGAACTCAGCATTTAGTTTCAAAAGCAACAAACCTGTATATTGACAAGGAAACCAGAATGACTGAATGACTTTAGTCCAAGAGCTAATGTAAGCCAAGCAGAAGCTATTAAGGGGCTAGCTGCTGTAGTCAGGCCAATTAGAGCAATGCCAGGGCCAATAAATCCTATGGACTGCACACAATGAAGAGATCAATGCATTAGTTTTTAGACAGCTTAAGATAGTCCATAAAATCAAACAAAAAGAGCAAGAGAATGAAACGCAGATTCATATGACGAGTTATAACAGGATTACTGCTAATATAAAGAATACATAAATCCTCGCATCAGAATACAACTCCTGTGCAGTTTCAAGATACACTTTTCGTGGGAGTAACATTTTATCGAACATGGCAAGACAAAGGGGAAAGAAAATATTGGCACACTTCAAACCAACATAACGTTTTAACAAAATGGAGCTGTCCAACACCAAGCTTATCTTACCAATATACAAGGTCGTACCCAAATGTTCGCATGCACAGCAAATATTATATGAACAGAAATGGAAGATCACGAAAAATGTCAAATCGAGTTGAGTCATTGACCACAGGTATCCCTCTAGGCATTCAACATTTGGACATACATCATGGCCAATGCCTGTTTATGAACACCAAATCCTCCCTTAACCTAGAGTAGATTGGTGGAAGCACAAATACAGAACATGAATAAATTTCATTAGTATATACACGTTCATCAATGAGTCATTCACCATCCTTTTAGGCACTAAACATACATGAGCACGAATGCCTTTTTATGAACACTGAACTCCTTAAAGAGTAGATTAGTGTAAGAACGACCATAAAACGTTTATGATTAAATATATATATTTGAACGCTCCACCCTTATATGATCTCGCAAATGGGTGGCAACTTCACTTCAAAAGTTGAAAAAAGTCCCAAAGGATTAACCAACTAGATAAGGAGGAAAAATAGGCACTCGATTTTAAAAAAAAAATTACATCAAGAATATGGAAGTCACTTACACCAAATGGTTGGAATTTATAAATAGATAAGAGCTGACCTGCATTAATTTTCGGGTCAAAGTGACACTTAAACCATGCTGGATCAACATATCTGACCAAGCACCTCCAAAATATCCCACTAGAGCCATCATACTCCAAGGAACAGCACTGAACCATGCAGCTTGTCTAAGATCAACATGATATACCTGCAACAAACGTTCACATAACCATTCAAAAACCAATCACACATGTGACTTCACACAAAGAAAGAAAAAATTTGTTCCTCACACTGTTAAAATATAAGGGCATCCAGGAAAGAAGAACAAAGAACCCCTGCACAATTGACAATAACAAAAAAAAATGTGTCTCAATACAGCAGAAGATACATAATTTTTGCTGTATTAGGTAAAGCAATTCTTGACATATATACAAATTCAAGAGGAGTGGATCAGATATAGATCAATAGATCATTACCCAACTATGCATCGCATTGGCAACCATAAGTGACCAAGTAGGAAGCTTAGAGAGCAGTCGCTTGAAAGGTGGGATCACTTTAGCTTTATGTGTCTTACCGGCAATGGATGGAAGAGACTGTTGCCTCTTTGTTAGTATGTAATTTAGTTCGTACTCAGAAATTTGAGGGCTTCTCTCTGGAATACTGGAAGTAGCAGACAGCCACACCACAACCCAGAGAAATCCAAATAATCCAAATATCACAAATGGTCCAAACACACCAGCATTAAACATAAGGATAGGAGAAAGAACTAGTCCAATAACACTTCCCAGCTGAAACCCAGCCATTGCTATTCCAACAGCTCTTGATCGTTCTGTTCGAGGAAACCATCTAGAAAAAAGGGGTTCAGAGTTCAGACAATGAAGCTCAAAAAACTATTCACAATCACATAATTGAGGCACAAAGCCATAAACAAGAAAAGCAATCATAAAGTTAGTGGCTGCATCAAGAGACAAAGAGAATATTGTATCATGAAGAATAGATATGGTGTCCATACTTTGATATCATGTTATTCATCGAAGGAAGAGCTACACCTTCTGCAATGCCAAGCATAGCTCGCATAGCAAGCAGAGCCCAGAGAGACGTTTCAGCTGCCCAGGGAGTAAAAAATGTGGCAAAGGACCACAAAGCAACGCCCCATCCCATGATAACTTTACCGCCATAGTAATCCACAAGAGCTCCTCCGGCTATTGGTGATACAAGGTAACCCCACAAGAAAGATGACTGCCATCCACAACAGCAACTTGGATCAGCAACAGCAAAAACAAGCAAGTACTTATAATTCTACTAAAATTTCATCCTGAACCTGTCATAAACTGCTATCATCAGGCTCTTTCTGAATTTTATTGTCGTAACAATGCTAGCAAGTCACGGGCCTTGTCATTTCCACTGATTGGGTCACAAATTTACATCTTTAGGCGCACAAGCCAATCTTCATTTATTTGCATCAGGAAATTGTTGAGATGCAAAGACCAACGAGAATATGGTGAAAGATAAAGGTGATGTAGCTATGTAGGGGACTAGGGGGCATTTCACCATGCATCTGTTTGTCTATACAGCAACTTACTCAATTTGTATTGTATAAAATTGCCACATACTAGAAATATTTTGCACTTGAATCATAATGTTCTAATTCTTGACCTAATTTTCTCTAGATAAATGGTACCAGAAGCCAAATAGTAATTGCATTGGAAAAATTAAATAGCAATACATATACCATGACCAATATATAGTACTTCCTCTAATTCTCAATACTTGCAACAGTTTGACTTTCACGCTTGCGAAGGCACTTTTGATCATTGATATCTAAACTTTTCAATTAGTAAAAATTATAAAAAAAAAGTTGATATTTAGAAAATCCACATGAGATTAATCCAACAACTTACTCAATAGCATTTTTGTTTTATATAAATGTTTATAGTCAAAGGTAATAGATTAAAAATGCAAAAGTCAAACGGTTGCAAGTATTGAGAAAAGGAGGGAAGTATATAAGTATATTGGCTTTCCTGGAGTGCAAAATCAATGTTATCAAAAGCCATATCCTAGGTGAGCCACAAATCAGATATTTATCAATCCCGTCTTCGGAGGGACTTCCCGAATGCACAATAACATCATGAGAATTGAGATGATAACAAAACAAAAATTCAGCAGCGCCTTATAATTTTTTTTGGAAAGTTGCTCAACTTCGTCACAAGCTACCAAACAAAATTCCTGATAATATTCAACATGCATACGCGAATCCAGTAACACATTAAATACGAATTGATCAAACCTGCAGAATTCTTAACTCAAGAACAATTTCAACACACATATTTAATCAACGTAGAAACTTCATAAACACTTACACTGTCCAAGTAAATTTGCTGTATGATTAGCAGCAACAAAACTACTCAATTTATCACAAGTGAAAGTAATGCCAATAAAAAAAAATCATCTATGTTGCAAAACATACATATACAAGAATAAGTCATTAAATTGAAACATGTAGAGTTTTAAACAAGCAAGAAAATCAAGATAATCTAGAAAAAATAACATAATTTCAAAACAGAATCGGAAATGCAAAAGAGCAAAAGCTTTAAAATAAAGATGATATACCTGAACAACGCCTGCAAATGCGCGACTCCAGCCATGAGAGAGAGAAAGAGGAACAATGGCGACGGACATAACAACGCGATCAGCATTACAAAGAGCGAGAGCTAAAGCAAGCATCATCACTACCTTCACTCTCTCAGACGTCAAAAATTCCAGAAAACTCGGCGCTTGTAATGACTCTCCTCCTTCGGCGAACAAGTTAGAATCTCCGGAAGAAATTCGAGATTTTCCGGCGAATAACGGCGGAAATCCATGGCGGAGCTTGATTACAGGCGAAATCGGAGAAGGAGCACCGGCGAAGAAAGGAGGAAGAATCGAGCGTTTGGTGATTGAAGATGGAGTTGATTGAGAGGAGAAGCGAAAAGAACTTGAAGAGAAGAAGAAATTAGGGTTTTGAGAAGGTGAAATTGAGTGGAAATGTAGTTTGTTGCTGAAGGTTTGAAGAGAGGAGCTCATGGTTGGTTGATGAAGTTGGTAGAGGAGAGAGAAAGAGACGAAGTAAGCGGGGTTAGTCACACACAGTCAATGGTATTTCTCTTATGGAAGATATTGCATTGCATGTATTGTCGCCTCCAACTGTATTTGCACCGAAAGTATGTGGTAAGATAAATTTCTTTTAGGCTACCCTTGCCTCACTCACCCTCTTGAAAATCCGTGATAAGATGAATTTCGGGAATCCGTGAGAAGAAGTAAGCGGGATTTGGGGACCCCTCGAGGTCACATGATTGAATCATATATGAAGTATGTTCCTAATTTCTTTCCTCTCATTAATTTCAAAGCTTCTACAAATGCTCCTAAAAGCATCTAGAACTAGGTACTCCCTCTCACATTTTACATTTTGTTCATTTGAACAAAAATACATAACAAAATGTGTAAACAAATGAGCTTGAAGAGCACATAGTTCTAACTTCTACGTGTTCATGGAAGAACCTAAGAGTTTGTGCATTAATTTCGTGTACGATAGAACTACCAAAAAATATACAAACTCCAAAAATTTAGCTCCATATATTTCGCAATTCAAATAAATATTCAGACATAGAGAGTCTCCTACAACAATTCCAATCTTGGCAAATTTCTCAAGTCCACTGAGAAACTAACAGAGCGATTGACTGTATTGCTAATGTTGGTCATCTTATAGATTCTTTTTTTACACTTAATATTTGTAATGTTGTTACTCTATTGTAACCGATTAGAAATTCTCCTCCAGTGGAAGATCTCCTAATGCTTTTCTTTTTACTCTTCTATAAAAAAATACTTATTTCACAAGCGATCCTTTCAAGATCTCCCACTCATTTTGCCAATATTTCAACCAAATACGAACATACGTCAACAAACACTTAAAATGGAAATAAAAAGTAAATACTGCAATTCTCAAACCTGCTTATAAAGAAGTTTCTCAAACTACTTTCCATCAAATCGTTTTCCCAGTTACAAGCTTTAGGTCTATTGATATGGATGTATAACAACTAAATATGATACCTCATCAGACAATCATCGTGACAATATCTGTTAACTAATACTCCTAAGTCCTAAGTAGCAAGTACTAGTTCCGCTTCCCTTTCCCTTCCAGAAAGAAAGTCGATAACCTCAAATACTCTGCTCTCTAGATACGCGAACAAAGCACGTCTCTGAAATAAATCGGGACTTTACAAGGGTACTAATCCCATATCGATCATAGAAGATTTTCTCTAACGATAAACACCAACACCCTTATGTATGTCAAAATGTTGAAACAAGGTCTTCGAGATTATAAACTTTTTTTCTCATCTTGGAGATGTTGCCAACAATGTGTCAATGTCAATGCTACTAACGATTGAACCGACAGCCAATAATGCATAGTCCTACAATGAATGACATGTTTATACAGATAAAACTATATTGGATGTACAACAATTTGCCAAAAAAAACAATATATTCATACGAATTCAGTGTTAATAGGGTTGAGCTTATAATGATGCAACAAGGAATCTTGAAGGTACAAAAGACCATCCCAGGTTGTTTGTACATTTTTGCAATGTTGCTCGCAACCGCACGCAAGCATGTTCTCAGCAGCCAAATAACACATTACATGCATCGACACATACAGACAGTTGCGTTAGTGTGCAATACATGTGTTGGTATGCGATGCACACACCGGTCACATACCTCAAGTGTAGGCATGTTGAGTCATGAGTGCATGGTGCAATGAACGGCATAACTCAAAGAAATTGTACTGCAAAAGAATGCAGGGATATTATTTTGACCCATAACCTCTAAAAGTTTTTGCAGATCCTACCTCAATAGAATACAAGAAATAAATCCAGCGGGGGGAGGGAAGTATGCCAAATCGAACCCAGCACCAAGGTCCCTGGGAGATGCGGTTACTCACCGCTTTAGCCAAACCTCTTCAACCCATATCCTCTAAAGATGAACAACATCAATAAAGCATAGTCACTTATCATTCCTCAAATTAGATTACTTACAAATGCACGTAAACTAGCAAGTTAATTACCAATCTTTCAAATACTTTGAGATGGAACACGAGCATAGCTTGGATATACAAGGGTTTACACTTCACCCTATTTAAGTTCTTCTCGACTTCTCTAGCCTTTCCATAATGCTGAAGTTTTCACATAACAATTGACATATTCCTTCGAGTAAAAAGTTTGTGCTCATCAATTCATGTATTAGATTATCGTATCCCAATCAAAAGTCAATATTGAAAGCTTAGAAGATGCAATTGATAACAATTCAAATTGTACACTCAATTCAAACATACAATTATTGGGTTTCTTTTGGAGTAAAAATATTATAAGGTAGTACTTCCATAATAGTATAAACTATCATTTGATGTAAATTTATGGTTAAAATCGTTTTCAAAGACCATAACTAGTCAAAATAAGATGGTCAAATCTGGATTATGGGAGTAATATTATTTCCCTCCTTTCTACATCAAAACAGCAGTAGTCAAACAAACATCTTCAAAAATATACTACTACAATATCATTTAGGTAATTGACATAAGCATCGAATATATAACTCCTTATTGACACATCATACAATCATAACAGAACTCACACATCAGCACATCAATTCAAAGCTAGGGATGGACACAATTCAAAGCATAACAAAACAGAGCAATGAGCCAAGGAGGGAGTGGCACGGCTCAGCTGGAGTACACCTTGAATCTTCAGATTCTTGTCGCCCCCTCCCCTAGGACCTGATTTCCAAACACAAGATGCATCTTTAAACTTCTACATCTCCTTACATACCCAGCAAAAAAGGGGGGAGAAATCTCACACACAAATGAAAAAAAGCATCCTTCCGATTAGGTTGTCTTCGATTTTATGACTGTACCATAAATGCGTTTTTCATTCTGTACACACCGGTTAGCTTGAGAAAATGTGATAAAGTATTATAAAGCCAAAATTTTATCACTTCATCAGAAGTAAATAAAGTATCATGAATAATGCCTTCCTAAAACTTCATGGTCAAAAATCTCTACTTGGACAAGTTCGTATCTTACTTATGGTTACCTACTCGACATCAAAATTCTGCATATATATAAAGAAAAAACTAACAGTGTTTTTTGTCCAAGCTTTATTGAACACTCAGACAACAGCAGTCAGAAAGCATCTACATACAAAAACCAGATTTTATTTGATTCCGAACTTATGATTCATTTTCCCATCGAAAAAAAATATTGTGATTCATTAGTGACTCCTTATTTACACATATCAGTCACATGGTGAGATCCACTGCAGTCATGACTGTGAATCTAGAATAAAAAGACTAGTCTTTCACATGCAAGAACAATAAAGTCATGGTATAAGTATCAGATTTTACTCTTAGGTCTGCTAAACAATGAATGTCGTCCTTCAGCAACAATTTCTTCAGAAGCCTTCTTCTTGATGATAACCGAAGTTCCAGAAACAGCTCCAATTTTCCCTAGCAGTCTTGACGTAACTTCCAACTCATCCTGCCAATATTAAGATCGAAAATGTTCAAAAGTACAAAAGTTGAAAAAGAAAGATACTTGGTTAAAGATAAGCCAAATAATCATCTTAGATATTAGACCTTGAGCAACATAATTTGAACAACAAATGGACTTTTGTAATATTACGAAGCTTGATATCTTTTTCAGATGCATAAATTCACACTTGAAATCACCAAGTCATCAATTCATCAATTCATCATCAAATGAAGCATGCATATCATGTAAATCAATGCTTACTTACATCAAGCTTTGCATTTGACAAATATGAAATCGACATATCGATAGACACATTCATAGGTCTTCCAACTCTGTAAATCAATGCATTACCAACTATGTCAATGAGATTGGCGATTGCACCACCCGCCAGGTTTCCAGTTCGATCCTGCGACAAGTTGTTCATACAAATTGAATAAGAGTTGGCACCTACGGAAATTGGTGCATCTCATGAAAGGTATCATGACACATAACATGAATATTGAAGCCAATGATTACATAACATAGCTCAGCTGCAGATAAGCATAACTCTGTGTAAGCCATGCTAGATGAGTGTCCTCTAATCTTACCTCTTAACATTAAATTTGAATATGGATGGATATATAATATCTTAGGTAGTGCAGTGAAGCACTGAGAAGCTCACATGACAAGCATGTCAAGCAAGGGATATCAAAAGACCAAGGTAACACTTGTCATAGATTAATCGTATTGCAACTAGGCACTATATAATCAAGAAGAAAGTTATATGCTTCATGGTTGTCCCAAATGTCCATTAAAGATTTAAAGCTGGACCCTTATCATTCTCATATTGTTGCATTATGTTCTGCAACAACTTATTACATGCACAGAAAAACATATATTAGACATAGAAAACAATATTTAATCAACATGATCAAACATATCACTGCGCGCCAGATATATACCAAAACTAATTCATATATTTCTTAGTTTATGGCCTGAATCATCCCACCACAGCCTTCATGCTCATCCTACTGTATTTGCCTCAATCATCATTAATTAATCTGGTCATGATATTCCAGTCACTTAGATATGAACCATATAATTCAAATATATGATTGCTTATGGCCTCAAACGTTGTCATACATTCTGAATCATATACACAATATGACCAAGATCCAAGCACCATTCAGGGTTATCATGACCATCAAAGCCAACATTTGCCACCACCATTAAAGCCGCACGAAAGAAGAAATGGCCACTAAAATGTCCTTTGGCTTCAAAGGAGAACACACCAACACGATACTCGTCAAATCATAAGCACCACAACAATAAATCACCAACTATAATCCACTACGACCTTCATACAACAAAAAATGTCCCATTATGGATTCAATTATCAGCAATTTCTAACTAAATGTTTCTCTAAGACCCAAACGTCCCGCATCGTAACAACTTTCAATCATAGTACCATTTTAACCTCTCAAATCGTAATCCATTACTTCAGCATATTTGTTCAAACCCCAAAATGTGAAGAAAGCCAACAAAGTATCTCATTTGAAATGCACCCACAAACTCAAAAATAGAATTCATCAATTTGAACCCACCAAGCTAAGAAATGAATTTACTTTCAATCATTTCTTTTATAAATTGAAATGCACCCATAAACAAAGTACCCCCTCCATTTCCGAAAGTTCTTTCACCAATTTTCCTCTCACAAAAAATTCCAAATAGGAACAACAAAAGAAAACGAAAGGAGTAGAAAATATCCCCTACAACATCTGTAAATCCTTCTCGAAGCCAATCAAAATATTTTAAAAGATCATTATTCATAAATCCTTACAAGTAAAGTAACCCTCTATTCTTTTGGGGACATAAGACTTAGGGCCTATTCTCTCCAGTCCCCATCTTATTTTCAGTTCGATTTGGTTCGGTGCGGCTCTAGACAATGCTTTTACTGTCACATATCACTATTCAGTCCAGTTCTGTTTTATGCCACTCGTAGTATCAATTACATAAAAGAACAATGTCTTGTGAAATTGACTTGTTTCATTTAACAATAATAATTAATTTGAAGAATCTAAGCAAAAAAATAATTAACAATAATAAAATGAATAACTAGATGTTAAAGAGAAGATAAAAAAAAAAGGTCTTACAGTAAGACGAGGAGGAACCTTGAAGGTACAAGAGATGAACCCAGGTTCGACTCGGTCAACTCGGATACCCCTGAGAGCAAAATCCTCATAGAAACTGGGTCCCACTTGGAACTCGTGCGGGTTAACACTGAGTCGTGAAACGCTTTCTGACTCGTCTTCACTCAAATCTAAAACATGTTTTACTCTCTCCATTAATTCAGTCTCAAAATTGCACAACCCTCGTTGTATACTAGTCTTTCAACTGCTTCTGTAGACTGAGAAATATCGAGCATGTCCCAGACCAGAAATTTTTTTCTCAATTTTTTTTTTTTTTTACGGGATCTTTCAATTTTTTTTAATTTTTTTTTTAAAATATTGTTCATCTACTTAAAATGGTGCACACGCTAGTACATAGAGTATGGTGGGGAAATGTAAATAAATAATAAGTCAAATGAATAGATGTACATGGATAACAGGTCAAATGAACATGTAATCTCTATTTTTTTACATAATCTACTCTTTTATGTTTATCGTGAGTATGGTTGTCTTCATATGAATTTGTGTATGTGTTAGTGCACGTCTTACGTCTTACCAACTACACATAAATCGATCAAAAAATTAACGGTTTTTTCACCAGGTACCCCTGTACTTTAACAAAATTCATGGGGTACCCCTAACTTTAAACTAATGCACAAGGTACCCTTATTGTTTCAATAAAATGCACCAAATGCCCTTAATGACTAACGGCGTTAAGTTTCCGTTAGTCATTAACCCTAATTAGCCCTCTAACTCTAATTAAGCCTTCTAACCCTAACACCTCCACACCCACCCCCAACCTAAACCCTAACCCTAACTACCACCCACCCACTACATCCCCCTTCTACCTTCCCCAGCCCCTCCCTCACCCACTCACCACCACCTGTAACACCCCTCCCCTCCTTTACCCACCCTTCGCAGCAGCCGCCCTTCCCCCCAGCCCCCGCATCACCCCTCCCCTCCCACACCCCCACGACAGCCACCCTCCCCCATCCCTCGCAGCCCTATCCCCTCCCCCATTCCCGTCGATTTCCCCCACCCCCGCAAATGTTGTTCTTAATTTCTCTCTCCTTCTTCTTTATTGCTTTTCTTGATTTCAAAAACTGATTTCAAAACTAATTTCGAAAATGATTTCAAAAGGTTTTTGCAAATTTTCGCAAAAGGTTTTCGAAAACCATTTTCAAAAACCTTTTCGAAAATGGTTCTTGATTTCGAAAATGTTTTCGAAATTGATTTTCGAAAATGTTTTCGAAATTGATTTTCGAAAATGATTTCGAAATTGTTTTTGAAATTGATTTTTGAAAACAGGTTTTGAAATCAAGAATGGTGGTGGTTGCTGCTAGGGGAGGGGGGTACGCTGTCGGGGCTGGGGATGGGCGTGGGGTTGGGGGTGGGCGTGGGGTTGGGGCTGGGGGATGGCGGTGGGTTGGGGAAATCAAGGGGGAATGAGGCTTGCTGCAGGGGTTTGTCGGCAAGGCGGCGCGAGAGGGATCAGAGGTGGTTGCCGGCGACGGAGAGGGGTTGCCGGCGAGGGGGAGGGGGGCTGGGTGGGGGGGGTTGGGGTTGTTGGAGGGGTGGTGGGTTAGGGGAGAGGAAGGGAGGTGGTGGTGGTTGGGTGCGTGGTGGTTGGGGGTTAGGGTTTCAAGTTATGGAGTTAGGGTTTAGTTAGTTAATTAGGGCTTAATTAGGGTTTAATTAGGATTAGAGGAGTTAATTAACCCTAATGACTAACGGAAACTTGACACCATTAGTCATTAAGGGTATTTGGTGCATTTAACTTAAATAATAAGGGTACCTTGTGCATTAGTTTAAAGTTAGGGGTACCCCATGAATTTTGTTAAAGTACAGGGGTACCTGGTGAAAAAACCGAAAAATTAATAGAAGTACATTTTTTATTCTTATTTTATTAAATTCCCCAACCTCTCCTACTTTGCCAAATTTGTGGGAGGGTTGATTGCCACGTGGCATATGATTACATGTTACATGATATATTGATATTAGGAATCTTTATGCAAGTTTAATAGTTCAAAGATATGCATTGAGCCAAATGCAACTTTATACTTTCTTTTTTTAATAATTAAGACTTAAAAGCTTTAATTTGGACATTGTACATGGCTCAAAAGCAAAACTAAATCATATAAACAATACCAACAAAAACAAACAAGGTAAGCACAACAAAGACCAATAAATCCTCTTGACCAACTTTCTATGTTCAAAGAACTACAACTTTATTCACTTTTTTCCTTGTATATTGAAACGACACATTGTCCAAAATTGTTAATTTTGTTCCAGATGAAGCCTATATTCCATGGTCATGCATTTTTATCTTGTACCGAAAATAAGAATCTGATTAAATGACAATTGTCGGTTCTTAGCAAAAAAAATGTCAAGAGTATTGTTTCAAGGTGAAGATAATTGCCGTGAACTCTGCTTCATTTGAGTCTCAAACCCCCAATATGTGATGAAAATATGCCACAAGAGCCATAAGTCTCTCAAAACACCTCCAATGCCAGCCTTATTTGGATTGCCAAGAGATGAGCCATCTACACTCCACTTGAAGGTGTATGCAAAGTTATTAAAATCGCGATTCAAATCTTAAAATCTTACGATTTTACGATTCAAAATATGGTAGACAATTCGATTCGCGATTCTAGACGATTCTATACATTTCTGTTGACTAGCAAAAACCTCGCAAGTTTAAATCATGCTAACAAAGAAAATAAAAGATATATATTGTTAGTTATTGCCAATATAGTGGGTAAACAACTATTTTTTTCCAATTTTTAGGTCTTTTAACTTATAATTTTAGCATATTCAATAAAGATTGAGTGCAATATCTTTATTATACATGTTTGTAGAATCTTACGATTCTACGATTCGATTATACGATTCGATTCTAAAGGTTGTTTTCGATTCAAAGTAGAATCTCGATTTTAACAACATTGGGTGTATGTAATGGAGGATCTCATAATCTTTGTTTAACCATCGCCATCAATATGTCTTTCAACCTTACCAATCCCTGAAATAACATACACGCGTTCCAATCAAATTTTGCTAGCATGTTTGCTAAAGAGTGTGTGTCGACCTTCAGCTATAGTCTCCCCAGTAGCTTTATTCTTGAGCAAGACACTAGTTCCAAAAACAGCCCCTTTCTGTCCCAAAAGCCTTGAGGTTATCTCCAGCTCATCCTGTCAAAGTCATGGGAGTTTTAGTTGCATATAGAAATCCTAATTTGCAATGATTGTCCATTCTCTAGCTGGTTAGGACTCATGAATGGTGTGCTAATTGTGAATTTCTGTTTGATATTACATGAATTCTCATGTGTATCTCCATATCCTGACAGTGTATTTTCTTCATCGGTTTTCACTATGATTCATTGACACCACGAAAAGGGGTCATATACAGTATAAAAGTCAATGAAGAAACACATCCACTTTAAATAGGAAATGATTTACTATGGACATTCTATAATGAACTGGAAAATTGCGCAGAAATTTGCAATAGAAGTTGGAAATAAAGATAGTACAAGCTTTTGAGAGGCTTGTTCTCTCCCAAAGTGAAAGACAAAACTAAAGAGAACTCCCAATAATATTCATGTCCCTTTCTCTCTCACTGATCTTCTCCTTATATAGCATTTCCATGTCTAAGTGACTAGCTTCATCTAAAAGCTTACTTACAGCTAGTATTGTGTTGCCTACGCTACTCCTCTCCCTTAAGCTAGTTCATTACACTTTCGCATCATTGCATATTCGCATGAGAGGTTACACATAGCACATAGTCATTACCATCCCTTAAAAGTATTGACCTCACGCTAAACCAGGGGGGGGGGGGAGGAGTTCTTCAAATCCATGAACATGCTTTAAAAGGGAGAAAAGTTGCCTATTTTATAGTTAACTTTGTCACGCTGTAAGTTAATTTTTCATAACAATATCCATCAATTAATGCACAAACAATAGGTTTGCTAACTCCCAAATCATCTCACAAGCCACGGCATCACTAGATTGTAATGTGCATTCACATAGTAATAGAAAAGGAAAGATACTGTTGTACTTCCATTAGAATGCCACCATCAACTTCAAGTTTTCAGCTGATAAAATAAACATTTACAAATGCCAGACCAGAACCGATCATATGCAGAATCTTGGTTTGAAAAAAGTACCCCACTTATCCTTCATGCAGCTTTTGAGTTGCATGTTTGTCTTTTAGACTTTTACACCAGACTAAACCATGATAAGCAAAAGCAAGGAACAATGAGCTGATCAAGTCTGACTTGGCTCATTTGGCCAAGTAGGGCAGTGGATTACTAATCTGGACATCCTAATTAGTCAGCGTCGCAGCCTGATGTACTTAAATTACTCTACTCTTAGGCCACTTACCTGATCTACTCCAGCTCGATTATACAAGGATCGGACATCACATTCCGAGCCAAAATGGCCCATGAAAAGCTCTAGGAGCAAGCATTTACTAACAACATTCATAACGAAGTAAAATGACACAAAATTATCCCTACAAAAACAAATCAAAGTACAATTAATAACAAGTCTTTTCTGTAGAATGAGCCCCAAAGGACAGTATTGTAATTTGTAGGCAACACTCAATCCCAAGTTTCCGGTACCACCCCCCACAAAACTCTACCAATTAAATTAGCTCGCATCCACAAAGTATAACGAATAGCATGAAGATCTAAAATTGAAGGCTTACATACATCAACCTTGGCAGTTGAGACATAAGAGATAGACATGGTGACAGATACATTCATTGGGAGGCCTTCTCTGTAAATCACAACAGCACCAATATCATCAACAAGGCTTGCAATCGCGCCTGAAGCCAAATTTCCATTCCTATCCTGCAGCACAAAGGACTTCAAAATTTACATTCATTTCAAACTTTTAGTTTTGATCATAATTTCCGGCATGAATACTATGCCCAACACGAAACTTGTGATTGATAGTAAAATATTTATTCTTTGGTTAAGACTTAACTCTATCTTCATAGATTTCCCAAGATATTTACTTACGATATAGCATCTATGACATATATTATGATATTCATGAAATCATCAATTGTCAATTGAAAGGACTTGTTATCATCTGTTCTTGATAGATACATCATATTGACTAGCAAGATGCACATATTTGACCATCAATACCTTTAGGGAGTGTTTGGTCATATAATTTTGGTATAAGGTATGAGTTTAGAATAAGCAAAACCCATACTTAGTGTTTGTTTAATAATTTGATAAATTTAAAACTCATACCTTAAACCCATAAGGTATGGGATTTAGAAACCCGAGGGAGGTAAATTTGACTCATACCAATACATTTAGGTATTAAATAGAAGATAAAATTTCATTTCCAAATAAAACCAAACATATGATATTAGGTATCAAGTTCCAAACCTATACCGGCTAGATTTCATTCCCGATTCCAAACTCATATCACTATATGAACCAAACATCCCCTTGCTTATATATTATTAAAAATTGTGAAAAATATTTTTGAAAATATACATTGAGCTTAACCAATCACCCATTAAAACTATGACACATTTATCATTATAAATCAGTAATTAAAGATGGTCGAAATTGATATCTAAATAGCGTAAAAAATCAATATGATGCATCTACTAAGAAACTAAGAATTGTACAACCACTTTCATATTTCATACATTTCCAATTCAAATCCTGTAAATTGTAATCAGGCCATAATAATTGAAAATAAAATGGGATTTTTATTGACTTACAGTGAGTCGAGGAGGAACCTTGAAAGAACAAACGATGAGTTCTGGTTCAACTCGGTGAACTCGAATACCGCGTAATGTAAAATCTTCATAGAAGCTGAGTTCGAGGTTAGGGCGGTGAGGATTCACAGCAACTTTGGATACGCTTTCTGATTCTTCCTTACTAAGTTTTAGCCCTGTGTAAAGATTTGTCATTGAGAATTATCCTGAAAGAGCATCCACAGAAGAAGGTGAAGACAAATTAGATTATTAGAGTGAACAAAGTGATAATGATTGTTCCCTCCCCGGTTTGTCCCATATGTAATAGGCAAGAGGAGTCCTCGTATCATGCCATCAAGGATTGTGACCATGCTCAGTGTGTCTGGGAGTGTGCTGCACCCCAATTGTGTGGAAAGACAATGATCATGTATGGGTAAGAGAGAATGTATTGTGCTATAAAGAAAGTCAGAACATTGAGTGGGCAACCTTATTCCCCTTTATTTGTTATGAGATTTGGAAAAACCGTAATTTGTTCATTTTCAAAAACAAAATGTGCCGCAACCGCTCTGTACTCTTAGAAAAGCTATCTATGCAGCTCGAGATTTCCTTACATCTTATAAAATTGTTAACTTGGAACCAACACAACCTGGAAACATTATCTTTAATGATCCTACTTGCTTCTACATACATGTTGACGCCTCTTTTCTTGCCAAGAGCTATTTAACGGGTATTGCAGGTGTGTTGCGTAATCATAAGGGAGAATGGCTAGGGGGATTTCAAAAATCTATATATGCTAAAGATGTACTAATGGCCGAGCTCTTAGCTATCCTGGAGGGGTTACGGTTTGCGCATAAGGAGTACCTCAACAATATCACCATTATCTCTGATAATAAGCAGGCAATTACGTTGATGAATATGGACTATTCTAGTCGAGATTTTTATTGTCATGTTGTAAATGAATGCAGGGAGTGGCAAAAGAGGTTTCAAACTTCCCAGTTCGTATTCGTGAGGCGGGAGCATAATGGGGTGGCAGATGAAATGGCTAAAGATTGTAGGAAGAATGCTTGTATGCTTAATGAAACTAGAGACATTCCTATCATGCCTAGTTTTTGTGAAACACTTGTGGAACTTGATTGTATGAGGCTATTTCATAGCCAGGACTGATTTATAAGCTTTATTAATGCAATACCCTTTTCACCAAAAAAAAAAAAGTGATAATGATTCCCAAGGATTCCTGTCTAGTAAAGCCAATCCATAAGGTCATGGGGCGAGTGGTTAAGATTGAGGTGTTGTGAATAATAGGTAGCAGGTGAAAATTTCCTTTTCTTTTCTCTGTACTTTTTGTTATCCATGGCAGCTGGAGATGGAGATGAAAATGGATCGGGTTCGAAATTCAAATAAAACATGTGTAATTGGTAATATGAATGATGGGTGTGTGTTAAGTGGGTGATGGATTGGGCGACAGATGAAAAAAATCTCACCCGTCACCCGTTTTTCATCCGTTTATTTCTGGTTTTTACCCACTTGATAAAATCGGGTTAAGCGGGTGGTGGATGATCTATCATCCATTTGAATCCTTAATGGTATCCCGACAAAAAAATGTAGGAGGGAACAAAAGGAGGAAAAGAGGAGGCACCGAGAGAGAATAGAGAAAATTAAGGTTTTTTTCCTCTCCTATTTAGAGATTAATCCATAAGGTGAATAGTGACTATATTTTTAACTCGTGCAGATTAATATGGATTCGTCTATCCTATTTCATAAGGCATAAGATTAAAAAAAAACACTTTATTAAAGATATTACCCCCATTTAATATCCTCATGGTGCGCACGTCAATGTAGAGATGAAAGAAAATATAGGAAATCTTTCTTTTCAGAACTACCGCACCGCACGAATAAAAAAATATTCTTGTTATAGGTTTTGCATCTGAAAAAATATATAGTGAAATTACCTTTTGTATTCTTTCGTCGTACCCTACCACTAAATACGATATTCACTTCTTAAAATATATGGTATATGTAAGAATAAGAAAGAAAGGGGTCAAATTTATCTTGACGAAAGCAAGAGTAATAAACAATGCTTACGCATCAACACACAATCAAATAAAAACACAAAGCACGCAAACATAAGATTGGTATGAAACTAACTTATTAAGTTTAACCAAATGACTCCCAGGTTAACCTACGATGAAAATTTTCATACATAGTAAATCTAGTAGAAAATAATGTCTTGTAATACAAACTTAAACTAAACAATGAATCTCACTAATGGTGCTTATCTCCTTAGTCCCTCAAATCAATAAATTATGGATCATATCTTTCGAGTGTGTATTAAGGCAACTAAATTTTGGGCCCTTGCCTCATTTTTTCCAAAAAACAAACTTCAAATCTTAGTTGAAAGAAAATATGAGCAATCAATCCACTTTATCTCCTCGGGGCATCTCTGGAAACTCCTTCTCCTTTGCCTTGTGGAATCTTTGGATTCGGAGAAATAAGTGGACCTTCAAAAAAGAAAATATTTCCCATAGAAACTAACTTCATTGATGCAAAGATGCAGAAAATTCCTCCTATCAAACAAAAGGTTTAATCTAGAGGTGATTAAAATTAGCCCAGGCCGCGAGATCGACCCGATTTTGGGTGGGTTTTGAGCACGTTTTTTCAACCTGGCCATTTTTTGGGCAAAAAATTTGAGCTACGAGTCACCTAGATTTGGAAAAATAGGCCAAATTTCAACCTGGTCCAAAACACGGGGCTTTGGCGCGTTTTTTATGGCCTGAACCTTGGCTCGTCCGGCAGCTTTAGCCCGAAATGAACCACTTTTTTTTGGCTAAAGTCCGGCCAGGGCCATGATCACCTCTAGTTTAATCTACACAATTGAGAAATAGAATCAAACGAAATACCAGATTCAATTGCAAAAATAACAAGGAAAAAAACACGAGTTATATTATTCATGCTTATTTTGTGCACTCCCCTCCCCTTTGTTGTACGAAACGTCTTTTGCAACAAATTTTCCCGACACCTGAACCAGTTAACACAAACCAAAAAAAACATTATGTTTCATCAATTGATATAACAATTCAAATTCTCAATAATGGGACAAAAAATCCCTTATGTTCCATCAATTCATCATCAAGTTGTAAGTTATATTATTATGCCTACTCAATTATTTTGTCACTAATGACTAAAAAGCAAAAACCATTCGTGCAATTGATACTACTAATAAGCTATACACAACCTATACTTTAGACATAAAAATGCTACAATTAACATTATTACACCACCTTACAAACTCCCAAAACATAAACAATTGCCAAAAAGAAAAAAACCCAGAAATAGCACGAGAGCAGGAGAGAGAACAACTCAGATTTTTCTTCACATACAGACACCACACTACAATACTACTTACACCCAAAAAAGAGCAAAACAAAGAATCTTACAAAAACCATAAAAAAAGTTTTCACGAATCCAATGAAAACCAAACAAAACCTCTACCCAAGTGAAATCCTGAAACAAGGTTTTTGAGTTTTTCTCTTTCTCTCTCCAAACATGCCGTTAACTTCCACACTTTGAAGCTTTTTTTGTTTTCCAACAATGGCGCAACAACCACCAAACCCTAAACCTCGTCGTTTAACTCCATGTCACCGTCACCCAAACATCTCTACAACAACCGGACTTTGCGCGCCATGTCTTCGTGAACGACTCTCTCTCCTAAACCCTTCGACTACTTCCGGCGAAGCCTCGACTTCTACCGCCGGAGTTTTGCCGGAGCTCCGACGATGCAAGACTTTTTCGGCGAAAAACTGCGACGTTGTTTTCGGAATGGAACCTCGTCGGAGATCTTGCGATGTGCGTGGTCGTAAATCTCTCTCCTCTTTGTTCGACATTGACGATGATGTTGAGGAGGAGGAAGATGATGTCGTTTCGGTGGAATCGAGGTTTTTGAGTAAAGGTACTTGTACTGTTGTTGAGGAGGATGAGATAACAATAGATGAAGGATTTGAAGTTGAAGCTAGGGTTTCTAATTTTGGAAATGTGGATGAGTTTGATGAAGGTAAGACTATGAAAGAGTTTATAGATCTTGAATTTGAAGGTAATGGTAAAATTAGTGGTGGTAATAAGAAGGATTTTAAGGAAATTGCTGGAAGTTTTTGGATTGCTGCTTCTGTATTTAGTAAGAAGTTTCAGAAATGGGGGAAGAAGCAGAAGAGAGAGAAGTTTAGTGAAGGTAATGGTGGTGGTGGTAGTTTGGGGGAGATGAAGCTTGAGAATTTGAGAGGAAGGAGGTTGAGGGATACTCAGTCAGAGGTTGGTGATTATGGTTTCGGAAGGCGGTCGTGTGATACGGATCCTCGAGGTTCTATTGATTTAGGTAGAGCGTCAATTGATTGTGGTGGATTTGGGAGAAAGTCTTGTGATACGGATCCGAGGTTTTCGATTGATTTAGGGAGGGCATCGGTTGATTGTGGTAGGATATCGGTTGATGAGGCGAGGAGGAGCGAGTTTGATGCTCCTAGGGCGTCTTGGGACGGGTATCTTGTTGGTGGGAGGGCGGCATTGCCTCGTGGGAATGGCAATGCTCCTATGGTTTCTGTTATAGAGAATGCTATGGCTACAGTTTATGGATTTGATAACCGAGTTTTGAGTGAAGGGAAAATGAAGGTGGAAAATGGGAGTGATAGAGAGCGGTGGAGAAACGGGTTTGATCGATCTAGTTCGGTTAAAAATGATATGGGGGTGATTGAGGATGATGGTGAAGCAAAAGGATTGTCAAATGCTAAGGTTTCTCCAGCTGCTATTGGGATTTTTAATGGGACAAAGTTGCTTATTACTGAGAAAGAGTTGAATGAATGGAGGTTGAAGTCGAATTCCAATGGAGATGATAGTTCAGAGAGTTTTGAGACGGCTTCTAAAGATCTTGCTTCTGTGTCTAGCAGCAGCAATGGAAAGGGTTTCAAGAAATGTCGCCAATGGAGCAAGTTGTGGAGTATGTGGGGTTTGCTAAATCGAAGAAAGGGGGATAAATTCGGGACTAGTGAAGAGCGCGAAAGAGAAAATTTAGAGAGCCTTGATGCTGATTCTGTGGATCACAGTGCAAGGAGACTTGCTCGAAGTCATAGCACTTCAAGCTCTAGGGGGTCTTCTTCCACTATAGTTGGATCAGTTGGTGGAATAGATAGTAGGAATGAATCGAAGGCCATTGTTAGGAGTAGGCAGGAAGCTGTTGTTTCACACAGGAATCGGAGTGCTAGGTACTCGCCTAACCACGTTGATAATGGCTTGTTGCGATTTTATCTGACACCGTTGAGGAGCCGTAGGAGATCAAATAGGTTAGGAAAAAGTAGGTTGAAGAACTCAAAATCCTTGGCTAAAAGCCTAAAACTGTATTAAGGTTGTAGTAGTACTGAAACAATAGATCAGAGCAGTTCATGTTGATATGATTTTTCAGTTTCAGGGCCATTTTGTAAAGACACTTTGTAACCTATTTCATGTTTTCTCCTTTGATAGATGCTACTAGTAGTAATTTTACCTTGTAGAACACTTGGCTGAATTTTCAAATAACATCATCAAGATCTCAAATGTGCTTAAAATTGTTCCTATATGAATGTATGGTTTTGTTGTGAGGTATCTCAATTTGTGAAGTATTGATGTTCTTTTCTTATTGTGGGGTCGCATCGCAAGTCTCTGAATTATTTGACACCCTTAATGAACTTGCACGGGTTTATGCAAATTTCACAGACCTACAACTACACCTCTTATTGTGATGTGCATTTTGAGCATATTACGATTGTAAATTAGGTAGCCATCACTGTCTTTCATGAATCATGATATGGAAATGGGGGTGGGGGTGGGGGTGGGGGTGGGAGGTTGTCTTATTCATCACGCAGTCGGGGAAGGCAATGAGACGAGACAACTCGTAAGCTATTTGAGATCGACTCGACCAAAACTTGGTCAAAGCTAGACTCGAGTGAGCGAATTGCACTCAAGCTTGACTCAAGATGTTGCTGAGTCGAGTGAAGCAACTCGATACTCGACTTGAAAACCCGTGAAAAACTCGAATACCCAATTATCAATAGTAAAGTACCTAAATTCAACATTTTTTTACCTTATTGCTGTTTTTAACATGAGAAACTTGCAAACTACTCGAAATCTACTCGGTTAAAGATCGATTCGGTCAAAGTCCGGACAGAACTCGGTTAAAACTCGACTCTAGTGAGCTCAGCTCAACTCAAACTCGACTAGAAATGCTAACGAGTCGAGCCGAGCTAGCTCAAACTCGAACTCGACTCGCATCATTGCCACCCCCAGACAATCGTCACTCGTCGGCATCTTTCTTGATATGGAAGTGATTGAGGGGATCTTATTGGAATTCGCTAAATCTTGCTCATAAAGTAGAAAGAAAATCTCTAATCGGCTATATTTTAGCTAGCTAACAAGCGATGACAAGGTTGTAGACCCCATATATAAATATATAATTGATTGAGTTGCCAAAATGTATGGGACTCATCATGAAAATTACTTGGGTATGTTTACGTACTGTATTATTCAAATTTGGCAGATCTTACTCATAAACAGGAAATTAAAACTCTATTTGGCTACATTTTAATTAGCTAAACAAGCGATGACAAGTTTGTGATCCCCACACAAAGTGAAGTTGCAGAAGTGCCCTCACGAGTCACAAGACTCTTGGGACGAAAATTTAGTTGATTTTAATTTTTTGTCAAATAGCTATACTTGTCATCAAATTGTATTTTGTAACCATTTTTATATCACGAATGTGTACACTACTGAACAATTAATTGTACCTCCATCCAAATTCTGTCACATCACTAGTTGCAGTTACACTATTATGATAAATTTGCCTTCAAAACATGAAAATTTTGTATTACCTTCTTCTAAGCACAATATGAGCAGAAAGAATTGTGTGACAAAATTTGCGCAGTTATATGATTTTCCTAGTTACACAGCCCCTAACTATCCAGTCAAGCCTGATGCCTGAAGATCCCATCACAGAGTTCAGGCCTAAATTTGCTATTCCTAGTATCGATACTATCGCACTGCATCGTGCAACAATTACAGGCAAAAAAAATAACAAAAGGAATCCTCTGAACTAAAAGGAAAACCTGAAAAGAGTAGTTCGGCAAGATTTTGAGTCTGTATGTCATCTTCTCCCTGTCAAGTAGTGGGACTTGGCAAGTTTTGCACTCTCATCGCTATCAGATCGAGATCTTTTCAGAGAATTCTTGGCATTCGGGGTATTTGGGGCTTCCACAACCTCATCATCATCACTATCAAGCACTTTACATCCAGACCGACTTATCAAACTAATGCGCTTAGGAACATACACATTAAGATAATAATTGACAATATCTTTCCTGGTCTTGGATGGGAAGGATGACATAGCTGGCTGCAGAAAGCTCTTACCCTGTGATAATGGATTTGCCTTAACAAAGTGATCAAATTTCTTTTTCTGCTTTGAAGTCCACGACTTGCCAACAACTTCACCCATCATGTCGAATTTCCAACTCTTAAATGTGGGGCCCAGTTCCGATTGCAATCTTGCTCGTGCTTCAGTAACATGCTGTTTTACGCAATATGGAGAACCGGGAGAAGAACAAGTGCAGGAATCAAGCCTTCCTTTTCCAATTTTACATCCTGAGTCTGTACTATCATCTTGAGGGGTCCACATTTTGGTACCGAACCACCTTGAAGTATCTGAATCACCATTGACATATCGCTCATTAGATGGCCCCACCCATTCTGCCACATCAGCTTGAAACCGAGGTCCAACAGGTATTACTAGCGCAGGAAGACAATCATTAATGTATTCTAACCAGTCCACTGACTTCTGAGGTGATTGAAGATTTCTTTTCTTTGGCTTGTGCATGGTGAATGTATCAAATTGTTGCCTAGTTTATTTAAACATTGATACCCAGATGATAAATATTTAGTAAATTGGAGTAACTTGCTGATTCCCAATAATCACAAGAACCAAGATGTCTGTACATGTGCATGTTGCCAAATCAAATGAATAAATCTTGTTGAGTTAAACTAAAAATACCAGGTTTTTATACTTCTAATGCTTGGGAATGTTTCTGATTCCACACAATATGTTGCTCAAAGCATAAGCTGTATGCCTGATTCACCAGTCCTCGATCAACTCCTCAAAATCGGCTGATCAGACCAGTTCCAACACCTTTTGGGGAAAAGAAAAAAAAACGAGCATGTTAAATTCATATACATAATAACATATAGAACCAGAAAAGAGTCAGAACTATATACAACCACAACAACCATCAGCAATGCAAGCGTGGGATAGGGTAAGATATACTCAGCTTACCAGAGATCTTGAAAAATAACCTTCCTATTTCCTCCATCTTGATCTAGACTATTCTAGCAAAATTCTAATGTTAATTTACTAATATCACTCATGAGCTAGCTGGAGAGAAATGTACCAACACGAGGCACTATACTGATGCAGCAAGAGGAACAAGGGGCCAGAGGCCCCATTCACATAATATTGCCTCACCATTAATAGGGCCGTGACTACAAATTTTAGACCCCAATTTGGAGACTTGGAGGTAAAGTAGCTCTATCAAATAAGTCAAAACTTGCTTGCCACAAGGATAAAGAGAATAAAGCAGCATTTTTATTTTTATTTTTGTTCCAGTGACATCGTGGGAATTGCATTGTATAATCCAATGTTCAAACAACCTTAAAATCATGATGCATAACTATTCACATATTTTTTAAGAGACTTGACCAACAATCCCAGCTATTAGACAAATATAGCAAGATCAGATCCTTGAAAACAAAGTAACAAATCACAGGTGTATTGCTGATAGAGAGTTATATGTCACGACCACCAAAGGCTCTGTTTTGTTGAACATGAAACACTTTAAAATATTTCCTCCTTTTGGTTCTTTACGAGAAAAGGTAGGAAGAAAAAGAAAATTGAAAATTTGAGGGGGAGGACAGCTAGGATAAGAGAGGTCAAATGCAGTCCTTTAGAAAGGGAAATGTTTTCTGTCCTTGCGAGATCTACTTACCATCCATGGAAAACTATTGCCCACCCATTATAAACCAAACAAAGAAAGTTGTGAAAACCAATGATCCCGAACAAGTTCTCTTTCAAAGTAGACACTCATTAAGAGTTAATCCGAGATCTTATACCGCAAACCTATTATTACCTTACTCTCATATAGAGGCTGATTCACTACAAAGTTACACCAGAAAAAAAAGTTATCCACGTTAGATCAATCATTTGGATCCCTCAATACCATTCAGCTCCAAGGGATCATGTCCTTCCAGATTCTGTTGTTCTGTCTTCATGGTTTCTCCCCGAAAAATTTCAAAAGTTCTTTGACGGTACATTCCAATTACATCCCAAAAGAGGATTGTACGTCATTATCGATCCCAATTCCCATGTAAAATAGAGCATGTGTTGGATATATAAATCTCCTCTATTTGGCCATAAAGGCCATTGAAAATTTGTACAGCGCCTTAATTGATTAGTTGTTTTTTCCTTAGTGAACCTTTGTATGCCAACCAATTAATTAATCAATTTGGCCATGAACAAATCTATGTACATTAGCATTTGAACTTTACATGAGAACAAATTGTGTGCTCCATTGCCTATCTAATACAACCTCTGCCCACACTAGCAAACATAGAACATTGAGAATATGAAACAGAACAAGCAATATGTACGAAGAACACACAAAATTACAAAATACAATGTTAAACAAGAAGAGAAATACAGCAAAAAACCAACAGAAAAAATCTCTATCTAGCGATTTATATGTCATCTATCGTTTCTCTCTGGCAGTTCAAATGAAACATATTCAAAAAAAATATATCATTTTAGAACGACGAAAATGGAGATAAACAATACCCCTTATCTTAGGAAGTCCAAACAAATAAAGGCAACCTATGTAAACCTATGCAAACCCATGTTTTACAGATAAATCCAAGTTGAGAATGGGAATCAAGACGAAAATGAACTCATAAGTAAAGAATATCTTGGATTTGAATTAGAGAAAAGGAATCAAGACGAGAACGAATTCGTACGTAAAGAAGATCTTGGATTTGAATTAGAGAATGGGAAAAGGCGAAAATGAACTAGATGGGTGTTCACAATCAAACTTGGAAGCCGAGAACACAAGTCCAAACTAAAAAACTTTCCCTACCATGCTAAGAAATTGAATATAACCATCACAATAAGAACTACATTTGACATTCATAACCTATCAAATCGATCACACGGGTGTTCGCTATCAAGCTCGAACGCCAAGCACGCAAGTTCCGACTAAAACACATTCCCTAGCATGCTAAGAATCAAACATAACCATCACAATAAGAACTACATTTGACATCCATAACCTATCAAATCGATCACACGGGTGTTCCCTATCAAGCTCGAACGTCAAGCACGCAAGTTCCGACTAAAACACATTTCCTAGCATGCTAAGAATCAAACATAACCATCACAATAAGAACTACATTTGACATCCATAACCTATCAAATCGATCACACGGGTGTTCACTATCAAGCTAGAACGCCAAGCACGCAAGTTCCGACTAAAACAGATTCCCTAGCATGCTAAGAATCAAACATAACCATCACTAAGACAACTACATTTGACATCCACAAGCTACCCAGAAATTTATTTTTCAGAATATAAAAGATCTGATATCAATCTCAAAAACTTCTTCACGTGTTCTTGCTGTAGAAAAACATTGCCAAAATGCTGCCAAAAAATATCATAAATAAAAGAAAAAATAACTCCTCCCTCCATTTTATTTCTTGGCATAAAGGAGCAAAAATAGACGTAAATAAGATATTTTATCACTAAAATTAATAAATACTATATAAATAACAAAAATAGACCACAACTTGAGGAAAAAAAGTACATAATATCATGCTAAAAAAGCAAAAACTACACACATAAGCAAATCTATGAAAACAACATCCCACTTCCGAAGAACCTGCAATTGAATTAAATTGGATCCTCGCAATACTCTCACAACTTCAGCACCCAAAAAAAAAAAAACCAGATCAAATAATTTAATTCTATTTCATATAATAAAGTTTTTTTTTTCTGGGTTAAATCTAAGTTTCCCAATAATGCTTTAAGCTAAGAACACCAACATCAATAACAAAAATAACAAAAACCCAGTTCATAAAAAAAGATAAAAAAAAAAAAGAGATAAACCTTGTTTACTTCTTCATTGCAACTAAAGAACAATTAACGGAGCTCTAGTTTCGTTGAATTCACCTCCCTAAATACAAAAATAAGCGAGAAAAAACGGAGAGAAAAGGTGAATGAGATGGTTTTTTATGTGGGTTAAAAATGGGAAGAGGAGAGAGAAAGTGGTGGCGATGGTGGTGGTGGTGGTGGTGGTGGAGGAGGGAGCCTAAGATGGTTTGGGAGGAGAAATGAGGGAGAGAGGAAACATTTTTGGTTTTTCTTTTTTGTGCTTAATTTTGTTTTTTTCTTTCTTCAACTTTTTGTTTTCTCCCTTTGTTATAAACTTTATAATAACTTTTCACAAATCATTAATTAATGAGAAATTCGAGAAAAATAATACTTCATCCGTTCTGAAATAAATAAATGAAACATTTATTATTTTAGACTGTTTCAAAAATAAATGAAACATTACTTTATTTAGTATTTATTTCTCTCAATCTCTCTCCTTATCATATGTGTCCCTCTTTTTCTTTATTAGCTGATTATATCAATCGGTTTGACTAATTGTACTAGTTTTTTATGCAAGCGATACGTGCGATGATATTTTAGGGCATAATTGTTACCCAATATTGAAACAAATCATATAAAGAGGAGATAAATACTGCTAATTAAGATTGATATGGATTGAGGTTCATGCCTAATTATGTACAGAGGAGCCAAAATAAATATAATTTGTTTTCATGATTTTATGTAATATTGTTGTTTCACTTATAACTAATCGAGTATGATTAACGTAGTTGTTTGTTAATTGTAAAAAAAAAATTGTAGCCACAAGTCACAAAGGCATCTATGTGCAAGTAATAAACCCACATAATTTTACCCACCAACACATATGACTATCAATCCCACCTACCATATAACTATCCACCACATATATCATATGACTGATTTATCTCACTTTTTTTTTAGTCCTCCACATTTTCGTCTTCCCACTTACAACCTTATATATTCTCTTCCCTCAAAAACTTAGAACGACACATCTCCTTATCCTCACTATCTTTCATATCTCACTCAAAAAGATTAAGATTTCATATTTGATAAGTCATATTTATATATAGTTTTTAGGTGCACTTAGGTAATTAGGTTGCATTTTAGAGCATTTAGTATCATATTTAGGTTCATTATTGCATCATATTCTTAAGTTATGCTTTTCTACTCCTATTCGGTATGTTTTATTATTTTTGATGAATTTCAGGCTTTGAGGATGTATTTGGAGTATGATTAGCTAAACTTGAGGATTAGGAGCATTTGGAAAGAAGCTACAGTGCATAAGGATCATTTACATATTTCATAGTACGAGTTTGAGCAAAAACGAAGCAGAAAATCATTAGAAGAAATGTGAAAATGGAGTCACGTCTACTCTTCTGATCATAACTTTTAATATGCTCATTAAAATCGAGTAATTCCAACAGATTTGAAATATATACTTGGAGAGCTTTCCAACGATAGGTGACACGCCACGGGGAGACTTCTATTCAAGAAGTTATGCCTTGTTGAAGTTTGACTGTTTCTACTGGAATCTGCCATGCGTACGCGCATATCACTAATCCTCCCATTAATGATTTATTTAAGACCTTATCTTGTAAATTACTTTCATAGGCATATTAGGTTATTGAATATTATTTAGATTAGTTTTCATTATTTCCCTCTCCTCTTCTCCCTACACGTTATTTTGATCTTATAGGTTTTAGTTTAGTTTTCTCATCTCTTTCTCTCTAGTTTTAGTTGTAAAATTTCATGATAGAGTAGCTTTTATTTCTAGGGTTTTAGAAATCCATGTTTATATATTATGATTTGATTGATATTTATTCATGGTTTGATTAGTTACTTATTTCTCTAATTGATTAAAGTTTCTATTGATAATCTTGCAATCTGATCAATTGTCTTATTAAATATTGCTAAAACAGAGTCATATATCGAGAGATTGTACTCTTTAGAGGCTTACCTACAATTAGCAAATCTGATTTTGTTGAGCGACCGTATTAGCATATGCTGATTTGAGAGCGTTAAGGCCCGATCGTAGGATTAACCTGTGCTCTAGATATCCGATTAATTAAACTATTAATGATATTTTGCTAGATTATAGTTATAAACATGGTGAACCATTAGCCCAAATATTTTTTAGTTTAATTTTCGTAGTTTGATTAGTTTAGAACTTTAATTCAAATATTTGTGATCTTGTTTAGTTTCTCTATACCTTAGAAACTAGATTAAAACGACCATCTCTCTGCGGATTCGACCCTACTACCCTACTACATTGTTAGAAGGTTTTGCAGGAATTATTTTTGACAGGTGTACGACAACCTATCAATATTAATACTCACATCAAATACCACGTTATAATTAAATAAGTATATCTGGTGTCAAAATTAACCCCATCAACGCTCCATTAATTTTTAGGGCAATTTTGGTCTCTTTCGTGTGGTAATGTTCAAAATGTTCGTGGGAATGGAGTTGCTTTATGAGTTTATTTGGTTGATGAATTAAATGAGGGACCTCAAATGTGAAGGTAATTTTTTACGTTTTATGTTCCTGATTTAGTCCAAAAATGATATTGTCAACTAAATTTCTCAAAGATCCGATTATATTTTATTTGAACTTTTATTTTTGAAGGTGATTTTTTTATGAAATTTGTCGTCAAAGATCTTGATCATCCATTTTTCCTTTTTATTTCCCTTTGTTTTTTTATTCAAGCCTTCTTGAACTCTTTTTTCTCGGTTTTCAATTATTCATACTTCTTATACTATTTTTTGTGGGTTTACAATTGTTCATACTTCTTCTACTCCTTTTTCTAGGTTTTAGTATAGTCGTAAGAGATTTCAGTAAAATCAATCGTTTTAATCAGTTTTCAATTTAACTATTTATTTTGGCAAATTAGTGAATTTCATTTTTAGTTTGATTTTTGTGTCATTGTTATTGTATTCGAAATTGATTTATATTTTTATAACGCCTTTTTTTGTTAAAAATATGTATTGATTTTTTAAATAATTATTTCAATATTTATACCATACAATACAGACTTAAATTATTCATGTAATTCAAATATATGAGTTGTTAGTTTTTTTTTCAACTAATTTCAAATAACTTGTAAGATTAAAAAGAATTATATACCTTTTTTAGAAGTTCGCAAATCGTCAATGGACAAATGTGAATCTCCCCTTCGAAACCGTATGTTTTTCTTAAATTGTAATTTGTATTGACGATGTAGTATATTTGTAATTTTTTTTAGTATGTAATTGTAAATGGTTCTTGGGAATGAAGTATATAATTACTAATGAGCTATAGTTTGTAATTGAATTTTCTTGTTTTTGTAAAGTTTCCTCATTTGATTGATTTGTATGACGTGAATGTGCAATTCTATATTGATTTTCAGTTGACTTGTGATTGATTTTTATAACTGTACTAGTTTTGGGACCCGTGCAAAAATGCACGGGAAGTGATTTGCTTAATAAAACAGAATTCTCAATGAAACCAATAGCAGACAACAAATACTGTAATGAAAGAATAAGTAAAAGTTATATTAACAAATATTACAAAAATGTGTATGAAGTTATACATTTTGGAACACTTCCTTGTAAACAACATTTGTAGTTGTTTTGCACACATTATTCTCTTTATCACAAATCAGAATTTTAAGTCCTTTTTTGCTCGTGACTCGGGAAATAGCGACATATAGCTGAC